>NC_140489.1:72190122-72845122 GCF_964271855.1 Acomys minous
ACTACTTAAAAGCGGTGTCATCCAGAATTCTGCCTAAAAATTGGCAAGCTTGGATGCAGGCAGAGTCAGCAGCCAAACTCTGCCAAGACAGGGTAAGCAAGTCCTCAATAGTTCCTATCTCACAAATATGTCTGTCAGATATATTGGGCCAGAAGGCTGAAGATGATGCTCCCATGTTATAGAGATTCAGGTGACTGCTTAGGCATTATACTGTCCCTGTCATTTTCTCATTTTGGAAGCAGCTTACCTTTACTCCTTGTCCACTCAGATAATTAATTTTATTCTTTCTCAAGTCCTTGATGGGGTTAAAGACAAGATAGTTTAGTTTTATAATTAAGCTTAGTTGTTAAGGGGTTAAGATGTTTTTAGGTCTAGATAGATGTTTTAAGTTGATAAAGATGAGATATGATACATATTGATTTATATTCAAATTTTTCTATGCACCAAGATAGGAAAGATGCTCTCTTCAAGGATGCCAAATACAAATAGCCAAAACACTATGAATATAACATATAAACAATTCTTGGTTGTTTCATGGTTCTTCTCACTATGGGTAGTTTATTGTATATATGTGTAATAATATGAATGTATATGTAAAAAAAAAAGAAAGAAAGAAATGGTTACTAATTGGGGAAAAAAAGCTGTGTCATCCAGTGCCCTGGGCGGCTGGAGTTCGACTAACGCTCAGGAGGAGAATTTTCCTGTATAGGGGCAGAACACAAGACATGAAGAAGGGGGCAAGTTTGGATTTGATCAAACCCCATTTATTGAGAAATTTCACAGAGTTTTTATAAGGCAGGGGGCAGGGAAGCATATTGCTATGGCAACCCAGCTGAAGGCTATCTCAAGATGCAAGGAATTCCAAGCAGGTCACAACCTTCTGCCACACCGAACATTTTGCTATCTTTATCTAATCAAACTGTTAAACTACAACAGGGTGGCTCCATCTAAATCTTATCTATAGTCTAACTGCTGAACCATGACACGGTCAGCTGGTTTCTGGTAAATGGCAGACTGCTGGAGAAATAGGAACCTAGGCTCTGACAAGATGGCTGAACACTGGCCAGGAAGGGAAGAGCAAAACTATGCTACCCAAAGCCATCTTGTTCTTATACATCAAAAAGAATATGTAACCTTGTACTAGGAAAGTTACAACCACTATGGCTAGAAAACACTAAAATTAAAAAAAAAAAATATATATATATAAACAGTAAAGTGAGAACTAAAGCCCAAGTAACAGAGCTAATAGTTAATTCATAGTTAAAAATAAAAGTTAGAACAAAACAATGACATTTGAAACTAAACTAAATATCCACAAACCAAATGACAAAAAGAAAGAAAGAAAAAAAAAGAAAGAAAGAAAGAAAGAAAGAAAGAAAGAAAGAAGAGTTTGGTTAAAATTCAGTAAAGTAACAGAAGTATAAAATCACATTGAAAACAGAAACTGGAATGTATGATTTCCAATGAGGGAAAGGAAATGTAGAAAAGAGTACAAGAAAGACAGCAGCAATCAACCAAGTGACTAAACTAAAGTAGAGAAGAAGTAAAAAGAACTAGAAAAACAATGGTTCCAATGGGAGAGAGGCAAAATGGTCCAACTTGTGTCTTTAAAAAGAAAGAAAAAGACTTCCCAAAGGAAACACATTAAATGGAGTAACACTAGGATATAAAGCTCTAACCCAATAAACTATTCAAAAAGAGGGAGGAACCAGAAGCTACAAAATAAAAGATTCCTCTAAGGACCATGGAAAATAACCTACAATAATTTACTCAAGAGAAATACTTACAGCACTAATAACAGATGAAAGGCTAATGATACACAGTAGCAGTAGGTAAATGTTGAGTGCAGCATGCTGCAAGAGCTTGCCACCCCAGCACTCAGGAGGCACGGGAAGGTGCATCTCCGCATGTGTGAGGTCAGCCTGGTCCAACAGCAAGGTCAAGTCTGGCCATAGTTATACAGCCAGACCCTGTATAACTCTGTCTCTAAATAATATCTGTCTCTAAAGATAGAACAAACAAAGCAGACACACACCAAAAACTTACAATAATTACCAGGAGTGGTGGCATGCGCCTTTAATCCCAGCACTTGGGAGGCAGAAGCAGGAGGATCACTGTGAGTTTTAGCCAGCCTTCTTTATAAAGCGAGTTCAGAACACCCAAGGCTACACAGAGAAACCCTGTCTCAAAAGACAAAACAAATCACAATGATTAACATATAATTCACAGATGTGAAATAAATAAACAAAACCAGAAAGGAATGTCCAATATCACCAAAAAAACTTGCAAGACAGATAGACTATTATTATTCTATCTGATATATTATTTATTAACATTCTATAATGAATATTATATAATAATATATGAGAGTAATATATTCTTTTTAAATATATTTTATTAATTTATTCATATTACATCTCAATTGTTATCCTATCCCTATTCTTACCATAAATTTACAAAATCTTTTCATTTTTTGCCCCTGCCCTCTTGTGTGTGTGTGTGTGTGTGTGTGTGTGTGTGTGTGTGTGTGTGTGTGTGTGTTACTGAAGACTAAACCTATGGATTCAGATACTGGGCAAGTGTACTACTGAACTATATATGCCCAGCCTATGCTTCATATTACACAGTGCTATTCTCATATGTTGATCGGAATGTAAAATCATACGGTATTAAAAAGCAACTCTACTAGTATATATTAAAATTTACACATAACTTTAGTCCCACTTATCACATATCTAGAGATTATGCATACATTATTATAAAAATGCATTCAAAAATAGTTACTGAAATGCTGTTTATATCAGTCATAATTGGAAAGAAGCTACATTTCCATCACAAAGAAAACGGTTTAAGAGATTATATAAGAGTTAAAAGACTGGCGAGCTACATGAGCAGCATGAGGAGTCTTTCCATATATCCTGTGATATGGTGACCTTAATTGTTACTGTTTAAAGGTATGTGTCACAGCAACAACAATTTGATCCCTCCTAAAAAAAAAAATCAGAAATTATATACGTCTATGAAGAGATATCAGAAATAATTGAATATATACATACATATATCCATAGGTCAATAATGAATGATAAACATAGATGATGTGTCTATAGATAATAAACATGACAGATATATAATAAATAGATAAATAATAAATGATAGATAAAAAGTAAATATCTAAAATAATACACACCAAATGATTATAAAGTAAGATTTGTGATTGTGTTAAACAAAACCAGGATCATTATACTTTAAAATAAAAAAATTCTTGTTTGAATTTCAACATCATAAACATATTAATATATATTTGTATAATTTTGGTCTTATTTCTAAAATAAATGACAAGAAAATGACATGTGTTTGAAATGCTTTAGACAGTTTAATATTAACATATGATCATTTTTTTGGTCTCAGTTGTATTTTTAGTTATGAAATACCCTTGATTTTAAGCAGGACCCTTCAGTACCCTTCAATTCAAATATTATTTTTACAATGAATTTTCTCAAGTTTATCTCATCGATAATATCAATTCAATTTCTTTTTAAAATTTTCTTACTTATTATAATTTATTCACATTACATCCCTATTGTTATCCCCTTGCTCTTATCTTCCCATTCCCACCCTCCCTCCCTCTTCTGCCCTCTTCACCTCCCCTAGACCTCTAACAGGGAGTCCCTCCTCCCTCGCTTCTGACCTCAGCCTATCAGGTCTCATCAGGACAGCCTGCTTCCCCATCCTCTGTGTGCCTACAAGGCTGCCCTGCCATGGGATAGTGATGAAATCGAGAGCACTGGACTTCATGTCAGAGGCAGTGACACACACACACACACACACACACACACACCTGGAGAATGATCTGTCCATCAGCTACATCTGAACAGGGGCTCTAGGTTCTCAGGAAACCATCAAGCACAGAGGATCTACACCAGGGCAGCCTGCACAAACTAATGCACCAACCAAGGACTTTGCAAGCAATTTCATTTCAACAGCATTTTCAAATTTCTGCATTCCTAATATACCCTTCCACACAACATATTTGGACAGACCCTGCCTGACTTTTTAGGTAGTGTATTACTTAAGGAAAGTTGTTTCTTTACTTATCACCATGAAAGCAAACACATGTTTTATCCATCATGCCTACCCATTACATTAATGTTACCAAAACTGAATTCATTTCATATTATTGATCAATGAAGTTAGTGAATTTCTAGGAAAGTGAGTTCTTTAGTTTTTTGTTGTTGTTGTTGTTGTTGGGTTTGTTTGTTTGTTTTTTCATATTTTAGATGAACATTCTCTTGAAGTGGGTTAAGTTTAAGTAGACTAACAGAACAAGTCTTCACTGGGAAAAAGCAAGCAAATAAGCAAATTGTTGACAAATTCACTACCTCCATCCGCATGCATGGTTGGTTGTCCCACTCATTTCAAATTCACATTTTGATATTGGGGGGGAGGGTTAGGTTTTTTTCTTTGTTTGCTTTTTGGTTTTTTTGAGTTTTTTTGGTTTGGTTGGTTGGTTTTTGTTTGTTTGTCTGTTTGTTTGTTTTGAGACAGGGTTTCTCTTTGTAGCCTTGGCCGTCCTGGACACCCTTTGTAGACCAGGCTGGCCTGGAATTCAAAGACCCTCCTGCCTCTGATTTTGAAATGAGTTGTTACATAGTAACAGAAAAGCCCCCAAGTGACTAGGTCTCTGCAGAAATTGTGTAGCACTTTCTTGACCCAATAAGGTCTGTTCATATCAAGATTAATATTGTAACACATTGAGTTGTTAGGTAAATGATACCAGCATTGCAAAGCAGAAGAAAACATAAAAATTGTGCATCTTATTGAGCAGTTTAACTTTTGAAAGAACATAAATGTTTATTTGTAAGTCTTTTGAAGTCAAAGAAAACATTTTTTATGAACATCCAATGGTAATTACACTATAATCACTTTATAATTAAGATCTTTTTTTCTTTTCCATGGCTATGTATCATCTAAATTAAGGCATAATATAAAATGGATGGATGGACAAGATGCAGGTAGATGAATGAGAGTGAACCAGCCAGTCAGCACAAACAAGGATGTTATCAAAATAGTCAAACCTAGACTGCCTTAGTTATCTAAAACACCCAAAGAAATAGCAAAAGTGGGGTCAGGGAGATGGGTCCATGCATAAAACACTTGTCTGTGAGCCTGAGGCCTGAAGCCCACATGAAAAGGAGAAATGATGGGAGCACATCCGTCGATAACCCAGCACTCCTCCGAGTGATGAGAGGGTGGACAGGAGGAGCTCAGAAGCCAGCTCTTGCAGTACAAACTGTGCTGTGTACACAGCGAAGCAACAAGAGGGAGCCAACCTTAAAGCAAGGCAAGAGAGAAACCAAGTCCTGAAAGCTGCCCTGTGACCTCAAGGCAGACATGACACACACACACCCAACACTTCCAATCTTAATCACTCTCAGACAACAAAACTGGAGGAAAAGGAGCAGGAACAGGAAGAGAAAAAATATCAACATGTGGTACCATGCATGGAAACAAATTTTGCTTTGTTAACAAAGCAAAGAAGTAGCAACTTCATGAGCAAACACTCTCTACAACCCTGCCATGTTAAGGACACTGTGTGACTCCCTAGAGACACACAGGGTTAGAATAGATCACTGCAACACATAATTTAGTTAGACATACAAGATATACCAATGGATGTATTACACTACAAGACAGCCTGTGCTGTGTTAAATAAGTAAAACATAAAAGGCAGCAAAAAAGAAGAAGCCATTGGAAACCCTCTGTAGAGTAGGCAAGTCCCAAGCTGTGACATACAAGAGAGAGGTGGAGCAAGGTTGAGCTAAGCACCACAGAGCTTAGGGGCAAAACTAGTGGTGACTATATGTTCTGCATGATAGAAGAACAGAAGCAAAGTGCATGAATAAATGTTAGTTTTCCTTTTTATCACATTTACTTCCTCTTTCTCATGACTTTGGGTGTTTTAGAAAATACTTTTGGAAAAGACTACATCTGGCTACACCATCATCCTCCTGGGTCCAGTAAACTGGTTTCATAGATAAATTGAAGCTGAGTATTATGACTCATCAATTGGGTAAAAAAATTAATGGCTATACCATGAACCAATCAGCCATCTGTAATAAAAGAACTTAACAATAAAAGTTGACTAATTATATTTACTTTAAGGACTAAGAAGTCAAAAAAAAAAAAAAAAAGAACTAAGCAGCCATCTTTGAGTCTCAAAACACACAGGGGAACAAAGGAAACTATTGATCTTTATTTAGCACCATTCTCTTAAACACTATAACTAATTTTTGTTGTAATTTCATCGATAGTATATATTCTATGAAGGATTACTGTCCTTATTCTATGGACAAAGAAATGCAGGCTTGATATGTTATGCATCTATTAATGAAAAGGAACTAGCAACGGGATACGGGGAAAACTGGATGTGAACATGGGTATCAGGATTTTTAGTTGGCACCAAGCTTTTCCCAAAATAAATCCAGTGGTGTGGCGCTTCCAGTCTCAAGCACATCATCCCAAAAACCATGGGCTACATTTTTATTTTTGATCCCAGTGCAGTACAGGTGAGTTCCTCTGGGTTTTATTTGTATAAACGATTCTTCCTTCAAACTAAATTACTGTTAAAAAAAAAAAAAAACACTTACCACAAAGGAAATTGCTAACAAAATCATTATCTACCTCAGTACAAACTAATGTGATTACTTTCAGGAAACAGAAGCAACTGAATTACATAATAGAAATATTAGTTTAAAGGGTCACTGGATGTCAGAATGCATCATTTTACAGAAGTGTCCTGAGACACTATTCATCAGAATTATACTGCTTAGAACACCACGTTCAACACCATGATTCAGCAGCTCCCTCTCCCTGGCTGCCTACAGCTCCAGTCATGCAGGAGGGTGGTCACTCTCTTCCAGAGAAACTTCCTTCCTTTTGCAAGGGAGTAGAGAAAACCAAGAGGCCGGCCAACGTCTCTCCTCATGACGAAGCAAACCCTTATTTAAGCATGCATCCAATCACCTCCATCAATATATAGAAATATGCCAAACAGTGAGCTGCGGTGGGGCCATCTTAAACCCACAACCTCGCCTAAGGGAGATAGAATCTAAGAAACAATCACATAAAGGGTTTCCCAATCATTGCTGTAGAAGCCGTGACAAGAGCAAACTACGACACTGTTCTCAGCCAGACAGAAGTTCTTCAGTGCACCTGAACACAGAACATGTAGATGAAAAACAACAATTGTCACTCTACAGCATCATTAAAACATACACTCTGGCTGAGATCTTCATTTATACATGGCAGTCAAGAAATTTCAGGGGGAGGGACCTGAATTGTTGGTCTTTGTCAATATACTAAAATACTTTACAAACACTGTACATAACATTCAAAGGACATCCAAAACTACATCAAATCAGCATATTTGTTATTTTTAAAAATTCATGGACCAACAAGATAGTTTTTAAACTGAGGACTAGGGATATAGTGGCAGGTGCATCTTTATGATACATAGCCCAGCCTACCTACATAGAGTGTTTAAGATCAGCCAGAATGACAGAATGAAACAATGTCTAAAAAAATAAGTTTTTTAAAAAGAAAGTACAACATAAGGAGGACATAATATACCCTCAAAAGGTAAATTGAGATTATCAGGTGATTGTGATTGTCAAAATAAGTTTCAATCCTGTATAGAATATTATTTTACCAGATTATTAATAAAGTATAAATTAAAATTACCATTCTGATACAGAATCCCATAGATATAATCTACTATCCATAAAATATTATTCATAAACAAATGAGGGGAAAAATCTAGATGTCAGATGAACATAAATCTCAAAGTTTTATTTGTGTAAATTCAAGAATAACATGGTATAGACTGAAGCATGGCTAGGCTGGTGACATGCTTACCTAGCCTGCACTGAACAAGTCTTGGGTTCAGGTCCTAACACCATAAAAAATGACTCAGTATTCAGGTGGTGAGACAAGAGGATCAGAAATCTAAAGTCACCCTAGGTTACCAAAAACAGAGAGTGGACTAGAGGAACGTCGATCTCCATGAACACTTGGGATTTTCCCCCTCTGTTACAGACCTTTTCCTACATGGTGTACCAGCTGCAAGATAATTTAAAAGTGAATTGTCTTATTTAGATATTAATGTTTAAATATGTATTTCAGCGCATACAATTTACTACAAGTCACATCCCTAACATTAAGAACACTTTATAGTACATAGTGCAACAAAACCACATAGAAACCTCTGGAGCTAAGTCTCCCAGAAGTGAACCACACAGAGGCCCTAGATCCTATAATGCCACGCACAGGTAAAACTCAGGAACGGTTCACGTAAGCACAAGAATCTCGTGCATTGTTTCGAGTGGTGAAAACTAGCAACAATCTAAAATGTCTACCAACAATAAGAAATAAAAATTGTGAAATAGCTGGACAAATAATAATGCATAGCAATTACAGTAACATTAGCCACACACACAGCAGAAACAAGTCTGTAAAAGGGAGTGAAAGAAACCAGACACAACAGCGTACTTACTATATAATTCAATTTATACACATTTTAAAAGCAGGCAAAACTAATCCATGGAGAGATGGATCATCTGGATGGCACAGCAACAGGAAGAGAGTATGCAGAAGCCATGCTCTGCATCCTGATCAATGTGGGTGTTGTGAGGACCGTGTTCTGGAAACGCTTTTGAAGCTATATGTAAGCTTAGGGTGTGCACATGTTTCCCTTTGCATGTTGTGTTTCAACTTACATTTTCCACATACCACAAGAACTGCTGCTAAGAAACTGTTTAACGTTCTTCCTGGCATGGTGGATTCTGCATCACCATTCAGAACAACGTGGTTTCTGAGGATGGCGCTTGCAACTGGTTATGTAATCTCTTATGTAATCTGACCTCTAGGCAGTGTTAAAGCTAACAAATCTCAGATGTTCAGAGAACACATTTTCAAAGACCCTAATAATGAAGGCCGTCATCTGAAGACCAGCACCAGAATAAGATTTTAATGCATTTTTACACAAATAACAAAGGTTTACTGAGTCTACTAAGAAAAAACACCTGCTTTTTATATTTATATGGAAGGAATAATTGATATACAGAAAACCCCTAGAGGGAAAGAAGAATCAAAACTCAATGTAAACCTTAGTGTGTAACACACACAAATACCCCAAATGAGACTTTCAACCAGCCTCAGCACACTCACCTGAACACACATAAACACATAGGCAAAGCAACTTGAAGTAACTATTTCATTATGCTCAGAAGTCGAACTATGCTTACGATTAATACTTCCATGTAAATCTTCATGAATAAATCTTGATAACATATGAAATATTTAAGCATATGCTGAAACCACAAAGGATAGTGCTGGAACCAAAAAAGGAAAACTCCTTGAAGAAAAGGATTAGCCTGGTATTTAGGAAAGAGCTTTAGGCATCCAGAACCATTTCTGAAGTGTTAGAAGAGAGATTTGATGCTGGACTGTGAAGTGGAAAATAATTTTGGAAGCAGGTTAACTTTGATTTACAAGATCCTTCCAGAAATATCTTTTATGAATAAGGATTAGTAACTGGGGGATTTAAATATTATTAAATATTAAAATAGTAAATGTTTTAAACTATTTGTTGATTTCATATATACACAAAGATGATAAAGGTCATAAAATCATATTTGGTAATAAATTTGACTTTTGGATCTTGATGCTGTCTTCCAGTACTTTACAATACTGGGGCAGTCACACATAACTGCTTATAGCAAAGAAAACTTTAGATTTCAACCCAGTGAGCATTCTGTCTGCACTTTAAACATGTTAAATTTTGTTGTGTTATTAAGAAGGTTGAAATTTTTATGTAAGTAAATATTCACCTTCTCAAATCGAAAATATACCAAAAACTGCAGAATTACGTGATTTATTATTAGTGTATCTTGTCACCCTTCTAGAATAAAAACTTCCCAAACCCCAGAAAACCATTGAAAAATAAGCATATTCAAATTACTTAAAAACTCAAATAATGGAACACATTAGCAGTGGGACTCTGACCCACTGTTTATACTGCTTCCTAGAGGCTTCAAATTGAGTCTTATCCATTAAGTACAACCCAGCTGAAAACTGTAGCAAGTGCCCACTACATGCAGGACAACTCCACAATATCCTCCACAGGTATTGAGTGATTGTATCCATTTTAGATACATTATGTTCTCCAAGTTATAAATATCATTTTCATTCTAAAATAAAAATTATATCAACCCACATCCTTAAACTAAACTGAATACCTTCTTTTACCACAGGATCCTGTCTAATTTTCGTACAGTGACCCCTATTCACTTCTATGTACAGTATTTCATCTGTTTTTTCTTAGACTCCCTAACCACACAAAGTCATTGCAGTTTCCATGAGCTTCATACATCGCTCTTTCCAGCTCTTCCTGAAGCACCATTTCCTGCTCCTTTTCAGTTCTCTCTGCCTAAATATTGAGCTAAGAAGAGACCTTACCTCAGAACACACTCAACTCTCCTCACACTCAGTGCCTTCCCTAAACAACCACACGCCGGGCTGGACTGTATAACGGCCTTTCTGCCTCCCATCAAAAACAGAGCTCATTCTCAGTGTCCTGTAATAGGTGATACCTTGTGAACCCCATAATATTGGACTAATAAGTCAATGATACCCAAGCCAGCCTACCACTAAATCCCCTGAGACATATGAAGATTAAAGGTATATTTGCAACATAGGTATTGGAATAGTCAGTTGTCAACTAAGCTCTTCACTACTGTAAAGAAACACTTGTATCCATAATATCCAAAATACCTACACATAAACTATAATGGGGCTTACTTAGCTCCTAGCTCTAGAAGCTGAAAGTCTGACCACTGTGGAACTAGCTCTAAAAAGTACCACCACTGTACCGTATCATGGTGATGCCATCATGATGGTAGGAGAGAGTATGAGAAATGCACTGCAACACAAGCCTGGGAGCAAGGCAGCCATAATTCAGAGGCCGGAGTCACTCTTAGGACAACCTCCTCTCTCGAGAACTAATCTCTTAATGTTGGCACTGGCAACCCAAGGACCCTTCTGCAAGGTTTGTTTACCACCGCCACAGCGAGGACCAGGCCTCCAATGCATGACTTCCTGGGAACAAACTACACCCAAATGGAACCTGAGGTGTTCCTTGCAACTTGAATGGGCAGGGGAAAGAAGACCCCGGCCTTGAGGAGGTTGCTTCGTTTTTCTAAGCTGTATCTTCCTGCTCTGTGAAGGAGAGAAGTTTCGCCATCTCATCAGGTGGTAAAACTATACCCTCACTGATCAAACCAAACAACCAGGCATGGCCCTTACTTTCTCTCCCTCCTCCCCACCAACGCAGCTAAAACGTCTAGTCTACATTTTCCTTTTCTGTGGCTACAGTAATTCGCTTTCTCTCTGCTTCTTAAGTGTATGATCTCTACTCAACTCCTTTTTCCAGAGAGGAGTCAGATGACAGATTCCATTCTGCTATCACTCTGTTTGGAATCACACGCAGCCTTACCATCACCCTGTAAACGATCACTGCCTTGCCACCCTCAGCCAACTTTCCCTTCAGCTTTGCCCTTGGGAAGCTCCATGGTGTCCCAGCCCTTCTCCAAGTTTTCACACCTGTTCCTCACTGGCCGTGTAGCTCCTGCCTGGGCTTTTAGTAGAGCCACTGCCTTCGGTTTCCAAGCGGTGTCCCATGAGAAGCTTTTCCTGAAAAGCCACACCTAAAACAAACACTGAGTCTGCATCCCAGTTATTCTGTGTATCACACTGATCATGACTTCATGCTCGGGAGTGTATTCCAAAGCTGGTATACAGTGAGCAGACTAAAGTCACTGGCCCTGGAAAGAATCAGAAAACAGGAAAGGGGCACCAAGATGTGACAAGTGCACACTAATTGGACATTAATGGGTTCTTCATTTTCCTACATTTCATCTTCAGGAAACTAAAGCAGCAACGGCGTTGTTCATAGGTGAAGTCATCGTCCACTAAGTCAGAAACTGATACAACTGTTCATAAGCAGCCAGTTATCTTAGGAAGGACAAAAGAGCACAGGGGAAGAGAAAATAAGGCAATTGACTATATTGAAAACAACTAGCCTGCAGTTGGGAAATAAAGAACCAGCCAAAGGCACAAGAAAAACACCAAAAGGGGGAAGGGCTTTGGAAATGAAAAGGAGGCAAAACCTTTGAGTCCCCCAAACCTAGACACTTACATCAGGGGTGTAACAGAAGTAGCAAGTAGCAAGAAGCACAAGAGAGACAGCAGTAAAGAGAAATCCTGGTTATTTCATATTTCATATAGGATTTCCCTTGTATGTTCCTCAAGAGAAACAGTGAACATAAAATCAGAGATTTCACAATGAATCACAGAGGAAGTTCCATGCATTTTAAGAATATAATCAATTCCTATTAGCAAAGGCTCAGATTGCTAGGTGCAAAGTACTTCTAATCTAAGGTTAGGTAAAACCGGCCAGTTGATGGACTCGGCTGGCCAGTCGCTCCTGTTGTACTTCATTAGGAAGCACAGTGCACTCGGGCTCCCTTTATGTCGGTCACCTGAGGCACAATTTGCTACCATGCACGCTGCAATAGCAGCTGTTTGCAATAAGCCCCATGTTGCAGGCACATTACATTGTCTCCTGGGGTTTACAGGATGTTGATTCCTAAAGGCCAGATTTAACACTTTGGGGAAAAATAAAAGGCAGCAAGTACTACAGAGGGAGAAATAATGCATGGTGTTTGATTATTTCAGGATGGCAACATATTACAGGAATCAGTTACCACAGAAACTGTGCTCTGCAAATGGCCCAGGTGGAATATGATGGAAAATAAGGTACAAAGATTGAGTTGACTTGTAGAACATCAGAGAGGGCACCATGGAGATGAGCTAATGCAGCTCTGGCTAGTGGTGCACAGGTCTAATTCTACTTAAAGTGCTAATATACCAACTGAAAACCATGACTGTGGACAGCAGGTCTCCAAATGCCTACTATAGCAAACAGCACATTTTAAGGATTCTACAAATTGTGGGAAATTTTACCTCTTCTCATTAGACCAAATAGACCACATTCTTTGAAACTAGCAGAATACATCTTCTGGATAACCACAAATATTTGCCTCAGTTTTCCTGTCCAGATTATATACCTGTAACATATTCGACTGTACTATCTATTGTAAGATACTTCCTGTTATTTCAATTACCACTATCCTCTGGCTGCTGTAGACATAGCTGCACTGCACTAATGCAGACAAAGGCAAACACGAGTACATACACATAAGACCACTGCATGTTTTATTATGCTAATTCCTATGGAGGAAAAAATTACCAGCACCACCTAGTAAGTTGGATGCTAGAGATTGCAGGATAGAACCCAGGAGCTAGAAGGATATGCTGGCATTAATAAGGTGAGGGACTGAAGCCGCCTTCACTCAGAAGCCTGTGATCTAACTTCAGGGGAAATCTGGCCACAGGGGGAGAGAATCCCAGCAAGTGGTACTGAACAGCTGTTATATCTAAACTCTGTATTAAATATATATATTGAACCTGTATGTTCTATGTGATCAACATGTAAACTACAATTTTTACCTGACAAATCAGACTAAGGAAGACAGGATGGAGAATAAAGCCTTTGAAAGCTCTAGAAAGTATAAATTTAGATTTTTGAGGACAATGCATTTTTAAGTAGTAGAATTATACTTAAGCCAAGGCAAATTTGTAAAAGATCCCTCTATAAATAGAGGGAATATACAGAAAGCCGTGGTGAAGCCGGATAGCATCAATGTCGTTCACCGCAGCAAAATGAGCGATTTGGGTCTCCCTTCTTAGAATAGTGGTGGAGGACAGAGCAGAGTGCTGACACAGGGAATGTTTCAAATGCAGAGCAATAAAGTGTGGTGGACTTTAGGTGTGCAAGCTGCAGGACAGGAGTAGGTTGTGTCACTTTTCCTAGGGAGACATGAACAAACGTCTTCTCGTCCTTGATTTAGCAATAACGGACCAAAGTAAAGATTCTACCCAAGTGCAGCATGGTGAGTCAGTGGATTGAGCTGGCTCACTTATGGGAGCATGTGCTTGTAAGTAAGGGTTTCCTTACAGGAGCCTGAATGACTCCCAAACAACCGCATCGCCATGCCCTAAGTGATCGCTTCTTAAAAGCTGCAAATACAGCATCCTGCCTTCAGCTAACATTCAACCTCAGGTACACTCTATGTTCTGCAAGGACCACCTGCTGCTGCGAAGAGGTTTGGTCATTCAGGACGAAGCCAGAAGCTGGAATGTCACGTGTGAATCTGCTGAGTGTTTGTAATCACAGATGCCCAAAATTTGAAACAGTGGCAGTCCTGAAAACAGTGCTACACGTCAGAGCGTGGCTATGGCCATGCCCAGGATTTGTCTTCCAGCTTCACCAGTTTAATATATGTGAATGAAGCCATAATTAGCTCCATCAACCATCAAATTGGCACAAAAGCACCTAAGCAGTGGAGCGGCCGATAAAGTCAAGTGTTAGAAAAGATGACTGAGCTAGAACAGTCCTGTCTCATGCAAAATATAATATTAGCAATGAAATTGAGGAGAGAGAAAAAGGTAGTCTTAGAATGACTACCAGGATTCTCCCTAGGTGACTCAGGGAGGAGATTCAAACCAAAAGGAAGAGATAGGAGCAGTTGGGATGTACTGTCCATGTGTCACAGCTGTTAGGAAATATAGAACCTTAAGAACCTTAAGAAGTGTTTAGGTCATAAGGCCTCTTTGGTCCTTAATGCACTAAGGCTGTTATCATGGGAGCAGCTGGTCCCAAGGAGGTTCCTTACAGGACCTTCCTGTACTCGGACTCTAGTGCGTGCTGGTTTTGCTTTCTTTAAGACACTTATCTTCCCTTACCTCCTACTCACATCTTTCTCTCTCAGCTCCTCCCTCCCTTTGTCGTTTCTTTCACAAACTGATACAGTAGGAAGGATTGATCTGTATAAAGCAAAATTCTTTTCTTTATAAATATCTAATCTCAGGGATTATTACAGCACCACAGGAAGTAATGGCCACCAGTACAGTCTAGCTCTTTAAAGGAATGGCTATGAGGAACGGTAGGAGGAATGTGGCCGACTGAACTGATTTTGATAGGTATAAAAGCTAATGGCAGATGGAAAGAAACATAAAATGTGGTAGCATTGAGGGGTTGAGAGTCAAAGCAATTAAAGTGTTAACCTGGGGAAAGTCAGTCACCAAACTGCAGGGTCAGAAGTTAAACCCATGTTTCACCCTAAGGCTTATGCCCTAACCTCTGCCTAGGACAGCTGGCCAGAGCAGAGAAAACAGGGGAGTCTGAGGCCGCTGGCAAATAGAGCAAAGGAGGGAGAAGACTCAAGCAGAGATGAAGAAGGGTCTATTTATGCCTGCAGAGGCCAGAAGAAGCAAGGATGGATGCAGAGGGGGCTCCTCGGAGGAAACCAGGTCAGTTTCTACTCTTGCTAACCAGGAATCAAGGGACCAGCAGAGGGGGACGGAGAGTAAGAAGTAGGGCTTAAGATGACAGCAAAACGTAGGTAACATTGAGTGAGAAAAAAAAGCAAGAATATGTCTGTAATGAGTTTCCAATCAGTTTGAGGCCCCATTTAGCTATGTACTATCTGTGTTATTTCTTCCCACTTTCCTCTCAGTTAAATAAAAATTTTACCTCTCATAGAACACTTGGTTAAATGATTTCACTAAAGTATTTCTTATAAATTATGTATATATTAATCTCCCCCACTAGATCACATTTTGCTCAGTGCTAAATTTCCAGCCTTTCCGTAAACACAGGATTTAATTTTTCTGAAATGGAATGAACCAGTTATCAATCCACCTAGTTGTACTATAGTACCCTTCTATCGCCATTTTAATACAGCATAAACCAAATGATATCTTTTTAAAGTACAATAAATTAAACAGCAGAAGATGATAAAATGTCTAATAGCAAATGATAATATGACCCTACCCATGGATGAAGGTCGTTTCTTTCATGAGTTTTGAAAGAACAATATTCTTCAATAGCAATAGTGGTAGCATTTGTAGATCTGGACATGTATGTATGATGGTCTTCTGAAACTGGCAAGGCTACACTTAACTACACCTCACAGGCCTTACTCTGCTCTGCTTACAGAAAATGAATCCTCTCTATTTACATCTTCACTGACTTTGACATCCAAACATTTTGCTAACTAAATGCAAAGAATTTCTTCCACTGTCTTTCAGTGTGCATATCACAAACTCCTAAGGAAATTTCTATAATGAAAGTCAAAAAAATTTTTTATCCTCATCAAAACTTCTTTCAAGTATATTTCTTTCCTTAGTATACTGAGTTCTCTGTGTACTGGTTAATACTTCATAAGCTAGGGCATATATGCCAAACACATCAGAGACTGTGTTGTTTCCAGATATAGTTTCCTAGAGATTTTAGTCATTTCCATGAGGAAACAAGGCTATGTGAGGTTACACTATAAGACCAGAGCAAAAGAGCCTCCAGAGGGTTCATTCTGGCAGAACACAGAATTTTTATTTCAATTCTACCTTTCTCTAAATTTTTTAAAACAATAAATTAAATAAAACGTATTGCTAATCTTAATAACAATAAATCATCTGACATAAATGAGCACTTGTGTTAGGCAGCTGCTTTTAGGTATTGAGAGGGTAATCAAAATGAATGAAATATAATTTCCACCCTCCATGAATTTTTCATGAAAGTCACAGCAGTTTAGAGTGTTGAACTAGACTTCTACAAAAGCTTTTAATTAACTTGCTCAGGTGACTTTCTCTTTGAATTTCAACTGCTAATGTTGGGGGTTTTTTTCCCTCTAAACTTGAGTCATGTACACAATTATTTCTTGATTTTCATGGAGCCAAAAAGCCATAATTATGCAGATGCTGAAACATCAGGAATTATCATTTATAACAGGATTTAATTGCAAAGAAGAAGGGTAGTCCTATGAGGACAGCAGGATGGATTCATCGTCTTGAAGAGAGGGGACGGGCTCCATATAGCTACTGGAAGCAGGAAGGAAAATACATACCAGGAAACACAGGCCTTCTACCTACTCTCTAATAGCCTGAAGGCAGCCTTTTGCCTCAACCTCCCCTTTCCTCTTTCTTACAGCTTCCTTGATGTGCAAGCCAAAAAGAACATCTCATTTCTAATACACAAAAGTAAGAATCCCCATGTTTCCCCCATCAAAACCACAACTCACATCTCCACCTGAGCTCAGGAAGGTATTTATCCTAAGATGACATAATCTTCTTAATAGGCAAGCCAATGCAATTAATATAACGTTATAATAAACTACAGATCATTAAATGTGCATGTATATCCACATTAATCTAACCTGTCTTTTGTAATTAATAATATATTATGTTAGCAAAAATTCTAAAGCTATGAATCCCTTTGATGCAAGGTTCATCACAGCATTGTAAGAGGCAAGTGGTATTACATTCAGTAATTACCATTCAGTAAACATCCAGTGTGTTATAATTACAACTTCAGCAATCCTTCCTCAGCAGAAAGAGCGCAAGGAGTTTACTAATTATCTGAAATTTGCACAATTACCCTCAATACCTAATCACAGTAACAATAGTGGAGTTTAGCAAAAGAGTCTTAGTGATTAAAGAGAGGATTTGGATGGACCTCAGTTTAGAAAATTTACTGTTTTATTTCCTTTCAGTGAAGTATTTTCAGTATACAAAAGCAGTCTTTAATATAATATTCAAAACTCTAAACTCACAGCTCCCACAAGGGCCTTTGCTTGCTGTCCTTTGGACATAGTTTCACTTGTGCCTGAGTCCACCCTACCCTAACATCCTCACCCAGTTTCCATTTACGTAGACCAGAACAATGAGCACTGTAACTGTTGGGGAGACCGTGAAGAATGGCCTGTGCATTTTGAATCATTATATTTAATATTATTAGGATAGACTGCCAACTACTACATTGTAAAACATGAATGTATAACCAGAATTGATGAGGAAATCATAATCCTGAAACTTTTAGCCACGAGCTACCATTGATTTTGATGTAAAACTAGAAACTCAACACATTTCCTCAGTTCGCTGCTGCTGCTGCTGCTGCTGCTGCTGCTGCTGCTGCTGCTGCTGCTGCGATTCACCAGGGGAAAGGTCTCTGTGATCTCTTCCAACACAAGTACAGGTGGCAGCTCTCCCTCCGTTTACTGTACTGCAGACAACTCCCGATTCAGTAGAACTGGAGACATGAACAACTAATCACCGGCGTCACTGTACCACAAAATGCTACCTTTACTCTTGATAAAAACCTTTACCATTTTGACCCACGCAAATTTCAAATGAGTGTTAAGAGAAAAACATCTCAACGGGTGGCTAGAGTAACAGAGACTATAAAGAGAAAAGCCACCCACTTCCTTTACTGGATCTAATTATGCATTCCAAATGAGCATAGCAGACACATTATCCATCACAATTTCATATGTGCTGTCCCATGTATTGAATGTCTATCACGTTAGATTTTTTGCCTATATGTTTCAGGACAGCTGCTAGACAGAACCTCAATACTTCTTGTTTGATTTATTAAGAGAAAATTGGATCCGACTGGATTACAACTTCTCATTGAAATGATATTTGTTCACTTGAACATCAGTTTCACTTCAATGCAATGACACTTGACAGGGAATATTATATTTCCTTTTTCTGCACCATTTTTTAAAAAAGCATTTGATATCAGCCTATGTCCCATTAAGAACACAAGAATATCCATAATGCTGAGATATACAAGTAAAAGCATCGATTCAGGCCATCAGTCACACTTTAGACGCATGGCACAAACACCAGAAGCATCAAATCAGCTGGAATATTAGTGCTTGCCAGGACAGGAGTGAAAATTATTTTTTAAATCTTATGCATAAAGCACAAGGGTGGCAATGATGTAGACAGGCATACCAACAAAAAAGCATGGAACACAGAGGACAGAAGCTATGACCCAGGGAACACATGTTACTTGATTAGTTCAAAGGTGCTAGAAAAAGGCAGGCTTGCTGTGTATTTCTATCTGTGACAGTTAATCTTTTCAACTTGACTCCATTTAAAATCACCTAGGAAACAACCCCTGGGAGAGCTGTGAGTGCTTCTAAAGACATATAACAGGTAGGGAAGACCCAACCTGAATATGGGGTGCATCATCCCATAAACTACAGTCCTGGACCAAAAGAAAGCTAGTGGAATAGCAGCTTCCACCTCTCTGCTTCCCACCTGAAGATGCGATGTCACAGATATACCATGCTCATGACAGTGCCCTAGGAGAGCGCAGGCCACCACACCATCCCTGATGGACCACAGCATTACACTGTGGGCTGAGGTGAGCATTCCCTTCCTTAAAGTGCTTTGTTTGAATTTTTTGTCACAATAAGAAAAGAAACTAATTTACATAAAAATTCACTCATTTTCATCTAAACAAAGAAAAATAATGATCTTTTCAACCATACTATAATTCGTGCATGACCTTCCTCAGACAGAAAGGCCAAAAAACCCGGCCATGTGCCATTTTTTAAAGTTGCCCCTTGTGTTATCTGTAACAAAACTAAAACTTACTTATTCACTCACCTGTACCAAGTACTTCATATGGAAAGCACATCACAACAGATGTGTGCAATATGTCTAATCTTGACATGTTCTGATAAATTCAACACTATTCCGATTTTATCAACGAAGAAAATGACACTCAGAAAATAGAAAACCATACAAAATATCCTTCAGCTGCCAATTAGATTCCAATCTCGACCACTCACCCACCTGCCTCCCTGCCAAGTGCAGGCCCCAGGTAAAATTAATGGTTCTAATACTGTTTGGCTTTCATTAGTGAATCACAAATCTCTGCTCAAATTTACACATTAAAACAATGACTACCCTCATCAAACTCACTAAGTATCTGTAAAGGGAAAGGAGACCGGATAAGGGCCATCATGTCTACGGAATCTTGCTTCTAATCTCCTCTAGCCAAAGCAAGTACTTACCATTAGGAAGACAGCAGCTCATTTGGCTTGTGAGTTTTACTTTAACATCTTGAATCCTCGAATTCAAGATTGCAGCAGCCTATGTGAAACTTACCATATAAGACTATGACTCTTCTTTATTTTGTTATTTCTCTCCTCAGAGAAATTATAATGGCTATAACTTTCAACATAGTTTTCAGGAAAAGGGGGTGTGCATATTAAAATCACACATAAATGTCATGAAAAATAGAAAAGAGACTTTAAAAGATTCAATTAAATATGTAAAAATGCTATCTCTTAACACAAATATGAATAGTTAAATATATTATATAATGTATATATTATATAATATATAATCAATCATTATATAATTGATCTTTTGAAGAGTGATTTAGTGATTTTTACCTACAAATCTGAATATTTCTCCCTCTTTTCCACTCCTTCTGAAGAAATTTGAATATCAGATATTGCTACTTGACATGGTTCCTGGGACAGTGTTCAGATGTTAAGACTGATAGGCAGTGCTAAGAGCTGGTGCTGTTTAAAATAAAAGGTAGAATATAGACTAACTCTTACCCAAAATGAATATATCATTTCATTTATAAATATGTTCATAAGAATCTCATATAAAATCTACATAAATTAAGCCAAATAGTTAAGATATTCCTGCCTGATAAAATACAGTGTACTCCAGAATGAAGGGATAAATACGAAAATATGTATTAAAATAACATAGGTGCCATACCTGGTTTAAAAAGTACTACAAAACTATTGTTATATTGAATAATATCTATTATCAATTACTAAAATATTTAAAATCTAATTTCCACCTAAGATAAACAACAACAGACATCTTAACAACTTTGAAATAAGAAACCTTCAATTCCACTTGAGTAACTTGGACAAATATTGTATTTAATGATAAATATTTCCAGTGTGAGTCAGTAGACCAGAAAACAGGTTCTCCTCACTGAAGGACAAAAAATGGAAGTTTAGGGGCTGGAGAGATGGGTCAGCAGTTAAGAGCACCGTCTGCTCCTAGAGATGTCCTGAGTTCAATGCCTCACAAACACATGGTAACTCACAACCATCTGTACTGGGATCTGATGCCTTTTTCTGATATGCAGGTATGCATGCAGATAGAGCAATCATATACATAAAGTAAATATAAATCTTTTTTTTTTGAAAGATTTATTTAAAAAAAAAAACAGAAGTAGAAGGTAAAGAAGAAAATAAATGTTGCCAAAGAAAGCCAGTGAACTGGAGAGGCTAAAAAGAACATTTAGAAATGTGCTCAGAATCACAAGCTGGATGAAAGCCAGTTTGGAGAAAAGGGTTCATTTCATCTTACACTTTATAGTCCATCACTGTCATCAAGGAAGGGCAAGGAAGGAACTCCTGGCACAGTTTCCTGGAGTGAGGAGCTGAAAGGCAAGGCCGTGGAGCCGCGCCACTTACAGGGTCTTTCCTCCTGATGTCCAAGCCCGCCTGCCTAGGTATGGCACTGCACACAGTGTTCTGGGCCTCCTACACCAATTAGCAAGTAAGAAAATGTCCTCCAGACAGGAACACTGGATTGAGACAATATCTCAAATAATGTTCCCAGGCATTTTTACTTTGTGTCCAATTGACAAAACCTAACAAGCACCCAGCACAGCTACACACATGCACACACAATTATATAATTAACAGCAAAAAGACTGTCAGCAATAGAGGCAAAGATATGGATAAGTAGGAATAAATGTATGAAGGGATGTACAGAGTCCCAAAAACAAAATTAATGGAAGGAAAGGAAAAGTTCTGGAAAACATGAAAATGTGAGGTTCAGTTGATAAAAATAAAACTCCAAGCTCAACCAAATAAACAAAACTGATAAAGATTATAACTTAAGAAAATAAAAACAAGGAGTGGGTGGAAACATATGCTAAGGAAGTTAGTTCTCTAGTCAGTCTTTAACAACAACATCACTGGTTATGTCCTACAGTGTTTACTAAACAGAAGTAACAGCAGTTGCCTCTGAAAGATAAAAGCGAAGAATATATTCTATTTTCTTATTTCCTACCAACGAATATGATGCTTAATGTCAAAATGAAATTAATTTTTGAAAGATAAACATGTTATATATACAATGATACAGGTGCACAAAATGCCTGATAATTACTAATGTATATGCTCAGAATTGTTAAACAATAATGGTATGTATCACTTTTTTACTTCATGCTATACTGCAAAACTGTAACATTAGGGCACAATCTGGGTAACCTATGTATAAACTCATTAATTAATTAATTAATTAATTAATACTGTAATTAATACTTAACCAATTTTTTCAATTCTCAGAAGATTCTCAACTTTTAAATTTGAAAACTCCTATTCAAATACCATAGAGTAAGTCCAAGACAGCATGGCCATAAACATTAAAAAAAAACCCACAAAAACAAAAGACTACAATTAGATGTGGAGAAGGAAGAATCCTTTCTTGGTGCAATTACAAACTGCAGCTATGGAAATCAGTGTGCATATTCTTCAAAAGATAGAAAAAAAAACTAACCATATGCTACAACTATCCCACTCTGAACCACGTACCCAAAGGACTCTATGTCCTGATAGAAAGACACTCACCCATGTTCATTGGTGCTCTGTGACTGCTAGGAAGGAAAGCACTCTAGATGTCTACTGACTGATGAACTGATAGTGAAAATACACACACAATGAAATGTTATTTAACAATGAGGGAAAGTGAAGAGAAATCTGAGGTAAAGGTCAAACTGTAAATAATTCTACTGAGCAAGAGAACCCAGACCCAGAGTGTTTCTATATACTCACATCCTTTTCTTACAGTAACTTAATTCATGCAACGTACTCAATTAATACTTTATTTGATATCAAACCCTGAATGTCTCTTTTTTAGAATACAGTTGAAATTTTCGAAAGCTATTTCATATAACTAATAAAAATCTATCTCATAGTCTAATAAAAAGCAATGTTCTTTATTAGAAAAAGCTTTCCAGGTTAGTCGAAACCAAACTTGGTTAAAATAGAAAAAGAAATAGGCAAATAGACATCTTTATATACATTTTATGGGAAAGATTTTAGGAGCATTTATTTAGGTACAAAGAGAGAATTAACACCTGGGACAGAATTTACTTCACAACTAACTATGAAGACTTCTGGCCAAGGGATTAATCACCAAACACTTCTAGAAATGTTTGGGTTGTGTGTGGGGGGGAGGGTTAAATACACACAATTGTGTCTCTTTAGTCACACTGTCAAGATATAAAAGACATTTGAAAACCTTTTCTTAAATACCACACAGCAATGATCCCTCAGAGGCAGTGACTTTAGATGGTGCTTAAACAATGATACTTTCCAAACAATAACAATTTTCTTTAAATTCATTTACAAAACCTCACCACACAGCATGAGGCATAATTTCCTGGTAAGCAACAATAAAGCAGAATTAACTATCCTCAAATGACTATGAAATTAAGTCAGCCATATCAGATTAAGATGACCATAAATGCAGTTAAAAACATGTTAATTTACACAGCCCCCTAACCATGTTTAATTGCTCCATTAAAAATCCTAAACGCATTCCTTTTCATGGCTGGTCTGTCCTTTTACAAGCAGAATCGTGTCAACTGAATTAACTTGTTTTTCCTAAATGTTTTCATTTCATTCATGTTACTGGAACATTCACAAGCTCTAGCCATTATGCATAAATATTTTTATTAAACAATGTAATTAAATCCATCAAACTGATTTTCATGAGATAAGCAGTGCCTAAAATATTTAGCCTTCAGCAATATGAGACAACAAGATGAATGTAAATATATTATTAATATATGCGAATATATATGCTATTGTCCTTCCCTTTTGGTACATTTCACCCTGTAGGACACACCTATCTTCCCCAAAGCAGAGCATGTAGAGAGCACAGGGCAGTAGCCAGCTGCTGGAATTACTGCGGTCATCCATGCCCACTTCAACACCTCCGTACAAACTGATCTCCAAGAGGCACAGAGACCCCACGCTTTTCATGATGGGACCTCCTAACATTTCTGAACACTCTACCTCAGACATGGAACACCGATTTGTCAACTATTCCTCTTCTAGTTTCAGAGTGCATAAACACAGCGTTTTGTTGCTCTACTCCTGGGTGCCTCACTCTCTGCAGACCGTGACTTGTACACACCCAGTATGTTTGCAAATGACCTCCCTCCTGAGTGAGCTCTCTCATGTTTCCTGACCTGCACCGGCCTCAGCTGTGGATTCTACTACCCTATATCCCTGCTCCTGAACACTCAGAAACCACCAGCTGCAGATAGTTTACTGTACTAGTTGCTAAGGCAACCCTCAAGAACTAATGAAATGATCTCTGCATCCCATACTACACACAATCATCAAAAGGCAGTGACGTATAGAACAGAAAAAAAAAAATCAGTTCTCACTTCCCCAAGGAAACACTCATGGAGCATCAGATTGTTTTAGTCTCCTTTATAACACAAGTATCTTTTGATTTCTATACTTACCAAGCTTCATTAGAAGTTGGAAGCTCAAAAGCATCCACACCTGTCAGTAAAGCTGGCATGATCTGGGCGGACACAGTTCAGCGTCCCCACACTATCAATACTGAAAGTTTCACTTAAGTCACTAGATGACCATTACTACCTCCAAGGAAACTATACATAAATTGCATTTCTATAGTGTGTACACTAAAAGTAAACTCCCCCTGTGGCTGCAGCAATATGGCCAGTTCTATAAGGTTTATCTTCTTACAAAAACCAACAGAGAGAGGTATTTGGAATTGACAGAAAGTTAAAGTGTCTTCTATAATGAGAAACACTGATAGGAGTAAAAAGAAAAATCAAGACAGTAAGAGAAGGCAGTGCTATGGCATAATTACCCACAGATGATGGCTGTCGGCCCTTTATTACACGTCATTTTAGTCCTTTCATCCTGTGAGTAGCGGCTGGCTCCCTCAAGCCCATGTCAGGTGCATTTCTCAGTGAATGCTCACATAGATAACTAGAAAATTCTAAGCTAGAAAGTTAATTTCCTGGTCTCCTTGACAGCTAGCCTTCTCCAAGCAGATGTACCAACCTGACTTGGGAAGGCAGAGTTAACACAGAAGGCAGAGGTCAGCTGCAGCTCCCCTGACTGCTCTCACATCCAAACAGTCAAAGAGAATTTTGATTTTCTGTGGCACAGGTCCTAATATCCAACTCCTACATTCATGGGTGTCAAGAGTTAGGACCACAGCATCCAAAAAACCGTGCTAAACCATGGCAGACTGGTGGACCTAGATGCAATGGATATGAAAGGGATCTCTGCCTTCCTTAAGAGTTGCAGACACTGCAGATTTTCTGGTTGGCGACCTCTGTAATAAGCTGCCTTTCTCGCCTACACGAATGTGTCCACCAGATACAGCAAGAAGGAAATGAGTGTTTTGATGGCACATTATACATGTTTGGGTCTCTTTGTTTCATAAGTTAGTTCTTGATCTACTGCTAAGGGTCCAGAGGCTACAGCCATGGCTCAGAGGTAAAGAACATTTGTCCCTGAGAACTGCTAGACTTCAAGTCTCAGCACCTACAAAGGGTAGCACACAGCCACCTGTAACTCCAACTCTGGGAGATCTGAAGCCCTCTTTTGGCCTCCATGTGCACTGGCTCACAGCTATAGACTTACACAAACACACACACACACACACACACACACACACACACACACACACACACGTCCTTGAAGAGTCCAACTTCACGGGGTGACTGTTAGAGATGAGCAAACAAAACAGGAGATTTAAAGGAGTGAAAAGGAGGAGAAAGAAAGAGATGCTGATTTTCTAAGGGACTGATGAAATAACTGTTCTTTTCTGGGGTTTAGGTTTCTCTGGTACTATTATAACCACTAGGTTAATGAAATGATTCAATTTCTTAATTTCTATTCTATTTATGTTAAATATAAGTAACACATTTATTCACTCTCCTATTGAAACTTTTGACATACTCCATTAATATCTTTTATTATTTTGGAGATCAAATTATAAGTTTTTTATAAATATACTGACATACCCAAAAGTTAGAAAATATCTTCTAGAATACACGATTCCCATACCAACTGTACAAAATAGTCAAGTAGCACATATCTACAGGCTCCATTCCTATCTTTTTGATTCCTCAGCAGACTATAAATGGCTATAATGGCATGGTGAGTCTTTCAAAGCAGCAGGCTTCATGGTGTTGTCGAAAGAACATAGTTATCTCCAGGGATATTTCCAGGGCTCAAGCACACATCCCTGTAAGAACAAATTGTCTTCGTATCGTCCAAGCCAAACAACACACCACAATAAACAGTGCAAAGGCAGACACAGGAATCCAGCTGTTCTATTATGTGAGACTCTAAAGAAACTTAGAGATGCAGAGATGTGCCTTCTCTTCCTATAAACATATTTATTTGGAAATATTTTCCATTAAAAATGTATTTGTATTAACATAAGATGGCATACTAGTCTCAGTTAAAATGATAGTACTTTTAAATACCTTTAAATATTCTAAATTTATGTTTCTTCAGGTAAATATTGGTAAGGCATGTAAACAGAACTTTTTCCAGGTCTCCAATTTCTATGAATCCACAATATTGTCTCTGACCTCCATTCCCATGATATCACACGCACACACGCACACACACACACATGCACAGATATACAAACACACACACCCAATAAAATTTAAAATATATATAATAGCAAAGTCCTATAACTCTCAGAATTCTTTTAATAAACAGTAAAATGTAGTTAAAAGAACAAGTGTTTTACACCCATACAATACCAGGCAGCCATTCTAATTGCTGTATTAGGAAGAGCAATGTATTGAATAAATGGATTTAAGTACTACTTTCACAACTTATTAGCTGTGTGGGCATCTGGTCCCTATTATCCTCCCTACTACCAATAGGACAAGCTCAGCAGTAAGCATATTAAAGCGGAAATTGTTGTAGTTTGCAAGCATTCACCATCACGTAATTACTTGGGATTATATGGAGTAATTTCTGTGTAATTATATACACTTGTTAATTCAATCATTGTGGAGGATATTTTGCAGCTAACTGTGAGTACCATGTTTTCTGGCCATAGTTGCCATGTGACTGCACATAGCTAAATCAAAGCACAGAATCTCTTAAGAAAATTTTTCTAATTCAGATAATATCTGTCTAGCTATGTGGACATCTCTTCAAAACAAAAAAAAAAAAAAAAAAAAAACAGTTCCCTGTTCACATGTCAGTGTTGGTCCAACAGTGCATTTCTTTGTTGTGGGTTGCCGTGGAGCACTTGCCGTGGAGACATGCTCAACAGGAGGAGGAAGAGATGGAGAAGTTGTAAACTAGAGAGTGTGTGAGATGGGCATAGGTCTGGGAGGACTTAGGGGTAAGTGTGGGAAGTAATGCAATCAAAATGTATGGTATGGATATATGAGATTATCAGTAATATATACATGATATATAAATATATAAAATATGTATATGTGTAATACATCATGTATATGTTTGCTTTTTTAAGTGCCTACTGGCCAAGCATAACAATCTGAGTTCAGACTCTAGGCACCGATGTAAAAGCTGGACACTGTGGTCAGCACCTGTAACCCTTGCAGAAAAGAAGCAGGAGGATCCCAGAGCCCCACTGACCAACCACCAGTCCACACAGTGAGCTCCAGGTTCAGTAAGAGACCCTGTCTCAAAAAATAATGTTGGAGTGGACAGGAGAGACAGGCTAGCTGCTAAACGTTAGGCTCACAAACAACGTGTCAAAAAATCGTTTCCACAAGACAGACAGAAATGATGTCAATCTCTAACCTCAAGCCCCCTGCTACCAATCAGACAGACACATGCGCACGCGCGCGCGCGTGCACACACACACACACACACACACACACACACACACACACACACACACACACACATACACACACTCTTGGTCTCATCTCCCCAAACATATCACTCCATTTATTTCTGTAATTGATTATTTGGCTCCCTATATATACACTTTTGTGCTCTGTGTCTCTGATAACTATTTCTAGACTACCCTTGCCCAAATAATTCTTTTTTTCTAGCAAATGTTACTGTCAGTTTATTTTTTTAGGCACATCAATTAAATATACTCACTACATTGCTTTTCCCTTTTCCCTTATGTCTCTTCCTAATACACTTTTCAGAACAATTTCTATCTGCAAGCAAGGCTGTAATTTCAGCATTGGAAAGATGGGAAGTTTTATATTTTAGTTTTTGGTTTTTTGGGGTTAGATTTTTTGGGGAAGTCTCACTGTGTATCTCTGGCTATAGTAGAACTCACTACATAGAAGAGGCCGGGCTCAAACTCATAAAGAAAGATTCACCTGCCTCTGCCTCCCAAGTGCTGGGACTAAAGGCATGCCACACTACATTTGGCTTGTCATAGTTGAGTCTTTCTTTTTTAAAGATTTTTAAATTTATTTATCATATATGCTGCTGTATTTGCATGTACACCTGTATGCCAGAAGATGGCATTAGATCACATTACAGATAGTTATAAGCCATGGTTGCCGGGAATTGAACCCAGGTCCTTTGGAAGAGCAGACAGTTCTCTTAACCGCTGAGCCATCTTTCCAGCCCCCTAGTTAAGTCTTACCTGTCGTTCAGGGCTCACTCAAGTCATCTCCTCCAGGAAGCACTTATGTATGATTTGCACCCTCAAGCACATAAGATGGGATCAGACGGCTTAGGGAGGGGGTTCTGTGAGAAGAATACTTCAACTGGTTTTTCAGCTAGACAGGATATGTGTCTATATGTATGCAGAGCATGATCTGGCAGTTTTGGTGGTTACATAATCTGTCTCAGTACTGCATACAATAACATATGAACAGCAGCACCTTTATTTGTTATAATTACTTTTTATCAAAATCATTATCTGCTGTAACAAATTTCTTATATTAGAACTCTAAAATATCAGGAAGAAACTTAAGAAGTGAGACAAATGTTAAGTAAGGAGGGCTTGGCCTTTCCACCACTGAGCTTTTGGAACTTAACACAGTATAAAATTGATGCGCCAGAGCAGCCTTTGCATAGCTCTGTGTTCCCTTACTTGCCGGGACTGCATGAAGGATGCAGAATATGTAAGTGATGACCTGAACCTGCTCAGGGTCTGGAGCACAATCTACCAACCTGAATATTACATCTCCAGAACATATTTTCATGCTGGCATGTCTCAACACTGCCATGTTACAATGTGACTTCATCTTCCTGTGGTGAACATGGCTCCTCATCCTTCACCACTGCTCCCTTTAGGCTGCACTTGAACAGCTGTTGCCCTTCCTACCCTGGAGTCCTGAACCTGCCATTTATACCAGGAACATTATGATTATTGTACAAAGGCTACAAGCTAGGCAAAGAGCATTGCGGCATTACAGGCTATGAAGGCCGCATCTTCAATGAGGCAGGAGGTACAGCTATCTGTATCACTACTCCAGGGCTTAGGAACAATGTGGAAAAAAAAGGCAAAAAGAGTGTAAGAGATAGAGGTGGGGGGCACAAATGGGATAGAATGCTGGCTCTCAGGTACCAGACATAAACACTCACTGCAGTGGTGGATCACCTGCCTAAGATACGCACAAGATTGGGCCTGTCAACACGGTGTCATGGAAGTAAGAAGGGGTTGTGTGGCTCCACCACTTCCCAAGGGTTTATAAGAGCCAGTAAGGTGGCAACGCCTTTAATCCCAGCACTTGGGAGGCAGAGGCAGGTGGATCACTGTCAGTTCGAGGCCAGCTGGTCAACAAAGTGAGTCCAAGTACACAGAGAAATCCTGTCTCAAAAAACAAAAAACAAAACAAAAACAAAAAACAAAAAACAAAAACAAAACAAAAAGAAAAAGAAAAAAAGAAAGAAAGAAAGAAAAAGAAAAGAAAGCAGGCAGTGTTCTTCCAGAGGTCCTGAGTTAAATTCCCAGCAACCACATGGTGGCTCACAACCATCTCTAATGAGATCTGGTGCCCTCTTCTGGCATGCTATCTCAATTCCAGGGGTTTATAAGCAGACACAGCTTGGTGGGGGTTGTGAGACACTGGTAACAGACACAGGCTCCAATTAACCAACTCCACCCACTCCTATAAATAACTGAAGTGAACTCAGGGGTCACAAGCAAGCAAGCAAAAAAGTGAAAGTAGAGTATGAACAACTAGAAGAAGGGGTTAGCAGGAAGCAGGAGACCAGGAGAGAGTAGCTGAGGAAATGGACATGACTGAAACACATTGATGTAGGGAAACCACTGCTGTGCATAATGTAAACTTTAAAAAACAGACAAAAAACCTTAAAAAATAACTTGCTAAAAGAGAAAAGAGAAAATACCAAATGGCTTATGAAACATAACTTCACCGACTTTGAGGGACTGAGTACTAACAGCATAAATACAGCTTTAAAAAAAAAAATGACTTCTAGAAAAAATGGTGGATTCTATCCCTGGGCAGAGAAAGTACACAAGCAGCCTGTACTAACTTAGTTTATTGCTCCAGAATATGAGGAAATTTTCGAAGAATAATACTTGTCACAAGCATTCAAAATTATAAATGACTGGGAAAGAAGGTCAATAAACAATTTCCAATAACAATGAAATACTCAAGAGGGCAGAATGTTGAGCACTAACTGGTGAATGTGGCAGAGGCAATGACAGTGCTTTGTGCAGACTACATTACATAAATACCTTATCACTTCTAAGAGCAAACACGTGATGGCCAAAGCTCTCCTGAAGATTGCGCTGTCATGGCAGGGAGATAGTTTAAAGAGGAGTAGAGAGAGAGAGCACAAGAACTGTATTTTTCAGGTACACTGACATCGCAAAAGACAACAAGGAAGGGCGAAGAATGGCTGCAGGTTGAAGAGACTAAGGAAATAGCAGAATTGCAGTTATTTTATGGTTGGGGTCAGCACGCCATGAGGAACTGTGTTGGAGGGTTCCAGCATGAGGAAGGTTGAGAACCACTGCTATACAGGATCTTACTCCACAAAGTAAACAAACTTTACCAAGTACATATTAAATGCACTGACAAATTCAAACATGAATGCTAAGTTACATAATAACATTTTATCACCATTGAATTTATTGGTGTTAGAAACTGCTGTGTTATGCAAAAAAAAAATCTTTAAGTAATATTTAGAATGATCAAAATATTGAGAAAAGAAAACATTTATATGCATAGTTTCCCTACATACCTCCAGTCCCTTGGTTTATATATACAACCATGCATATATAATGCAGATGTAGAGATGGGAAGAAAGAAAAGAAAGAGTGCACATGGTAAGTGGAACAAAGTGTCAGCGACAGATAAATCCTGGTTTTCAGAGGTTTTAGGTAATCTGTGCACTCTCTTTACAACTCTAAAGCTGAAATTATTTCAAAATACAAAGTTTAAGAGATAAAGGATAGAAAGGTGGTAAAAACAGAATGTCTCCCCTGTGGGAGAAGAAACAGATAGGGAGGCCCACGCAGACAATGTGTGTCATTGACACTGTTCTTAAATTCACGAGTATTCCCCTTGAGTCTGCATTGTGCCTACACATATACTAAGTCTAGTATGGTGCGTGTGTAAAAACACAACATTAGAAAAGGTAATAAAGAAAAAAAAACATGTGTAAACTGCTACCATAACTGTGTCAATTTATAACAGTTTGAAAAGCTCTCACCATGCAAGCACAAGAGATCACAGCCTGCAGTTTCTGGAGTGAGGATTGTCAGTTTGCTTTGGTTCTCCTAAAATACCTGCATAATGCCACTTTAGAGCAGGTTATTCAACGTTTTGTTGTCCTCTCTTCTTCATTTTGATATTAATTTTTCGCAACAGAAGAGTTTTCTTTTTGAAATGCAAAAGCACACAATTAATAAGAGTCAACACAATTAATTATAATTACAAGTTATTGCTCATTAAGTGCTGGGAAACATTCTAATAGTCTTGATTTTCATAGTAACTCTTATGTCATAAGAGGAATTTGTAAACACTGTATTTTGTTCTGCTTTTTTTTAGCTTGCTAAAGCTAAGATTTGACCACAAAGGCTCCTTGCACTGAAAACACAGTTTAAAACCAAGGTACGACTTTAAATCTAGTTCTTTAGGCCAGTAAATGAGCAATAAATTACAGTTATGGTTTCCGTTGGCTATAATAGTAGGGAAAGGGAAAAAGCTATCCTGGAAATGAAGCCACCTACTCCTCTGTTCCTTTATCCTCTTAACCTCTTGTGAAGAATGGAGTATCGCTGAGAAACTAAAATGAGGGAATAAAATGGGAAAGTGAAAATGTTTTTTATCTAGTTCAAAATAATGCATATCTGAGTAGGGTGGTGCACACCTTTAATCCCAGCACTCAGGAAGCAGAGGCAGGAGGATCTCTGTGAGTTCGAGGCCAGTCTGGTGTACAGAGTGAGTTCTAGGACAGCAAGGGCTACACAGTGAAATCCTGTCTCAAAACACAAAGAAGAAAGAAGAAGGAGAAGGAGGAGAAGGAGGAGAGAGGAGAGAGAGAGAGAGAGAGAGAGAGAGAGAGAGAGAGAGAGAGAGAGAGAGAGAGAGAGAGAGAGAGAGAGAGAGAGAGAGAGAGAGAGAAACAGGGAGGAACTACTGTCCTAGTTCCAGCCTGTGGCTGTGATAAACCACTCACAGCATAAGGAAGGAAAGGGTTTATTTCAGGTTACACTTCGAGGTCACAGCCCATCAACTACGGACGAACACTTTGCTATGTTTAATACAGCCCAGGACATCTAGCTGAGGAGTGGCCCTGCCTATAGTGGGCTCAGTCTTCCTATATCAGTTACAATAATCAAGACATGTTTAGAGGTACATCTGATCTAGGCAATTCTTCAGTTGAGGTTTCCTCTTCTCAGGTAACTCCAAGTTGTTTCAAGTATCAATTAAAAACTAACCAGGACAACTATAGAGAAGAGTTGGTCATTTGCATGTAAAAATACAATTATCCAGGATGAGGTCCTTGCTGGATATGCTGAGTGGATCAATAGCCACAGCACCTCACTGTCTATCTCATCCTGCACAAATGCTCCACTCTGATTTTTTTTCTCATTATATCATCTAGGTGGACCTATGAACCAAACACATTTTTTCCAACCATGGATGCCAAGGCTGCTTGAAGGCTATTTGCAGAACCTCAAGAAAGCCCTGAGCTCACTCTGGCAATTGAAAGAAGGTGTGCATATGACATATTTCCTTAGGACAAGGTGTATCAGGGAGGGTCTGCACATGGCAGAGATGTGATCAACCTGGGACTGTGTGTGTGTGTGTGTGTATGTGTGTGTGTGTGTGTGTGTGTGTGTGTGTGTGTGTGTGTTCAGTCTAGCCAGACCTTCCTACTAGGTGGTTCTCACCTTCCCACATGCGCGCAAGAAACCTCTTTCTTGCTCCTAAAGTGATCTTTGCTTTGCTGGAAACAGCAGTACCAATAAATGTGTAGAGTAAAATATAAAGGTATGGGCTGGTTGTGGTGATGTACACCTTTGACCCCAGTACTCAGAAGGCAGAGAAAAGTGGATCCCTGTGGTTTCAAGGCTGGCCTGGTCTACCGAGGAAGTTCCAGATCAGCCAACGCTGAACAGAGAAATCTGTTTTTTGAAAAGATAAGTTGATACAGATGATAAGATTACACAATTACGACGACTTCTACTCTTTACCATTCCTTTGGTGTATTGGGAAAGACACTAGCTTAAATATTTTAAAGATCTAGAACCTTGTCCTGTCTAGTCTTCCAATAATCTGGCTTGAACATCTGAATATGGACTATGGATATATTCTAGTCTCTCTCTCTCTCTCTCTCTCTCTCTCTCTCTCTCTCTCTCTCTCTCTCTCTCTCATTCTCTCTCTCTCATTCTCTCTCTTTCTTCTTCTTTTCTTCTTCTCTTTCTCTCTCTATTCTTTCCCTTTTTCCCTCCCCCTTCTTTTCTCCTTCCCTCTCCTATCAGTCTCCATAATAAGAGATGAGATAATATGAACAACAAAGTGTTTCTTAATTCATAAGATGGCACGTTTTATAGAAGACACCATTGAACTAGGGGAGGAGGATGAGGGAGGGAGAATGGGGCTGGGAGATGACAAGGGAGGGGCTACAATCATAATGTAAAGTGAACAAATTAAAAATAAAATAAAATTTTAAAATAATAATAAAAAGGATACCATTAAGCCTTGATTAACAATACCAATAATGTAGACCTTTTCCAAGTCTTCATTTCATGTCTGACTGTTGGATATAGTACTGCTTCCAATTTGTAAGTATGCAGGTTTACAGATTCTAATATCACAGATACACAGAAATAAAACCTCTCAGACTGTTTCCCTAGAGAAGTGGTACACGCATACTTGCATCTCACAACATTTAGTGGTAAGAAATAAATTACTTTGAAATATTATTGCTCATCAAGTATCATTTCATTTGTAAGAAGCATAGGCAAAGTAAAATATCTGCTAAAGGCTTTAATGTTTGGTAATACCCAAAAATTCTTCTGAAATGTGTTTTCTCTCACATTTTCAAATGCATAAAATGCCAGTTTTATGTAAAAGTTTCAAGTAAAAAAAAAGAGTAAATAATTCCTTCTAACAATTTATTGGTGATTTGATAGACATGTTTTGCTAGATGTGCATAAAATTGATTAGTGTACTTACTAAGAAATACATTCATAGCAGTACTGAGGTTTCAACTTTTCTACAAGATCTAAAATTACTAGTATCAAAGTCAGCCAGAGGATATTAAATTAGCATTAGCCATGGACTGGTGAGAATGAAAAAACCAGTGGGAGGTCACAGAATAAGGCCGAAAGGAATTTCAGTATGGAAACCAAGAATAGAAAAGCACTACTATTAATTCGTTAAAAATTAAAAAGTGGAGCCATTTTCAAAAAGCCACTTAAACCAAGAAGACTAACATCATCAAATACATTCCCAAGAATGGTGATTATTTAATATTAGCATTTATCAAGCACTAACCACATTTGAAAGGCTCTGGGATTTTGCTCCCTTCATAAAAGTTTTATCTCCTAGGCCCAAGCTTTAATATACTATTTATTACTACCCTCTCGAAACAATTCAAATTCACAGTGAACTCCATCTATCACAAAAGTCATTATGCTGAAGTCTTAGACAGCAGAGAATAATGTGAATCCGTCCCTGGTCTTAAGTACTCACAGCCATGAAGACTGACTCAATAGAATGTGATCCATGCTAGAAAAGAATTGTGTCTAGCTCTGGCTAGTAGAGAAGCAATTAATTTTGTTTAGAAGCAGAGGAGCTTCACCAGAGAAAAGATGATGTATTAAACCTTTATAGCAGCATCTAAATATGAAGACTAATGCTCATATACAAAATAGACTTTATTGTCAGCCAAATGTGAGTTCCAGGTCAATTCCCTCATAGCCATGTGGAATTGAGCAAGTTGTTTGGAAGCCTAGCATCTGGCCCTACTTCTGTCATTACTAGCATTCCTACATATGCAACCCTGCTTCTACTTCTCATGCTACTCTTAATAGCAACCCTTCTTCTGCCATTGCTAACCCATCTTAAGCAACAGTCGGACTCTCTGGCTTTCTGTTGCCCAGTCCTTGAAGGAAGTTATGGAGTTATGCTTCGTGCTCCTGAATTTCCCCTCTGGCTCTCACATGACTTCTCTATTTGATACTAAATCATAAAAGTCTGTGGATTTGTTGTTTGTTTACATTTAGCCAGTATTTATAAAGCAATGGCCAATGCTCAAGAGTTCCTCTGAACATGTGGAATTCTTCAGTTAAAAAAACAGATGAGAAGAGAAGAGAAGAGAAGAGAAGAGAAGAGAAGAGAAGAGAAGAGAAGAGAAGAGAAGAGAAGAGAAGAAGAGACAACCTGTCCATATAAAAAGTACAAAGGAAATATGTTCAAACTTTTAAACATTCTATTGTTTGCTTCCTTAAACATTATTTCCCTTTTAGGACAGCACTAGTAAATTCCCAAATGCCTACTGACATATGAGGGGGACTCTAGATGATGATGCAGAATTGGTAATGTCGCCTTCAAGATCCCGCATCTGTAACTTCACACTCATCAGCGAGCCTTGGCAACTTAACAAAAGGGCTGCATATTAATGAGATTTCCTCCAAACCAATTAGAAGACAGTCATCTTTGCCTCCTCATTTAACATCTCAAACTTTCTTGAGCACTAAGACATAACCATTTCTTTTTTCTCATAAAAGAGATTTATAAGAGGGTCCAGGGAGTGGGTGGATGAATCTAGTGTTGACTGCCTCTGCTCCCAGGAGAAGACAGCAGGGAACTGAGCAGATACAGCCTGTATCAGGATTTCTAAGGGAGTGGCGCTTTCTCAGGCAGAAATTTCTAGGATGAGGATTGTTGTGCTTTCAAGTCCTGAGCTGGGGGGAGCTTCTCTCGGATTGGTGGGTTTTCATACTCAGGAATTGAATTTTATTGAATGATGAATAAAGCCTATACATCAGGAAATATTAACATAAAAACCCATAATCTCACTTCTTTTTCAGATATTTGATTCCTATATCTAGTAATTTTCAACCTTTCCAGACTATTTTATAGTAGACAGTCCATATTTAAGAGTTCTGTATTGTCCCTGCGATTTATTACTCAATAGGCATTATGAGACATCAGCTCTTTTAGACACCTCAGAAATAGAAATACATCTGAGCACATCACAGCGAGGGAGGGGTCACTAAGGGAATATGCAACAAGATGAGGAAGACTGGGATCCATCTGCTCCAAGTACATGGAGACTGCAGCCATCACATGTGAGGCTGAGGCTCCTAGATCTGCTTCTCTTCTTTACCAACCGACTCTTTCTCTGAATTCCTTCTCTCACTGGGTCATGGTGCTATTCACTTTGCAGCTCCTCACTTCGGCAGCTTGCCTTTTCTGATAATGTGTGTTCTTCGGTATCATTCGATTTCTTCTCTCCCTCTCCTTAGGGTTACATGGCTTTCTGGAGTTACATGATTTTTCTCTATACAGTGGGTTTCTCATGAAGCCTCACTGGGACCATTGATGGCTATTCTTTAATTTCATTGTTCAAAATAAAAACAAAGCCTTGGAAATATCTTCATAATGCATAATTCAAAAGAGAACTAAACATGGTATTTACCATGAGATTCTAAAAAAAGAAAACCCCTATATAACTGTGGGCACTTTGGGTAAACTAGACAGAACACTATGACAATGCATCTCCATAAGATAACACATACAAAGACTGAACTCAAAAGCAACTCCTATGTCTGCAAAGATACAGAAGGCAAATGATCACTGGTGGATCTATATGGCATATATTATAAATTTGCCATTCTGAAAGGTGTGAGGAAGTGGGTCTTATCTGTTGTAGAATAAGTAAGTTCAGTTTACAAACAAAACAAACCACACTATACACTTTTTCTTTTAAACTTATTTATTGCGTATATTCATAACTGTTTGAGAACACATAAGTTCCATGGCAAATGTATATCAACTAGAAAACAACACTGTAGAGTCAGTTTTCTCCTTGTACTTTTATTTGCATTCCAAGGACCAAACTTAGTAATCAGGTATGTGGGGAAAGTGTCCTTACCCACTGAGCTATCTAACCCGTACTGCAAACATTATTTTAAAGTGCCATGAATAAACTCCAATAGCATCCTTAAATTTCCCTGGGCAGCCACAACTGGTATTCTCCAAGCTGTGACACCCAAAATATTTGGACAAAGGGGCACACATTAGAGCAAGAGATAATCACCTTGGCCAATAGCGTCCAAAGTTTCAGCATTCCAGTTTGGCCAAGGAAATATGCCCAGCGCTGCATCTTTTAAATCCAAACTACACAATGAAAACAAGACACATCAAAGAAACTTTAAAATAAACGTTTTGTGTTAATATTTAAAACAGAAACCCTGGAGTCATCTGAAAGGGTTTCTCTTTCCTGCCCTGGAGTGTGGCGAACACGTGTCCCTCCTTTACTCTGTACCCTGCAGATGCCACTTGCTGCCATGGCATAACCACACAGTAAGTCCCCTTAGAAAGAAGATGAAACCAGGGGAAGTAGAAGAACGATTAAAAAGTGGATATCTATACTAAACAGCCTGCAATAGCACTTTCAAAGTATTGGAAGTAAACCATGTATTATAATTGAGTTATATGGTTACAATACCTCACATTAGAGTAGAATTATATATCATGTGTGCAGAAAAATAATCTTACATTTGAATTTTATACCACTGTATCTAAAATTAAACTTATTTTGCATCTATATAAAAATTCTACTGGAACTCTGCTCCAACTATACCAATTCTGGCCTCTGCATACATGATTTTAAAAAAACTTTTCACATAAAATGTAAACATGTATTCTCAAGTCGATAAATTTCTATATACAATTGCCTACTAATTACTAACAAAATGCTTTTAATGGTTCACAATGCATTTTTTTAGAATCACACACACCCCACACTCATCTTAATGAGCATATGTTTTCTCTCTATAATATAGACTATCTTTAAGCTCTAAAATATTCAAGCTTTCTAATTTCCTTAAGTGTTAAAGACTTATGAATTCTCCTTCTAATTACAGGAATTGAAAGACTGTTTCCATACAGCAGTCCACAGGGTCGAGCATGGCAATACCTCCCTGCAGTCCTGGCTCTCAGGAGATAAAGACAGAAGAGCTAGGAAGTTCAAGTCATCCTTAGCAAGCAAGTACGTTCGAAGCTAGCCTGAGCTAGCCAAGAACCCATATCAATAATAATAATAATATAATAACAAGAACAACAACAATAATAATAATGCATACTAAAGTTTATAACACCTTAGTAATAACTGCCAAAACATGGAAGGAACTAAGACATTCCTCAATAAGTAAATAAACTGTAGTACATCTATATAATGGAATATTGTCCAGTCATAAAAACAAACATCAATCAAACCACAAATGATGCAGAAGAATCTTAAATGCTAAGTAAAAGACTATATGTCTGCACAATCCCAATGGCATGATATTCTTGAAAAGGCGAGGCTACTGGGATAGCAAACTGAGCAGTCTCTAACAGAAGGCTATGTGCTAAGTGACACTATAGTAGCACATGTCAGGATGCATGTCAGAATACATAGGATGAACAAAGAATGAAAGATTATCTAAATTCTGTTTTGTAGAAAATGAAGTGGGTAAGAGTCAGGCTGACACAGCAGAAAGAAATTCAAGCTGTAAAGGTCGTGTGATCACTGAGAGCCTACCCCTATACACACCACTGACAGCCTACCACCCACACCAGGATATAAAGAACAGGTCTACCCAGGATATAAACAACACAGAGTAGGAAGAATGGTTACAAGCATTAGATTTGTCACAGCCAAAACAAGATGGAAAAAAATAATGTGATCAAGAAAACCCAATCCACTTCATTTTCCTATTTGAAATGCTACTAGGCTTTCAAACCTACGTACCTACGGTGAACAGTGTACCTGGATATGGGCAAAAGCACTGGTTGGTTTCGTTGTGTACTCTACTAAGCAATTCCTTCAAGCAATTAAAAGGGACATTAAGAAACAGTAAGGTAAAGGAAAGGTCACATGCTGCTCACAGTAGAGTTCTTAGAATATTCCCTGAGTTTATCTGAAAATACATCAAGGTGTGGCTATGAAAAGAAAGGGATTTAGAGATGGTCTAAAGGCTAATGTAGTGAAGGGCGGCTGGGCTGGCACACTGCACTGAGGGCAGGTGTCACTTCTGGGCAGAGTTGTTTTGAGAAGTGGGTGCGATGTTTGTAAACACACTCTGCAAATGTCAAGCAGTAAAATGCAGCGATTCACCTAATAAGAGAGAGCAAACTGCCTGCAGTGCTGCTAAGGGGAAATAGATAAAGTCTGTACAAAGGGCACCTGCATCTTGGTGACTCAAAGCACTAGGATCTGTCACTCATAAGGCTGCGAATGCTGGGCATTTTAATTTGCCTCTTTATCTTGGCAGTTTTGGTTATAAGCTTTGCTAATGGTTATAAATTTTGATCAGAGACACGCACACTTGTTTTTGAGGATTAGGACCTACAGAAAAATACCTTCAAGGGCAGATCAAGTGCTAGGGGTAGAAAAATTCTAATATTACACAGGCAAGCATGACAATTTGCTTCCACAGAGTTTATGCCAAATTAATTCTTTCTCTGTTGAGTATAGGAGCTCATAAATTCCAGTTGCTCTGCCCCCTGAGCATGAATGGTTAATGCTTGGAAGTGGATCAGGGATTTAAATAAACGCATTTTAAGTTAAGAAGCTCCCTTATGACAAGAAGAGCTTGTAAGTTAGAAGAGAGTCATTTGGGCCAAACCAAAATTACAAAGCAGGCCCCCTCCCCCACCCTCTCCGCACACAAACCCTCTTCAATAAAAACTAGAAGGGGGAAAAAAAAACTAGAAGGAAAAACAGTTATGGAAATGTACTGTGTTTTCTACTCCAATTTCTCTAAAACTGCTATGAAAATGTGGACAATTCCTTATAAATTAATGCATATACTAGATGTAAGCTTTGCAGTGGTCACCAACCTTGGCTTTTCCTCTGGGATATAGTCAATATAAGCAAAATCTGTTTTACAGGGAAAAAAAAAAGAAATGGTAAGAGAGAGTTGGGGGCAGATAAGGGAATGCTAAATTCTGTCAGTGCTACAGTCACTCTGCCCCTTCTTATGTTTGCTTTCAGTAAGACCTCCACCCGGTCACAAAAAAAGGCCAAAATCTTCATCATAGAGACTTCAAATGATTTAAGAGAAGCTGCTCTGACCTATGCAAGCACAAGGCAGGGCTTTGAAAATGCTCACATGCTCCAGTTAGTGTCATAAGTGTCTAGGAATGAATACTGAACAATGCAAATAGACAACCTGTTGACAATGCATTTGCATAAATCAAGTGAATACTCCTCTAATAAATTCACATCTGACCCATTTACCTTTCCTAGTATTGATCATTCTGTAGCTGTTAAGGTCAGGGGCTAAGCCGATGACAGTAAACACTTTGAAAGGAGAGAATAGTATTTCTGGAGACTGACAAAGGAAGAAGAATAAAATAACTCTAGAAAGACCAAAAACTGTAGGCCCAAAGCATCCAAAATTAGAAGAAATGGCAGGACCCAATGGTTCTACAGTGTGAGTTTTTCTAGTGCTGTCTGCTATTACCCTTAAATATGACAAGCACATTAGCAAAGTAGTACCACCAGGCTCTTTGCATAATCACAAGTATTCAGGCAAGAAAACCATCCATATGAATCTTATTTCACAAGTATTCAAGCAAGAAAACCTTCTAGAAAACCTCCAAAGGACAGTCAGATCCTGAAAGTCAAACAAGTAGAGACATAAGGACAGCAGCTTTGGCCATGTATCAAAGGCTCTGAATGCATGAGGCTCACCAGTTTAACAGTATTCTTCCCTCCATGCTTGGCGCCCAAGTGAGAAAGGTAAGTGCTGGGATGACTGCTTGTATAGAGTCACTCAATGTTCATCCAATATGAGTCACAGCCATCACAAAGTTCAACAAGCTTCCTAAACAAAATCAGGTAAAACAACCACTACTAAGACTAGGTGACATTTTCACATCAGATATAGTCAAAGATGGCGCCATAACCTAATAAGATTTGAGCACTTTTTTTTTCTATTTTCTTTCTTTTTGTTTGTTTGTTTGTTTTCTTTTTGTTTTTCTATTTTTCTTTTTGTGTAGCCCTGGCTGTCGTGGACTTGCTTTGTAGATCAGGCTGGCCTCAAACTCACAGAGATCCACCTGCCTCTGCCTTCAGAGTGCTGCGATTAAAAGCAGGTGCCACCAACTTAAGCATTTTTTTAATAAATGCTTACAGAATCTAGCAGCGTAGAGACTCTTGGTAAGCACTTTAAGTGTGCTGGCTCCCTTTATGAGCTCTTCAGGAAGAGACCCTACTGAATGACGACTGACGCAGAAGAACCTCACAACAGGAACAGTGACTGAGGGCATCTCCATTTGTTCCAAATAGTTCCGTATTTGCCACGCATAACAAATAGAGTTGTTGCATGTTGTACAGATTAATAAGTCATATCAAACAACATACGGTACTAGTGTGCCCAAAAAACTCCTGAAAAGACGTGTGTCTGCAGAAACAGATTAGAATTTCAGGATTATGGAGAGACTAATGTTGTGGGACCAGAGGCTAATTACCTTACCTTGGCCTAATTCTTTTTTTTTTTTTTTTTTTGGTTTTTCGAGACAGGGTTTCTCTGTGTAGCCTTGGCTGTCCTAGACTCGCTTTGTAGACCAGGCTGGCCTCGAACTCACAGCGATCCGCCTGCCTCTGCCTCCTGAGTGCTGGGATTAAAGGCAAGCGCCACCACACCTAGCTCTAAAATTCTTTTTAAAAACTAAGAATGTCATCAAATAGCATCTTAGCCCTATAGAAAAGCTCTCCACATTTTGCTGTGTCTCTTTGATGGCCAACCAAAGTACTTTATATTTGCTTTGACGTATGGCTTTCTTCTGTAAAACTATTAGAATTTTCTAAAACTGCTTCCACATTGGAATATGGAACTTGGGGTTACCTAAATCTGTGTTGCCAGCCATGGTCATTCAAAATGGTCCCAAAATAAATTACTTTTTATTCCCTTTAGGATGAGAGCTGTAGTTTTTCCATTGACATGAGAAACAGATTTTTCAAAATATACCCAAATATAGAATTAACAGTCCTTTAAGACAGGAAGGTGTTTGCACCCAGTATAATACCTAATACTAAGTCTTACTTATTATTCTAAGAGGTATTTTTTACTAATTTATTCATATTACATCTCAATGGTTATCTCATCCCTTGTATCCTCCCATTCCTCCCTCCCTCCCATTTTCCCCCTACTCCCCTCCCCTATGACTGTGACTGAGGGGAACTTCCTCCCCCTGTATATGCTCATAGGGTATCAAGTCTCTTCTTGGTAGCCTGCTATCCTTCCGCTGAGTACCACCAGGCCTCCCCATCCAGTGGTCGTGGTCAAATATGAGGAACCAGAGTTCATGTGAAAGTCATACCCCACCTAAGAGGTATTTTTGTTGTGGACACCTAAGGCACAGTGGTAGTTGTAATCAGCATATCTGAGTGCTTACATCAGTCCTTTCTTTTTCTAAAGTATCTCTCTTAAATAATGTGTCTATGTTTCATAACTACTTTAATGATTTACTTAAGAGCTAGACAGTAATATCCAATAACATTAACAAATTGGCATTTACAAAAATATTGTAACCAGCAAATCAGTGTTTTCATTCTTTAGCACAAATTACTATCAAGCTCGTGTTTATTAGTTTTTGCCACATGAAATGGTATAATGTCAACTGTTTCTGCACTATGATGAAAGTGAGTGCAAATGCATTCAAGGCGGCAACTGATAGAATGTGATCTCTACGGATACAACTCAGGAAGCACTCATTTGTAGCTATTTTGCATAAGAAGTAGGTACACAATTCCAGAATCACATAAATTACTACATTGTTACAATAGATCTTTCCAGACTTATGGATATCTAATTAAAATTATATTTATCAGAAACTTAATGAGACCATTTTGAAATCCATTTACTGAAAGGCTAATGAGACAGTAGAATACAATCTGTTTATTAGCTGAACAGGATATGCAACATCTGTACACAGTAAGAGAAGACCATAAGTGTCTGTAAAATATCACCAAGAGCGTCTCCTAACCCTTGCTACAGTAAAAATCTCCACTGGAGCCCAGAAAGACCAGTCATACACAGCACCATTTTTCCACTTCTATCCAGAATATGAGCTTCAAATGATACAAGAGTGTACATTCTACTCAAGACATTTCAGTGAGTGCACAGATCATATATCCATTAGGAAACATTATAGTTATGTAATACATAGTTACATGCAAACCATTTTTGCAAACAATTTTTAAATTGCAAACTAGGTCAAGCTGTTTACATTGTGAAGTAACATTTTGTAACATTATATCTTAGAACAAACTTACATTTGGTTGCTACACCTCAGAAAAACATTGATGGTATTTTACTGAGACAGAAAAGAAATCCTTATTATATCAATATAAGGCAAAGTACCCATGTAGAAAGGAAAACAGCAGTCATATCCTCGACTCATGAAGATAATATTAAAAATTATAACACTGGTAGCCTCCAGATCAGAAAATTACAGATATAAGAATTGTACACAATATATGTTAATTATTGCTTAGCAAATACACAGGAAGTTGTTTAAGATTAAGAAAATTACTTTCTCACATACTCTGGTGCCTCACCTTTGACCATGTCCCCTGGAGGGGGAGACCTGGTGGCACTCAGAGGAAGGACAGCAGGTTACCAAGAAGAGACTTGATACCCTATGAACATATACAGGGGGAGGTAATCCCCCTCAGGAACAGTCATAGGGGAGGGGAATAAGGGGAAAATGGGAGGGAGGGAAGAATGGGAGGAGACAAGGGATGGGATAACCATTGAGATGTAACAAGAATAAATTAATAAAGGAGAAAAAAAATAAAAATAAAAAAATAAAATAAAAAAAAAGAAAATTAGCCTGTCAGTTCAAGTATGGAATTTTTAAATGAAATAATTTCCATAAACAACTTTCTAATGAGATCTTCACTAGAAGTTTCCTATCATGAATCAGAGAATTTATAATCTAGCGCAAATTTGGATAAAAACAAAAATTTAAGTATTTAAAAATGTGCATGTTATGAGATGGGGAAGATGATGGCTTGATGAATAAAGCACTTGTTGCTTAGGTGCAAAGACATGTAAAAGCCATGGTGGCGTGCCTGTAATCCCAGCACTCATTGACAGAATCGGAGGATTTTCAACTCAACCTGGCTGTCTAGACCAAGCTGAATTGGAGAGTTTGTGGTTGCTCACGAACCCTACCTTAATATACATTAAAGTGTGCAGAGACCCACTAGGATATTCAATGTCAACTTTCAGGCATATACATGTTCACACATGCACACACACACACATACACACACACACACACACACACACACACACACACACACACACACACACACACAGGCTGACATGATAAAGTGCTTGCCTCAAACCTAAGCACCTGAGTTCCATCTCTGCAATCCACTTAAAGGTAGAGGATGGAAACTAAAAGGGAAAGGAGAAAACTGACTCCACAAATGTGTTCTCTGACCTACAGTCAAACTGCATGCACACATAATAATATTAAAATATTTTCAGAATGATAAGATAAATATGCTACAAAAGACAACTCTCCTCTATAACCATCTAGTATTATGAATTATCTAAATAAAACCATGATAGTAAAAACAGCCCCATCAAATATTCTTCTATATATGGCTGCAAAAGGCTATCTACAAAGTATGACATAGTCATTGCAACTCTCATCTTACAAGAACTGCCGCTGTCTGCACTGGGCCTGCACAGATCTGTGCCTGTGAGAAGTCAGTTATGGACCAGCGAAGGGCCCTACCTTTCTCACTGAATTATTGGCTACTGCTAAACTCTGAGGGAGAGACAATCATATTCTTCAGTTGTCTACCTATTGGTGAGCCCATTCTCCAAAGGATAGTTCTAAACCCAAGGTCACAAAGATGGCCAAGGTCACAAAGATGACCAAGATCACAAAGATGGCCAAGGTCACAAAGATGGCCACGGCATCCCAAAATCATCAGTATAAGAAAAGAACTTCTAGGGAATGGGGGAAGAGGATAGGAAGGAGCCAAGAGGACAGTGGGGATAAGAGTAAAATGAGTGCATTATATACACAAAATTGTCAAGAAACAAATTTAACATGTTACAAAATTGAGAAAAAAGTATGTATTTTTCAGAGTAAATTAATAGCTATTACATCACTAACTTACTATAGTATCTAAGTATTTTGAAGGCATTTTAGAGTATTGTGTCTTTTGTTAAGACTGACCCAAACAGTATATTTCTTATTTGTCCTATTAATTGCCTGCCACAAAAATTTTAAGCACTTTTCATGCAGCACTTTCTATACTTTCTACACTGAAAATCTGATTATATTAAATGCCATTAATCTGCAATCGTGTGTATACATATATATACTCCTACAACATGCTCTCATCAGATAATAATCTCTTGTCAAAATATGAGTAGTCTAGTTCTGAGGTCATCCTCATCCAGCTGACAGCAACACTTGGAGCAGAGCGATGTACAACTAAACACCTCTGTGCAAAGGACAGGCCAGACCCACAGCTCAGAGTCTGTCTTTTAAATTTTTACTGTCTTGAAATTTAACTTCTTGAGTTAATACACAGCTATTAAAAAGCAGCAGACTGATAATCAATACCTTTACTAATGGCTATTCCCCAGGCTCCATTAAATATAAGTACCGGAGTTATGCAAGATGGAAAATACCCAATTAGGCTTTCCTGAACCAATTTTGCTTGGCCAGCTATTGAATATTTTGACAATAAATATATAAACACTCTTGAGTTTGAGAGAGAAAAATCAGTTCTTTAATTAGCAATAAAGTAGACCAGAAATGAGCCATCTGGCTTATCTCTGACATACACTGTGAATACACCATGTTATGAAAAAATAACAAACAAATCACGCATAAACTGCTAACCTAAGAGCATAAACTTAATTTCTGCTCCCTTCACAAAAATGTAACAGAACCTGTTTCTCCTAAGTACTAGACTCTATATGGAAGATATAAAGTAAAATTTTACTCAGGGCTGTCTGTCTGCCATGTTTCCAGAATGAAAGAATAAATCTGAACTCCTAATTCAGCTGTAAATGATCTGACAGTAAAGAAAGCCTCATTTTTACCCAGGTGCTAGCATTTAAGACGGCAAGTGCTACAGTAACACTGCATAAATGGTTGTAGTTGGTTAAGTGGGATGATTAAAACACTAAGCTCAGACTCTTAGCTGTTCTAGCCTTGAGTCACTCAACAGATGCATAGCAAGCATCCATGTTGCACTGGGCTCATATGTACAGAAATAGAATTAGGACACCCTCGCAAGTGCAGTAGCAGACTTGCCATCAGACTGCTTCTAGTCTGTGGTTCCTAATGTAGAATCCATAGAATCAGCAGAGCTCATACCAACATTTTGATGTAAATTTAACATAGAACATAGAATGCTACGATTTACCTCATGAAATACAAAACTGTTTGCTAAACAGCCATGGAGCGGTCCAGTCTGGTGGAGTGCTCTGGTCAGGAGGTCTCAACTGTGCCCTTGCTTGTAGTCAAGCGCAGAGAAAATGTGCTGAGTAGCCAAGCAAACGTTTAGGGGAGGAACTGCCTTCAGGCTGGAGTGCACTAAGAGATCTTCCCAGTAATGAACAGAGATCTTGCGATCATGGGATCACAGTGCGCCCAGGTTGTGTTCTCCCAGCAGATTTCTAAGAAGTAACTTAGGTTCACATCTGTAACTAGAGTGTCAAGTCTGAAGTTAATCATCTAAGATCTGAAGAGGTGCTGGGAAGGATGGCAAAGAGCCAATGGTTCTAAAGCTAAGAGTACAGATTCAATGAGGTAAGGAAAAGCCTTTTCCTTCACCCAGTAACTCACTGTCACTATGCTCTAACACACACACACACACACACACACACACACACACACACACACACGTGTTAATTTCAGTCTGTTACAGGTTTTGAATAAGGGAGCTTCCTACCTCTACTTCCCACGTGCCAGGAATACAGGTGCTCACCACCACACCCAGGTGGGAATTTTTAAAAGAGAACTTTAGTACCCAATGTTTTCCACTTCTTCTTCCTGCCTCATAGGACATATAGTTCTGGACTGCAGAGTTATTTATGAAAAGGTGGGAAAGCCAACAGGGAAGTGTAGTGATATTCCATGACAAGCGAGGGGCTCCATGGCTCTCAGTATCTGGCATTTATAGTGGGAAACTCTGCATCATTTGAGTGAGCTCAGTGGTTTAACTGGGCTTCCCAGTCCAACAAGGCTCAGTGCCACACACTCCTGTGAGTTACAGAATGATAGAGAACAGCGCAGGCACCAACGGCTCCCCTTCTGTGTGTTTGTGTTACCTGTAGTGGTGCTGTTGAGTCGATTTCCTAACACATGCTAGCAAGAACCCTGGCATGAACTACAGATCTAGCCTTCTGATTGACTTAAGTCAAAGATAAGACTCTTCATCTCCTTCCTGGGGATCTAGGTCTTGCCTATGTTTGCTAACCTTTCCAGGAGAAGAAATGGGAAAGGGGGAAGTGTCTCTCTGACAGCAGGGACTCTTGCCAAGGAGTGGGATGATTTACTGATTGTGTACACGTGACTGAGTCTCATATGCCCTCTACTCCACACGTGTGTGGGATAAAGGTGATCCCTGTCCCCCACAGTTCATTCCTCTATTTCTTCCCTCCAATTTTTTTATTTAGTAAATTTTCATAGTTTTTATTATTTTATACAACCCCTGTGTGTGTGTGTGTGTGTGGTGTGTGTGTGTACACGTGCATGTTGAGATGGGGCTATCCTATAACTCACTCCTCCTTCTTCTGTCTCCTGAGTGCTAAGATTACAGGCAGACACCACCACGCCCTGTTTTCTTCCTCTTTCTTCAGTTTGATTTTTCTCAGTCTACCACTCCTGAAGTCCTCCCTCCTTCCACTTTCATACTCTCGAGTCTGTGAACATTCAGTTTTTATGTCATCTTCTCATGGAAGTCTCTCCTGACACATCCAACGCAGCGTTTATCTGTTAAGTACACCAGTATAACTCTTTGTTTAATTGCGCCTCGAGAAAATCAGATAAGGTCTCATCTCCAGCCTTCAGCATCCTGCCAAGGTTGGTCCCTGGTCCATGTCACAGTTTTTGCTTCTCTGACACTGTAGGATAGCAAGAGGCCAAAGTAGTACTCAGCAGAAGGAAGACAATGTGTGTGATGGACAAACAATTGGAACTAATTTGACTGCCCAGGCAAGAAGCGATAGAACAGCCTTCTGAATCTAGCCAGCGGCCAAAACTAGGCATGTATTCTAAACATATAACAAAGAAAAGATTCTCCATGAACAGAAAAGAAGAAGCCATCAAGCACAAATGGTACCAAGGTTAAAGAGAGAGCTGAACAGGTGAGGGTGCCCTTTATATGACTTTATATGTAGTTTAAAACTGGATAAATTTAAGAAATACATACATTGGGGCTAGAAGGATGGTTCACCAACTAAGAACATTTACTGTTCTTGCAACTATCCACATTTGATTCCAAGCATCCATATCAGATGGTTCATAAGTGCCTATAAATACAGTTCCAGGGGAATTGGTCCCCTCTGACTTCTGTAGGTACTGGCATGCATGTGCACATACCCACAAAGACACATGCATTTACTATGATTTTTCAAAGAAAAACTAATCTTTAAGAAAGAAATGTATAAATTGAAGATAATGGATACATAACTGCATTAATGATGACAAAGCACACTGTAAAGTGACTTACAGAATAAAATGTACTTCTGAATATTGCCAGTGTGCACTGGAAGAACTACAGCCACAGGAACCTGAGTGGGTTCTGAAAGACTTCATTTATTAGTAAATACTGAATAAATGTGCACTGTGTGAAACTCACTGGCATTGCAGAGGGCTTTCCATCACTCCTGGAATTGTGACTCTTTTTTTCAGGTAAGATAAATAATATAGTAAGTAAAACGTACAGTGTCAAACAGAACTATTAACCTCAGAGGTCAAACTCAGACATTGTAGCTTTGGACAGATAACCACCTTGTCTTTTTAGATACCTTCCCCAGTGCCTACGGCATGCTGAGTAAGTTGGGCTGGCTGGCCACTCATCCCCAGCAATGTTCCTGTCCCAACATCCCTGGTGCTAGGCTTACAAGTGTTCACCCCAACTGAGGATGGAGCCCAGCTCCTCACACCTTTGCACTCAAATACACTACTAACTACGCTAGCTGCCCAGACTCTTCATCCTCATCCTAAGTGACTTGCTGTGATTTCCATGGTGAACAATTCATTTCCATCCACTGAGTTTCTTTGCTGTCACAAGAGAGAAAATGATCTGCAGGAAGAGCTTACTCAGAGAAGGGAAAGCAGACAACAAAATCACTACTTTCATCTAAAGTTTGACTTTTCTAGTGAAATATCTGCATATTCCCAATTAATTGCCATCTTGCACCAAACCAGTGAAAGACAGGATAGATTCAGAAAGGTGACCTGGGGGTGGGGGAAAAAGATGACTGACCAATCACCTCATATGACTACATCACCATTAGACGTAAGACATGCAGGTAAATGTATTTTGAGTGAATAAATGACTTCTCTTTGAGTAATCCATGCCTGCACACAGTGCGCCAAAAGCTTTTAATATCATTTCTCTTTTTACAGTCAGTCATTTGTTCATTGATGCATTTGAGTATTAACTGAATACCTGCAATACTTCATTTATGTCATTTTCCACTTGAAATGGAGTATGTATGCATTCACATATATACACACACATACAAATATATAAATACATAAGTCTATCAATTTACATTGTCTTTCTCTAACACCCTTTAGGGGTGAGTTCTAAATTTGTTAAGTATTTAATTTCATGTGCTCTGGGTGAATGTATACATAAGAAAAGGACAGAAAGAAAGACAAGGGGACGGCAGAAGGGAGAAATGAAATCACATTAGATGGAAAAGAATCCAAAATTATTCAGGAGGAATATAAACATTTGAATAAAAAGAATAACATGAACATCATGCCCTTCCCTTGACTGAGTAACCATAGTCACAGCTCGGCATTGCTCTGTCCAGGCATTGTGTGTTCCGTGAATTCACTAGATGCTGTCTGTGACCAGGCTCTACTTTTAAAGCTATTGAAAAAACCACTGTTCACCACAGACTTGTACCTGACAAATAAGTATATTTTACCCTGGAGCAAAAAAAAAAATTACACATAAAACAATCACGCTCTCACAAATAAAGAAAAGTATTGGCAACTTTTTTCACACACACACAAAAAGAAAAAGATTTAACCAAAATAACACAGGAAGTTTCTCGGTCTGAACCTCCAATAACTGTATTTTTGATTTTGCTTTAATGTTATGGCATTTATTCAAAAATGCCAGAATCCCTATATCTATAGGCTGTCCTGCAAAGAGAGAAAACACTATTATTTATATTTCTTGTTCAAACACTCTAAGAATAAAAGAACTGTTTTTGGAGATGATGAGGCTCCTACAGACAACATTTCCACATGGGATTTGAGGCTTTCTTGTGACATAAAGCACAAAGTGCTTTGAGGGTGGTCACAGATATGACACAGGAACGGCTTTCAACTCTGGCTCATTTCCTCTGACCACCATGCCTCCATTCTAAATTATAACCTCTCAGAGCTACAGAGCCTTTAGCTAGCTTTTAAACCTGCTTCCCCTGGTATCATCACAGAACAGGAACACTTTGTTACTCAAAAATAAAAGCACAAAACCATTGGACACAATAACTGTTCTCATTATTGCAAACCAATAAACAAGGCTCCACAAAGAAATTGTTTTTCCTAATAGCTCTTGCTTATCAAACTGCAAAGAAATAAACACAAAAGAAACCAAGGGAAATGGGCTTTAATGACACAGTTAGTCAGATACTACCTCTAAGGTCAGAAATGGCTAGCACACACCAGTATGCTGTGATCATATTTCAAAAGAAATCTTATGCTAAACAATAAAATTCTGCCTTCTGCATATGAAATAATAATTTTTTAAAAACTTAAAAATAAATCAAATCAAACAATCTGAATTTTAACTTGAGACTTTATTGGCATACCCCATACCAGACATTAGATGATAAGCCAAGTCACCTTTCTATTTCATACAACACTTAATATTGAAAGAAAAATAATGAAGTGGGTGGAAAAATATGAATTACATATCTGGAACCCTTCTCATTGCTTGGCACTAATGGGCTATTTAGAATGTCCAGGGAAATCAGGACAAATACTCAACCACTTGACTGGAGGCAGCGAAGCAAGGCCAAAAAGAGCTCTTTGGCTACAAACAATGGCACCAAGGATAAAATGTTCATGTGAAGACCTTTATTCCCAGGACTCTCATAAAAGGTACGCTTAGCATCTTACTTGTGTAACCCCAGTGCTCCTATGGCAAGATGTCAAGTGGAGACAGGAGAATCCCCAGAAGCTCACAGGTCAGCTACCCAATAAACAAGAGGCCTGTCTCAACCAAGGCAGAAGGCAAAGACCTCTACAAGCTCACTGGGCCACACACATACACAAAGGCATAGATAACATATACACACGTCATACACACAGATTTTTTTCTTAGGGTAATCCATACGAAGTATAATGTTTCTTGCCCAGCAGTTGAGAGCCAACATAAAACAAACTCAATGGTATTTTCTGTAGGGTTATTTGTTTTGTTTTGGTTTGGGTCTGGGTTGTTTGTTTTTTTATTTGAGGTTTTTTGGGTTTAGTCTCATAATGCTTTGTCTGAGGTTTTTTCTTTTACAACTCTTTTGCTTATATGTGATGGTTTCTGATTTTTTTTTTTTAGGATTTCCATGTCTGGATATGTGTATGTCTCAGCACTTTTATGTTTTTCTTGTCCTTTTTCTTGGCCCCTCTCTTTCTTGTTTGTTTGCTTGCTTCCCCCACCCCCATTTTTTGCTTTTGTCCTATTCTGGTTTGTTTTTATTTTATTTTTACTATTATTAGTTTTAGATACTTGTTTATTTTCCAATGAAAGAGAGAAATAAAGGGTGTAGATTGGAGTGGGTAGGAAAGTGGGGGAGGATCTAGGAAGAGTTGGGGGAAATGAAACTATAATCAGAAAATATGGTATGAAAAAAATATACTTTTAATTTTTTAAAAAAACAAAAAAGGTTGGGGGCTGGAGAGATGGCTTAGAACTTAAGAGCACTGGCATTCTTCCAAAGGTCCTGAGTTCAATTCCCAGAAACCATATGATGGCTCACAACCATTTATAATGAGATCTGGTCCCTCTTTTAGCCTGCAAGTGTAATATGCAACCAGAGCACTGTATGATAGATAGATGATAGATAGATAGATAGATAGATAGATAGATAGATAGATAGACGGACAGATAAAAAGGCTACAAATATAACTCAGTTGGTAGCGTACCTCCAGAATGTACAAAGCTTTGGATTCCTCCTCCACACAGCAGAGCCTGGATGGACTGCATGCTCCTGTATTCACAATCAGGAGGTCAAGGCAAGAGGATCAAAAGTTCCAGGTCATCCTTGGTACACAGTAACAACAACAAATAAACAAACAAATTGAGAATGATGGGAGCCAGAGTTTCCCATGTTGGAAAAATGAAAAGACCCAGGGCATGGTGGTGCAGTGCATTCTTTTAATCTCTGTAGAGGCAAGCCTATCTTTATGAGTTCAAGGCCAATCTGGTCAACTCTACATAGAGAGCTCCAGGCCACCCAAGGATACAGAGTGAGACGCTGTCTCAGGAAGAGGAAGGAGGGATGAGTGCTGTTGTTTCTGGATATAATTAAATATATCAGTGGAAATATGTTTTAATATGTATATGAAAATGTGGGTTTTTATATTTCCCAGGCTTGTTCATCAAAAACATGAATAAGTGAAGGCAGTGAGGTGAGCAGAGCATCCCTAGGGCCCAGACACAGTTTCTAAGCATCCTTCTCTGTGCAAAGGAACCATGCAGGCTGGCGGTTCCAAGACAGACAAGAAAAAGATACCCTCTTCCCTGGCAAACTGACAATGTGACACCACAGCCTTGAAAATCGTGCCAAAAATTACATAATTGAAAGCTAGTTTTTGAGGAAACCATATCAACCAAACTAAATAAATAGCTGAGGTATATTCTTCATAACTGTCAGTCATTAAAGATAATCCTAAAGGATGGGTCTGGGTTTGAAGTAGACCAAAGAGCCAGGGCAACTAGATTCTACACCTTCACAGACAGGACTATGAAAGCAGGGTTGGGGGGGCACTGGAGGAGGGTGATGAATTGGCTCTAAGGAACAGCTGATGGTATTGCAACCACATTAGCTTCCTACTCTGTGGTTACATCAAAGTGATATGAGACAAGGGCCTTGCTCTGAGGAAACAGTCAATGAGAATCTAAGGGCTTTGTGTCTGCAACTCACTCTGGAGGTAAAAAAAAAAAAAGTCTTCAAATAATGGTTGACGGAAGCAAGCAGAGTGAGGAAAGAGATCAAGAACGAGGAACCAGGGGCACTATGATAAGACAACTGTCCTAAGTAATAATGGAAAGCGGATGGAAATGTGACCCTTATGTCTTATTCATGCAATGTGTTTAACAGATTAAATTAACTGCAAAAGAAAGTTTTACAAAGAAAACAATGCTTGGCCTTAAATGGCCAGATATTATTAAGTAGAACCTTAATTTCTTCTATCTTTTTCTTTTTACTTTAGTAAAAGTCTCTCACTCTATAAGCCAACCTGGCTTGGAATTCACTGTAACAGAACTGAAACTCACATCAGTCCCACCTCAGCCCCTGTGTGCTAACATTACAGGCATGAGCCACTACATCTGGAAAAATCCTTAACTTCTGGTGAAGAGCCATATTTGCTATGGTTTTTTTTAATGAAACACATTTGTGGCTAGAGGCAACATATAGCCTATTTAATTCCAAAGGCACTCAAATAAAATTAGAATATTGAAGGGTGTCAATATGTCTAAAAATATAAACTGTTAATACTTAGAAAATAGTTGGCTAATTAATGGTGAGATATAGTGGAAATTAGAAATTCATAAAGATGATGGTGCAAAATATATCTGATAGTCAAACTAAAAAGACCTACATGCCATGGCTAACCACGATTGTCAAGACGACACACGCAGGAAGAAAAAACCTCAGTTATGTAATCGGATCATCAGATTAGCCTATGGGCATATCTATGGAACATTTTCTTGATTGTTGATTGATGTAGGAGGGCCCAGCCCATAATGGGCATTGCCGCCCTTAAGCAGATGAGGCTGGGATGGGCTACCAAGAAGAGACTTGATACCCTATGAGCATATACAGGGGGAGAAAGTCCCCCTCAGTCACAGTCATAGGGGAGGGGAGTAAGGGGAAAATGGGAGGGAGGGAGGAATGGGAGGATACAAGGGAGAGGATAACCATTGAGATGTAATATGAATAAATTAATAAAATAAAATTTTAAAAAAAGAAAAAAGAAAAGAAAGGCAGATGAGCAGGCTATGGCACCAAGACCCTGAGCAGCATTTCTCCATGGTCTCTGCTTCAACTCCTGCCTCCTGGTTCCTGCCTTAACCTCCTGTGCTAGCTTCCCTTCGTGGTAGACTGCAAGTTAGAGTGGAAATAAACCTTTCCTTGACAGAAATTGGCTTCAGTTACTGCTTTATCATATCAAGAGAAAGTACACTAGGGCTCTATCTAAAGTAATATAAAGCCCAGATCCCCACGAAGGGAATGGCGTCTCTCTGCCCACATGTAAAGTGTGATCGGTCTCGTGAAATCAGGAGTTCTATATCTGACACACTTACCATGCATCCTGCCCGGTGTGACAGCAGGTTGATCTCGGACAGCTCTGTGAGCGCCATATTGTTTCCAGAGCTACCCTTCATGACTGGATGGACTTTTGCCAGAACCACATTGTAGTCTAGCTTTCTCCTCAACTCAATCTCTTGTCTCTGCCCTTCCCTTCCCCATGTGACATGTGGCACAAACTTACATGTCAGCACCTGCTTCTCAGGAACTCAACCTGGAAAACAGCAACTGGAGCTCAACGGAAACGCAGTTCACGTTCTTCCGTGTGAGTAGGTAACTTTATGTCTGATGCACAGGACACTCACACGCTTTTCTAGTCCGGTGGATTTTATCTCTAACTCTGATCCATTTACCTCCTCATGCTGTGTGACAGAGGAATTGTATTCTCCCCTTTTCATGTTACCGAATATAAAGAATAATCATTATTTAAACAACAGATTTCCCTCTTAGGGTCCATTAGCTCCTGCTGCTCATCCCTGTAGTGAAATTGAAATATAACAAAACAATTTCCGTGGCAATAGATAATAATCTGGTAGATGTGTGTTTCTGACTTAGCAACAGAACAGAACAAGAGGAGATTGTGGGGCTGTAGCAGGGCTAAATTTCAATTTCCATGTGTATATATATTTTGTTGACATTACATTTTAAAACGAAGGAAAAAAACAAATGCAGACACACAAAGTGGGCAAGTATGAAGAGTAAAACTAACTTAGACACAAATGAAAAGAAAGTGACTAACAGCCAGCTTGGAATACTTTTATGACCAACATAACACTCTTACCCTGTAAACTTCCCAGTCCCACAGTCTTAATTTGGAACCTACTACTTACTATAGACTCATTTTTAATTATCAATATAGCCCATGGTTTTCTTATTAGCAGTGGAACCAACAGAAAGTTAAAGACGTTAATGGCCTAAACTAGAAAGAAAAGGAACTGAGAACTGAAGGGAGGTGGACACTGGGAGGAGATCGCTCACTGAAGACCCTCTCTGACGAAGTCTCCCACCTGGAAAAATGCAGGTTGATGCCCAGAGGCATCACCCTGTGCAGGCCAGTCTCTACTACACAACTTCTTTACTCTACCTCCCTAAGCTCCATGGTCACCCACAGTGTTGTGTGCCCAGACAGAGCACCATGTTCCTGTTACTATAACTGTACGGTTTAAGCACACTATCCAGAAACTGGTGTTTTTAGTAAATGACCACTAAGGAAAAACTCTTGCCAGGAAGAGAAGAGAATCCCTAGCCTGAGAAGAATCATATTCCAGTGGGACAGGGTCAGTGACATAGCTAAGGGGTCACCCCTCAGAGAGATGGGACCATCCCTAGGGTAGCAAATCCTAAATATGCTTTTCTGGTACTCAGGTCTTCTATTCTCCGTCTCCGTCTCCGTCTCCGTCTCCGTCTCCGTCTCCGTCTCCGTCTCCTCCGTCTCCGTCTCCTCCGTCTCCGTCTCCTCCGTCTCCGTCTCCTCCGTCTCCGTCTCCTCCGTCTCCGTCTCCGTCTCCGTCTCCTCCGTCTCCTCCGTCTCCGTCTCCTCCGTCTCCGTCTCCTCCGTCTCCGTCTCCGTCTCCGTCTCCGTCTCCGTCTCCGTCTCCGTCTCCGTCTCCGTCGTCGTCTCCGTCTCCATCTCCGTCGTCTCCGTCTCCGTCTCCGTCTCCGTCTCTCTCTCTCTCTCTCTCTCTCTCTCTCTCTCTCTCTCTCTCTCTCTCTCTCTCTCTCTCTCTCTCTCTCTCTCTCTCTCTCTCTCTGTCTCTCTGTCTCTGTCTCTGTCTCTCTGTCTCTGTCTCTCTGTCTCTGCCTCTCTCTCTCTGTCTCTCTCTCTCTCTGTCTGTCTGTCTCTGTCTCTGTCTCTGTCTCTCTCTCTCTCTCTGTCTGTCTCTGTCTCTCTCTCTCTCTCTCTCTCTCTCTCTCTCTCTCTCTCTCTCTCTCTCTCTCTCTCTCTCTCTCTCTCTCCTCCCCCCCCCCCCCCCCACTAAGAGTTCTTTCTCAAGGTTCTCCCCTTTGCTCTTCCATTCTCCTCTTCTGGGCACTTGCTGAGATTTGGGGATTACCTGCCCTGCAATTTTTTCTTTTAAATTCTTATAAAATTGTCCTTGATCCTTCATTGGAGCCTATTCTTAAATTATTTTATTAATGATATTAAGAACCCAGGAGAGGATCCTAATATTCCAAATATCATCTGGTGACTATGAAGATCCCCTCTCAAAATCCAGTACCAATATCGTTAATATCGTGGTGTGTGTGTGTGTGTGTGTGTGTGTGTGTGTGTGTGTGTGTGTGTGTGTGTTCACCCAAGTGTGAAACTCCACAAACACTATGGCTGGTTTAGGAGGTTTCATTTATGCAGGCACAATTACTCAAATCATTGGCAAGTCTCTGACTCCCAGGGGCTGAGGATGGAGCTGAAATTCCAAACTCTCAATCTAGAGTAAGTGTCCTGGCAATCAGCTTCTTAAGGGCCCTCTAAAAGTGGCCTCGGGACAAAAGACACTGGTCCATTATCACTCCAAAAGTCCCAAGAGTATTATGAGTTCTGGACCAGAAATAGAAAGAACTTTACAGAACACAAAGGCTGAGATGGCTTTCTTTGATAGCCCAATGCTTTAATATCTTTGTTCCTATTTTCTACATTTCCAAGGGCTTCCTTATCTCTAATCACTGGTTATGTGAGACCTCGCCCCTGTAACTGTTGGCCTCCTATTGATTCTTATTGAAAAAAAAAAGTTCTCCCATTTCTCCTTCCCTTTACTCCTCCTTCCCTTAAATTTACCATAGGCAAGGCAGAATTTAAGTCATTAAGAAATTGTGGCACTCAGAGGAAGGATAGCAGGCTACCAAGAAGAGACTTGATACCCTATGAGCATATAAAAGGGGAGGTAATCCCCCTCAGTCACAGTCATAGGGGAGGGGAGTAAGGGGAAAATGGGAGGGAGGGAGGAATGGGAGGATAGAAGGGATGGGATAACCATTGAGATGTAATATGAATAAATTAATAAAAAATTCAAAAAAATCAAGAAGAAAAAAAAAGAAATTTCTAGTTGTATTTACCCTGTCTGCTGTACCATATCTGCAAAATGAAGCTAGGAAGGAAAGGCAGCTTCAGCAACTAAGGGAAGAGCACCCCATAGGAGTAACAGATTTCCCTTCTTGCTTTGGTTCTCCTCTGGGTGCCTGCTCAGAATTACTCATTTTTGCTTACCTATAAAGACCTCAATTTTACCATTCCCTCTACTTTGTATAACTTTGTAACCTACTATACAAGAAAACCAGAAGTTAGCCTATGTCTAGACAAAATGCTATCCCTGTTGACACTTAGCATTAAATACATCATATGTGTTTGACTATGTAATACTTCTGAATTGATGCCCTTAACAACAATATCAACACTATGTTTAACACACATTTTCAAAATCAAATATAATTCAAGGTAGAGTCTCATTCTGCTTTTTCTCTGAATGCCTTTAACTATGTTTTTTCTACCTTGGTTACTGGTGTTACTTGCTTATTTGATAAAAGAATTCTCAATAAAGAAAATAAAACCTCTAAAAAAAAAAATAATTTTTAACATTTTTAAACTGGCATAAAAAAATATGGTACTTTGTTTAAGTATTCCTTTTGTTTGTCTTTGGTGTTTGTTTGTTTGAGACAGTGTTTCTCTGTGTATCCCTAGTACTCCTAGAACTCACTTTGTAGACAAGGTTGGCCATGAACTCAGAGATGTGCCCAGCTCTGCCTCTGGAGTACAGAGATAAAGACATGTGCCACCACACCTGCTTCTAGTATTTCATAATTTTACTATACCATAATTTATCAGGTTGTCTCAGGAGAGCTGGACAATAAGTACATTTTTCTGCCAACCTAAATCTATACTTTTTTCTACATATTTATGAATTACATATATTGTATTTAATATTTAATAAATCCAAAATGGATCCCATATATATGGAAGCAATCATGGCAAGGCAATAACATTTTTTCAAATAGATTATACTAACCCATCAAGTTGAAATAATGAAAGCATTCAGATTATATTAATTATTATAAATATAAATATAAATAATAATATAAATATAAATAATATTATTAATCTGAATGTTTTTTTTTAATCTGGAGTATTAATAAGTATTAGCACCAGCATCTAACACCATTTTCCCTGTCTTTTAGAATATAGAATCGATAATCTCCTCCATTCTTGCACTATAAAACAACAGAGACTAAGTACTATTGCTCTATAGTACAGCTTGAGATCAGGTATGGAGATTCCTCCTGAGGATCTTTTATTGTATAAGATTGTTTTAGCTATTCTGGGTTTTTTGTTTTTCCATATAAAGTTGAGAATTGACCTTTCAATGTCTTTAAAAAATTGTGTAGGTATTTTGATAGGGATTGCATTGAATCTGTAAATTGCTTTTGGTAAAATGGCCATTTTTACTATGTTGATTCTCCCGATCCACGAACAGGGGAGATCCCTCCATCTTTTCAAGTCACCTTCAATCTCTTTCTTTAGGGACTTAAAGTTTTTTTCAAACAAGTCTTTCACTTGTTTGGTTAGAGTTACTCCTAGATATTTTAACTCTAGATCTGAGCCCAGGGATTCTGCTTGATCTAAGGCACCAACCATGGACAAAACGGGCAGTCATCATCAAACCCCTACCCAGATCTAGCCAAGGGACAGAACATTCTCCACAGCTAAGTGGAGACTGGGGACTGACTTTCACAGGATCTCTGGTGCCCCATATTTGGCCATGTCCCTTTGTGGGGGAGGCCCAATGGCACTCGGAAGAAGGATAGAGGACTACCAAGAAAAGACTTGATACCCTAGCACCATATTCAGGGGGAGGAGGTCCCCCACAGCCACAGTCATAGGGAAGGGGGATTGGGGTGAAAGTGGGAGGGAGGGAGGAATGGGAGGATGCATGGGATGGGATAGAAAATGAGATGTAATAGGAATTATTTTTAATTTTCAATAAAAATGTGTTAAAAAAAAAAAAAAACAGAGACTAGAGAGATGGTCCAAGAGTTACGAACACTATGTGCTCTTGTAAAGGACCTGGATTCAAATAGGCAAATACCGACACCCACGTGCTGGCTCACAGCCATCAGTAACTCAAGTCCCATGGCATCCAGCATTTTCTTCTGTAGTCACTGGCCAAAAATGTGGTACACATATATGTAAACAGGCAAACACTTACACACATAAAATTTTTTTAAAGTTAAAAAAAACAGGAATAGAATGCTCTACATTATAAAGTTTGGCCTGTCTAGACTCAATTCCTCTACATCTTGAGAGGCATTCCAAAGCACTGGGGAAGTGTTCTAAGTTCTGTTTTACAGCTGTCACTAAGATGTCGGTGCTGCCCCCTGTTTGCCAATACAGCGTACACTCAGCATTAGTTCCAATGCAGTTTGCCCCAGCAGTCTTTGTGCGGCTTTGGCTCCCAGCTAGCTAAATAAACATATCTACACCTTCCAAACAATCTTCAAAGATGTGGTCACTACCCTTATCGTCCTATATTTCACTTTCTGACTTGACAATAAGTCCCCATATCTGGGATTTGCTTCTAATATTGTGATAAGCACCATGAGCAACAGCAACATAGGGACGCGGGGATGGTTATTTGGCTTAAAGGTCACACCCCATCATCAGGGATGCTAATGCAGGAACTCAAAGCAGGGCTGTGGAGGCAGAAAGTGAATCAGAGACCATGGAGGAATGCTGCTTGCTGGCTTGCTCCCTATGGCTTGCTCACCCTGCTTTCTAGAACCAGCAGCACAGGGGTGACACAGCCCACAGTGGGCTGAGTTCTTCCTGCCATATCGATTATATAAATCAAGAAAACACCACCAAAGATTCGTCACAGGCATTCTAATTTAGGCATTTTCTCAACTGATGTTCCTTTTCCCAGATGACTCTAGCTCAGCTGTTCTCAACCTGTGGATTGCAACCCATTTCAGAGCAGGTCAAACATACTTTGGGGCTGACTAAGACCATCAGAAAACACAGATATTATAATGTTATTCATAACAGTAGTGGCATTATTTATGAAGTATCAAAAAAATAATTTTATGGTGAGGGTCACATCGACATTAGGAACTCTATTAGGAAGGTTGAGAACCACTGCTCCATCTTGTTTCTTAAAAGTTTTAGCTTGTTCTAAATATAATCTGTTGTTATGGGTGAAAATTAAGTCTGTAAAATAAAATACAATCCTGATTTGCTAGTGAATGTTTATGCATGAATGCTAAGGATGGTAATTTTATTCAACAGATATTTTCTAATTGTCAACCTATAATAAGTGTTCTGGGGGAAGCTAAGGCAATTAAAACTAATTTTCTACCTCTAAGGAGCATACACCATAGTAAGAGACAGATCTGTGCTCAACTAAAAGTACAAAGCCAAATAAGATGGTGTTTAAAAAACAAATTCTGTGTCATACAAAAGGATGGCATTCTTTATGCTCTGCATCTACATCCCTGACTTCCTGTTACCTTGCCAGGAGGAACATCCTGTCCAGTCACAGCGCCCTCACTGTTCCACAGACACAACTGTGCTTGCTATGTCCATTCTCCAGTGACAAATCCTCCTGCTCCTACCCAAAACTCCACAGCTTAACTCAGGCACAGCTCCCTCCGAGAAGTCCTGGCTCACTCAGATCCACTCTGCTACCTTCTTCATTGCAGCCGTGGTCCTTGCTGCCAATCATTTTTTTTCTGTGAACTTCATACACGCATATACTATGATTCTAACATATGTACCACTGTTTTAAGGCACTAGGCGCTTTTTTCACACCAGATTACAAATTTTAAAGGCTTGCGCATTTATTTTGTATATCCAATAATAATTAAGCTATTTAGAAAAGACTTAGCTTAAATTCCTCATATAGAATTGCCAGTACATTTGAATGGAAAATACTTCTGCAAAATCACGTACACCACTTTGCAATTTTTTGAATGGCTTATATACATGCTTTCACTCTATACACTATTACAATGCAAACTTGGAAGAACCCCAAATACATCTGCTAATTAGTAATCTGAGAAGCTAGCAGTAAAAATTGATTCTAAAGACCTAATATACCCACCATACTAGCCACAGCTCTAGCTCACAGCACTTTGTCAGTTTGGTTACAAAATCAATGGCCTTTGAGATTCATACTCCTCAGTTTGTTTGCTGAGGTACTTTGGAAAACAAAAGATATGATTGTTCTGCGAAGATAACTAAGATGCCAAGGAACCAAGTTCAGTGCAATACAATTATAAATGGCCACCACTAAGAACTGGGATGTCAAGGGTGTTCAGTTGAATTACAGAGAGCCTTATAGCAGAAAGGATTTGCGCAACTGCTGCTGTAGTGACAATGAAAAATTTTATTTCCTAATGATCTCATTTAAAACACATTAGATTTGACAGACTATAAATGCATTCAAATACAATAGCACATAAGGAATACTAATTATGGCTGCCTTCTTTCACAAATAACAAATGACTTTTGAACACACCTCTAAAGTTTTAAATGCTTTCTTGAACTCTCTTCCCATGTAGAAATCACACTCAGCAGTAAATGGAGACATGGACACTTGGCTATTTTGATGAGATGGAAAGAGTCCACCTTTGGTCCATTTGAAAACACTAGGATTTGAGAGGGGAACAACACTTCATTCTGAAGGGCCCCCTACTCTAAAAATAAATTTTATTCTAAATTTTCACATTTGGCAAAGACAGTGCTTCAAACAGCAGCTCACAATTCTCTAAAGGAATGATGTCAATTGGTATTTCTTAAATTAATTCAGTGACCCATGATAATGTGAGTTCTTGATATATAATGTCTGTCAGTAGGCAATGCAAACATTTCAGAACCACTTCTGCTGTTGCAACTCCAAAGAGCAACCACACATGTGCACGCACACGCGCACACACGCACACACACACACACACACACACACACACACACACACACACACACACTCACACATATACACATGCATGTATGTAGTATATAAGTATGTATGTATGCATTTATGCATGTATGCATGTATGATGAGTTTCTTAATTCTTACTTCACTTCCCAGTTAGGTATAATTGTATAAGAAAATAAACATCGAACCAGCCATAGTTTGTCAGAATGACTCCACAAACGAACTGCATATATAATCAAGATTCCTGGAAATATCTAAACACTCACCTGACTGCACTAAGACAGGAGAAGTTTGAGAAATGTGTAAAATTCCTCTTGCCAACAATGGTGGAGTTGGTTTCATGTGTGCATGCACAGCTGACTTTTAGAGTTATGAGAAAATATGCAGTGATAATTCCTTCACAAAGAGTTCAAAGGCCTCAAGAGACGGAACGCCTACATTTTCTCTGAACTCTTCCCTTTATACTGTGCCATAGATGCCAGCAACAGAAAGAGAAATAAACACTCAGACACAGACTGCTCCAACTTTATCACTTGAACAAAGGAACACAAATGAGACTGCTGCTCAATACACCACATTGGAACCACCACCTGAACACTGGGACTGGAACTTCATCCTCACTGTCTGATGAGTCAGGAGTATTTGCACAATGGCACTAAGTACAGAGATTGGTTGCTAAATACACAGAGAACTGTGTGTGAGAGGGATTCGGACATTGCCTATCTGTACCTTTATATGAATTATTAGGCCCCCTTTAAGGGGGGGTGCAAAGTGAGGAAAAACACAAATGGTAAGCTCTCCATGCTCTTGGACTCCCAGCCTTGTCTCGGTTAGTCACAGTAATATCAGAAATAAGCATTAAGCCCTGACGCTGCTTCTCAGATTTCTGGCTGGATTCTCCCAGGATTCCTGACCTCTAGACATGAATGTACCTTGGGACCAAGCTAGGGTTTGGGTGTCTTCTCTGTCTGTAGGCTCTGTCCATATTATCCAAGCATGTCCATGACATTACCCAAATGTCACTCCAAATTAGAGGTCTTACTCATTCTTTTCACATCTATTGGGTCCAGGGAAGGAGACTCCAAGATTTGGAATGGCATTCATTGTATGGGGAGCTGGGAGAACAACTCCAGGGGCAAGAGGGAAGCAGGGCCAAGAGAGGGAGCAGCTGGGGCAGATGCTCATCAAGGACATTTGGATACAAAAGATGTTAGAGGCAATAAAGTTCCCAAATAATCCCACTGAGGAAAAGGGGCGAAGGGTTTGAGGCCAAGTGTAAATGATAGTAGCTTCACCATATCATCAGAGAGCAGTGAAACTGTGGGTAAGGATAGGTGCTTGGGGAGAAAGCGGTGGGAGGAGCAAACTTGCACAGCAGACCACCTCATACACACAGTAGGATACGGGAGTCAAAACAAAATGCCTAATGTTAGCACAAACGTGGGGAAATGGAACCATCACACCCTGAAGGAGGAATGTATCATGCCTTAGGAAGCAGTTTGTTAGTTTCCTCATAATTTAAACATAAATTTAGCCCAAAACTCACTCAGCACTTACACATGTACCCAAGAAAAATAAAAACAAATGCCTGAGGAAATACATGTAAATATCACTACTGCTCATTATACATAAAAACCTGAAACACAAAACTACCAAATAATGTGTCCATTAATAAAACCAGGTGCATTTATAAGTATGAATACTGCCTAGCCATAAAAAGGAACAACATGGATAAACCTCACACTAAACCTTGAACACAACATGGATAAACCTCAGAAGCAGTCTGAGTAAATGATTGCAACACAAAAGACCATTTGCTCTGTGCTTACAGGTTTATTTAGCATCTCTCTAAGCCAGTGGTCCTCAACCTTCCCAATGCTGCACCGTTTAATACAGTACATGTTGTCATGGCCCTAACCTTAAAATTATTTTCATTGTTACTTCATAACTCTAATTTTACTTTTGTTATGAATTATAATATAAATATTTTATATGTACCATATCTAATATGCAACCCAAAGGGGTCGCAACCCACAGGTTGAGAACCACTGTTCTAAACAAAATATCTAGAAAAGACAAATCTACTGAAGCAATGAGTTAGTAATTGCCTGGGACTAAGGTCAACCAAGAGGAGCCAGACATCCATGGATGTGATAGAAGTATTCTGAGTTTGAGGCCAACCTCGTCTACAGAGTGAGGTCTAGGACAGCCTGGTCTACAGAGTAAGTTCTAGAACATCCTGATCTACAGAGTGAGTTCTAGAACAGCTTGTGTCACACAGAGAAACCCTGTATCAAAAAAAAAGCCACTCCCCCCCAAAATATATGGATAAAAGAAAGTAATCAGCTGTCTCTTTACTATTGTGTAATAATCTTGATGTGGTGTGGTATGATTGATGTGATGTGCTGTGTGGTGTGGTGTGGTGTGGTGTGATGTGTGATGTGGTATGGTGTGATATGGTGTGATTGATGTGAAGTGTGGTATGGTGTGGTGTGTTTGGTGTGGTGTGGTGTGGTGTGGTTGGTGTGGTGTGATTGGTGTGGTGTGGTGTGGTTGGTGTGGTTGGTGTGATGTGGTGTGGTTGGTGTGGTGTGGTTGGTGTGGTTGGTGTGGTGTGGTGTGGTTGGTGTGGTGTGGTGTGGTTGGTGTGGTGTGGTTGGTGTGGTGTGGTGTGGTGTGGTTGGTGTGGTGTGGTGTGGTGTGGTTGGTGTGGTGTGGTGTGGTTGGTGTAGTGTGGTGTGGTTGGTGTGGTGTGGTGTGGTTGGTGTGGTGTGGTGTGGTGTGGTTGGTGTGGTGTGGTTGGTGTGGTATGGTGTGGTGTGATGTGTGATGTGGTATGGTGTGGTGTGATGTCGTGTGGTGTGGTATGGTGTGATATGGTGTGATTGATGTGAAGTGTGGTGTGGTGTGGTGTGTTTGGTGTGGTGTGGTGTGGTGTGGTTGGTGTGGTGTGGTTGGTGTGGTGTGGTGTGGTGTGGTGTGGTTGGTGTGGTGTGGTGTGGTTGGTGTGATGTGGTGTGGTTGGTGTGGTGTGGTTGGTGTGGTGTGGTGTGGTGTGGTTGGTGTGGTGTGGTGTGGTTGGTGTGGTGTGGTGTGGTGTGGTTGGTGTGGTGTGGTGTGATGTGGTTTGGTGTGGTGTGGTGTGGTTGGTGTGGTGTGGTGTGGTGTGGTTGGTGTGGTGTGGTGTGGTTGGTGTGGTTGGTATGGTATGGTGTGGTGTGGTTGGTGTGGTGTGGTGTGGTGTGGTGTGGTATGGTGTGGTATGGTTGATGTGATTGCTATGCCGTGATGATGATAGAAGGCATGAGGAGTTCACTGGGGGTCAAGGATTACTGTGTTTGCATGCATTCTCATTTAATCCTCACACTAAACCTATGGAGCAGAAGCTATTTTATTCTGATTTCAGATCTGGAAGAACTGAAGAACAGGAAGTTAGATGGCCTGTCCACAAGTCACATGGCTAAGCATATTGTGTACATTCACTTTCTACTCAAAGTAAATCACCCTTCTACCAGATGCATAAAGACACCATCATCCTTCATTACTGGGAATCAAGAGCTTGTGTTAAATACATACAGGTACAGCAAGTCCACCCTAAATAGCATATAAACACTGACCAATGAACTGCTGATCTGCAACATCACTGAGCATACCTAACAGCCACTGAAATAGTAATAACACATTATCAACTACAAAAAGTCAGGAACTGCCCTGTGTTTATTACTTTAAAGAGACAAAGAATGGCCATGGTCAAGTTCACCCAATAGCCATGTTCATGGAGACACAGTATGTGCAATTTTATGTATTTCTACAAGAAGCATGCATCCACATACACACAAACACTAAGCCACAGGCAGTCTATAAAGATTTTTACAGAGCATCACATCGCTAAATTGCAGGCACATCATTGTTCCTGCATCTTCCAGTACCTGAAGAGCAAATGGGGACTAGGCGAAGTGACAATGTATTTTATCTTTTTTCATGTGATGTTTCAGTAATAAATTTCATGTGGCAACAAACCGATATGAAGAAAAGCTTGGTGACACTAACTTCTGTGGATCTCACAAACACTCAAATTAGAGGTAGGTTTCAACAAGAGAACTGATAAAAGAGGTGTCCACGATGTAGCTGATCGTTTTAAAAGGTATATAAATGATTGGCAAGTCTGCGCTCTTTCACAACCATGTATTTTTAACCTGTCTAATAAAACACAAGGCATAGATCCATAGAGAAAGATGATGCGTAACTGAAAACACATTCACCTTCAATACCTTTGCAGCCTGGGACTGAAAAGCCTGCATCAGCACTTTCTGTCTAAATGATATATCGACAGAACGTTAGAATAAAAATGGTGCTAAGAAAATGGCATTTATAACTGAGAATAAATGTTTCTAAGTGGTAACAAGCATCTGCCAGTTAAAATTGCTTTTGTATGAAACATTTTCCCTAAATATTTTCTCTAGCACTTGGGAAATTCTCTAATTCATTTTTGTTGCACACTATAATTAGACAACATATCTGTGTAGTGGTTAAATGAGTTAATAGTGTGTACACGTAAGACCTTCATGCAGAGTGGAAGAACCGTTCCTTATTTCAAATGAAATCCCTGCTCTCAGCTCTCTTAGAGTGTGGCATACCCACCTAGAGAGCAGTGCATCGCAACTTACGACTCAATACGGACATTAGCCCGTAGCTACAACTGTGCCGATCTGTACACCAAGCACATTAAGGAGAGTCCCCTAGGTAACATATAATTATAAATAACCCTCAGCGTGTACTGTGTGCGCCTATTCTCGGATGCTATGCATGTTATACCAGCATACAGGCAAAGAGATTAAATTATCCAAATGCTATTGTAACCCCTAAGGAAACGTCAGCAGCTTTTCAGATATTTTAAGAGTTTATTGTAATGTTAAATATTCCTATTGTCTCTATATAAAGACTGTTTGAAATCGCTAAAAAAAAAAAAAAAAAAAAAAAAAAAAAGAAGCATACAGTACATCAGCTTTAAGGAGTAACTGAACTGAATATTCCATATTAGAGCACTTACATTCATTACAATGAATTTGGCCAAAAATAAATAAATAAATACACAGAACTTCTGAAGGATTGCCCTTTCCATCCTGTACTACAGTAGAAAATTGGGCAAAATATACAAAGGCTTCTCAACTCTGAGACAAAAGACAGAGAGGCCTGATAGTTAGGAGAAGGCATGGAACCCAACGATCCGTATGACTGCCTGTACTTCATCGCATGTTTTGGAAGCCAAGTTCAGAGATTTTATAAGGAAAGGAGATGAAAAAAATTTTCATGGACCCAAATAAACTAAGAAATGTTGGCCATGGAGTACAAAGGATGATGGTGACAAATGCAAATATATTAATATGAGAAAATTATATATGTGAAATGTTCCAATATCATTTGAAAGCACATTGTAATAGGTTATTATTATATATTATAAACTCTGGAACAAAAATACAAAATGATAAAAGAAAGCATAGCCAGTAATGGATATAAAATATATTCAACTACAATTGGTTCTTCATACATACAAGTTCCAAGTCCATAAACTAAAACACCATAACGTGAAAATATTTTTAGACATTTGAACTGAAATATATGGACTATTTTCCTTGTAATTCTCACAAAAATAACACAGCATAGCAACTACTTACATGGTGTTGTATATTGCATGTACTCTGTGGAGAGTTTAAAGTACATAGGGGGATGAGGTAGATTTCACCCACAGAAACAGGGTGAATTTTTTCTTAAACAGATCTCCTCTTAAAATGGTCTAAGCTTCAAGACTCCAACAAATCTTTGACCTTTTTATGAGGTTGGCAAATTAATTAATCTCAATTCATCTCAATTAATTAATCACCTTTGCATTTCATTTCTTCACCCTATATGTGCCATTGAATGTTAGAGCATAAAAAGGATTAATGAGGAATACACCCCTCTGGACCTGAGTTGATGTCTTTACAGCCTTCAGTACCCTGAAGCCCTGTCTCACCAACAAGAATGGAAGTGTCACTCTGGTAACTGCATTACACCAAGAGCCTTTTCTCTTTGTACTACTGACATAAGTAAAGTTCTTAACAGAGTTGCAGCGATGGTTCTCCAGATCATGAGCCCTTTCTTTCAGTAAACATACCAAGTGCTTGCTTGACAATACCAATTTATTTGAGAAAATAAAAAACAAAAATTTCTGTTATCTAATTACACTTTACAGCGTATTCTAAATGACATCACCTTTCTAGATTATAAAAATTCACAGACAACATAAATATAAAAATATATAGTAGGTAACTGCCACTGAAATAAATATTCTCTGAGTTACATATTATTTATATTTCATTTCATACCCTCTGCACTTCATTAAGCCACACTTCAATAACATAATTTCTCATTCTCGTACTGCAGAAATATCCTCAGCCTGGAATTAAGTCAAATAAATTGTATATCAAATTTCTGAACGCCATGGGTAGAAATCAAATGAAATGCCTAATTTCCCATAAATGGCTGAAACTTCAACTTGATTCCATTTATTTAATTGCCTAGGCACACTTCAGAAGTGTTTTCCCTCACTGCCTCCCGTGACTGCAGAATAGTGCCATTCCGATAGATTCCGATATATGAGTAATAACTGGCAGTCATGGAAAACTCAACTAATATAAAATGAAATGTACGCTAAATAAATTAAAGAACCAAATTTTAGATCTAGAATACACATATTCAGGTAAATCTATTTCTTTGATTATGCCCTAATACAGTTACTGAAGACAAAGACAGAGAGAAATCTGTTTCTATATTCTGTGGGAACTAATCTATCTTACCACCCTCATTCAAAAACCACTGTGGAATTCTAGGAGAAAGAAAGTGGGCTAGCTGGAGAAATGGAGAAAGAAAATAGTAGCTGATGATTGGTCTTTAACATGCACTGAATTTCCAGTTAGGAAAATGAAAAGGATTTTTACAGAGACAGTGATGATGGTCACACAATAAGAAGGTACATAATGTCACCAACAGCACACTTAAAGACGGTCTGAATAGTGCCATGGTTTGGGGATTGGGTTGGATTGTTTGGTTTGGTTTGATTTTGGTGGTGTTAGTAATAGGGGTGGCAGTGGTGACTGAACTCGGGGCCCCATTCACACTAGGCGAGATATCCTAGAATAACCACATTTATATATTTATATTTAATCCTTCTGGGATTTGGCATGAATTGAACTGCATTCACAAATAATGGAAATCTAATACTTAAGTTAGCCCTTCGAAGATTACAGCTAATTAAACACAGAGGAAAAAACGTCAAGTTTCCAGACCCACGGCTAATGTATCTTTTGCTCTATTTGCCAACCGAGAGAAAACATTAAAAAAATCCCCAAAACTCACTGTCCAAGAACAGCTATTCTGGAACAAATTTAAAATGCTCTACAGGAACTGACATATACGTAAAACTTGGAGATGACGTGGCAAGAGAGGGTCTTACTGTATAGGCTGGCAGGCCATGAACTGAACTACGTAATACGGGCTAGTCTTAAAATTATAGCAATCCTTCTCCCTCAACCTCCTAAGTTTTGGAAATACAGGCATGAGCCACTACATCCAGCACAAGTAAAAGATTTTTCAGAGTAAATAGTAGTTTACTATACTCATATCTACACAGGGCAGGACCACTGCTGGGTGAAGACAGTGGACAACAATTAGCCCAGTACTTAAGTTTAGAGACATGCATGAGTAGATGAATGTTTAGTTAACATTGGGCCATCTACTATATAAGATACAACACCATGTCCTGTCTTACACAACTCATTTTCATATTTTATGGTGTATACTAAATTTTTCTATTACATTTATTTGCCCTGTGTGTGTGTGTGTGTGCATGTATGTGTGGGCATGTGTGAGTATATATGTGTGTGTGTGTTTACACACATGATAACCATCTCTCAGAATGTCAGTAGAGATCAGAAACAATTTGTAGGACTCTTGCCTTCCATAAGATGTGGGTAGCAGGGACTGAACTCGGGCCATCAGATTGAGCAGCAAGTGCCTTTTCCTACTGAGCCATCTTGCCGGCACTAAGATGCTTGTTTGCAAAAGCAAGTTCTGATTCAGTAGAAGCTAAAGTTCAGACACCCAAGCAGCATTACAAAAATCGGGTTTGCTGTGCAGCATGGGATTCCTAGCATTTAGCACATGTTACATAGAAGATCCGCCCCCCCCCCAAAAAAATACCTGTTCTACTTATCTGGGGAGAGAGGAGCATGGAGCAAAGAGAACATGGAGGACAGTGGCTGGGTGGGTGCTACAGATTATTATAGCCATCTGCTAGCACTTCATTGCAATGTGCATTCAGAAAGACAGGCCAGAGACTAGACCTGCTAATATAATAAACTGCAAGGGGCAGTCTACTACACCCCAGGCAAAATGTCACATAAGAACCACGTACTCTGGTGCCTCATATTCTTGACCATGTCCCCTGGAGGGGGAGACCTGGTGGCACTCAAAGGAAGGATAGCAGGTTACCAAGAAGAGACTTGATACCCTATGAGCATATACAGGGGGAGGAGGTTCCCCTCAGGAACAGTCATAGGGGAGGGGAGTAAGGGGAAAATGGGAGGGAGGGAGGAATGGGAGGATACAAGGGAGGGGATAACCATTGAGATGTAATATGAATAAATTAATAAAAAATTTTAAAAGAACCCTTTATTTCTCTATTAAGTAAAATCTAAACTGTAAATATTACGTAATGCATCAGATTCATTGTATCTGCATACCTCTGCCCAATCACATTTGCCAACAGTGTTAAAAGCTTTGAATATGTGATAATTTAAACGTTCCAAAACATTTTCTTTATTTGCGCTAGTTAGAACTATTTAGATACTTTTAATATTTCATACTAAATTACTTAAAAATAAATATTAGGCAACTCTAGCATCAAACCAAAACATAAACAATCATCCTATTTTGAGTTTATGACCTCTGAAAATTTGTATTTATTTGGATGGCAGAATTTAGTGACTTTTGCTGACAACTAAACAAAAAGTTCCATCAAGTGACTTCCAGGTTTATATATGCCTGTGCCATTATAGGCAATTACAGGCCTTAATGGAACATTAACTACATGTACTTCTGACATTCCTCTAAATCTATGTCATTAGTTACTTCATGAAGTCGTTTTGACTTCTGCTCAGCAATTGCACACTCAGGTTTCCCAGCTGCCACTCTGGTAGTTTATCTGACGCACTAACGCTGGGTAGGAGGTAACAGCTCAGAAGCAGAGCACTGCCTAGCATGACCAAGGCACCCCACCACCACGAGCACAAACAATTACACTAACTTTACCTTTCTGTTCTCCACGTAAACACTTCCATGCTGAATCATTAAAGATGTTACGGCAAACTACAGATAGAGAAAACAATCAAAACAGGGATTGCATATGGGTTGTGGGGGCAGAGACCAATCAGGAAGGGATAGGACAGTACTCCTGAGGAGGCAGTACTGTTCCCTAACCAGATAGGTTTGGGCTGTGCAGGGCACATCTACCAAAATCCGGGAAATGCTAAGTTAAGATTTCTGCATATCAAGATATAAAAACGTTGCCTAGAAAACACCTGTAAGCTTTCACTGGACCGCAGCTGATCACATACACAGCAGAGGCACTCAGGGTGAAGTCCCTGATGCCTACCTTATCATATAATGTAAGTAGATAGCAGGCTTCGATAGAGTAACTACATGGGCATTTGTCAAATGGAAATACATTTAGTCAAGTATAACTATCATTTATTCCTTTAATTCTTTTAATTCTGTATTTACTATCTTCTATAATAAATTATACTTTCAAATTTTAAAAACCATTTCCTAAAAGGAGTTATAGGGAAGTCCTTTCACTTTAAAGTCACCAAAGAAGAGTATGCAGAGATTTTTAATCATGATTGTGGTTACTCCATACTTGAATACTTTAATTATTGAGAAATATCAATCCAAACAGTTAAAACCAGTTAAAATCTTACCAAGTTAATTATGTATATATTTATTCATGTACCCTCATTCCAGGAAAACTTGTCAAAAACCATCTACGTAGCATATGTCTGTAACTGCTACAGAAAAACATTAATTGCAGCACTATGTTATATACATTAAGTGCCAGAGAAATCTGCAAAGCAAAGCATTTTCTGGACCATAAAGAGTGGGAAAGATTTGGCCAACTGAGATAAAGGCAGCTGAAAGTGGATTCCAAGCTGTGGCAATCTTCTAAGTATGGCTGATGTGTAAAACTGAATTTATGGCTAAGAAAGTAACACATTTCCTATGGTGGTTACTTTATGGATATAAATTCAGATCATCAGTGCTATCCTTTTGTTACATTACATATGCCTAGAAGATTCTGCCATAGTCATCCTTATAACCAAAGTGCCTCCTACTTACCACTGAACCAGAGGTACATGTAAGTAAATAAAAATATATTTTTGTTTGTTTGTTTGCTTGCTTGCTTCTTGGGGTTTGTTCATTTTATAATATGTTTACCTCCAATTTACTTTGAGAAACATGATTATAAAGTCTTAACCTAAGGGTGAACCCATAGGGGCTAGCCAGTAAGTTAAAATAGAGGGGCTCACATGGCACCTTAGCTTAGTATAAAATGCATCAATTGACTAAATTCTTAGATGTTTCAATATTTTATATCTCCTTTTTTCAGATGTGGTGATTGGTTTCTTGCCTTGGAGTAGGTTTTTTTTTTTTCATAACAACTTAAGCAAACTTAAAGTGAGCATTAGTTTATAGAAACACAACTTTGTTATTATGTGCAAAATGTGGTGTGCTGGTTTAATTCTCAGGCATTTGAATACTTGGTCCCAAATTGACAGTATCGTTGGTGAGGTTTAGGGGGTATAGCCTTGTTAGAAATACGTCACTGGAGACAGGCTGTGGGAGTTTAAAGACTATGCCATTTTGTGTTTCCTCTTTTTGCTTCATGTTAGCAGTTCCCGATGTAATCCCTCAGCATCCTGTTCCAGCCTCCATCTGTGCTATTTGATGCCAAACTTCTCCACTATGGTGCTCCTGCTCTGGAGACATTGCCCAAATGCCTCCTTCCATAAGCTGCTTCGGTTGTGCTGTTTTATCACAACTATAGAAAAGTAATGAGTCCAGTGGGAATCACTATGTGTTTCTCTTACTTACTGTAAAAACTGAATGAGAATAAATAAGACAAAAAGCACTCGGGGTTTGGCATTTAATAAAAATTGTAGTTGAGGATATGAATAGGTGCCCAGACACACACCCATGGAACCGCACAGAGGTTCTTTTTGCTCTGGAGCAGAGGTGAGACAGGATTCATCTCAGCTTTTTAGAGTGGCCCCGAGGTCTGATCTCGCAGTCCCATCATCACCATGTTACTGACCACTTGGATGCCCAGATAGCTTTTCATTGCCTTCCTTTCCAGCTTCACCAGTAAAGACTTCAGAATCCTTTTATCATTGCTCTATTAGCTGCTAAGAATAGAAATATCGCTGGACTTTCACCTCAAATAATCCTTTAAAAAAAATACACAGTGATTGAGTTGGCCCAGAGGTTCAGACTCAAGAAGTTTCTTAATTTGTTTCAAACCATTTCTGCCAGTAATTTCACATGATCACTAGGCTAAATGAGACATTTTGGTCTGGGAGACATGGGGATGGGAGAGAGCTAGGAAAAGTAACATTCAGATATTTCCTAAGACTGGCAGTATATTAAAGACAATAACCATATTCAAATATTTGAGCAAAAAAAGGTAACGAGATTTCCAGCAGGAAAAACAAAACAAATCATATAATGTCAGAATGCCATCGCAGTCATGCAAGGGGAACTGTGAGTGCTTGTGAGAAAACTCCAAGAAAACAAGACATGAGTCTTGTGACCTCGGTTTCTTCAAAACACAGAATTGGTCTCAGAATGTGTTTTTGTGCTTCTCCCAGGTGTAGTGGACAGCCGTGAGTTGACTTCAGCTATTGTTATTCATGTGCCTTCATGGACATGGGAAGTTACGCCTGTGACTGTGTACAGCTTGAACTCATGAGAACTTGACTTATCCCTCAGGGTATAAATTGTCTGATGCTCTGAATAGTTGGCTATTGCAGGAGACCTTAGTCCACCTCAGTTTTAGGCCCCACTCTCCCAGGTTCATGCCACCAACTAGAGATACAAACAATACAATACTGGGCTGGAAAGAGGGCTCAAGAGTAAGAGTTATTTCTGCTCCTCCAGAGGAACCTAGTTCAGTTCCCAGTGCCCACATCTAGCGGTTGGCACTCTCTGGTAACTCCAACTCCTGGAGAGTTAGTACCTATTAACAGCCTCCACAGGCATGCGCACACACAGAGCACACATGTACAGAGACATTCACACATGCACATAAATAAAAATTTGTTTAAAAGATATAGAATGCCTGATTTCAATTCTCAGTATACACGACTGATACTGCTTCATAGAAAATTTCATTGTTTTATTAGGTTCAAAGAAGTGAAAGTTTGAACTTTCACATCTAATTAACTTATCCAACTGAATAAATCTCAAACAAGAGGGAACACTGCTGCACACTGCTCTCACAGTCGGTAAATTCTGGAATAACTGATAAGTGTTATTTATATTAAGCAAGCTGTGCTTGTATCACACAAAAAGTTAACTGTCACTGTTAAGTATAAATGTGGCCCTACATGTCATAAAAAATAAAAACAATTAACTCTTTCTGCATGCTCTAAGAGCAAATACAGAGCATGCGGCTCAGTTTCATCAGGGAAGTTTGTGGCACTGGCATTTCTTACCATGAAACCTGTTCTTGTTAGGCGTTAGATATAGGACTATATCTTGTGTAAAGTGATGTTAACGACACCCGTTTACAAATCTGAGTACTAACTTTAGCCTTTTGGTCTTCGTGACATACCCTTCCTTCAAATGTAGACTGTAGAGCAACAGGGCATGCCTACATGCTGTAGCATGCTGTGCCCATCCTGATGCTTGTGTCTCTCTGTTGGCACAATTCTAGGAGAGAGATGTTCTCTACTACTCCTGTTTATTCTGTATTTCAATCATGGAGAAAATGACAGGACAATTAGAGCCTTATTTCCACAAATAAGTCACTCTGCTTTACTCGTTTCAGGCAAAGTAGGTCTTCTGTTCCATATCTCAGTGATAAAGTCACAAGCCATAGGAAATGAGTACTGAAAATGTCAAAAGGAAGGGGTTTGTATGGAAATTTATAAAAATATGGAAAGATGAAGAAAAAAACAATTTGATATAACAATATGAATGACTAAAAATACCTGGGTGAATATCTATACTCCTATAACAACTTTATAAGCTGTTTGTATGTAAAATAAATCTGTCACTCTGAAATGAAATGAGAAACTTCAGGTGAAAGGAATAAAATTTGCATTTACATTTTTAAAGGTATTTTGGTAGAGTCCTTTTCTAAAGAACTGTTAGTTATTTTTGTTTTCACTACAGAAAACCCCATTTTGCCTTTCTGACAATCTCTTTTTGTTTAAAACTAGTGTAAAAATTACAAAGAAAAGCATTACTACAAGGTAAACCAAGCCATATGACTATCACCCTTTGCTGTCAAATCTGTAAATGCTATAAAATATAGTATTATACATCCATAAAGACACACACACACACACACACACACACACACACACACACACACACAAACAAACAATTTTAGGCATAGATACATAGGTCGATGGGTAAATGTATGTCTTCACATATACATAGCAAGTGAACTAATACGTGCTTGAAAATAAATGGAAGAATAGGATGCTTTCAAAAAGCATCAGTCTTTTTTATTTCCTCTTTTCACTTCTCAGTCTTTGGGGTGCCCTAGAACTTTATGGGAGGAATACATGGCTCCCAAATGACAATAAGGAAATGGATACATGTTAACACAAGTAAAAAATTATGTGTTGCATGGGCTGGGGAGAGGTGCTATGTGTGAGCAGGCACACATTCCTTCTTACACTTATTTCTGAGGAGGTGACAAACTGCTTCTAGGTATAATCTAACCAGGGATGAGGGATTCGAACAACCCTAAAGTTTTGATAAGTGTTTTGGCATGTTTAATTTCCATGGTGGAGCTAAAATATCCTTCTAAAGCAAAGAGCCAAGCTAACATTATCAAAAAAGTTTACAATTGACTTGAATTCAGGATATTAGATTCACCACAAAGCTTATAGCTCCACTATAAACAAGTTGAAAAGCCCATTGTGTGATAAACTCATGCGAGCTTGAGATGAAATCAATAACCTAACTGGGCAATGCCAGGTCTCAAAGTGTACTGTGAATAACAATGTAATTAGAGACAAAAGGTTCTCAGGTAACTGTGGTTTTACTTCTGATTTTACACTATAAATCATAATTTCTTCTTTGAGAACCTAGGTTTTATTGTGGGGGCAAAAAATGAGTTTTACAGAAAATCAGAATATTGGAAATTATTATTATGGTAAGGAAAAGCATTTAGTATTTCCACTACTGTTGCCATATGTTCCCTGGCTAAGCTAAATGCTCTACATCCACAAATCACTGGAAAATTTAAAATAACAAAGACTGTAATGTTATCCTTCCTTTCCTTGCTGGTATGAGAAATAAAAGTACCATTTATAAACTTTTATTAATATTTATTTATTTATTTATTTATTTGTGTTTTATATGCATGTATTTCTTCATAGCATAGCCTGACCTAACACACAGAACCTTAAAATAAGATGCGGAGATCTAGAATTATCTACTGAAGCGTGCACACAAAACGATCCTCTTCTTTGGGCCCCTAGCACAGGGAACTGACTCCCTTTTATGAATTCCTGCACCAGTCTTTCTCCTGTCATCAGAAAAGAAAGGCCTGGGTGAAGTGCACAAGGCCATATCTGGATTGGCATCCTGAACCAGCCAAGCTTCCCACACACTGGCTCAGAACCCTCCAGAGCTTGCAAACAAACAGCAGGAGCCAGTCATGGTGCCTGAGGTGAGCAGCAGAACCATGCCAGCCCGCTGTGCAATGAAAGCACTGAAAGCTGACTGTTTAAAAAAAAAAAAAAAACACCAACAGCAGCAGCAGCAGCAGCAGAAGCAGCCCTGATTTCATATTTATGAAAGAGCATCCTTTCACAATAGAAGAAGGACTAAGTGAAGAATTTAAAGATTCACATCTAATTGAACTCCAACCTGGATGCAACCATCAGTGTTTCTTAAATTGAGACTTCAACAGTCAAATGCTGTCTTTGAAAGGTGATGGAATTTCAGAGATGATACCTCCCAGAGGATATCTCTGAGCTTTTCACAAACATTTATCATGGTGGCAAAATAATTGCATAAGCTTCTTTATTGTACACATCAGCGTGTGCTTGAGGAATGCAGAGTCAAAAACAAATGCATAGCAGAAGAGTGAGCATAGGACCTGAGGGAATCTGTTAGACCAGAATCAAAAAGGTTGAGCTCCCAGCTTGAAGCAAAGTGTGCACGCTTGGGCGGAATGGTGACAGTGCGCTTGCTCAGGGGTCACCTCCATGCACACACGATGATAAACACGGGCACTGTCTGGGGAGGACACTGTGTTTTTTGTCCATCTAATTTTACCTTATAAATCAAAAAGTCATGTTTGAGACCCTGATTTTAATTGGGGGAGCAAAAAATTGAGTAACATGGAAAATAAGAATATTGGAAACTAATAATATGGTAAGAAAAATCCCTTAACATTCCCACTTCTGCACTATGCTTCCTGGGTAAGTTAAATGTTTCATATCCACAAATCTTTGGGATGGAATTTAAGATAACAAAGACTATAGCATTATTCTTTCCTTCCTATTAGGAGAAATAAAATACAATTTATTATATATACATATGTATTAAATATTGTACATAAAGCCAAGTGGCAACATAAGCATGCTTTCCAAATAAATAATAAACAGATAAAAATTTTAAGAAAAAGCAAAGAAATGAAAAGGAGGCTGAAAGGAAAACAACATTCTCTTTTTTAAAAATTCATTGTAACAAAACAATTTAAAACACAAAGACAAAATTGTTCTTCATAGCTCATCAAAAGCTTGGAAGCTCAGTTAAAGGAAGATGCAGATTGGAAACATGTGACTGAAAATCCAGTATGTACATATATAAAGTGATCAGAGAGTAGCATACAGACAAAGCACGATTAACCCCTTACAGTAATAATGGTAATAGCAGTTACACTAAAACTAACCAAACACCATGTCTGAGTTGCATAATTCTGTTCTTTTTATGCTTATATAGAATATGTATCACTAACTATTAAAATATTTTATTATGTAAAAATCTAAATACAGTAATTTAGAAATTTTTAAATTTTAAATATATGACTATACTTGAAATAATGTCACCAAATTAACATTTACATCACTTACATCTTTAACAAAACTTAATCTTTTTCATTAAAACCATTCAAAATAATTTTTTTTAAAACATCATCCCCTTGCTGTAAAACTTTAAAGAAAATTAAAGAGAAAACAAAAAGTGTGGGACAGCATCTTTAGCAAACACATACAAAAATAAATTTTAGAAAGATGTATTATAAAATCATTTCAATTTTACAGTTTAAAATCACCATATCATTATTTCTCCACAAACATCTAACTCATAGCAGCTGCCTACTAATTATCACACATGGATTGTCTAGCCCACCTGAACATATGATCTCCTGAAGTAAAGGGCCTTCCTCTTTTGTTCACTCCCATGTCTCTAAGGGCAGAAGTACAGGTTGTACAGGTTGTACAGTTGGATACAACTAACAGGCAAATGTTAGGCTTAGACCAGTTATTATACATGTAATAAAAGGCCTGCAATTGTAATATCCTCATCCCCCCAGGAGCAATGCAGCACTACCACTGGTTACATGCCACCTGGCAGGCAGTTCTGATCCATACATTTTCTTCAACATTATTGTACATCAGCATATATAAATTTTTGTGCCTTTTAAAATAAACCTTATCAAAGCAAAATATTCTTGAACATAATATAAATGAATTATTATAGTACAGTTGTACCTTCCAAACACAAATATGTGTTATGTTTATTACTAAGCACATAATCACTTATTGTTTTGTGAAGGCAGTAGTTCAAGTCTTATAGTTTATATATAGTTATCTATACCATAACCATTGGGAGTTTATACATAACAAAAGGCTCTCCTAGACATTAAAACTTATAGTTACTTTTAAAATAATCTGCCAGTTCCTTTTTTGTACAAGCAAGGGGTTTGAGTTGACATAATCACAGCAGTCACAAGTCTCTTCTTTCCTGTTTGCAAACATGTTCCTTTCTATAGCATGTCTGACAATCCTCTAGAGAACAAAAGTTCCAGAGTTAACACCCTTAAAGCTAGAAGTGTTTCCTTGGAATTCTAATTTAAGGTAAGCAATCTCCTTTGCATATGATTATTCCATCCACACAAAGCTGTACAGACATGCTAAGAGGAAGCAAAGCCTCTCTTCTCGATTGTCATTTGCTATCTTAACGAAGCTGAAAGCCAATCAAGGGGTACTGAGGGCAAAGCAAGGAGCTTCAGATGAGTCATTCTCCTTCCAGGAAAAGACTGGTCAAAAAAGCTGTCAGCTGCTGAACAGCAGCCCCCGCTTTCCCTTCCGCCCCGACACACTTAAAATAAAAATGACAGCCCCACTACTGCCCTAGGCATCTGAAATTTAAACATACCAGCCTTCAGAGATCCGTACTGAATTCAACAAACACTAATGTCTCTACTACGTGCCAGACACTGTAGACAACAAGCAGAAGTCAGAAGTACTCCCTGCTCCCAGAGGAACTCCAGGCTTAGGAGCAAGTACATCACTTAGCAAAGGAAGAGAATGGATACATCCAATCAAAGTAGCACCAGTTAGTGGAATCAGCCCTCCTGTTCCTAGACCAAGAGAAGACTAACTTCAAACCACAAAGTTCCAAACCATCCCTCAGTATCCCTGCATCAGTTATCAGTGTATCCCCGCCCAGGAATCTAACAGCTTGCTAATTGCCCACCCCACACTGGACCACTAATCCCCTCCCTTCTGCTTTCCCATTCTCTTCTCATTCTATTGCAGCTCACAACCCTGAGTAGTTTTAGACACTGCCTCCCTCGCAAGCGTCCTCATGTCTCAAAACAGCACACCGCTCCTGAAGGCCCAGAGGAAGAGCCTAGTATCCTAGTGTGAAAGAAAACTCAGGAACACTAGACACTAAGGTAAATAACTGTGTGAAATCCTGGTGCCCTGCAGGTAACAGGCTCTGAACTAGGTATCACGGAACCATGAGAATCAGTGCTTGTAAGTGTTCCCTGCCCAGCAAGGGGATTTCCTTCCTAGGAGCCACCTGACAATGTTCCATACATCTGCAGCCGCAATCTTAGTGTTTCTCTACAGACAATCACAGACCAAAATTATATCAGGAGTTTGCCTTTTCAAAAACTGGTTTCAATCGCTGAGGGTGGCCTTTGAGATAGGTACCTGACCACTTCATCATTTGCAGTTGACTGGTTCTCTAGACTTTCTACTATTGGATTTACCTCTTCTGTGACCCTCTGATCCCAATAGAAACTTTCATCAGTGCTGGGATATTGAACAAAATAACCCTGAAACCACCCATCAGATCAAGAGTGGCTACAAGGTGTTTCTCTAACTTCAATAATGGCCCCTGCTAATGAGAGGACATGGTCCCTGCAAAATCTGTGTGGAGCTTTCTTAAATGCTCACCAGCTACCGACACAAATTCACTCTGGTAGAGACTAGAGCTGGTGGCAGCTTAAAAAGCATGTGCTTTCTGACCTTTCTGTAACAACAAACAAAAATACTAACAGAAGTCCCCAAAACCCCATACTAACAGGTCCTTTAGATCACAAAAAAAGATGAGGTTATAACTTCAAGTTTCCCATGTGCTTAGCTGATGCTGTACAAGTTAAATCCTGTAAACTAAAAAACAAACCAAACTGGCTTGGACATTTGCATAACTATCACATAAACACAATGGAACAAAAGCCCCTAAGTTGGCAGCAACACACCAGGATTGTGGTAGGCCTCAGAGCCTTCCGGAAACTCTGGGTTTCCTGTTTTCTTTAGACAGTCTAAGGAGTTTTCATTTAACCTTTCATATGCAGCACAAACTTCGTAAATCAGTTAGTGAAGTATTTACATTTAAAGCACAGTGTGGCTTTATTACTTTCAAGACAATGTTTCAGGGTTCTTAGCCACTCCCTTGGCTGTAAGGAGAATAACATGGTCCATAGAGGAGATCTCATGGGCCCTAGCAATGGACTGGGGAAAGGGATGTCTAGAAACTGTCTGGCATTGGATTCTCCACTGGATTAAAATGCTTGCAGACTCCGAAGGCAGCACACTTTCAGGACAACCCAATCAGGAAGATCCTCAGTAGCCAAGGACAAGCCTGGGCTCTCTCTCATCCAGAAGGAGTTCAGCACCCCGTAGGCATGCAGTGTAAGGCATAGACCACAAGTATGCCCTCCGAACAGATCTCAATGGAGAACACGCCAGTGTTCTGTTGTATATTCTTTCCCAGTCCAAGCTGCATAGAATATAATTCCGCTCAAAATATCCCACGGGAATCCAGGTTTTCACACGTGCTGATACAACATGGAAAACGTTGAAAGTGCTAAAATGGCAAATTATTAGGCTTAACTAAAATACGTATAACTACCCCCACTCTTCTGCTGTCTGTTTTTAAATGTGGGTAGCAGTGCTCAAATATTCTGAGCATGTATGTACAATTGTTTCTACTCAGGCACAATGGAAAGCAGTGTGAGGCTAGAATCTGGTTTCTCTTCAGTGTAACAGGAAGAAAAGTCTATAGCATTGCAGATACAAAAGCAGGGCTATGAGGAATGCAATGTATATAAGTTTGGTAGTATCATTTATTAAAAAATAAAAAAGTTTCAATGGATGTTTAATCAGTTCCCTTCGGAGACATATTATTGTTCCCTACTGTTTTAGTCATTAATGTTTTAAATTTATTTCAATGTATTCTTTTGTTTGCTAATTACAGTACATGTTCCCTTATGTTTTAAAACATTCTGTTGATACACAATGCATATGTCAAAGCTCAGCTAATGCACTGCAAGAACATATGTGCACGGGCAAGTATTTGTACGTGCATAAATGCACATGACAAGAAAGATGGAACAGTAGTTAAGGGTCTCTAGCGAAAGCTGCTGGCTTCGATCGCAGGCCTTACAAGACCCACTCAGAATTGTCTTCTAAGTCCTATAAAACATCCTAGTTCATACTATTGGAACAATGGGATAGTAATGTGTCTGTGTGGCTTTCAGTAAAATTAGATAATGGCTTCTACCTATAAGGATCTAACTATGACAAAACAAATACTGAGCATGTATGAAGTCATTAGAATAGTGTTTGCCATTGCTTTGTCTCTAAACAAGTACTAATTTTAAAAAAAAAATTTTTTTGAGACAGGGTATTTCCATTATGTAACTATAGCTGTCCTAAAACCTGCCCCTACATCCAGAATGCTGGGATTAAAGGCGTGCTCCCCCACACTCAGCTTTCAGCCATGTTTAATCTGCCCTTCTTTGTCCTCTTCTCCTTTTCATCATTGTCATTTCCATCTTTACATCTTTAGTAAATGCTTACTGTCAAATCCAGCATTATAGATACTATTTATCTATGTCCTACATATATACACATGCATGCAAAGGGGCCACCGTTCTTCCTCATGACCAAACACAAAAAGGTAAAATACCAAAGAGGGACAGAAGCTAGACGGCATCAGATCTGGGTACCTAAGTCCATGCAGCTTTATAGATAAGTTATTAAAGAGTACATAGACATATACATACATAAATGAATAGAGGTGCATTCCTAACTTACATATAAACTCTGGTTCTAACAACAGAACTGTGGGAAAGCACCTCTCAAGTAGGACATCAGTAACATGCACAAGGACACAGTGATGAGGAGAAAAATCTTGAACACAAGATTTGGACATTTCACACATTCAGCCACCACAACTAAGTGAAGGACAGTTCCCCAAGGGAGAAAGCATACTGCCCTGTCTCCATGTTGTTTGCCTGCTTTCCTGAAGAAAAAAGCAAGAAAACAAAGATAGATATATATGTATAGATACACATGTATACACACACACATACACACATAGAATAGTGTAAACTGATCTGGCCTTATCAGTGGAGTGAAGCCATATGAAGTCATCACGAGAAGTCATAAGTGCTCATCTGAAGACTGAAAATTAAACTTAAAAGACAAATGAGAATTTGAGAACTCAGATCACAGCACACTTTTTTCTTTCTTTCTTTTCTATTTTGTTTTGGGTTTTGTTGTTGTTGTTGTTTTGTTTTGTTTTTCCAAGACAGGGTTTCTCTGTGTAGCCTTGGTTGTCCTTTACTCCCTTGGTAGACCAGGCTGGCCTTGAACTCACATGGCTCTGCCAGCCTCTGCCTCTCAAGCCACCTCACTTGCACCTCAGAGCTCAGATGGCATTATCTTTTCTGAGGATCATTCGTGTGGGTACCAGCTGAACCAAGATTAACTGAAGAAGATGAAGGGTATGAGAACACAGGAAAAGAAGAGAACAGACCAGACAGACTGATTCTGTACAAGGGACAACGGCTCAGCTGCTCTTCTGGCTGAGCTACCTGAGCTCAGTTTCTAGGTTTCATACCAAGCCGCCCATAGCTGCCTGTAACTCCTGCTCAAGGGATCTGATGTGCTCTCCTGGTCTCCACAGGTACCCATAAACATAGCATACACTCACATTAACATGTGTATACACATAAATAAAAATAAATCTAAAAAATAAAAGAAATCCTTTCAAACAGCATATACCAAGGGCCACATCTGATGTTACCTAATCCATCAATGAGCCGTTATGTTATTAAAAGCAGATGCCCAAATACTGACTAGTCAATACAAAACCATCCTACATTTTCTATGCACATGGCACTGGTAGCATAAGCAGAGAAACCAGTATAAAATATGATTATAAAGCAGGCATAAGCAGACTACAATACAAGATATACAAGCCTAGATAATATAAGGTAATGTCTTTTCCTATAGATTGTCATAGCTCTAGTTACTAATGGGCAGGAGGTGCTGAAAGACAGAGGACACAGTCATCATTCAGTGACATGGGACACTTTCATGTTACCTGTTGATGGCAGCCTTTATATATAAGTCAAGATGCAGTTCTCTAAAGTTCTACGTGCACCCACACTGTAAAAGGTGCCCTAACTATTCAGATCCATCAGGTTTAGTGAGATAGTCTGTATCAGTGTGCATATTTGGAATTGAAAGTCAAGAGCTATTATTTTAACAAGCTGTCAAGATGTGTACACTTTTGTCCATATGGTCTTTTGAAAAGTAGATAAAATTTAGAATTCCCAAGGCAAGACAGGGTTACACAAAATGGCCATAAAATTCCTAAGAAGAACACAACTCAAGTGCAGCCAAAATCCTTTGTAAGTAATATTTATTTCCAATATATCATCTTTGCCTTGGAACACTGATACCTCACTGCCTAGTTTCCTACAACACACTTTATGATTTCCCACCACTGAATACAAAAGGACAAAAAAAAAAATCACAGGGAAAATGTGTGGATTTTTTTGATTCTTGAAAAATGCATGTCTGTTTCCTTCCCTCTCCTTTACCAGGGATCTCTCTCACAAAACCAACTTCAGGTTCTCCTAAACTGTAAGAGATAAGAAAGAAACCTAAACAGGGTTTAAACTGGGATGCTCCCAACAACCCAACAAGCAAGCTTTACCCCACTGTACACAGCAGTGTCTCACCAGGTCCTCAAGCAGCATCCTGACCCCTCACACACGTACCAGCATGCCTCTCTCTTTCATATTACAGAATGTACATATCTCATTAGTGTCTGCTCTGTCCTCTTACTGCAAGGAAACTGCACAGCTATCACACGGACTAGAACACTGGGGCTACAGAGGCTCAGTAGCCCACTGACTGAGCAGCTCCTACTTTGCCTGTACCAGGCTCCTCAACCAAGACACCACCTAAATAGCTTCTTCCATCTCTTCTTATTTATTTTTCATATGGCCTTTCTCTGTTCTGTGTCATTACTATGAATAAGAGTCCATTGCCATACCAATCTGAGATGGCATAAAGCAGATCCCCTCCCCCATCGGAGTTTCATTTCCAAGGTTTCAGTTACCTACAGTCAACCAAGGAACACACAGGAAACTTTTAATTCAAATTCCACAACTAAATAATTTATAAATTTTGAATTGTGTGTCATTCTTGTGAATTACTTTGCCCAGGGAAGGTTCACTATATCTGTTACCTTCCTGTCAACAATGCCCATACTGTATACCTGTTAGACACTTGGAAGCCACCACGACTATCAGGTCAAGTGTCAGAGCACCACACTGCTCATTCTCCTCCTCCTCCTCCTCCTCCTCCTCCTCCTCCTCCTCCTCCTCCACACCCCCATCTCATTCTCCTCCTCCTCCTCCCATTAATCCTCTGTGTTCTGTAAACAGCTTCACTTTGCCTGTAAGACATAAATGCATGCATGGCTTTATGCATCTATATGCTAATTTCATGGCCACAAAAATTTCAAAACAACCCTTTGTACAGTATGTTTCCTCTCCCACTGCACCATATCTGCATAGTCTCCTGCCCTGAACACCAACCCTATCAATTTAAAACCAGAGTTCATTTGATGCTGTCTCTCATTTTCTACAGATTAACATGTCTGATTTTCCTGATCAACAAGATTCCCCTACTACCACCAAAATTCATGCTAAAAATGAATCACATAAACATTTATAAATCTACTGAAGTGTGATATCCATGCATTTAGGTGAATAGCAAGAACTTCATACATTTATGTATTTCACACATCACCAAACCTTGTGAGACAGTTTCATAACAGTGAATTGAAACTACATAAACACTAGTGATTTGAATCACAAAATTCTCAAGTAACATTTTGTTCTCAGTTATCTAAAGAAAGAGTAAGTTTCTTTTTCCAAATATGTAAAACATAAAAAAAAGAAAATTAATATTAATTTAAATCTCAATTTTATTATTGTTTTAAATAACTTCTTAAACTTTACTATTTAAAACTTACCAATAAATAATACCAACCCATACCAAAACTAATCAGACCCAAACCTATACAACTAAATGGACCAGAAGCTTCACAGTAAATTTTATACTTCATAACTGAATATATTTTAATTACTAAATGCCTTATTATTATACCCTTTCCAGGCTATGATGGTTAATTTTGTGTCAGCTTGACACAAGCTAAAGTCATCTGAGAGGAGGAAAATGAAAATGTACCCATAAGACTGGGCTGTAGGCAAGCCATGTCATCCACAGACAGACAGACAGATGAATGGAGGGACAGATGATAAATAGATAGATAGATAGATAGATAGATAGATAGATAGATAGATAGATAACAAAGCATGAAGGAAGGATGGAAGAAAGGAAGGAAGGAAGGAAGGAAAGAAGGAAGGAAGGAAGGAAGGAAGACCAGGAAAGCCAAGGCTACACAGAGAAACTCTGGGGGGGAGGGAGGGGGAAGTACACTTCCATACATTTACTTAAAGGGGATTTGAACATCTTGTCCTAACTGCTACGTCCTTTCAGATAATCTGGCTCCACTGGTGCCTGGACCATCCATGATCTCTCAACTAGTTTACAATTCTGCATTTTTAAGACACATAAAAACACCAACTAGCCATTCCTACAGAACTGCAATAAATTCTACCTGGTAGAATGGGGTAGGCATGGCTTTGGTGCTGATTGGGCCAGCATCTGTTGCAAGTGCCTTGCGACACCTATGACTGCACTTATCTCTTTGCGCTCACAATTGCACTCAGAAGAGTTTAAGCCATCTTAGTGATCCCTTACTAACTAATGAGCAATGAACTAGTTAACCACAGTCTATGGAGCCGGTTCATTTTATATTTGAGTAAAAGTCAAGATTAAACTTTCTTTGTGTGTTCCCTACCTTCACAGAAACTAATATTTAAAATTACCTTTCAGATAATTGCCATCTTTCATGAACACATTTTCTTAAACTCCCAGCATGTCATAAACAATCCCATTTAAATTACTCAAACTAAAAGATGCACACTTCAATAAATCTAAAGGGTTATCGCTGTGCTTTAAGTCAGTGTTTATATTCCTCCAGGAAGCAAAGACAAATACAGTCAGTCAATGGTAGCATCACGTCTTTTTATCACTTATATTTCTTGATCCTTTTGTGCATCACCATCATCATCATCATCATCATCATCATCATCATCATCATCATCATGATGTATACCACTGGTCTTCACCTATGACTTTAGGATAGACAACTTGTCTTTACAAGGTCAAACTCATAGGATTTAGCAATTACTGTTGTGCCTAAAATGCACCTAAGTCAAAATGTTGACTTTATAATTATATGTATTCATGCAAATTGCTAACAAACTATAGCAAAACCAGTGCCTGGGAGCCTCAGGCTCTGTTTCAGCAACCCAGCAAGTACTAAAACCCACATGATGCCCAGGGTACAATCCTGAGGGACAAATAAGTTAGAAATCAAAGATGTGTTCTATATCTAATTTAGCTTAGATTCAGATTGGAATTGGAAATCTGTAATCTTAGGATAAACAGGACATCAATGCTATAAATGCCAAAAATATGTTCCATGACGACAAATGGCAATCTGCTTATAATCACAAACTGATCACTATGGCAGGCATCATTTGCTTAAACACTGGAACTAAGATAAACACTGTAGACTGAGAGAAAGTAACCACCTTCCCCACCTCTCACTGACAACGTGGTATATGGCCTAGAAACTATGCTTGCTAAGTTGCTGAAACCATATGAAAACAGTGAATGAGTTGTTGAAAAGAAGGTAACATCCACATTTGAGCAAGTGATACGGTAAGTTCAGTACAGCAGAAATGACTGGAAAAGTACAGTCAGGTAGCCAGCTTCTAGTAGGAACAGAAAACTTAGCCTTCTCATTCCTCAAACCCTTCACTTGTAAAAGAAAAATAAATATGCTTGATCTCCAGAGGGTTTGGTTTTTGTTGTTGTTGTTTTGCATAATTAAAAACATAATATTCTCAATAAGTACCAGAGATACCAGTCAGATTGCTGACTAAATTTTGATTCTTAGTGATTTTCATAATTGAAATTAAAAGAGGAAACTATAGCTAGATTAGAGACTTCAGATTAGAGACTCAATCAGGAGCATCAGTGCACTAGAGAAATGTCAAATGTATCCCTATGGCAGCCTCATGGAGGATGTGGTCTCTACCAGTGCTGAGCTATGTGGTTTTTGAGGATAACAGGTTATGTGCAGACTCCACAGGCTCTGAAGATAATAAAGGCACTGGAATGTTTCACTGGCCTATACATGCTTCTTTTGTATACATCCAAACCACACTTTTCTCATTATGCATGCCCTAGTTCTCTCCACAGAGTTACTGTGAAATCCTCCTATTGTCACTAATTTGTTTCTTAAAGCAAACATAAAAATACTGGGTGATACATAAAAAATGGTAACCAGGTCCTTTACTGGCTTCGAGATATAGAATATAAATCACTGAGTTTCTAAAAGGAACCACACAAATCATATATTTTTGTCTCAAAGATTTAAACATGAATTTGCCACTTTACCTCTGTAAAGCTTTTAGACTGATTCGCATTTTTCAATCTCCAAGATACAAACTAGTTTGTAAATAAATAAATAAACAGAATTGGTCTTTTAACTCCTTAGACTACATCCTTTCTTTATATAAAAACGTTGGATATACATTTCTATTAAATTTTCAAATTATTTCCACTTACTTTTACTCTTCAGCTAAAAGTAGTTTTTCAGTAATCAAAAATCTGACTTTTTTTACATTTACGTGTGTGCAGCGTATATGTGAACATATGCATGTACCATAGTGTATGTGTGGAGACCAGAGAACAGCTTTCAGGAATTCGTTCCCTCCTTCTCCTGTGTGGGCTTCAGGGACAAATTCAGAGTAGCAGACTTGGTGCCAAGGACCTACAGAGCTAGCTAGCTCCTGAGCCCCGTTTTTAAGACTGTCATTGTTCCCCCAGTGATATCCACCCTCCGCCCTCTTACCCTTTGCCTCTCTGCTCGGTTTTCCTTCAAAGAAACCATTCCCTTGGCACTTTTCCCAAACAGCAACTATTTCAGGCTCTTCCCCCCTCCCATGTTCCCACCACTGTCTTCAAGATGCCCTCCTCCTTCCCCTCAGGCTGCCTCTCTGTGACACGCTACCTCCACTCTCCTTCAACTCTGGTCACGCCTACATTTCAAGTTGCCTGCACATGTCTACTTTCATGACACAGCCTTTCAGAACCTTAAAACTTCAATTTCTCTAAATCCGCCTAATCACCTTGTATAGAAATGTATATTTGGGGGAACATCTAATTCCCCCACAGAAATCTAACTTATCTGGAATCTTTATCATTTTACAGTCGCTAGGCCAGAATTAGGCTTTCTATTTTACATCACCTAACTGATGAGTTTGTGATATTCTACAGGTAAATATATTTCTCTACTAGACAGCGGTTTCTGATTTTTACAATATGAAAAGTTACACGTGATTTTTCACAGTTAATAATGTATCTTTAGACTATCAGTCCTGGAGAGGAATTACGGATCAAAGGGATGCGTTGCTAAGGGTCCTCATCAAAATGGAAGAGTTAATTTCCAAAACAGCACTGTCACAACACTGGCTCTGTGCAAACAGGATCTTGTTTCGTGCCTGTGGCAGATGCTGGTGAGCCAACCATGTAAGTACTAAGTGCTTACTTCATCAGGTAAATGACTCAGTCAAGCCACTGAAGCCGTGAACTTCCCACAGCTGGTTACAATGTGACGTGACTCTCCTCTAACAGTAACATGCTGCTGCTCTGACCATGACATGTGAGCGAGTGGCTAAGTAAACATGTAAAGCCCTGTGTTGTGTCTCGCTTCCTGTTACAGCAACCAAAAGGAGTGATAGGCATTTCTAACATTATTATTTATCTTCATCGATTTCTTACACTAAAATATAACTCTTCTTTAGAATGTGTCCTTCTTAACTCATTAGAAAAATCACAGGATATCCTGTAAAGGGAACATAAGACATATTCGGGTCTTGGTTGGAAAACCACTTGCTAAGATTTCATGGACGTGGCTTCAATGTCATTTCTCACACAAACTTCTGGTCCTCTGCCTCCTCTTCAGTGATATCCTTTAAGCCTTAGGTCAAAGCTTGTCTTTTAGAGGTATCAGTTGAGACATATTATTTATTGTTCTCTGTGGTTTGATTGTTTGTGTTTTCTATAAAATATCCCCATTTGTTGCAATCAAGTTTCTTTGATTAGGGGCAAGAGCTACACTTATCTGTCTCTATAAGAATAAATAAATATAAAGAACTACAGTCAAAGAAAGAAGGCTATTTCTCTAGAGAAGATCCCTTCCAATTGGGTATCTAATACCAAGAGGTCACCTCCAAAGTCACACACCTTCAAGTATATAAGTAACATTATATGAAATAAACAGGTTATGTTTATATACTTACAAAGAGTAATTTATATTTTGCATATCAATTGTGTATAAAAAAGTATTTGTGAGATTTCAGTTAACTAAAAATGATCCACGAAGTAGTTTTGAGATTTTTATTTCAACTATACAGGCTCCAAGGTGCAAATAGAAGAGAAGCATGTGATTGTTTCTGAAGTCAGGCAGGTGTGTTAGAATGTCGCAGACGATGAGCACAGAGTGGATACAAGGAGGTCACAGGCAGAACCTCAGTTAGGAACGTTAGCTCATATAACCTCACAGACAAAGCCAACACAGTAAGTTATAGAGGCGCAGCTACACAAAGTAAGTGTACTAAGAAGACTTAACTAGTATTACTTGATTCTATAAAGAATTGTCTTAAATACAGCTAAATGAACAGTGTTTAAGAATTTTAATGCTCCCAGGTGGTGGTAGCGCATGCCATTAATCCCTTGGCTTGGGAGACAGAGGGAAGCAGATCTTTGAGTTGAGGCCAGTCTGGTCTACAGAGTGAGTTCCAAGACAGCCAAGGCTACACGGAGAAACCCTATCTCCAACCACCCCACCCCGCCCAAATAATAATCTTAATTCCAAGTCTAAGAACTAAAGAAAGTAGAACAGGCCATAACAAAAACATGGAGCATGGGAGAATGGGGAAATAGAAGGATCCAGAGGGTCCTAGAAACCTACAAGAAAAACATTATGACGGGCAGATTTGGGTCCAGGGGTCCTGCTCAAACTATGGCACCAGCCAAGGACAGTACGTGCAGTAAACTTGGAACCCCTGCCCAGATCTAGCCAATGCACAAGACATTCTCCACAGTTGAGTGGAGAGTCTGGTGCCCCATATTTGACCACGTTCCCTGGATGAAGAGGCCTAGTGCCACTCAGAGAAAGGATAGCAGGCTGGCTACCAAGAAGAGACTTGATACCCTATGAGCATATACAGGGGGAGGAGGTCCCCCTCAGTCACAGTCATAGGGGAGGGGAGTAGGAGGAAGCGAGAGGGAGGGAGGAATGGGAGGATACAAGGGATGGGCTAACAATTGAGATGTAATATGAATAAATTAATAAAATATATATTTAAAAAAACATGGAGCAAGAGCCAGAGCTCAGAAAGTGAAGGTGCTTGCTGCCAAGCCTGAGGATTTGCATTCAATACCCACACTAGGTGGAAGGAAGATACGAATTGTGTTCTGATGACGCATGTGCCACATACATACATACACAAAATAATTTTAATTGTAATTTTGAAAACTGAATAAAGAAGCATGAAGCAAGTATAAATCCAATTAAGCAATACTTTTAAAACTAGGAAAAACAACATTTTTAATTAGTTACATTTCTATTGAAAATTAAATGTAATTATGGGAGATTTAAGAATAAGTATGTTTTGTCTCTTTAAGTGGCAAAAGAAAATTAGCAAAGAAAACATATGAATAATGTGATCATTTGCAAGTTTTTAATGCCTTTCAAAACCTTTCTTTGATATTGTTTGTCCTTGTCTTTAATCACATGATGCTCATAAATGTCAAATTCAGGTAGCATGATTTTACACTAAATATTAAATTCGTTATCTTTATCAGAATTCGAACTTATTGTGCTTTTTTTCCTTTTAAAACTAATTAATGGATAACACAAAAAATATGGAATACATAAAACAGAAGATAAAGAAGAAAGAAAGACACACCATAACCCATGTAAACTACCAATGTTCATAACAGGGGGAGAGAAGAAAGGGAGTGAGGTAAAGGGAGAGGGGGAGCCGGAAAGCAAGCTGGGACTTGGAAGCAAGTATATCACAGAGTATGACTGATATTGAGAAAAGTGAGTTTTAAGGTTCTAAGGGACTGAAAATCACTGAAAGAGAAACCTAGACTCAAGTAGTATATAAAAACAAAGAGTGATTATCCTGCAGAAATAGCCTGCATGCAGAGACAAACCATCCATACAAAATGGTGGCTACCCCAGCCAAAGGCATGCAGGCCTTTTTATAGGGAACTAGGGAACTTCTAAGAGGGTATGCTATCTTTGATTTGGCTAAGGAGTAACCACAGGAGGCATGAGCTGATAGGCTGGGACCCAATGGGCAGACACAGTCCAGAGGCTTTAGGCCATATGTGGTCACATTATTATTGTCTGATTGGCTCAGATCTTTCCTGTGCAGTCTTTCTGGGACCAGGAACATCCTATTACATTACTCCAGCTGGGATTGGGTGATGCCAGCCAGTGCCTGTGTGGGTTATGTGACTTTGCCAAAAAGTCCTGGCTTTTAGCAATGTCTGACCCTCTCAAGGACATCTTTATATTTACGTATGTTTTTAAATACATACATATTTATACATTCATAATATACATATATACTTACATACAAAATGCAATACATAAAAATGTTATTTTGTACAACCTATTCTTAAAATAAACATTCAAATGCATAATTTTTATATGCAAAGATAAATCTCAAAATAAAATCCATGTCATTTGATTTATTCTTAGGCCTGATACTTTAAACTGAGGGTGGCAATGAGTGCAAGTCAAGGTACTGCCCACGCCCATTACAGGAATGTCTGAGGCTCCTGCACTTTGCATACCAATTTAGAAAAGCACCAAGCAGTAGGTAGAGTCTGGACAGTGTTGGCCCCACTTTTAATGCTGCCTTCTTAGACTGCATGAGCCCAACAAAGTTTCTTAGCCTCTCCTCATCTTAGAACATTTATAGTGAAAGACAAAGAGCTGAGAGGAGGGCCTGATACAGTTATATTTACTACTTCTATAACCAAATACTTCTATGACCAAATATTAATCAATAAATCAGAAATACTTGATCTCACAAATTGCACAACTTAGAGACTAGTGCTTCTCTGTAAGAACAAAAGCTTTAGGCCCAGCAGTATGGCTAACTGAGCACGGTGACATGAATTCAAGCTGCAGAACCCACGGTAGGGTAGAAGTGGCTCCCAGGCATTGTGCTCAGACCTCTACATACATGCAGTGACACAAACTTCTTCTTCTTCTTCTTCTTCTTCTTCTTCTTCTTCTTCTTCTTCTTTTCTCTCTCTCTCTCTCTCTCTCTCTCTCTCTCTCTCTCTGTCTCTCTTTGTCTCTCTCTCTCTGTCTCTCTGTCTCTCTGTCTCTCTCTCTGTCTCTGTCTCTCTCTTTCTCTCTATCTCTCTCTGTCTCTGTCTCTTTCTTTCTCTCTGTCTCTGTTTCTCTCTGTCTCTGTCTCTCTGTCTCTCTCTCTCTCTCTCTCTCTCTCTCTCACACACACACACACACACACACACACACACACACACACACACATATGTACACACATGAAATAAACAAACACACTAGTGTTTAAAAATGGACGAAGAAAACTACAACAGAAGGTTCTAGATAAACAAGGTGGTTTTAACCCAACACTTAAGTAGTGTAGTCAGGACAGTGGTAAATTCAAACCCAGCCTGGATTACAAAGTGAGACCCTGTCAAAAGAAAACAACAAAGAAAGGAGGAGGAGCCTTTAGATTTCATCAGCATGAAACTGGATAGACTGGCAGGCAGCTTAAATAGCGGAGCAGAAGAGCCCTGAAGAGGAGGGGCCTTGCTCAATCTCTCTCTTGCTCTTTGGAGTCACGTATGGGAAAATCTCTAGGAATTTCAATTTCCGCCTGTAAAATAGACTTTACCTCACAGGGCTATTGGGAAGATTAGCTTAGGTAATATATGGAAAGTGGTTAGAACAATCCTATACACACACTAAGATCTCAAAGCTTCCCATTCTAAAATTTCAATTGTGTACATGTCTCAGAAACATACACAACAGATGACATTCATTTTAAAGGGGATATTTTGCTGTATTGAAGGGTTTTGGGTTTTTGTTTGTTTATTTGTTTTTACTTTTTCCTTCTACTTTACTGAGTTATTGCTCATATTTAAGCACAACAAATTTTCAATGATTTCTTATGTCTACAGAGAAAATAATATGAGAGTTCACATTGGAATCACAGAAAAAGTAAGTATACTAAACAGGACTATCAGCTGTCACCTTTTTTTCTGATATAAGAGCAAACATTCTTTATTTGTGTGAAAATATTTCTGTTGACAATTTACTCATTGCTGCTATGACCTGTAGCTCTCATTCAAATTATGCCATTAAATTTTAAACAAATACTCAGGAAGTAGAAGCAAAAATCATTTCTTTGGCATACTTAGTACTACTTAAAGTTCTCCAAGAAGTAGCATACTCAAAATAATAGCCATCCTCCTTCTGGATGGTATCCATTGAAAGCCAGTTTTCGGTTAAAGCATATGACAGCAAGGGAAACATATGGCTAAGTTCTTTACATCGCACCAGGCCGAGTGGTGGCACGTGCCCAAGATCCTCCCCTTAAAGGCAGAGGTAGGAAAACTTAGAGAGCAATGTCATCCCTACTTCTCCTACAAATATACCACTGCATTTGAGGCAACCAGGAACTACATGAATCAGAGAGACAGAAAAAGAACTAGCCAGATTTAGAAAGACAAAATTGCATGTTTTCTCTTATATGTAGAATTTCAATTTAGCTACATAAGTGCAATAATATATAAAATAATTAAAACATATAAGTGTATAATGAAAGGAGGAAATGATGAAAGGGAAGAAGCAACCTAAAGGGCAGAAAGGAAGAAACAAGAAAGGCTAATGGTGTGTGTATGTGTGTGTGTGTGTGTGTGTGTGTGTGTGTGTGTGTGTGTGTTATGAAAGAAGAAGGAACAAGAAACAAGCATGGGGGAGGAGAGAATAAGGCTTGTTTGGGGGAAAATAAGAACAACGTACAATGATATAAATATGGATGAAAAAGCCATAGTAAACCGCATTTCTTTATACACTAAATTAAAAAAAAATTTTTTGAAAAAGAATAGCCTTTCCAGTTAAAATATGATATGGGTCCAGAGAAACTAAGAGAGAATAAAGTCAAAACATTAAGGAACAGGTAAGAAAGTAATTCTTTCTCACGTCAACTAGAGCTACTGTGAGGATTACTCTCATTTGCTTCCATAAAGAAACCCACTGTTTCCCTGTGAGTGTCTGTTGAGCGTAGCTTAACCAAGATGGTTCTTTATATCAGCTGCCAAGTATAGAAAGCATATCTGTAATAATGAGCACATCATTCATTGTGAGTGGGAGGTTATCAACTCTTCCTTCCCAGGGACTAAAACATCCGTACAAGGAATGTTTTACAGAAAAACAAGATATGAGCTTGCTAACCTAGTTACAGGTGGTATATAAACACTCCAAATTATTACTATATAGAGGGAATTCTGCAGGTCTTACTAACTATACTTAATATCCGGTTCCCTTCAGTGCCCATCAAGGAGCCTAAAGTAACACCCTCAGGTCTTAAGGGTTCTTACAGTGAAATGTTAAAATGCCAATAGAAGTTCCAAGCAGGAACATAAGGAATGAGGCAAATGAATGAAAGAAAGGTCAATGTGGTACCTGAACTATAGCACCACAAGCAAGTACAAAGTAGAATATTCAATAGGCATCTACTAGGATGCAAAGAGAGCAAAACTCTAGGCATTCAAGGTGAGGTCTCCAACTGACTTCTGATCAAACACAATTATGCGAAGAATTGAAATAATGAGCAGAAGCCCACAACTGCAGTAGGGGTGAGAAGGCTAGGCTGAGCGGGAGGACCCTACAGAGTTTGAGCAGACAAGTTTATCAAGCAGAAAATGCAAGCACAGGAGCTCTGGGGACAAGTCAAGAAGGGCAAGGGTTGTGAGCAAAGGCAAAAGTGAAGGGCAAGAAAGGGGCGGACACAGCAGAGCCACACATAACAGAGACAGAAAAATATAAAAGAGAAAATGCTCCCAGCAGCTATTTCTGCTAAAAGAGCACAAAGTGTCACATTGTAGGCACTACGCTTATCAGTGAGGAGGAGGTCTGGGAACTACTCCAAGGAGTGGCAGAGAATACTAAAGAGAGGAAGAACTCAGATTTCACCAGGCTGAGGGAATAAACAACTCCAGGAACTGAAAAGAACTCTTGCCAGATGTTTACAAGTAAACATAAATTCAGTTTTAAATCATGGTAGATTATAAGGAATACAAATCGCTTCGTTCCTAGATCGAAGAAAGAGAGAAACTAAAGCTATCTCTCTAAAATCTCATAGATAAGAGGATGCCAGAACTTTAGTCAGTAACCCAAAGGCCCTTGAGGTACAGAACACTTCCTTGCTGTATGGGATCCACAGCAGACTCCAGGATGTACTTACCAGATCAAATTTTAAAACAAATGTAATAGCATGGTGTTTTTAAAAGAAACTATATGTATAGCTGACTTTGGATATGTTGGATTAAATGAATAACCTAAAGTTAAGTTTTTGTTTCGTTTTTACTTTATTCGTGTAAATTCTCTAGTGGAACTAGATAGAAGCTGACTTTATAACAAGAAATAAATACTAGGCTGTAAGAAGAACAGTAGACGGAAGAGTTCATCAGAGCCACGCCTTATCTATCACATAATGAAAAGGTCATCAGGAAAATTTAACGTTTTTACTAGTTATCACTACATAAACTAATGTCCTACCTGATCAAGCGGTTCACCCAGGTCACCTAGCTAGTTAGAAACAAACTGAAGACTAGAATCTATTCGATAGGTTTTTCACCTGTGATTCTAACTCCAGGAAAATCAATAAAAATAATAATAATAAATTTCAACTTTAAACTCATATACAGCTGTCTATGCCGCATTAAATAAGATGATTTGCAAAAGGCATTACCCTAAACACCTTAAAATTACCTCAGTTAATATAGTTCTTTTGCTCACTAATCTGTAATAAATGCTGAATGTTTTAAGATATAGGAGCTCACAATTTATTTTTATTTTTTACTGTATGTGTGTTGTGAATTTATTTCAACCTAACCCAGTTCTACACTAACTTTAAAGATAATAATTATCCATACAAGCATTTACCTTTTAGAAAAGGAGTCCTGGCAGCTTCCTACCTGCTGGCTAGCTTCCATAGTACTGAAGGGTGCTATATAGGATACGGGAAGAAAAATGTCAGAAACAGTCTTATCCAGTTGTGAACCATGCAAACTACAATAACAAATGAGGGAGGGCACCCACAAGGTTATAGTGGCACAAATGTTATATGGATAACAAATTGCTTTCTCATTGGATTTAAGGCCTGTTCCACAATAAGAGACACATAACTGATACTTTAAGTATGGCTGAGAACCATTGGTGGAAAGATCATAGGCCCTAGGGGTCATCCTGCTAAATGCCCACAGGATCCAACTGCCCTCATAATTCATGTCTCTATGCACATCGATGAGTGCAGCTCTCAGAACTCTTCAGAAAGTTCCTTTGTACAGCACATGGTACAACACAGAAGGTCATGATTGATCAAAGTACACAGAATTATTCTGTGGTATGCTCATACACAAACAAGGGATCTGTCAAAGTCCCTTCTCAAAGCTCAGGGACCATCAAGGAAGAAGAGGTGAAGGACTGGAAGAGTCAGAGGTTTGAGAAGACAGGAGCAAGACAGCATTTTCTGGACATGATAGGACCATTGCACTCATGAACTGATTGCAAATGTGTTTGCCTGCATTATACATGCATTGGGTCAAGCCAGCCAACAAGCCAATGTGGAGATGGGAGGGGCACATGAACCTCAATTCCTGACTAAGGAGCTATTGACTGTTAATGGCTTCTGGGAACCAGAGAAACAATTTTCTTTAGTAGTATGGCCTCTAGTAGGTTGAACATACTCCAGTGGATGGTTCTACACTAGTGGTTTTCAACCTGTGGGTTATGACCTCTTCAGAGTAAAAAGACTCTTTCACAGGGGTCTCCTAAGATGATCAGGAAACACAGGGTTTTACATTACAATTCATAACAGTAGCAAAATCAACGTTATAAAGTAGCAACCAAAATAATTTCATGGCTGGGGTCACTACAACATGAGGAACTGTATTAATGGGTCGCAGCGTTAGGAGGGTTGAGAATCACTGTTCTATACCAAATAGCATATTTGTGGCCAGCACAAATTAGAGTGAGAGAATTATTTTAAAAAACAAAAATAGCACAGGAATTTGGAAGGGGTGGAGAGGTTAGGAGTTGGACAGGAAGAAGCTAGCAGAGAAGTCGGGGTGAATATGATGAAGACACATTGTATAAAATCCTCAAGAAAAATAAAAATACCCATCTGGAAGTAATATGAATTTGCCTTTTGAATAAATAGGATAAGATAACAAAGAATGATACCAAGAAAGAAGTATTGATGAATGTAATAAAGTATGTAATACACATGTACCAAAGTGTCTAAGGAAACCTACTATTGCATATTATTTTAAAAACTTAAGAGAATCGTCCAATGAACTCCATGTACTCTTCTCTTACATGTGCAAGTTCAAACAATGCCCAGTTTGGATTAGTCTGTACATTAAACCATTCCACTCACACACACAAAAAAAATGTGAATATTTTATTTGGAAAATTTTCAATAATTTACTTGTCTTCTGTTACCATCTACCATTCGACTGGGACAACTAAGACCTAACAATGCTTATTAGTATAATATTCATGAAAAGATAAAAATTATGAAGTTGAAAGTAAAACTACAACAGAGAAAAGATTGTACTTCAAATTCTTGCAATATTTCATGGTCCACCTTCCTCAAGGATGCTTAGAAGTCTCACTGAAACATGATGTCCATCAGGGCGATCCACAATCAACACCTACAATCTTCACTGACAAAGTCTTCAATCCTGTAACTTACTAAAAATCGACTCATTCTTTTCTTTTAAGACAAACACAGATCAGCAGATAAGGAATCCAGGTATGGTAGTGTATACCTAGTAGCTACTCTCAGGAGGCTGAGATAAGAGTATCCAGGATTTCAGTTCAAGGCCACCTTGGGCTATATGGGAAGACACTGTCTCAACAATAAATTAACCAATCCATTAACAGCATGTTAGGAACAAATTTGTTTTCTTGCATATTTCCCATATGAAATTGAACAACAAACAATTTAGCTTCTACAAACTGACATTTGTGAGGCGGGTTAATAAGTTAATCATGAGAATTATTTTTTCCCTAGAACTATTTTTCCCTAGAACAAGTATAATGATGATAAAATGAATAAAGGTTTTCTGATCAGATATGTTCATTTTATTCTGCATACATACTCATTATTTTTCTAATAAAACTGTTACTGGTATTCCAAAATGGCAAGATTGATTACAAAAATGGTAATGCTGATTTCCACTTCTCAACTATCTACTCACCTACATCTTCGCATGGACAAGAAGCTGGGCAAGCTTAGGGAATGGAGTCAGATCTGCACCGGGAGACTCAGAGGGCTTGAGGTGCATATTTTCCTTTGCCTTGTTCTCTGTGGTCATTCACATTATTTGAGGTAGTGTGCTTACCTATTCCCAAGCTGTTGCACTCTGAACTCCTATTATGGCAGCCTGTGCCCTATCTGTTGCACTTCCCTAAAATACAGTTCAAGATATATCTCCTATAATAAATAGAGTTGGCTTGGAGCTTGGAGCTTAGGGATTGGCTTTCATTTTACCCACTTGTATTTGTCCTTCCCAGCTTGGCGCAGAGCCAGGGTCCTCTCTCCTCTCTCCTCTCTCCTCAGTACAGAATAATGTAGTATGAAGCTAAGCCAACCACTGTTCGCGCTATGCTGGCTGTCGGGAGTCACAGTGGTATTGACATGAACCTACTTCATGCTAAGGGCAATTGAGAGTTAATGGTGATTAAATGCACACATGTGCATGGAAGATTAAATACTAATGATCTAGGAAACATTTACCAAAAGTACCATTCCCTCGGCCTTTTAACATGGCAGCCTATAATTTGGTAGAAAAGGTTATTATTAAATCAGCATCATAAAGATATAAAGTTGCAAATTTCAATCACAGTATTTCAACCTAACTGGATTTCTCTGGTACAAGCTAGTGTGAGGTTTGGACTATGGTATGCTTACAGGACACAAAGCTTAGATACCTGCCTGATTCCTACAAACCTGTTCACCACTTTGTTCATGTGACTCTTGCCACAAATTTGAACACATGACAATTTCTGTAACTGTCTTGTTTCTTCTCTGGTGAAGGAAGAACCACCTCTTTTTAACATCCAGTTTCAATTCAACCTGCTTTTCTTTCAGCTCCTCTATTTCCAGCAGCTCACTTATTTCAGGTGTACATCAACAGGATCTCAGGGGGTCCTAATTTCATTTATCAAGCTCTCCTCTATTTTGATCCCATAACACACAACTAGAAACAATGCCTGGCACTCTGTTGCGACACCTGACATCAGGCGCTTTATGCTATTAAACAGATAGAAAGCTGGAAGATAGTCTGAGGTAGAGGGCTTGACTAGCATTGGGGAGGGGTCATGTGTACTGATTGCGACGTAACTATTTCCCGCAGAGCTGATTTCAAGCCAGCTATGGTCCATCTGACTACGGAACTGGGAAGGGATGCACTACACATTGGTGGCAGCCAGCACTAGATACTGCAGCATGACACGGCAGCAGGCTTGACACAATTGCCAACATCAAACTTCCCAACTCAAATTCACATGCCCATAGGTGACATTTATGACAAGTTTCCAAAGTGTCAATTTTAAATGTTATCTTAATTCAACACACTCTACACAGTAGAACAGTAAACTACACGAAGAGGCACACTTCGTCCATTTCCTTTACTGTTTGATTGACAGTGGCCAACTCTGCACAGAAATAAGCACATGGAAAACCTTTGCTAGAAGACTGTCAATATTTTTAAATATAACAAAACATTATAATGTATTATGTACAGTATAATATATAATCTGGGATAGAGCATAAAATAAATTTAACTCGTGTCTGTGACAACTTAAACTAATCAATAAAGAGTAAAAAACATTTTCAGGGCTGGAGAGATGGCTCAGAGGTTAAGAGCACTGACTGTTCTTCCAAAGGTCCTGAGTTCAATTCCCAGCAACCACATGGTGGTTCACAGCCATCTATAATGAGATCTAGTGCCCTCTTCTGGCATGTAGGTGTACATGTAGGCAAAAGACTATATATATAAATAAATCTTTAAAATAAAAGAAAATATTTTCAAGTTAAAAGGTACTATAGAAGCTAGCAGGTACAATTCTTTTATTTCATTGACAATAAAAATAATGGGCAGGGGGTGTAGTTCAGCCCTACAGTGCTATGTAGTGTGAGCAAGGCCATGAGATCAACGCCCAGCACCAGAAAAAGAAAGCTGATCTGCAGCTGTTAACTGACAGGTTAATTAGCACAGAATCCCGTAGTGACCAAGTGAGCTTAGAACCTGATCTCTTGGTACTCCAATCTTCCTGGGTGCATAATGATAATCACCATCTCAGTTACTACATATGTGAGTCAATCTGCGCAAAGCTGCTAACATTCAGAAAAACAACTTTCACGTTGCCTTGGAGTGTGAATGTGCAACATAGATGTACATTTGATATAATGTCCAACAAAAGACAAGTAAAGCTAATTATAAGAATATCAGTGACAAAAGAAAGGTTACAATTAGAGCAAATAGTTCTTTATATGTCAGATGACCTTTTCCTTAGCATAGCATTGTAAGCTAAGCCTGAATTCTCATTTATGCCATCTTTAAATCTGGAATCATTTCTGAATATAATTATTATGGTACTTTTTTCTCTAACTCGTCATTAGGTCAGAGATCATATAAAATAGTAACTGATATTGATTCTGGAAACAATTTCCAAATGTTCCCATAATTCAAAGTTCATAGGAGCATAAGGTTCAAATTGCAAAGAATAACCAAAAATCTATTTGTGTGATTTTATTACTAGAATAACCATATACATGTGGATTATTTACACAACTATAGGAAAGGAAAAAATCTTTCTTTTGATCATACTTTTTTAACCTAAGTGGTTTTAATTCTGCCTGAACTGAGCTACACTCTGGTGAATCCCAGTATGTGCCACTCTTTTGTAAGAACAAGTGACGGCAATTGAGTTGTAATCTGAATAAATTAATTTTAAAAAGATAATAAAATAAAATAAAAAAACCTTTAAAAAAAAAAAAAAGAACAAGTGGACAATGTGTTTGATGGTCAGAAATGCATCCCAAGTAACTACAAGACAAAATAAGACTGTAAAAGCCCCGATGGGGCCAACACACTCTAGTAGATGGCCCAATCCCATGAGTGTATATGCAGCACAAACTGGACTCTGTGGGTGTTGTGTTGTGTTTTTGAGAACACAAAATCGGGAAGGGGTTGGGAACAGAGAACCCATCAAAGAAAAATTCCTCCCCTTGCCTTCCTACATCTTAGTGCTCTGGGGTTAGGGTTTTGAAATTCATCACACTGACTTTTTCTGTAAAGAAATTCCTACGTGACAGCTTGGCCTGTGCTGAGGGCCTCTCCTTCACTGGGAATGTTATTTCTAATCCAATCAAAACGTGTTTAAAATTTTTTATTACTTTGAAGAAGCCATAAAGTTCTTTTCTGCCTACTGTGAGGTAAAACATCTGCTAGTTTGTTTGTTTGTATGTGTGTTTGCTTGTTTGTTTGAACAATATGTGTCATTTTTACCTTGTGAGCCATTTTGGAATTCAGTTATATGACTGACATATACCATAAAAATGTGGTGTTAATTACTTGTATCCTGATAAAAATTTATTTAATGTGTGAGTTAGGTCTTTCATTAGTTTCTTAAAATACTTGGCCATACTCTACTCGTCCATCATGTGTCCCTTTCTCTGAGACGCCAACTAGATCGAGATCAGCTTTATGAATAATACGGTAACTAATTCATTCACTGCACAGCCTTTTCTTTTACCACTCCACAGATGATATTTATGCTTTCTATCACCTTCCACAAAGTCTTGCAGCAGATGTCTCTAACTTTCTATCACACCGTGATTCTAAAAGGGCTTACAATAGTTTTCATTTGTACAATCTGGAATTATAATTTTCTGATAAAATTCTTCATTCTTTCATCACTTTTAAATGTATTGATTTAACTTAAATAATAGCCCACACCTGCCACTATACTATCTTTGCTGCTACACAATTATCTGCATTCTTTATTTTTTGGTTTAGGTTTTTTTCCCCCTGGGTCCTGTTCTGATATACAACATATTAAATGTCAGGTATTTCATTCAGAAAAAGAAAACCATACTAAAATTCTGCATAATATCTGCTTTTTCTGGCAATGACAATTAAAATGAAGACATATGATCTTAAAATTGGGATAGAATTCATCAGAGATGGCATTTCAAGTTTTAACTTAAAACCTCTATTTAGTTATTTCTAACTGCTACGGTACAGTCATACATAAGTCCCCATGAAAAATTTGGATTATCTTATCTGCCCTGCCCCTTCCTTTCTGAACTCTAATTTGTGATTTTCCAGCACAATGAAGCTGGGAAAAGTTGTTCCCAGAATCTACCTATTTTGTCTGTCACTCATGGCCTCCTAACTTGAAGGCTTTTGATACTTACCAACTGATAGAACCAAAGGAAATGACACAAATACAGTGCTCACCTCAATGTCTTTCTTCCACTCTGGGATCTTTATGTATATTCAATGCCTTTAGACAACCCTTCAACTTGGCTCATTTTTCTAAAAATGGACTTGGTTTGAAATATAATAGTATAATAAAATCTGAAGAAGAAATCAGTTCTTTACTGATCTTGGTGGCCTATGTTTATATAGGCTCCATATTCTATTGCTGACTTCAAAGGTACATAGGTAAATTTTGTATGCATATAGCACAGCAATATTTTCTATTTGTTGCTTAAACTATTTACTATTTGAAAACCATAATTAATTCTACTCCCATTATTATTAATTCAAATTACTACTCCCCAGATTCAGGAAAGATGGCTGAGAAGTTAAAAGCACTTGCTATTCTTGTAAAGGATCTGAATTCAGTTCCCAGCCACACGCTCCAGTAGCTCTAGTTCCAAAAAAAAAAAAAAAACAACACTTATAATGGCCTCAATACACACACACACACACACACACACACACACACAAAAAAATACAGTCTTTTACAATATGCTATTCCTCAGCAGCCCCTTACATGCAACATACAGTGTGCACTTGGAGCCCTCTGTAATACTGTCTTGCATGTGGCCTTTGTTTTTCCTTTCAAATCAGGTAACAGTGTCTTTGCAAACAAAAACAGTCATAATGTAAGTATGCAGTATCTCATAGAATGCTGCCTGCCTGTACAGCTTTCTCTTGTGACTTCTATTTATCTCTCATAAGATTTAGTATTTATAAAAATGAGATGAACAGGGACTATGGATAGCTCCTATAGTTACAGTACAATAAAACTGTAATAATTCAAAATTGAAATTTATGATCATTGAAACATTCGAAGTTATAATTTGTCTCTGAGCTAAGAAAATATGTTGTTGCATAATTAAATGTACAAGCATTATGTAGGCAGTTTATCCTACTCAAGAAACAAACTGCTATTAAGGCTTGCTTTACAGACAGCAATTCTGTATGCACAGGAACAAACATTCGCGGAAGACTTTTCCTTGTGTGTTGTTGACTCTTCAAACATAACAGGTATTATTAAAATTAAATGTTAACTCACCAAAAAAGAAAAAAGAAAATGGAAATCAGTTAAGTCTATACCAAATAAGAGCCACCATTCCACACCTCACTTTATTTTTCTAGAAAATGATCATTTGTAAATATACTTAATAATGGGCACTAATTGCTATGGGTAATGTAAAGTGCCAAACGCAGAATTTCTTCAAAATCAAGTGAGATGCAGGGAATTCCACTGCCAATTAACAACAACAAACCTAGGACCTTGGGCCATTCACCCTACTACTAGTATAGATCTACAAGCGGCAGTCTTCCTGTGTGGGCAAAATTACCTACAAACTCAGAAAAAAATATTTGGCTTAGATGAAAATAACTTCAGAATGAGCACCAAAAGGTAGGGCAGATAAGTATACGCAATTATATTTTCCCAACTCAACCGACAACTGGCTTTTAACACAATTACAGGTCATTATTCACTACTATCATTGTTCTCGGCATCTGTTTAAAAGCATGACTTTCCTTTTTTTATCAAGCTCCAATTAATTTCCCTTGGTAGGGTCAAGGGACCTTTAAAGGTTTACAAGAACATAAGACACAAGAAAATGAGAACCTTCCTCATTTTTTCCTCCCCTCAAAGGCTCTCTTCTATTTCATCTATTTCTCCAGTTCAAATCTCTGTAAAAATGCCTGTATTTACTTCAGAAGATGTTGTCACCTTGCCCATCTGTAGGAAAGTGCCAGTGTTTAACATGTCACAAGCCAGCTGCCAAAGTTATTTCTACACGCTGTGCTCATAATAAAGTCCCAGGGCTATTAATGAAGAGACTCCATTTAAGGAATCATCATACAGGAAGTTCTGTCCATCCCTGATGCATTCTTCAGTCTCTCCCCCAAACTGCATAGCTACAATTCCTTGTTTCCTAGGAGCAACAGATTTATCATAGCTTATTTATAGACACCATGGGTCCTTTTAGTCACTATCCAAGCCTGTGGGGAAAGTGGGAGGAAGTCTAGAAAGTCCTGGAGGTGACAGGAGCTCCACAGGAAGACCAACAAAGCCAACTAACCAGGGTGGGCCTAGAGGGGCTTGCGAAGACTGAAGCACCAAGCACCATGCATACACTGGACCTAGGCCCCCTACACAGATGTAGCCGTTGGGCAGCTTCATGTGGCTCCCCCAGTAAGGAGAGCAGAGGCTGTCTCTGACATGGACTCTGTTGCACCCTTTTTTATCACAGCCCTCTGGCTGGACTCTCTCGCCAGGCCACTGGAGAAGAGGTAATGCTCAGCCTTGATTCGAATTGATGGGCAGGAGTGGGAATAGGGAAGGAGGGTAAGACCAGGAAAAAGAGGAGGAAGGGGGCTACAATCGAGATGTAAAGTGAATTAATATTTTTTAAAAGACGTGTAACTTAAAAAGAAAAAAAATCTGATCCTCCCATCTTAACCTTTTCCAATGGCCATGCCTTCTCTGCTTGAGACTCCACTTCATTCAGCTGTCACCACTGTGTGGCTTCCCCAGAAACTTCCATCCCCACTTAAAATTGTAGTGGTTGAGCATCATTCTGAAAGATAACTAGTTAGTAACTTTCAAAGGTGTTAAGTTCCTAAAAGACAAAAATGATCAAGGAACAGTCACAGGCTAGAAGACCAGAGATGAATAAAAATAAAATAATTATAAGATGCTTTGTCCCAGGGAATATAAAAAGATCATTAGTTAAGAGGCTGGTAAATAACCAAGCTATATAGTTAAAAATATTATATTAAGGTTGGTCCCTTAGTTTTAATAACTGTACTATTACTTTGTATAAGATTTTATGTGCAGTGGAGGAGGTAGAAGAGAATTCTCTATCCTATTTTACAGGCTTTCTTTAGGTCTGATGTTATTTCAGAATAAAACATTTAAACATAAATGTGATTATTCGAGATTTATTATAAAGCATCTCTATCCTGTTGGACTTGCTAGGTGATAAACTCTTTCTGAGAGACTGAGATTCTTATGTTAAGCCTACTGCAGTAAGGCCATCACACAGGTTAATAAAAATCAATTCCAAGGTATAGAAAATCCACCTTAAGCACAACTATTAGACTGCAAATCCATTAAGAGAGTACAGTGCCACCTACATACACTCAGTAATACTAAGGACATAATGACAGCAAATGCTACTGTGCCTAGCCTTTCATGTGACTGACTAAATATTCCTCTTGAATTAACATAACTGAATAATGTGATCAAACAATAAGTCCACTAGGATCAACTATTCAAAAGGAAAAAGACAGGAAAAGATACAGAGATGTAAGGAAGCATACTCCAGTGCATCCCGCTCTCCTCCTTAGACCTGCATCCCATGCTTTAGGAAGCAGCACTGGTCAACGTGCTCTCAACAAAACATCAAGCAATAAAAGGAAGTCTGTTCCATTCTATTGCATATGTCTGTGATGCAAATTAGCTCTCAAACACTGTAAATGGAGGAAGTATTTCATTCCAATGCAGAAGGTACATTTATTCACGTGTGATTTTTGTCCCCATACCATTGTTTTCCCCATTAACAACAGCAGCAGAAGACCAGGTACAAGCAAGCTCAGAAGTAGTCAAGGTCATGCACTTGACCCTTCTCCTAGAAGCAGTTATCACAGAGTTAATCTTATTCTTTGTACACACACACACACACACACACACACACACACACACACACACACACACGATACATTTTGTACAAAATTTATACCCTTCTCTACTTTCAATTTCTAATGGTTAGCAATTTCCACCCTGTGTCCATATTTAGTCCTTTCCATTATCGTCCACCAATAGCCTCCCTCCACCATTTTGGCTTTAAATACAAACCCAGATTCACTGGACTATGTTTATTACAAATGTATGGGAGTGTCAATGTTCTCACTAGTTTTTGAGCTATTAAAGCCCTAGTAGTTTCAGTATCAGTTCGTAGCAGAATGTCTTTCAGGGGCCTGGGGAGCATGCAGCTGGCACAGTGCCTGCCATAGAAGCATGAAGATCTGAGCCTAATCATCATACCTATGAAAAAGCTGAGTGTGGGAATGAGTGCCCATAGCCCCAGTACTGGGGACATGGACACAGAAGGGTCACTGCAGCTTGTCAGGCAGACACTAGCCATTGAATCATAGATCCCCAGATTCAGTGAGAGGCAGTGTCTCCAAAATAAGAGAAGATGGGTCAGCAATTAAGAACATGTACCACTCTTGCAAAGGCCCCCAGTTCAGTTCCCAGCACCCACATGGTGATGCTTAACCATCTGAAATTCCAATTCCAAGAGTTCTGATGCCCTCTTCTGACCTCCTAAGGTACTGCACACTCAGTGAACATACATGCAAGTAAAAAACACTTATACACATAAAGTAAAAATATTTTATAATTATTTTATAATGAAATAAGGTAGAGAACAATTAAGAAAGATACCAGCATTGACCTCTGGCCTCCACAGACATGGGCACACATGCAAATAATCAATCACACACACAAATGGATATAAACACACTTATCCATACAAACAACAAATCTCCAGAAATGCAAATATACTTACAATGCTATATCCCAAACACTCTGAATATATGAAAGACTGTCTCATGATTTTTTAAAATAAAATATACTACCTTGTCTCCAGAGATTATTTGTGTCATTGATGAAATTTGTTAAGAATAATTTGTAAGCAAAATGACAAAGTACATTTTATATTCTTTTTAGAATAAACAGGTAAATATTCATTTCTGTATTCATTATACATTTCTTAAATTTTATGATGTAGCAATAAAAATCATCATATATGTTAAAAGAAACATAGTAGTAGTGCCTCTGATAAGGAAACAAACACTGTTGCTTGGCATGGATTAAATATATAAGTGAAAATTCATCACTCCAACATCAATCTTTTCAAATAAAGCAGTCTATAAATTGTATGAAAATATAAGAACATATGTCTAGAAAGCACCTTGATCATAAAACTAGACAGAAAATGCCATAATACAACATAGCTTTTATACTACAACCTCATGCTAAAGAAGTAACTGCTAAGTTCACTTTCTTTTTCAAACACAGCCAACAGTATCACTGTATAATTATTAGTTGTACAATATTACAATACCAACACTAAATATTCTTTTATGTAAATGAGGCCTACTTAGGGACAAAGCATATGAAATAGAACATATGTCATTTCTATATGACAAACATACAGTACATAACTGACTTGCTAAAAATGCACTTCACCTGAAGTTGCTATAATGTAGCAATCTCAAATCAAATATAAATGTTCATTTAATTTATATAATAAATATCACTCACTATAACATTTACCCAAAAGAGCTGTGTTTTCCTTTAGAAATAAATCATGGTATGTCAGGATACGTTATGGACTCATCACCCTGAATTTCAAGGAGCCATCTCACAGTTTCAATTACCTATTCTAATCTGCCTACTATCTAGTCAGCATGCTTTCCCAGGTAACTGCACAGCTGTCCACTTGCAACATGACTTCTTACACTTGGGTGGGCATCCTTTTCATCAACAAGCAAGTGAGCATGTACACTTGTCAAACCAAAGGCGAAAGAACAGGATTATCCCACATAGAGGTGCTTATCAGAAGGCAGCAGAAACAGTGCGCTGAATGACAACATAAAGGTGCACTCTAAAGAGTAGAGTAAAGAAAACACTCACAACCTCAGAAGCATTTTATTCCCATCCCGGGCTGTCTGCCATCAAAACTATCAAACGTATTTATTTCATTAGCTATTAACCAGATGTAGGTAATGTGTTTTCAAATGAACCCTGGTAAGAGCAGTCTTGAAGGAGACACACTTACAGACTATCTATGTCCAGAGGCAAACTCATCCACAGGTAAAGATGAGCACGCGGGTACTGGACTACTCTACCTATTAAAAATATCACTCAACAAGAAAACCAATACACGAGCTCACGAATAAGAAATAATCGGGAATTAGAAAGCTTCTCACTCAATAGTAGGTTTTACTGTCACGAAAATAAGCAACACTAACTTTACTACGTCGGCTGCTGCCCAGTGCACTGACTTCCATAACAGGGTCTCACACTAGAACAGTTTTATAAAGAGCTGTGGCCAGAAGAAATTAGGCAGACTCTGCTGCAGTCTTCCCTGTGTCGATTTATTTTTAAAACAAACAAAAATTTCTAATCTAAACCACTCAAGCACGTGCAGGAGTGTACACTATGTCACTGTGTCAGCTATGTACACCTTGACCTTCATTTTCTACAGCCAACACTTAGGGTAATTTTTATTCCCACCCAGGCACAACATTTTACAGAGAAACAGCGCCATCTTTTGATGCCAAACAAAAGCCCATCATACTAGTTTTCAAACCTTTTTTTTCAGGTGCATACATGACATATACAACTGTCACTGAATTTTATATCATAATTATCATCTTCTAAGAATGTTTTCATTCCAAAAGCAGTAAAACAGCACAGAAGATTGCTTGCCAATATGCAACATTGTAAAACATTGCAAAATAATATCAAAAGCATCTACTTTGGATCAACAATATTCAACTTCTACTCACTATTTAGTTTTAAAATTTTACCAATTTTGTTATTCAAATGATATATAAAGAACCTTTTCTAACACTGCCGTTAGAAACCAGGCATTTCTCCAACCTGACCACAGAAACTCAGCTCAAGCAAGCACATCATCACCAGCCAAGGCCAAATGTGACCCACATACCCTTCAAAAGGTCCCCACCATCCAGATTGCTCTCTTGCTCTCCCACTCTGTCTGTCTATCTCAGTTTCTGTCTTTCTCTTTCTTTTTCCTACTCCAAGACAGCTTTTCATTCCCAGCCCCCAATACATCTCTTGCGTGAAATCTGTCTGTCACATGGTGTGATCTTTGCGGCTTTCCTTGGCCTTAACCAATCAGCCAAGGTATTTCTGCTGCATAAACCCTAACAATTATATAGATAAGATGCGCTCACTAATTTCATAATTGGCCAAAACAGTATCAGCAATGAATTATCAGTTAAGTCCAGATAAATACAAATACAAATACAGTAAGTTTCAGAATTACTTACACCAAAGAAACAATGTCACCACGCTGTACTTCAAAATTTCTCACTTTCCAGTGGTTCAAAAGCACCACATCTGACGACTGGCTTCCCCCAGGATTCAAAGAAGGCTACAAAACAAGAAGAGATACATTTATTGTTGTTTTAAATGAAAATCCCAAAGATTCTATTTTACCAATAAAGATTTAGGAGCCAGATGCTGAAAACCCTGCTAACTCAGAGAGGCAGAGAAAGCACCCAGCTGACCTTCCTACACAGCTCACATCCTGATGGAAAAGGCCCAAAACGCTCACTAGCTCAGCTGACTGCCCAGGAAGAAAACGCAAAAACCCAAGGCCAAAGCTTTGCCAGCTCAAAGCTCAAAAAGGAACTGAAGAGCTAAGAGCTAAAGAGCTCCTTCTACTCCTACCCGCTGTCTTAAATACCACTCAACTCAAAGCCCCTCCTACTCTTTAATCTCTGTCAGCTGGTTTCTTGCTCCAGCTCTTCATCTAGGGTTAACTTTATTAAATCCTGTGTACAGAAAGCTCTTGTAATAAAGGTGTGTGCTAGGGCTGGCTGAACCACACTTTAATCACCTGTTTACAATAAACAGAAAGTTCTTAGATTAAAGGTGTGTGTTAGGACTCAACCATGCTAAACAAAAGATAAGTTTTTACAATTCACAATCTCAGGGATCACAATGGGATCAAATATCCTGAAACATTTATCACTTGTAATTTTTTCAATCTTTATGCCATAGTGTACTTCATAGCTTGAGAAGAATTCAATTTAAAAAAATTTACACTCTGGAGGCAGAGGCAGGCGGATTGCTGTGAGTTCTAGGCCAGCCTAGTCTAAAAGTGAGTCCAAGACAGCCAGGGCTACACAGAGAGACCCTGTCTTGAAAAAAAAGAAAACAAGGAAAAAAACATTAATTGTACCTTTCAAATAAATTGCAATTGTAAGTAAGAACAAATGAGGTTTCAGAAAGGCTAACTAGGATTCTTCTAAATTAAACAGATAATAGTAATAATAATAATAATAATAATAATAATAATAACAACAACAACAACAACTTACCAAAACTTATTTGCAAGGAAAATATGCTTGGAAATGAAGTCTTCACTAAATTCTACTAAAGAGGCATAGAAAGCTTTAAGAAGAATGAAAATTCATACAAAGAGAGGCTCGATTCTCCAAAGGATAATATTCTGGTACAACCTACTCCCACATCATCATTCCATATGGAAAGACAGGAAATAATCTGTCAGCCAGCAAACCATCTATATGACGAACCTCCAAGAGCAGAAAGAACAGGGATGGAAAAATCACTAAAATATTGATTTCCACCCCTCTCGCTGATCTTTTTCCAAGAGCACGTGCCAAAGGTCCTTGTCTTAGACTGTCCTCCTAGAATTCAGACAGTACTGGTTGTGCCTGAGGATGGATGAAGGAATGCCTGAGAAGCACTGCACTCACCTAGTCACAAAATTGCAGATATGAGCCATGGAACCAACACAGCTGCTATTTGGACGGGGGCAACAAATCGATGGACTAGTCCAAGATGGAATAAGGGGAACAAAGAATGAGAAGATGAAGAGAGTGTTTTCCCTCCTACTAAAACTGTAAGTGTGAGAAGCAGCAATTTCTGTGATGAGACAAAGGGTTCCCAATAGCTGAAGCTCTTTGGTTCACTGCAAGTCTGACGGAGACAGCAAGAGGAGACACAATCAAGACACAGGCAAGGAAAAGCAGTAAGGGCCAGGCAGCCATGCACTGAAACAGTGGTGACACACTCTTTAGGGTTCCTTGGAATCAAGGACTATCGAGATGGCTTATGGGTAAAGTGCTTGCTGCATAAGCCAAAGGACCTGAACTCAGAGCCCCAACATCCACATAAAGGACGCGGCTACACTTGCTGTACCCCAGCTCTTGGGAGGTAAAGGAGATCCCCGGAATTTACTGGCCAGACGCTCCAGCCAAATAAGTGAGCTCCGGGTTCAATGATAGAACCAACCTCAGAAAAATGAGGTAGATATGTCTCCGTAAACAGGAGTACTGCTGACCTACCAGGGGCCACATTCGAATAAACCTCTCCTTCCTCTAAGAGCTCCCAGCTGCAATAGTTGCCGAGCTAGAGGTGAACTTAATGCCCACTTGCACTGTCCATGACGGAATTCGGTCTGGCTTTAGCTTGAGCACACATGTGGACAGCACAAACTGTACTTAATGAATTAAAAACAAACAAACAAACAAACTAAAAAAGGACACAAAGTTGGGTGGGTAGGGAAGGAAGGAGTGGATCTAGAAGAAGTTGGGGGAGCCGCGACTATTAAAAAATGCATTGTCCAAAATTGTAGGAGGAGCAGCTTAGAGAAAGCATTGGAGGAACCAGAACTGTTAAACATGAGACCTGTTTTCAGGGAAAGGAAATGGTGCCTTTTCTTCCGAAGACTAATGGATGTTGTCTAAGAACCTACTGATCTTTTTTGCCCTTCTATGGAGCCAGCCTTCCCCTGAATTGGTGCAAACCCTGGGCATTGTTTAGGCCCTAATCCTGAGCTTGGCCTCTCAGTAAATAGAACCACTCCTTATGAAAAAGGTCCAACGCACTTTGCATCTTCCTTCAATGGAATCTATCTTTATTCTTAGTACAAACTCTTCCTCCTTAGGTCCTTATCCTCAGCACTGGGCACCAGTCAACAGAATTCATTCTAGTTGTAAAAGTCACAGGTGCTTTCCTAGATAGGTGTACTCCGCAAGGAAGTTTCCATGTAGCCATCTGCAAGCTTTATTGTGATAACTGTAACATGGAGACTTTTTTTTTTAAGTTTTACTGTGCTTAAATGTGTAAGAAAAATTAACTGAGAGGTCATATTTTTGGAAGTTCAGTGCCTGCTGAAGTAGTGTTTGCAGAGACCCCAGAGACGAAATTATAAAAAACCTAATTTTAAACAGCAGAGGAAAAGGTTAAAAATAAAACAAAATAGCAATTAAGAAATGGCTAGGTGTAGTAGCATACATCTTTATTCCCATCATTTGAGTGGCAACAGCAGGTGGATCTCTGTATTTAAAGCTGATCTATACAGTGAGTTCGAGGCAGCCATGGCTATACAATGAGGCCTGTTTGGTTTGAGGGAGGGAGTGTTGTATTTTTTGTTTTGTTTTTTGTTCTGTGTGTGTGTGTGTGTGTGTGTGTGTGTGTGTGTGTGTGTGTGTGTGTGGTTTTTTGCTTTGTTTTGTTTTTGGTTTTTTAAATACATTTATTTCATTACACAAATATAAAACAAACTTCATACAGCAGGGAGAACCATGTGACAACCATGAATTCTATAAATGTTACATTCATAGTGGTTTGGCTATTTGTATTTGTCCAGCTTGAAGTAAACATCTCTCCTGTCTTGTTGGGTCTAAATTTCTGAATGAAATTCAATATCTATCCTATCTCAATTCTAATAACTTAACTTCTTTATCTTGATCTAAAAAGATCTTATCCCCTAACCAACTAAACTTGATTGTAACACTATACTATCTGGCCTTCAATGCCCCTCAGAGACTTGAGAAGGAATAAAACTTAAATTCCGGCGTGAACCAGCAGTGCAGGTTGGTAAGGAGATAGGAGCTGAAAAGAAAGAAAGGGAGAACATAGAGGAAGGATAGAACAAAAGCTAGATGAGTGAACCTACTCCTTAACTCAAGGCCTAATTGCTACTCATAATGAAGGTTATGTGTAAGTCATTGGCATAGAATTTAGTATATTGATACAAAACATGGGCATGTCAAATACTTGTCAGATTTTAGCACAAGAACATATATCCTATGTCTAACAGATAGATATGACTTTATTGATATATGTGGTAAAATAGTTGAATAAGGTCTTCAAAAGCCTCAGAGACACACAGAATATGGCATTTAAAGTTGTTTTAATAATCCTAAATTTCTTTTTTTTTTAAGTAGTAGAGAGCAATTGATGATACTCAATTTCCATCTCTGGTACACACACACACACACACACACACACACACACACACCACATATGCCACAAACATATGTATATACATACACAATCATGACACAGACACAAAAAATATAAAACAGGTTCCTAAAGCTGCCACTAGGTTTCCTTTAAAGCTTGGGTGTGCAGAAAAGTAGTAATATTTGTGTTTGTTTGTTTTATTTGTTCGTTTGTTTGTTTTCAAAACAGGGTTTCTCTGTGTAGCCTTGGCTGATCTGAACTAGCTCTGTAGACCAGACTGGCCTCAAACTCACAGAGATCCACCAGCCTCTGCCTCCTCTAGTGCTGGGATTACAGGTGTACATAGTAATTTAGGTAAATTTTAATGATCGCATGTAATAGGTATCGTCCTACAGATACGACTGTCTCACTCAGCTACAGGCTTCTCATGGCTTAGCAACCTACTATTCTTACTCTTAAAAGAGTAATGAGAAAACATTATTGCTATCATAGGAAGATTAAAGAGACTTTAAACATAGTTAAGATGGTTCCCAAACAGCAAACATTATGTAAACAATTTATGCATCTCTTTTCATTCTAGATGCCTGAGGAAGAAATGTCTTAGGTCTTATCAAGTTGGACAACATCATCATTGGTAATAAAGTCCCACAGTGCTTTCCCATTCCCACAATGGAATATTGGCAAGCATGGCAGAATAAAGTACCCATACTGTTCAGTTAGGGACTGAACTCTTATAAACACAGCTCACACCCTATTAAGAAAACCCTTCTTGAACTGAAAAACTGCTCCTTTGGTGTTAAAAGCCATATAGTTCCTTATACTCCAATGGAAAACAATATTAAACAGCAAAGACTTTCTGACTTCTCCAAAACTACTTTAAAAAATACTAATATACTAACTCTGAAATGAGAATTTTACATGGAAAATTAAGAACATCTAAATCAGTTGATGCTATTTTACAAAAATTAGTAAACCATGTTATTACTTAGAAATTTTACATTTTGCTTTCCTTATGGGAATGGTACTGTGTGCTTCAGACAGAACAAGCAATCATTCGTAATCAAAGAAGTTATAAAAAGAAAATCTAAATTAAGTCATAAACTTTGATAATTAGATTTGACAACATAGTCTACATTTCCTTGTCATGTGGTTAACATTTTAAATTCTAAACTTCTAGAAACTGTCTCAAAATTATGAACAACTTCAAATAATAAAGTTTTTACAACAACAAAAAACTTCCAAGATTGCAGGTGTGTCTACCCTGTATGTCAAAGCATAAGAGATATATATGTTATGACATTGCTGCCAGCGCTTGATACTCCTGGGAATCAGGGCAGTAGTAACAATAATCACTAAGATGGCTACAGAAGGATCTGACCTGCTCTTCTATCTTATCTCAAAAATCTGCGTCCTCCCAATCAGTTTATTCCTCTGCCCTACCCGTTACCACTAAGGTTAAACACCACACTTGGTGTGGCAAGGAGCATGTAGTCCAGTCGCAGAGCACACACCTGACATGTCTAAGACCCTGAGGTCAGTGTCTAACATCACCAGGAAATGAAAAACCAGAAGTCTTCAGAATAGGCCTTGCACTAAAGCTAGAAAGCTGTCTTTTAACTGTTGCCTCCATTTCCATACTGCAATTGATTCAACTTTTCTAAGCCTCATTTCTTCATATATTAAATAAGGACTGCATGACAAAGAGGCGACCCACAAAATCGTGACACAGCACATGCTACAGTGTGGGAGTAACAAATGAGACGATAATGGTGTTAACAATGATAGAAGAAAGCAAAGCAAAAGCAAGTCCCACATTCACAAGAATCAAGACAAAAATTATGCCTTCCATATCACTTTGCACATCTTTATTTTAAAGACAAAATTCAAAGTCTCATGGCAGAATATTTTAAAATTCATTTCTAAATAACTGGTGGGATGTCTTTAAGCATAAAGTCAGCATTCCTTTATTTGGGGGCCTTATTTGTTCAGTTTGCAACTCATCCAAACATGTTCAGGATGCACAAAGCGGTGAATATCTGTGAGCATGTTCTCAGGCTCAGGAAGCCGGCTGAAGGGTTTGCAGCACAGGAAAGAGGACCAGCGTGATGCCCAGAACCACGTGAAGGGTGAACGGTGCTGAGCCTCCTCTAATTCCAGGCCCTGAAGGTAAGCACTGGCGACCACTGGACCACAATAGCTAGGAAGACCAGCCATACCCACAACTCTGGGTTTGACTGACAGATCTTGATCAAGAAATTAGGCAGTGGCAGCAGAGCAACTGAGGAACATTCCCAGCCTTGTTAGAGGAAATGTGTCACTGGGAATGGGCCTGGAGGTTCAAAAAGCCCCTTGCAAGCCCAGGGTCTCTCTCTCCCCCCGACGCCCATGGATCTGGATGTTAGAACTGCCAGCCACTTCTCCAGCACCGCGTCTGTCTTTGTGCCGCCATGTTCCCCGCCATGATGATAATGGACTAAACCTCTGAAGCTGCAACTGAGTCACTAATTACATGTTTTCTTTCCTAAGAGTTGCCATGGTCTGAGAGGGTTCTTTTTGCTTGTTTGTTTATTATTATTATGTTTTCTTTTAGTGGGTAGGTTGCAAGGGCAGAGGGAAGGATATGGAGGGACAGAGAGGTAAATGGGATTGGGGTACATGATATAAAACTCACAATCAATAAAAGTTAAAAATATAATAAGTGTATATATGTGTGTGTGTGTGTGTATCCAGATATATACAGACATAGATATATAGATACCCAGAACTAAAGTCTTTACAAAAAAAAAAAAAAAAAAAAGCATGGTCAGGGTGTCTTTTCACAGCAAGAGAACACAGAGTAAGACAGATGATTTTTCTCCTGTCAAAGGAGCAGGAAATTTCACTCTCATTGAAATAACTGTACATTTTAATCATTATTTCTTTTTTCTTTTTCTTTTAAAAGGACTGGAGAGACATCAGGGTGGCTCAGTGCATGGGGGTGCTTGCTGCCAAGCCTAGCAAGCTGAGTTTGATCACTGGAAACTATGTGGTGGAAAGAGAGAACCAATGCTGGTGTCAGAGGCAAGTTGTCCTCTGACCCCCACATGCCTACCATGAGTGCACATGCCACCCTGCCCCCCACACACACACACATAAATAAATGCAAGAAAATTTTACTTTAAAAGGAGTATTGGACTATAGTAAATATGTATAGGAAAGTTAGACATGTGTCACCCTAGTTTAATTTAGAGAAATACTGAGTCATTAACTTTTCCTTCTCCTCGTCTTAATTATAGAGAGAAGCATAAAGTTTTACAGAAACTTCATACATCACAGATGAGAATAAAACTTTTCATAAACTATGTGCACAGTGATCTGGAAAAATGTGCTTAAAGCCTGTCTTATTCTTAGACCTCGGAGGGTCGTATTTAACAAGTTGACCTGAGAAACTCAGAAATGCACACAAAGGTGTTCACTATACATTATTTATTACATTAAAAGTCTATGCCAACTTCAGCAACAGCCATACACACTATCCATGAGGAGTACATCCCAGACCCTCAGTGACACTGGAACCGTGGATAGTGCCAAACTATCTCCCTGTATGCACACACTAAGGCGTTTCCCTACACATGCATGCCTATGACAACCTGACTTACAGACCAGGCATAATGAAACTGTTTTAACAGTAGTAAAACAGAACAATTCTTATAACAGCTACAGGAAGGCAGTATCTCAAGATATGAGTGACTACAGTTTCTCTTTTTGCAGGGATGATATGGCCTGGAACAATGGCTATGTGACAAGAACTGAGGTAAATAACAAGAAGACGCACGATGACGCCGCATTCGGCCTCTGTTAATATTGTGCTAAGAGATCAGAAGGAGAAGCTGGGAGAAAGACACGCTGCTGCTGCCAGCTGACTAAACGAGAATTTAACAATGGTTAAATTATGTGGCGTATGGATACAGAAGACTAATTAGCAATCACATTGCAAGAAAAAAAGTATTCGGTGGATAAAAAGTGAAAATGTGATTAAAGAAATAACTATGTATGATCCAACGTAGAAAAAGAAGGAGGAGGGGAAACGAAGGGGATGATAGAAGAGACAGGAAAGGCAGGGGCAACAGAGGAAGAGAGGGAAGGGCCAGAGAGAGAACTGTGCAGACAAAGAAGCTGAAACTTTACAACAGCTCAGGAAGGCAAGTTTTGAAATCTAAAGCCTGGGCTTCAATCTGTGTAATTGCCAGGAAAGTGTTTACTCTCTCTGTTCCTTGTCTCCATCTGTTAAATGATACCTTCATTGTACAGTTGAAGGATGCAAATTACTAGAATACTGTCACCAATCAGTGCTTTTTACTATTACTGGGTAGAATCAGAAAAGAACTAATGCTAGGAAGTAGAATAGATCTTTGGTGTGTGTATTTTTTTCTATTATTCCTAAGTGTTCACCAATCAATACTCAATACTTTATGAAGAACAAGCAATAAGTTGTTTTTAATGGGTGAATCAGTGGATTTTATATCCTTTTCTTATATTCTTCTAAAGCTTATCTACCTTTTTAACAATCTTTTATTGTTTAGACATCCACTTGGTTCTCCTCTCTGCAACTTGACTGCAAGAGTTCAACCATGGCTTAGGACATGATTTACTAACTATCAAACTCTTTGTATGGGGTTGGAGCACTGGCTGCTCTTCCAGAAGATCTGGGTTCAATTCCCAGCACACACATGGCAATGCACAACTGTCTGTGACTCTAAGATCTGACACCCATAGACATACATGCAGGCAAAACACCAATGCACATAAAATAAAAATAAATGATTTTTTAAAAACTCTATGTATGCGGCTGGAGAAATGGATCAGAGTTAGGGGAAGTTGGTGTCCTTGTTGAGGATGAAAGTTACCTAGCACCTGGGTCAGGCAGCTCAGAACTGCCTATAACTCCAGCTCCAAGGAGAGTTGATGCCTCTGGTCTCCTCAGGAAGTTATACATAACCCTACAACAAGTACATATAATTTAAAAATAAGAAAAGTCAATCTGTTTTTTAAATACATGTGTTATTTTATGCCTAATACAACAAGTTCAGGGTAAATATTCTGGTTTGTAGTTCTATTTATTGGTGATAAGTAATAGATCATGTGAAATCCATGAAATATAAAATTTATATGAAAAGTATTTTACACATTAACAAGATGTGTAATATTTTGTGTGTAATAAAATCCTAACACAATGAAAGGCTTTTCTTCCATGGCCAATCCTTCTCGCCAAAAATAAACTACTTTCTCTACCATAAAATATGTGTCCACAGTAAAGTGTGTAGTAACAAAAAAGGAATGGTTTCAAATAATCAAAAGGATTTGAAAGGCTCTTTTCTCATGTGTAGAGGTGCTTTGCCTGAATATATATCTGTGTACCATGTGCACGGTGCTTGTTGTAGAAGCCAAGAGAAGTTGAATTCCCTGGAACTGGAGTTACAGATGGTTGAGAGGTACCATGTGCTACTGGGAATCAAATCCAATATCCTCTGAAGAGCAACTGGAGCTGTTGACCACGAAGCCATCTCTCCCACCCCTAGGAAGGTTCTTCAGATAACTGCCAGAAGTAAACCATTCCAAAATGCCTGATTCCCCAGTGTTTATAATAGTGTGCCAATCTATTCATAAGGCTATCTGTAAAGTGGTAGACATTTTGTAGATTTCTAGAAACTTTGTTTACATATGGTATCAACTAAAAGTAAAGAAAATTAAAGTATGTGTCAAAAAAAAGACAACAGATTTTATACCTTTTACTTCCTTTTTTTGAATTTGATGCTGTGGCATTATATAAAAATAACATTTCTAAATCCATCATTCAAAGAATATCAATAGAAATTTTGGTTCATGCCTCCCTTGAATTGCATAGTGCCAACCTATCATAACTAAAGGGTTCAACTGTGTTAGAAACAAACTGCTTATTAAAATGAATTATTACGCATTGTGGCAGATGAAAAAGGAGGAAAGAACTACAGGCCTTGTATTACTCATCTTTCTACTACAAAACAAAGTATTCTAAAACATAAAAGAAAAAAAATCACTGGCCCACGATTCTGCAGTCTCACGTGTGCTGGCCCAGCAGGGTGACTGCAGATGCCTGCAGGAGGACCGGCTTCTCTGTGCCGGCATCCAACAAGCCCCAGTTTGCTATTCTGCCTGCTAAAGGACATCAATTGGCTGAGCCAAGGAAAAGTATGAGGGAGACAACACAAAGCCCATGTACCAAGGAACATGAGTCATAGAGTTTGGGGCAAAGGGAAGGATGATAACGTCACAATCTACCAACGCTCTGCTCTCTGGACCTGATGAATCATAGCCCTCCCACCTGCAAAACACATGCAATGGTTTAAAAAAAAAATCAAGTCTCAGTCTTTGACAAAGAAGTTTAATCCATTAGTCGGCTACAGGCATCAGGGCAAAGGAAGGGATAGGATCCTGGGCTCAATTACGTTAGGAACAGAGACTTGTGACAATAAAGCACAAACGGCTTCAAAAGCAACAGAAGAAACAGAGATGGCATCTGCTCACAAAGTCCAGCCCTGTACATATATAGGCCTCCTGTCCAAATGTTCCATTGGGGCCTTTTTCTCTTCCCTGGAATGATTCTCTACTGTGTATAGCTCCCAGCCTGCCCTGAGCTTTTGGCTAGAAGACAAACGTTTTTAAAAGAAATATTTCTGTCACAGTATGTTGGAGACCCATAGGCTCCCTTTTAAGCTGACAGTTCCCTTTTAATACAAGCTAATTTAACTCCCTTAAATGTTCATACATTTCCTATTAATCTAACTGGGGTTCATGCCAGTCACCCCAAAACTACATCAATAATTTTTCAAAATATACCTATCTCTCTTTTGGAAGGGCCAGGTTGTGGTATCCCAATGTTTTGAGAGCCTTAACCTCTTTTGAATCCACCTAAAAGAATTTACAAAGCATCACCTCCACTCTTTCTGAGATCATAGAGCGTTTTCCAGTCTGGGTGTTATATCTACTCCAGACCCTTTCTTACTCTGAATAGCTTTTGCCTGCTTAGACACTAGAAATGCACCAGGGTTTAATTTTATAGCCAATGAAGTCTTGGGCAGTCTGGGTTTCCTTTCATTTGTAATTCATTTCTCTGTTTGTATACCCTAGATAAAAATGCAGAAAGGTGACTGACATTTCAACTCTCTTTCTAAAAGCCCTCTTAGCTCAGTCTGTAAATTTATCAGGTGTACACAACTTCTATCCCAAAGTTCCTGAAAATGATAGTTTAAGTGGTTTCGGTAACATGAATGAGAGGGACCTGCATCCCTGGTATCCTTTAACAGTTGTCTGCCATTTAACAAGCTCTCCCAAGGCTCTTCCCACTTTTCCAATCACCAAAAGCTTATTGAGAATTGACCTGTGGCAGCACCTCACTGATAATACCAGGTTTTGCTCCATTATCTATTGTTTTACTACAAAACTGACTTAAAAGGACATCCAACGTTACTGTTGTCAATTTTGTATTCCCCCCCCCCCACCTCCTGGTAGGGGGATCCCATGCAGGCATCTCTTGAGCTGTGATCATCTGAGGGCAAATGCAACGGAACAGCCCAAACTCTTGCCTCACGGACACATCAGGCTCTGATGTTTGCTGGCATCATGGAGAAATGATGCTCCAGTGTCTCCTCCAGCAGGACATTTTCAGCTCAGAGTACTTACGAGGCTTCTACTTGAGTAATGTATGCTAGTGTCTCATTGGTCAAAGAAAATCGTGTAGTGTTTTAAAATGGTGGGGTACTGGAAGAAGAAGCACTGCACAAATCTTTGAGAGAGGCCTGATTCACTCAGAAGCCACTGCTGTAAAACCTACAAGAACATTAGGATAGGCAGAGTTGGGCCCAGGGGTCCCGCTCAAACTATGGCACCAGCCAAGGACAATACAGGCTGTAAATTTCAAACCCCTACCCAGATCTCACCAATGGACAGGACATTCTCCACAGTTGAGTGGAGAGTGGGGTATGACTTTCACACGTACTCGGGTGCCTCATATTTGACCACGTCCCCTGGAGGGGGAGACCTGGTGGCACTCAGAGGAAGGATAGCAGGATACCAAGAAGAGACTTGATACCCTATGAGCATATACAGGGGGAGGAGGTCCCCTTCAGTCACAGTCATAGGGGAGGGGAATAAGGGGAAAATGGGAGGGAGGGAGGAATGGGAGGATACAAGGGATGGGATAACCATTGAGATGTAACAAGAATAAATTAATAAAATAACATTTAAAAAATAAAAGTAAAAACCTTTAAAAAGTAAAAAAAAAAAAAATCAACACATCTCCCATGCTAAGGAAATAGGCCATTCCCTCACATGAAACTTGTGGTCCTGCTTCCTATTCATTACCTGACAATTACAGAAACAGCTCAGTGTAAGAGCACTTGCCTAGCATGTATGAAGCCCTAGGTTCAGTCCCAGCACCACAAAAAAAATAAAAGAAAGAAAGAAACAAACAAAAGGAAGGAATGAAGAGAGATAGAAAGAGAAAAAGAAAGTTACAGTAAAGACAGTCCTTTTTTAACGAATATTTGGTGGAAATAATAAATATTATAAAAAGCATAAAATGTTCACTTTTAAAATAAAGTGAATAGAAAATGAAAAGTAGAACATAAGAAATAAAGTGAATAGAAAATGAAAAAGATATAAGAAAAAAATGAAGTTCTTAAAGTAGTAAGAAAAATTTCAAAGGACATATTTGTAAGTTGACATAATTATATGAAAGACTACAACATGCTAAAATTGGCACAAAGATATAATGAGTTAGACAGTGGGGGTGGGAGCTGGAGAGAGGGCTCGGTGGTTCAGAGCTGTTGTCGCTTGTGCAGAGGACCCAGGTTTGGTTCCTAGCATCAACACGGTGCCTCTTAACCATCAGTCTAGTTCCAGATGATCCAATGCCCTCTTCTGGTACAAATATATACACAGAAAATCAAATAGACAAATTTAAAAACGCTCTTTTAAAGAGAAAGAAGGTCAACATGGTCATATCCTGGAAGGTCCATGAGGTAGAAGTCACATGCTAACAAAGCCAATTAGAACCAGCTGTGCAAAGGCAACTTGTGAGTCTGGCTAAGCTGTAACAACTTGCATTTACCCAAATTTGGAGGCCTCTATTCTCAAAAAAAATTTTTTTTCAAATGTTATTTATTTATAAAAAAAAAATTGTCACAATAGATATTCCAAAGCACTCAGGAAATGCTTCTAATTTCATAGGTCTGGGATGGGACTCATGAGTCATTATTAATAAACATGCCAGGTGATGTTAACAGGAAAAGGTCCAAGGATCACATTGACTACAAAAGGAATTTTTTAGAGATGACAGGCTGCCAGATCCTTCCCCTTCCCCTTACTGGCTAAACTTCTGTGACAAGTCCACACTTAAAATTTTATAATCAAAGACAAACATGATCTACTCTCCTAGGTATAATTCAGTTTGAGCTGCTACATCCTGTCAGGCCTCCCTCTAGCCATAGAGCAGCATTTTTTAGAACTATAGGTCATGCCCAATGAGTGAGTCATAGAGTCAATTTAACAGGCTGCAAACATAACTGAAAATATCAGAGGGCATTGCACATAATGAAGATAATTATCTTGTAAGTATTGTTACATGACACTTTTGTTTCAGTCGGGCATAGGTGTGTATAGTACAAAAGATATTACTTAGTATGAGTCATGGGCAAAAAAGGGTTGAACATCTCTGCCATAAAGAACATGATAAGTTCATTGTGGAGAAAAAAAAGTTCTCAGTACAGTGAAGAAACACCTCAAAGTCTAAGGAAAAAATGATTAATGAATATTTAGCATAGTTCTATAGTTTAATTATTCAAACACATTAATGCTTCAAAGAACAAATTTAATATGCATTTATTCAGTATCCCTGTGAATGGATAGATGAGAAGAAAATAGTCTCTTTCTTTGAGATGCTTACAAAGTACAGTTAGTAATAATCTATGAAATAACTAGAGGATAACAGAAAAGAATTTCTAATCATGGGTGAAAGACAGATAATTGTAACTTCAAGTTAGTTTTAAAAGGATCATTATAAAAAGCAAAGAAAGTATTGAGTCCTGTTATATAGTCAAATTTGGCTAACTGCTTTTGAAGAGAACCCCAAAATCTCAGTAGCTAACACAACAATGAGTTTATTCCATAGTCTTTCAGAAACTCATGCCCCTAAGAGACCCTGAGGCCTCGGTCTCTGCATGTGCCTGTCTGTTATTCTGGAATATTCAAACAGAGGTCTAGAGGAAAATCACCCCACTTGCAATCTCTCGAGGCTATGGACATTACAAGCACTCAGTAGAAATCTATTTTGAACCATGAATTTTGGCCTTTTCCCGAACTAGTGGTCCACAGTGTGATGCTTTCTACAGACTGGGTGGTTGCTGAGAGCTGCAGGTCCTGTCAGCCAGATGGCTCAGAAGGGGAAGAAGAAGATAGATGAATGTTTCCCCATGCAGGAAAGACTGCCCCTTCCAGGACTAGGTGACTGTAGACAGCAAATACTAAGCCCAAAGTATGCCATCCACATGCAAGCTCAGGCAGGGCCTCAGAGACAAAAGCCTGTGCCATATACTCTGGGGCCAGCTGCCAGGACACACTAGAGACCACTTCTCTATGCACATTAGCATGCCCTAATCTGGTCACCTACTCTTCTTCCCTTTCCACAAGAGCCCAGTGAAGGCTCTGCCTGGTGGCTTTCCCCTTGCTCCTGTCTTCTGTCTTCTGGTACTCTGCTGGCCTTCCACTGGGGCCCTGTGTGCAGGACTTTCCTCTTGCCTCAGACATAGAAGCACCTATGTGCTGGTTTTAGCCACCAACAGAACACAAACATCTGCTGCCAGTCAGAACACTAAAAGAGCACCCAGAAGGTAGTGAGCACAGTGTCACTAAGGTTTTTGGGAGCCATAACAGAAAAAGGTGCCTGATTTCCAGACATTTTTTTTATTGGTCAGACGTCAGTCATATGACTGTTATGGGGTCTCTACCAAGGCATGCCCATTTTTATCATCTCTGATATGAGACAGTCACATAGAGCATCTGGGGAAGGTAGAAGTATTTATAGCCTTAGGCCAAACCATTGCGACTCACTAGTGTTTTCTCTCTCTCTAGAATAAAGAAGGCCTAAACACCACACAATAAAGAAATACAGGAAGAATTCAGATAGGAAAGCAGACAGACATAGAGGCTAGAAGGCTGGGAACTGGACCTGAGAAATACAGCTATGGTGAGATCCCTGGGGAGTGCTTCTTGTTGTTGTTGTTGTTGCTGCTGCTGCTGCTTCTGTTGCTGTTGTTGTTGTTGTTGTTGTTGTTGTTGTTTACACATATACAAGATGAAGCAGGGGAGAAGCTCATGTCTAGATCCACTAAAAAAAGGTGGGGAGGGGGTACCAAAAAAGGTCTACACTCTACTCAAGGACCTGAGGGGAAAATGACAAGCAAAACTGGTGTCATTTTGATAGTCATCGTCCTAACCTAGTCAAACTAGTGCCACTCCAACTCTACAGGATCAATACAGTGCAGCAATGAGGTGTGATAGGCTGGCCCTTCAGGGAGGCAGGATAAGGATAACTAGTCAGCAGATCATTCTCTGGGAGGAGAGAGACTGCCGCCAGCACAGACTGACTCAGTGCTTTTGGTTTCTTAAAACATGAGAGTTAATGCACCTTCTAGTACTAGGTACGTGTACCAGGGAGGTACACAGAAGCACAAAGGGTTTTGAAAGGGGAATTATGTATGCAACCTATCGCCAAAAGGTTCAGTATCATGAATAGCAATGATTGTGCATATTTAAATATGATTGTACATATTTAGTACACAGAAGTACTATGTGAAAGGGAAATGATTTATGCAACCTAACATCAAAAAGGTTCAGTAATATGAGCAATAGAAATGATTTTTTAAATTTATGTACACACACACACACACACACACACACACACACGCACACACACACACACACACACACCATGAGACAGTAAAAGCCAGTGTGTCTTAGTAGAACATATGACAGTTTCTACTCTACAATGTGTGGACATCTTTAATTATTTCAGTCATTTTTTTCCACATGAGAAGGGTCTCACTATGGAGCCCAGGCTGACCTTAGACCCTCAATCTTCCTGCTTTATCCTCCTCAGTATTGGGATTATAAGTATGTGCTACCATACTCAGCTTCTCAATTTTTCTAAAGGGCGTAATAAACTTTGTGTTAAAAGAAGCCATAATCCTGGCTGTACAAAATTGAAGCAGTGTTATTCTCTCATGCAAATAAAGTGGGGGTAGGGAAATGCACAAAAGAACATTACAGAGTTATCACTCACCAACTGCTCCAGGATCACATATGTTTGTAGCTATAAATACAAACTATTGGAATTCTCTGTTAATGACAGGTTACAGAGCTACATAAAAACATGTAGCACCCTAACGGGAAAACTTTAGGTGAGATTACTGGTGCCAAAAGTAATTTGGGAAGAAAGCACACAAGTCAAAAACCCCATCAAGTATTCCAGCATTAAGTTCTGGCGTCTTTGGATATCAGCCGCAGACCGGGGGTGGGGGAGCAGAGCACAGAGGAGTGGAGTCTGCACAGAAGGAGAGCTGTGCCAGGTGATTCCCACCATCTCAGAAGCGCACGCGCGGCAGGAAGTCTAACTCCCAAGCCCCACCAGAAATGCTGGCCTATAAATCACAGTGGAGCTCCCTGCCTCAGAGTCTGTATCCAGCTTCTGTGACTATCAGAATAACGGTTATTAATATAACCACAGTGACGACTGGGTCTTAGTAAGCCTTCTGTATGTTTAAATTTTTTTTAAGTAGAGATTTGAGAGAAAGAAAGGACCTCTTTGCTTACTTTCTTGACAGAACTTTCAATTTTCAACTCAGCAGGAAGAAAGATAATGACTAGAGAGCTAGGTAGGAGCCTAAGAGGTTTATCACAAGCCAGTTTCTTCAGGCCGGGACAGAGGTGGCTGAAAGTGAAGACAATTTCAAACCAATGAGTGTGTATTATTGATGAATAAAGACCAATGTGCTGAATAAACTCTATTTTCCTTCATATTCCCTAATTTTGAAATGCATTTTGCATAAATATCCCTCTGAAGTCTGAGCTGGAAAGATGGCAGAATGCAATGATAATTCAGTGTTTTCCCCCTCTGGCAATGCAAAACAGGAAAAAGGGGATGGTTGCTACATAAAAATTATGCAGCAATTGCAGCAAAAATAAGATGACGATACTCAAAATGACTTCTCTCCCTTAATTTATAAAGCCTTAAATCTTAACTTTAAAGATGGAAAGCACATACCTTCTATCACAGCCAGTGACCCTGCTATCGGCATTCTCACTCAAATAAAACCTCAAACTTTGGTGTGAGGTCATTAAACAATTCCTAGGGCACCCTTTTGCTCTAAAAGCCTTGGTAAGTCATTGAAGTTCTAATTTGAATAATTGCATTCCACCTACATAAATTCCCTCTCTAGTTTCAACTGTGTGCAATATCAGTCTTCATTTCCTGAATTAAATTAATGTTGTGTAATATGGCGCTTCTATACAAAAAATAAAAAAAATAAAAGTCCATCTACTTCATAGGTAACCTTTCAACAGGCAGTAGAAGTGATTCATGTGCACTACAGGGAATAACAGGTCAGCATGAATAATCATTAACCAGTAATTTGTGCCCACAATCATTATGTGCTGAGCATTGCAAGGGGGATGTCTCATCCAATGACTGTATATGCAGAGATGCATTTTTTTATCCAATATGGCATAAGCTGAACGCTGTTTTCAATTGAACTAATCATTGTCTCATTAAATTTTTAGATCATATGTGTCTTACCAGACTCTCTCCCTATTTGATAAGCCTTACCTTTCTATTCAGATAGTTGCTTAGTTACTTAGTTAGATAGTTAGAGCTATAAATTAATACTAGAAATTCTATGCTAAGAAAAGGGCTACTAAAGAATATTTTTAAAGTGAGTAATTATTTATCAAAGATGAAATCCTAAAAACAAATTTCCCTACTACCGCAGCCAATAAGAGTTCTTATAACAAAATTTACCTCTCAAAGTGAATATTTGGTATTGCCATAACACTATCCCAGAAAAACTACTTTATATTTTCTCATCACAGTCCATCATTGAAGGAAATCAGGGCAGGAACTCAAGTAGAAACCAGAAGCAAAAACTAAAGCAAGAGACTGAAAAGGATGGCTACTTATTGGCTTGTTTAACCGGCTTTCTTCTACAACTCAAAACCCCATGTCCAGGGATGGTGCCGTCCACAGTAGGCAAGGACCTTCTGCATCAGTCATTAACTAAGAATGTGCCCCCACAGACTTGCCTACTGGCCAATCTGATGAGGCATTTTCCCAATGGAGGTTCTCTTGTCCCAAATGACCCTGGCATGTATCACGATGAGGAAAAACAAACCAGCATGGCCAGCAAGATTGCTCAGTAGGTAAAAGTACTTGCTTCCAAGCCTGACAGTCTGAGTGACATATGTGGTGAAAAGAGACAACCAACTCTAAGTTGTCCTTGGGCTTCTACAAGTTCAGTATAGCACATGTGTGCTCTTACACATACATGTACACGCATATGCATGTGTGTGCACACACACACAAAATAAAATAAAATAAATGTAATTTTAAATAAATAAAAATAAGTAAAAGGGCTTAAAGCATGATTTTCAGTTACCCCTCTTATCCAAATTAAAATTTCCAAATTGATGTGCTAAATCCAGCAACTTTTAATTTCTGGATATACTAAATAATAACAAAATATCTGCCAGATGGACATCTTTTTCAGGAGACGTATCCATCATGCTGTATTAGAAGTTTTGAACTTCCTCTATTAAAGTAAAAGCATCCCAATGCAGAGTCTGTGTCTGATTTGTTATCACACTCATAGTATCTATCACAGTGCTCGGCACTTAAAAGCTATTTGACAAATGACTGTATTCCAACACCATTACCAGTGCTTTTCAATATTGTCTACACCCAAAATACTTCCTGAAACAAAATTAATCATTTCAAAATTAATATTTGAAAATATAGAAATGATTAAATATTATAATTCACCCACTTTATATACAATGTCATTAGATATCACTAAATCATATTTAAAGAGCAGAGATTACAATAATGAAATTTGAAGATCAATTAAATAAGCCCTCTTCAAAACAAAACAACTAATCACCTGTCTTAGAGTTTCTATTGCTATAACAAGACACCATGACCATGGCAAAGCTTATAATGAAAAACATTTAAATGGGACTGGCTTACAGTGCAGAGAGGTTTATCATCATGGTGGGAAGCAAAGTGCCACACAGGCCGACATGGTACTAGAAAAGGAGCTGAGAGTTCTACATCCAGATCCCAAGCAGCAACAAAAGAGAGAGACACTGAACCTGGCATGAGCATCTGAGACCTCAAAGCCCACCCTCAGTGACACACTTCCTCCAACAAGGCCACACCTACCCCAACAAAGCCACTCCTCCTGATAGTGCCACTTCCCTATGGCCGATGGGCACCAATGTCACTCAAACTACTGCGATACCTTATATCACTTCTAAAGCCAATGATTTACATCATATTAATTTCAAATGGCACCAATTTTGTCAGTGAGCACTGCAATGCAGACTCTGTGGTTAGTTGAGCCTTCTGGGAACTGATATATTCAAACACTCAGCAGAGATGTCTCATGGATCAAGGCTCAAGGGAATAAACCCAAGGGAGGCCACGCTGAGACTCCAGTCTGTCACAGGTCCTCTGCCCTGACCTGCACTCATGGTCCTACATCTCTAATTTCCTCCATTGTTTTTCATTACCCAACGGACTTCACACCCTTGTCATTTGCTTTCCTTTTTCTTTGCTGTGTTTTTCCTTCCTGACTCATTTCTCTGTCCTCCTTTGACATTTTTAAGCCTTAGTATAAGAACACCTCACCAATCCAGAGGGCCCCTCTTCATGAAGCCAACCAAAGCCTTATACCAGATAATAGTTTCAGGCCTCAACCAAAACACTCAAGAGTGTTTCCTGTAGGATGTGCTGAGACGCTGAGACATGTGGGGATTCCCCACAATTGGAGAAATGTAAAGGCACGTGAGTCTATTCCAGTCCTGAAATACCTGCTGAACGCCAGGGTGTAGACCTGTTCAGTTCATCACAGCTGTATCTAACAATAATGTCCTCAACACAGCAGAGAGTTACTATTTAATCATCAAATTTAGTCAACATGAATGTCTACTCTTAAACAATTTTAGGTATGATTTAGTGTTATCTAATATAACTGGTAATTAAATCACCTGTTCACTAGAGTTACTATGAAAATCAGAACATATAGGACCAGATGTGTTTCTTCTGTTTTTCCAGAATATCCATTCTTCCTGTACCTGAAAACACCTTCCATTCCACTAGGAAATGTCACCTGCACTTCACTCTCAATCGTCACATAATAATGTGACCTAACTAGATGCTCTGGCCAGTCATGGTGCTACCAGCACCTGGGAAATAAAGGCAGGCCTGATCTATATAGTGAGGTCCAGGCCAGCCAGAGCTACAGAGATTACGTCAAAATAATTTTTTGATGCCCTTATTCTCTTACAGATCACTCAGTCTAGCCACAGGTGAAGAATGTGTAAAAATCTCAAGCTAGATCAGGCCCAATACTCACCCCATGACCAAGGCTGAGCTGCGCATATTTAAGAGCACTCCACAGAACCTGAGTCAGTCCGTCTCCACCCACCCTCAGCTCTTTCTAGCTGAGATTACAAGGAAGAGTGATGTTTCCCAGGAGGTGACAGAAAGCAAGAAAGTGGCCAGCACCCTCCATGAGCTGCTACAGACGGCTGAAAAAGCCAATGTGAGAGAACTAAGCAAAGACGTAGACAGAGCAGAACACGGCATCGGAAAGAAGGCTGAGCGCACAGCCACTAGTCCTAGCTCCCCGTGACAGCTGGCAAGATGCTGCTCCTCTCGTGGCTGCATACTAAACTCTCCAATGAATCTGCAGGCCTAGGTAAATTCAAGCTGTTTTCCTGTAACCTGTAACGAACAGGATTCGACATAGTGTGCCAGACAAACTCCAAGGTAATAAATTTGACTTGTTAGGAGTAGGTGTGGGAAGAACCCAAGAGTTACCTTGAATCTGCAGGTTCAAGTGTTTCTATTCGAGCCTACTAACAATTGACTGAACAGCATCGGGGAGTGACATGACTTAACACTTTCTTTCTTGCCTTCCTCAGTAGGATAAACTTTGTACTTCCGTAAAACAATCAGTGTCTTGGGAGCAATAATCATGCTTCATATATTTATTTAATGAATGCCTTTGCTCTCCCCATGGGCCATGACTACACATTCTCAGTGGGAACATGTTGAGCTAAAAGTATAAAGATTAGGACACTGTGGTTGCCACATAATCCCCTGAAATATCATTAGATCCCAAATAAGTATCTCTTATATTCTACAAAAAGAAGAAAAAATCCTTCTATAGATAGTGGTAGGTGTTTAGCAAAAGAGCACTACAGACATTGGAGAAAATCATTATTAATCTGGTTGTTTCTAAAAGATCATAGGGCTCCAGAAAGGGCCTTGGTTGGCTGTGGAGAAACCAGCTTTAATATGAAATGATAAAGCGGACTCAAAAGCTCTACAGAGCAAATCTACCTAGCCCCTTGAAGATTAACTCTAAGACAAAGCTGCTAGGAATTTAAAACTGAAGAGATAAGAAAAATAAAGACCAAGTCTTCTTAAGTGTATTACGTTGTATTTACAAAGGCATAGACCCATAAACCATATCCTTCCTATGTTCCTGTTCCCCTGCATTAAAATATGTTTTGCATTCAAATGAGTCACCCAGTTTACTGCTATGGAAGGGACCTGAAAAGAGCAGTTTGAGGTCAAGACTGTCTGACCCAGAGGAGGGCCTAGTGACCCTCAAATGACGGAAGCAGAGGTAAGTGCAAACACAACCTAACTTTGCCATCAGCTTCCCCCAGAGGCCATGCCTAATGGTCTACTGACTTCCTTACCTCACTGACTCCTACACTGAGGAAGGGGTCTGATTTTCAACACCATAATTATGATGGCATGCATCCACCCTTACTCCTTAAAAGTGATGCTTTATCTAGCTCTAAGTAAAACAAAAGGAAAAAACTAATTGGATTTCTCTGAATAATTATAATCTGTTTGTGTTTTTGTCTTACAGAGCTACTCAGCACAATGCATGGACTTAATACATGCTGATTACAACCAGGCAAACCCTGATACAAGTGCAAGGGCTGCTTAGCTGCATAAACCTACTCATGCAGTTAGCATCTAAGCAACAATTCGTTCATAAGACCGTCTCTAAGGTATTCCACAAAATTATTTGTATACAGTTTTTGGAAATCTCCACATCAAAGCTCCTCCACTGTAAACTGCATTTAATATTTTTAATCGATGTGGGCTGACAAGATGACTCAGCAGATAAAAGTGCTTGCTGAGCTAGCCTGGCTCCAAGAATTCAATCCTGGTACACAAATGAACACATACTCACTAAAATTATCTTCTTACTTCTACATATGAACTATAGCATGCACATGCCTGAATATAAACACACACACACACACACACACACACACACACACACACACACACACACACACTAGCACACTCAGTTAACTAAAATATGTTTAAAGTATCTAATCACGCATTCAAAGAGCACACTAGAACGCCTGGAATCAGTTTAACAGACTTTCCTAACAAACTGCAACTATAACTGAGTAACTGAATCTGACCTGAACAAATCCTGCAACTGTAGTATAATTTAGTCTTTTCCTTTTTTTATCCAAATTTTCAAGACAGGGCTTTTCTATGTGGCCTTAGCTATCCTGGAACTCTCTCCCTCTCTCTCTCTCTCTCTCTCTCTCTCTCTCTCTCTCTCTCTCTCTCTCTCTCTCTCTCTCGATCCACCTGCCTCTCCCTCCCCAGTGCTGGGATTAAAGGCATGCACTACCAATGCCCAGATAATTTTGTCTTAAAGAGATGGTTAAACATAGCCATAGTCACAGAAAATAATACAATTTAGTAAATTTTCTTTAAGTCTCCATTTATAATTCACAGAAAAATAAAAGCACACAGACCCAGAGACCTACTTGGTAGTTAATTCTAATCACCTCTACTCTGAATATAATAGCAGTATATTAGAAGGCCTTTTAAAGAAACTTGGTAAGGTACCGTTTTAATTTCAATGCCTTTTTAAAACCTTCCAGGTCCCAGCACAGAAATACTAACAAAAGCTCTTGTTTCTGGTGCTTGAGAAGCACTAAGGGAACACTTTACAGAATGAAGCTGAATTCACCTGCATGGACGCTCCTTCTACTCGAGCCACACAGGCTACCCGGTCCAGGAACGTGACCGCCACAGGTACTGCCACGAAGAAGCCTTTACAAAAGGCCTTGAAGCATCTTCTCACCCAGCCTTGTGACTGTGCCATGCCTAGGTACATAAAGACAACAGGTTCAAGATTAGCTAAGAAAGCAGATAAGCAAAGCCATCAAAACAACAGGGGGGAAGCTAAGATTGGGCGCACTGCAGCTCAGGCCAAAGTACGTCATCCACAGGGCCCTCAGTTTGATCCTCAACATCACAAAAGAAAACTCAGCTGGAGAAGAGTGACCTGTCTCTTAGCATGTTGCAGACCCATGCTTAGAATATATCAGGTAAGTCTACCTTGAGTCCCAAAGGGAAATGCATGAACTCGGGTTATGTCTTTTCAGCTTGTCTACTTAGAAATGTAAGTGGAAATGTTAGAAAAAAACAAACCATTCAAATAGTAAATCATTTCTTTTTTGTTTGTTTGGTTGGTTGGTTAGTTGGTTGGTTGGTTTCGCTTGGTTTGGTTTTTCAAGCCAGTGTTTCTCTGTGTTAGCCTTGGCTATCCTGGACTCGCTTTGTAGACCAGGCTGGCCTCAAACTCACAGCGATCCGCCTGCCTCTGCCTCCTGAGTGCCGAGATTAAAGGTGTGTGCCACCACACCCAGCAAAAGTAAATCCTTTTCTGTTGCTCTAACAGTACAGAAACACAATCTTATTCCCTAATAGAAGTTTAGTGAGACACATGTTTAATGCCATCAGCAGGTATTGCCAACCGCAGTGTACCCTTAGCAGCATCATTCACAGCTCTCTTTCTTCCCCACACCACACCGTACTAGTAGTATGCCCTGCCCTCCCAGGCAATGTCTCTCTACTTCATCCCCTGATATTCTGTCTTTCCTGAACCCTTCTCCAAACGCAGCTGCATAATCATCCATGAACCAAGAATACCTTGTTCACATCTCTTCACAGTGGTGATTTTCTATGGGAAGTAAGATGTTAGACTCAGCTAAGACAAGGAAATAGAAGAACCCAGAGGGTCCTAAAAACCTACAAGAAGAACATCATGATGGGTACATCAGGGCCCGGGGGGGGGGGGGGTCTGCTCAAACTATTGCACTAACCTAGAACAATACAAGGAATAAACATCAAATCCCTACTCTGATCATTCTCCACAGTTATGTGGAGAGCAGGACTGACTTTGACATGAACTCTGGTGCTCCATATTTGACTACCTCCTCTTGGTGGGGAGGCCTGGTGGCACTCAAAGAAAGAATAAGCAGAATACCAAGATGAGACTTGATAGCCTATGACCATATAGTGGGGGAGGAGGTCCCCCTCAGTCATAGACCTAGGGGAGGGGAATAGGGTGAAAGCGGGAGGGAGGATGAGGAATGGAGAATACAAGTGATGGGATGGCAATTGAGTTGTAATCTGAATAAATTGATCAAATTAAAAAAAAAAAAAAAGACAAGCCCGTTCAAGCTGACTCTGGCATCCACTGTCTTTCCTGCCCTTCACTGGGCATTGAATTAAGATAAATAAATAAATTCTATCTCTTCACTTAATCTGTGTAGTTACTGGCTCAGCTCTGAAAATACTAAAGAGCCAAGACTTGGCTCTGCAAAAGTTAGTTAATATTACAAATAAAAGTAGCCATCTTAAGCTATAAAATAAAAAACTATTTAGACTGCCAAGTAACAGAATTAAAAGGTCCTATGTCCACAACACCATGAAGGCAGCTTAATTGTCTTGCACCACTTTCACCCATGAAATATGCCACTTCCTATTCTTTTAAAACTGCTGCTGGAAAAGCGAGTCCTAATACAACAAGGAAGTCTGTGACAGCTGGGGTGGAAATCACTGCATAAGAATTCAACATGCATGCACCCTTCCATTTGCCTAAAACCATGTGCTTAACAGTCACATTTTCTAGGAATCTGGAGATTGACCTCAGGGCCTCATACACTGAAAAATAATAAAGGATCAAGAGATATCATCCTTTTAGACCAACTGCAAGCAGTTGTGTAAATAAAGAATGGCACTGCATAAAAAAGATAAATGACATTTGTTCACTGTTGCATTTACTCAAGATTCAGGTACAAGTCACAACCAGAAAAAGCAGAAGGTGGGACAGTCACAGAGAACTCCTGACTTGTTTTGTTGTTGTTGTTTTGTTTGTTTGTTTAATCATGAAACTCCTTCAGCCAAAAACCTACAAATCAGCTCACTTCCCAGGAAACCTAAGATTTCTTGTCCTCTTGAGAGTAGATCCAAAAGAAGTGGAAATGCAATTAGACAAAGTGTGTGCCAGAAAGGCATAGGCCAAGACTTAATTTTAGCTTTTCCTTTTTCCTTTTTTTTTTTAAGCTTCCAAAAGCCACACACACAGCAATACTGTGACAATACTCATATCATAGAAATGGCAACAAGCAAAACTACTCAAGAAGACAAGAACTGTTCAGATAAGCAGATAGATGATAGATGGATAGATAGATAGATAGATAGATAGGGTGGATGCATGGATGGATGGATGGATGGATAGATGAATGGATGAATGGATGGATGGATGAATTCAACCCTCACAGCACCATGCTTTTGCTTTTCTGAGGAGGTTGTAGAAGAAAGATGCCTCTGGGGGCATGTTGCTGAAGGATAGAGCTCATCCTTGTCCCTTCTCTTCCCTCTGCTTCCTCTGACCCCTGACAAGAGCTTCCGCAGAAAGCCCACAACACACTGAAACTGTAAGCAGAACAAATATTTCGGTCCTTGAACTGTTTAATGTCAGATGTCAGATGCTGGTCATAACACTAAGTTGAGGGGGGAAAAATATCTGAGAAATTCATGATAACAAAAAAAATAAAGAAAAGAAGGAAAAGGAGAAATAAGTTTTAAAATAAAGTAACTGAAGAGAAGAAAATGTAATGGGTGAGTGCATGCATGAAAATGTCACAAATGAAGCCCAATATTACTTAGTAACTAGTATATACTAATAAAAAAAACATTAAAAAGAAACCAGAAAAGTGATATCAAAATTCTTCCCAGATATTTACTTCTCAAGAGTTTTCTTTGGTGAAGTATATTATTTTAAAGAAAAATTTTAAGATTTAGTTTAATTTTTTAATTAGTTGTATGTGTGAAAGAGGAGGATGTGTGTACACATGGAAGTACTAATGAGACCAGATGTATTGAAACTGCAGAAGCTGCAGTTACCAGCGGTTATAAGCCACCCGATATGAGTGCTAGGAAGTGAACTCGGGTCCTCAGGAGGAGCAATATGTGCTCCTAACCATGGAGCAGGCTCTCCAGTCCCGGAACTGTATAATTTAGCCATGACAGATGAGGCAAGAAGGAGGAGCTTGTGATGAAAGAATGTTGCTGCCTCTGTGACAAAAACTGATGTACTCATGGATCTTCCTCCTAAGTCTAGGAGACTACTTCATTTATCTTGAAGGGGTTGTTCCTTTATGAGATTGCTAGAGACATGTGGATTGAGCCCATTGTTTGTCTGTCTGCAATATAACGAAACATCCTCTAGAGTTATCCACCTAGGGCAATGGCTTTCATACATTGACCACATGGAACATGAAGAAACACTGTTTCCAATCCAGTACTCCTCACACATATGCACATCTATAGATACACACACACACACACACACACACACACACACACACACACACACACACACCAAAGAAAGCAGTAGCTTAAACCACCAAACAAAACTTATCCAGAGTCTGATATATTTCATTTACAAAAAAAGCCTACTAGCTGGGCATGGTGATACACACCCTTAATCACAGCAGTCACGGAGTCAGAGGCCAGAGGATATCTGTGAGTTCAAGTCCAACCTGGTCTACAGAGTGAGTGCCAGTCTAGACAAGGTAACTTAGTAAAAGCCCTGTTCTAATACAAAAATAAACTATTAGGTACTAATCAATAAATTGTTTTCTATCATCTACTCAGGAATCTTTTCCTTCATTTCCACCTAAATGGATATATAAATATCATAATAACTAATGCCCTTTTAAAACCTCCCCTGTACCACAAGCGGGAATATGTGGACTGGTTCCTGCGTAATAACTGCCACTGACAGTGACAGAGGTATGTATGGGTGCATGGTAAAAAATGAAGACCAGAAAGTTTTATGCAGCTTTCAATATATATTGCATAATCTTAACAGTCACCTTAACATATAATCTTTTATACCAAATTGAAATAATTATAACTCCAGACTAACTTTAGAAAATAAATGTAAAAACATGTTTCATTCAAGCTCATCCACCAACTGTAATCTTAAGTAAAATTATGTACAAGTCCCTATATCTGGTACCAAAGAAAGGCATCTGGCCCAGGATGCTGATTATTTCTATGAGCAGTTTCAAGTACTGCATCACCGAACTGACATGTTTCATTCATTCAGACTCAACTTTAACGTGAGTCCTTAATTAATTTCTCTTCTGTCATATATTTCACCTATAACCCAAACACATTTATTAAGTCCCTTTATGCACCTCTCCAATATATGTAATAAACTTTTCAGGGCTGGAGAGATGACTCAGAGGTTCAGAGCCCTGCCTGTTCTTCCAAAGGTCCTGAATTCAATTCCCAGCAATCACATGGTGGCTCACAACCATCTATAATGAGATCTGGTGCCATCTTCTGGCATGCAGGTGTATATGCAGATAAAACATTGTATACATAAGAAATAAGTAAATCTTAAAAAAAAATACAACTTTTCAACAGACTTTTTCACCAATGACCCACTATGATCATCCACATGATGTAACAACAGTAGAATAATTTTGGCATTTTTATTTTATTTTGTTTTGTCTTAACATTCAATTTTATGGGCTGGAGAGATGGCTCAGAGGTTCAGAGCACTGACTACTCTTCCAGAAGTCCTGAGTTCAATTCCCCACAATCACATGGTGGCTCACAACCAACCATCTATAATGTGATCTGACTCCCTCTTCTCACCTGCAGGTGTACATACAGGCAGAACACTGTATATGTAATAATAAATAAATAAATCTTCTTTTTAAAAACAAATTCAATCTTATATTATAGATGTTTTGCCTGCATGTATGTATGTGCACCATTTGTGTGCCTGATACCTGAGAAGGTCAGAAGAAAAGATCAGATCCCCAGGAACTGGAGGGTTTGGTTGGTTGCTTGGTTTGTTTGTTTGTTTGTTTGTTTGTTTGTTTGTTTGTTTAAGACAGGGCTTCACCATGTAGCACTTGGCTAGCCTGGAACTCACTCTGTTGACCAGGCTGGCCTTAAACTCACAGAGGTTCACCTGCCTCACCTCTCAAGAGCTGGGATTAAAGGTGTGAGCCACTGCAGTAGCCTTGGCACATTTATTGAACTGCTAAGTTCAGATAAAAGAGATGAATTTTCCTCAACTTCAGATTTCATTAGTTTGGTCTCTCTGAAAACACTTCTAGCTGGAGCTGCTTTCAGATCTTTAATATTGCTAAAGGCTCTTTTACATGATTTGCAGCGTGTGTTAGCTGGCCTCTGGCTGTTGTGAAAGAACACTCCCTAGGAAGTTTAAAGAAAGAAGGGCTTGCTGTCTTTGGCTCACAGTTCAAGAGGATTCATGGAGCTGCTGACAGGACTGCCTCTGTCCTCTGCACAATCAAGCCAGGGCAAGAACTTTTCAGTTAAGGGACTATCAGAAGCATGCAGGAAGCATGCCAACTTGATGGCATTCTGACACTGCTCCATGCCAAAGAAGAAGGGAAAAAATACAAGCCAGCTAGTGACCAAAGTGAGAGGTGGATGTTCAGAGGCTGAAAGGGGAGGTTCAGTGCAGCCCTATCTCCTCTGGTTGGTGGAGGACCACATGTTTCATAAAATTAAAATACTGTTAAAGGATTGCAGCTATCAAATTCAGAAGAACCACCCACAGATGAGGAAATGAACACTGCATTTCCATGGCAAGGCATACCTGGTGCTACCTGCATGGCTTTGGGATGGACTTGACTCAGCCAAAAAGGGAATGAACAAAGGACAGACACACAGACACAGATATACAGGAGAACTGGGTCTAGACGGGTTGTGCATTCTGATGGAGATACACCAGCATCAGCCCAAAAGTTGAGAGCAATAATTTTATACAAGTGAGTGTGAAAGAAGCTCATTTATTGTCTACGCCAAGAGGAGGCAGATTTAGCTGCTCTTGTTGGGTGGTTCTCTGGGGGGGGGGGGAGGATGCAGTATCAAGCAGCTTGCCATCTCCCTGAGAATGACTGACCCAGGGAAGGCTTTGTCATGCCAAGAGACTGAGGCAGTGGGGTCCTGACATGGCTGTGCTCCTGTCATCTGCTCCCCTCTCTTTTCCTTAAATGTTCCAGTGTGGCTTAGCTACTAGTTCAGAGGAAGCTCTGCACAGTCTCTGGAACCCCACAGAAAAGACACTGAACCAAACCCCTGGGGCTCTGTCCGGGGTTACTCAGGTCATACTACTCAAAAACAAGGAGAACTAGTTAGGTCCTCCCTCTGCCATGTGCCTCTCTCAGGGCTACTTGTAAAAGCTGGGCCCTGAAGTGCAATCCTTCAGGCTCTGGTGAATATTAGCAACAATGGTTCTCACCCCACTTTGGAGGGCAATTCTCTCCATGCCCTTAAGGAAATGTTAGTTTGTTGGCAAGCTTGCAAAAGATAGTGTAATTGCTTACCAATCCCTTCATAACCTAGAGGCAGGCTTTTGAGGCTGTACTCCCCTACTGGATCTGATTTGACAGAGCCTGCCCTTTTTTTTTTTTTTTTTTTTTTGAGAAAACAGCCTTGCATCTATGGAGTTATAAGTAAGACTCCAGAAACCAAAATCAAAAATAGGAAGACATTAGGGTCAGTTGACCAGTGAGCCCACCCACAATCCTCCCATTCCTTCCCAAGCAGCCAAACCACTGCCCTCTCCTCTGCAAACCAAGGGCATGGCTGCAGAACAGGATCTAAAACCCAAAGAAGCTGCAACATTCACACCCCACCTCTGAGACTCCTCAAGATCTGTCCCCAAGTGCCAACACTAGCTCTGGATTCTGCCTGTCCCATGGCTCACACTGATGCACAGAATATGCTCCTAACTTTGTTTGAACACTTCTCATGGGGGCCTTCCTTTCCCTGACCCATGGGAATAGTCAAGTTCCCATGCTGGTGGTAACTGTTATAAACCACACTGCTTAGGGACTGATCTAACTGGGGTCACAGAGAATGAAAAAAATGACACACAGGCATTCAGGAGGCTGGGGTCCAGTGGGCCACACACCGTGATGGAGACACACCACCAGCAGCAAGCAGGAAATTCAGGCATTGGCGTCCTTGGCCTGGCCATGCTCGTATCAACAATACCCTCAAGATTTCAACAATCACTCAGAACTTCACCCATTCCCATACACACCAAACCAGAAATGTTAAGTTCTATGGCACTGGTATTTTGGTTAAATGTATCATTAATTAACTTATCTATATGCATTGCCAAAGAATCATCACAGTGACATATCTAGATTTCTGTTCATATTTTAAATGCTGAGAACTACCAAACATCTTCCTCGCAGAATGCATCCTTTAAACAATAACAAAACAGCACTAAAATAATCCACATAAAGAGGAAAATTGTTTTTCAGCTACCTCATTCAAGTAGTAATGTATGCAAGTGACAGAGGTTCATAGCTTTGCTCTGGAGAAAATTATTGCTTAAAAAGTAAGCACACCTGGTTCATTGCTGAAGTACTTAAACTGAGAATAATTTTAAATAAGCTTTCAGATTCAGGTGAAATTGTATTTACAAGCTGGAATACAACAGCTGAAAGTGAAGGCGTCTTGGTGATGCTGACCTCAACCACATAAGCACCCACACTATCAACTACTCCTCTGTAACAACTTGGTGTGGGTTGATCATACATGAATTCAGTAAAAACAATTCTTGATTCTACTTATATTTCAACCAACACAAAGTCACCAGTCACTTATCCATAGCAACAAGGGGTGATAAACATATTCCAAGTCACCCCAATTATAAACACCATGAAAGTTGTGTAGAAAGTTTGATGGTAAGAGGAAAGCAGTAAGGACCTTATACACAACCTAACCTACAATTTGATCAGCCATAGCGCGAGTTAAGAGGAGGGAAGAAATACCATCAAACTATCAGTGTCAGACATATAAATATCTGCCATACAATTTCAAAATCATTTAACACACACACACACATGCACACACACACACATCCATATATGCTGTTACTATATTTGCATGCATACTAAAGGCTGCCTTTGTATGAGCCAATGAAAGACATAGAATAAAAATAAAATAGACTATATTCTAAAAAGCCAAAGAGCTTCAGGAATACACAAAAGAATTAAAAGATAGAGGGAAAAGACAGTCTTGGCTGCTCCATTCTGGAGGCAGGGAAGTGAATGAAAAAAGAAGCCAGGTGCAAGCCAGGCCGTCCTACCCTCAGGACTGCAGTACAGCCCTCCCAGCCTCGTGCCTAGATAAGGGTCCTGAGAAAACAGTGGTTCTTCTAACAGACAGGACAGTGGTAGACAGAAATTGCATTCTGTCACTCTAGATGCCTGGGAGAGCATGGGTTAGCCTTGTTCTAATAGAGACTCCATTGTTAAAAACTGGGCTACTCTGAGGACCTCGTATCAAGGAACATTTTAGGTCAACAGGCCTCAATTTAACCTGGCCACAGCTGAGGGAAGGTCCAGAAAGGCAGCTGTAGAGAGCAAGAGGGCTGGCCACTGACACACCAAATGATGCGAACTGCAGGAGGCTCAGATCAGTCAGGGAAGTACACAGAGAAAGGCCCCACCCTCAGAAGCCAGGGGCAGACCTCATCAACTGAGAAGTACCCTGGACTTTAAAGCTCTCTTCCTCTCCTCATAAAGCCACAAGAATTCAATCCTGAGTGACAGGTGACAGATGACACTATTGAAACTTATTCCACCATCAATAGTGTACCCACTTACTACCTCACAATAGGCACCATCTTTCGACCTGAGTGTGGGTGCCGAAACCACATTCAAACCGTTACATGCAGTAAAAATGCAGCTACCCAGGGATAGAGCTCAGTGACACAGTGTGTTATCATACACAAGGTCCCAGGTTTAGTACATGGCAGTACATGCAAAATGTCTTCATCAATACACATAAATCCATAAAACAGAGACTTAGTCATCTTTAAATTTTAAATTTCAGTATCAAAGGCCACACCTCTTTTGTCTGAAAATTTTTCAAATGTGAAAAAGAACAGACTATAATAAAGTTAGCTAAAAAAAAAAAAAAACAAAACACTGAACTCAGGCAGGAGAGATGGCTCAGTGGTTAAGAGCACTGGCTGCACTCCCGGAGGTCATGATTTCAACTCTCAGAACCCACATGGCAGTTCACAACTGTCTGAAACTCCAGTTCCAAAGGATCTGACACTCTCTCACAGACATGCATGCAGGCAAAACATCAATGCAAATAAAATAAATTAATTTAAAAAGAATAATAATAAAAACTTTAAAGGCACACTGAACTCTGGCAAGAAAGAAAAAAAAAAAAAGACTCACTGAAAGTAAACCTCAGGAAGCTGACTAAATGGTCCTTTATCTTGACTTAACATTGCATCTTTAACACAGAAAACCATAAGAGTTTGCTGCTAGACTTACATATATCTATATACTAAGACACTGACATACTCAATTCTGAGTCAGGAATACTTAAAAGCAAACTATTTTCGAAGCTATACTTTAAAATAATGGGTAAAAAGAGAAAATACGGCCTGAAGGCAACAAAGATGTAGAGGTGCATAAATGCTTCCTGCGTTTTGGCTAAAAGCGAGCTTCAACTTGTCCACTCTGCCCTCGGTGCCAGGGAAAGTGCAGGCCCCGCCCTGCCTGTGTAGCTCTAGGTGTATTATGTAGGAGAAGCTTCAGGAGGGGGCAGGACAGTGGTCAGATCACAGATCATTTAAAACAGGGAACATGTGTCATGAGAGAACTCTTGCCTAGCGAGCGTGAGGCCCAGAGTCTCAGCCTCAGCGTCTCCCTCAACAAAATACAAAACAGAAATGGCGGATTATCTCATTGACCCAAATGTGTTTATTTATGAAAATCCTCAGGATTTAGGAAGATCAAAAGCATTCATGCCAGGTGTGATGGTGCACACCTTTAATCCAAGCACTTGGGAAAGAGAGGCATGAGGAGAGTTTGAGGATAGCCTGCTCTACATAGCAAGTTCTAGGACAGCCTGGACTACATAGAGAGACCCTATTACAAAGGGGAGGGGCAGTATTCATATTATTTTTAAACTAAACACACACACACACACACACACACACACATGAAACATGAAGTACACCTAGTTGATATAACACCTAATAAATAAACTCTGTTCTAGTTTTATTCTGTTACTGTGATAAACTATTCTGACCGAAAGCAACTTCGGGTAGGAAGGGACTTGTTATTTCAGCTTACAATTCATAGTCGGTCACCGGGCAAAACCAGTCGGGAACTCAAGCAGGCGCCTGATGCAGAAACCACAGAGTGACACTGTTTGCTAACTCACTGCCTCTCACACCGGCCACGAGCACCTACGCAGGAAATGCGCCCTTCACACAGTGGTGCAGGCCTTCACAATCGTGACCAGTCAGACTTGCACACAAGCCCATCTGATCTGGCCAATGCTTTGGTTAAGGCTTCCTTTTCGGGTGTCTCGGCTGTATCAAGTTGACAGGTAAAGCAACCATCGCAAATATAGTGGTAGTCTGGATAGGTTTTGAATCTTCCCCTACCCCGAAAGCGACAGATTAAGGACAATCCTCGTTGGCCAGCTAATAAGAACTAGGGAGTGACAAACACGTGTTTAGAACTGTTGTGTTCTGAGGATAGTTTTAACAACACATACCAAAATGATGGTGCACACCTCTACATCCAGCACTTTGGGGGTGTCGGGGGGGGGGGTCTGAAGCACAAGAAGCACCCTGAGTTGAAGGCTACACTAAGTTACACGGTAAGTCCAAGGCTGGCATAAGCCTAAGAAGGAAGATCCTGCCTCAAAAGCTAAATAACTAAATAAATAGATGAAATACATATCTGTGCCAGACTAGATAAGAATAAATCAGATCACTATTATCAAAAGAGGAAAGAAAAGAAAAATAAGGGCTAGAACTGTACCAAAAAAAGAAAAGAAAAGAAAAGAAAAGAAAAAGCATAATGCAGCAAGCTGACAAAAATAAGTGAATTATACTCTAGGTGCATGACTGAAAAATGCCCATTATTGCCAAACAGAGCATGTCCAACCCCAGCACTGGGTCAGAAAGGACCAGCAGATAGATCCCTGGAGCTTGCTGGCCACTCACCCTAGCTGAGACAGTAAACTGCAGGGACAGTGAAAACCTTGTCTCAGAAAATAAGGTGGAACACAATCAAGGAAGATACCAAAGTCAACTTCTGGACTACACACACACACACACACACACACACACACACACACACACACCAACACCAACACATACCACTCGCATACATGCAGAAGTCAGAGTACTCATTATAAAATTTCTGTAACTCTTCTACATGCTTAAGCCTTTAGGTAAAATGTTAAAGAAAAGTAAAAATAAATTACCTTTGGTAAATATTTTGGACAAAAAGAACATATTTATCAAAGAAGGCCTGTGTTTGAGGTAGTGAAGACAGTGGATAGCAGGCCTTTCAGAAACCACATTAAACAAAATCCATAACACATCACTGGGTCTTCTGGGAACTGGCTCAAACCAGTCTCATCCAAAGACAGCCTCATCCTGTGACATGTTTACAACCAAAATTGCATCTCCAATTTCAGCAGTTAAAATGCTATAGATTCCAAAAACTAATAATTTATCTTAAAAATTACTAGGGATGTGAGTAGCTTTTTAGAGAGTGAAAAAAAATCCAATTAAATCATAACCATTAGCAAAGAGAAGCTTGGTAAACTTTAAATTTCAATAACTCCCAAATTTGAATTTCATCACTATGCAGAGAACATGGCCACTGGCACTAAGAGAAGAGGAAGGCCACATGGACTGGAACCAGCAGTCTTGACACTTAAGTATAGTGAGCGAGACCAGCCATGTATTACCCACAGCCCAAACACAGCAACTGGTGGAGCTGGGACTGATTTCATCATAAACATATTTACTCACAAAGCTATACTTTTAATTAGTAAAGAATATTATTTAGACTCTTAGAAAACTTATAAAGTAACATAAGAAAATATTGTAGTACTTATCATTTGGGTTATATGTAAAATGGGCTTTCCAAAGAGAGCTTATAATGGGAAAAAAAAAAAACATTCATCTTAATTTTAAAAGAAAAATACAACTCACCAATCTTTTTGTTTTGTTTGCTCTCTTTACATCCCAATTATAGCCCCCGCCCTCATTGCCTCCCAATCCTACCCTCCCTCCCTCCCTCGTACCCTCTCCCTCCCTCCTCTAGTCCTCAAAAAGGGGAGCCCTCCTCCCCTAACATCTGACCCCAGCCTATCAAGTCTCATCTGTACTACCTATATCCTTTTTCTCTGTGGCCTGGCAAGGCTGCCCCACCAGAGGGAAGGGGGCAGAGTCCATATCATAAGTAGTCCCTACTCCCCCTGTTGTGGGGCCCACAAGGAGACTGTGCTGCCTATCTACTACATCTGAGCAGAGGGTCTAAGTCCACATCATACATGGTCCTTGGTTGGTGAAACTCAACAATCTTAAAAATAAAAGAAAGAAAGAAAGAAAGAAAGAAAGAAAGAAAGAAAGAAAGAAAGAAAGAAAGAAAAGAGAAAAAGCCTACAATCCTATCACTTAGGGAGAAAGAGGCAGGGAGATCTCTGTGAGTTCGAGGCCAGCCTTGTCTACAAAGCAGGTCCAGAACAGCCAAAGCTACACAGAGAGACCCTGTCTGGGGGAAAAAAAAAAAAACCCTAAGAAACTCGGCTAGCAAGATGACTCAGGAGAAAAGGGCTGGCTGCCAAACCAGATGACCTGAGTTCAATCCCCAGAAGCCCACACAAGGGAAGAAGAGAACACACACCCTACAAATTGTACTCTGACCTCAACTCGTAAGCTGTGGTACATGACCCTCCACACACAAATAAATGAGTAAAGAAATATAATTTTTAAAATGAAAGAAATAAGATTAAGACAAGAAAAATAAGGTAATAGTCAGAACCTAGAAAGTTAAACACTAAATAAATAAGATTAGGCAGTGTGAGAGCAATGGGAAAATACCAACAGAAGCAGGAGACACACAGGTTATGAATAGAGGTCTCTTACATGAGCTTTTTCTCCTTGCCTACCTTGCCTGGCACACGTCAGCTCACACTCTGATACTCTCTTCTATTCAGATCACAGCAAGCAACGTAGGTCTTATTTTGGGTCCAAGGAGCTCACTAGGGATCAACAGTGGGTGCTACAACCTCTCTTTTTTGTTTGGGTTTCAGGATCGTGTCCCTAGGGCTAGGGAGACAGCAAGTAAAGCCTTGGCATATGAATAGCAAGACCAGAGTGCCCATCCTCAGAACCCATGTAGAAGCCCAGTGGGCACGCAGCCTTCCTGTGATCTCAATGGGCAGGAAGGAGAACCGTGTCCTTGCCTCTGAGGAACTGTCTCCCCAGACTAGAAGGAATAATAAGCTCTGGGATCATCAAAAGACCCTGCCTCAATACATGTGGTGAAGAGAGACTGAGGAATACATCAGTCGTCAACTGGGGGCCATACCCAGGTACACACATGTCCAACTGCACACACATGCATGCATACACAAGTAAACACATGTACATGACACGTGTACATAGAACATGGTTCCACGGGTTCATGATAATCCTATACTGATCTCTACTCTTAATGCATCAAAAACAGCACTCGCTTCCTTAGACTAAAATTGCCTAAAATTAAATATATTGTATCAATTCAAGTTCTTATGGAGAAATAAGATGAGCGCTTGATCAGGGGGGTTGGGTGGAGTAGGAAGGCTTCGCAAATCATAGACCACAGACATAGATGAGAAGGAAGTTTTCCCCAAACAAAGAGGGACTGGAAAAAATGTCATGAAATTAACAAAGTTGCACCAACCCCAGGTATTGATAGGACTTCTCATAAAATGATAAATATAAAAATTATAAACACAAACTCCGGCAGCATGGAAGGACATTAGGGTCCTGATTAGTCTGTCAAAAATAAAACCTGTCCAAAGCATGGTTGGAAGATTTGGAAAGGTGCCCATAGCTCATCTATGGCAGCTGCAGGTCTGCGGGGAGCTTACCAGCAGTGGGCAGGCTCAGTAATGGATAAAGATGCAAGCCAAGGGAAAAGATTTATGCAATTTAAGACAAAAGGAGAAAGGAAAAAGAAAAACTTAATTAAAAAAATTTTTAAAACAACAAAAACTTTGTTATGTGACTGGGATGACTGGGGTGCTGTTAATTTACAAGCACAAATGCACGCACCTGCATGCGCAGGCGTCACTTGCTGAAATGACAAGCAAGGCCAAGGTGGAAATACAAAGCTAAATAAAGAAATCCATAAACAAATACAGCCAAGAGGCCGCAGTACAAAGAAGCTCACTCACGCTGTGAAGCCCGGAGCCCCAGGCAGATGGAACACAGCACTACCCAGACTCAAGTGTCTGCTGCACAGAAAGGCCAGCATTATAATGAGCCTCTGATGCCTACTGGAGCATATGGGGGTGGGGACTCTGGCGAGGCTGCTCCCCACAGGAATGCCCTCTTCTGATTGGTGCATACTTGCTCCTACAGTAGAAGACACTGTTCAAGATAACTGAGAAACTGTTTTCAAAGCCTGTGAAATTTTAAATATGCAAAGTCCTTAAGCTACTGTGTCTATGTATCTGTCCATCAAAATATGCAGAATTATTTGTAGAAACACAAAACAGTATAAAACAATTTTAAGAATGCTCTTAAAAGGCATTCACAATGATCCCAAGTATATAATAACAAAAAGTATGAGAAGTTGGAAACAACATAAAATACCACCAGATTATCAATATTATTTTCTTTTTTTTTTTTTTTTTTTTTCTTTTTTTTTTTTTGGTTTTTCGAGACAGGGTTTCTCTGTGTAGCCTTGGCCATCCTGGACTCACTTTGTAGACCAGGCTGGCCTCGAACTCACAGCGATCCGCCTGCCTCTGCCTCCCGAGTGCTGGGATTAAAGGCGTGCGCCACCACCGCCCGGCTTTTATTTTCATACATTATTTGTTAAGAACTTGACCACTGAGATACAATGACTTTCAACACAGTAGGGTACAGCAGTATGTAGCATTCCACCATCGTGATGGGAGAGTCTTATAAGAAGTCAGTAGGAGCTAGAGAGATGGCTCAGCTATTAAGAGTACTGGCTGTTCTTTCAGAAGACTCAAGTTCAATTTCTATCTAACACCCACATGTTGGCTCACAAACATCCATAACTCCAGTTCCAGGGGGTGTGAGGGCCCCTTCCAGTCTCCATAGGTACCAGGCATGCATATGATACACAGATATTCACGCAGGCAAAGCACTCATACACATAAAATAACTTTTAAAGCCTTTATTATAAAATGTGTGATTAATACTGTGTGTGTATATGTGTGTGTGTGTGAGAGAGAAAGAGACAGAGACAGAGAGAGAAGCTCTGGTGGTTCTTTAACAAGTAAACTATTCAAAAGGTGAAAGCTAATACTACTACTTTGCACAATGAATTAGACTTAGCTTCTTTCTTCTAGCAAAAAGAATGTAGATACTCTCCAAGTTCTGACACTAGTCACGGAAAGGGCAGCTTCTTCCAGTCACACCTTCCCTCCCCTGGCTCACCACCCCTATGCATGTCCTATTACACTCTGTACTAACACACATGCAGAGAGGAGCTGAGGCCTCCCTCTCACCCACAGCCAGCACCTACTAACAGCCACGTTGTGAAAGCAGCCATCCAGGCAACTAGCACTTCTGTCTCAGGTGGACCTGATGACAATGATGCGCAGCTCAGCTGCTCCTAAACCTCTGACCCACAGAAACTATGAGAGATTATAAACACTCTGATCAAATAAACTTGTGGAAATTTGCTTGAAAGATTTAACTAATATAAAAGAAATCCATGAAAAAGGCTGAAAGACCCAAGAACACAAATTTGGTGTATTGAGAGGAAAAGATGAATCACAATCTCAAGAGGCAGGAATCAAGAGTAGATATTTAAGTCTACATATAAACATGACTCCAGAAAATGGAAATATTAATAAGTAAAAATATAAAATAATCCCTTTGGGGGAAAAAGAGTCATTTCTGAACATTTTACAAGATCTAGAAAATATAAAAAGAAAAAGAAAAAATTTTAAATATGAGCTGCGGCTATGGTTCTATAGCATTGTTCCCACTTAACTTTAGCAAGGCACAGGTTCCATTTTTAGCACCATAAAAAATACTTTTTAAATACAACAAGATTAAAAGGAAATTGGCATAAGACATTGTAACACAGTCTGACAAAAATAGCTCAGTCAGTAACGTGCCTTATGAGTTCACGGTCAATGAGTGACCCTGTCTCCAACCAATGTGGACAGCTCATAATTATGAGCGTGCATGTGGGTGGGTGTTTGTGTGCACACATCTGCAGGTGCCTGCAATGGCTAGAAGCATCAGATGCTCCCGGATCTTATGTCACAAGCAGCTGTGAGCCACCCACATGGGTTCTGGGAATTGAACTTGAGTCTTCAAGAACAGTATGTGCTCTTAAACACTGAGTCATCTCTACAGCCTTAAACTGCAGCATATATTAATAACAGGTCAGCATCTTTAAACCATACAATGCATCTAAACAATAAGAAAAAAAAAAGACTAAATGTAGCGGGTCCTTGTGCTCTCAGATAAGCTCTGGGGAAACCAGGAATGTTAAACACACAGGTTTGTCTCTTAACAAAAGGATGTATAAATGTTTCCACCCAGAAGACTGGGAGCGGCTGTTATTAATAGCCTGGTGATCCATGAAGGGTCCAACCACATGCAAATCCCCCACACTATTATGTTTATCCCATATGTACTTCTAAGCTACCTGTATGAAAGAAACCACACCAGACCCAGCTAAGCTTTAGAACCCATCTTCATGGTAGAGGTCACTCGTACTTTGAAAAGTTTTGGTGTAGTCATGCCTTAAGCACATGGGATTGAGATCAATGTTACCAGGAAACATTTCTCCAAAATTGTACTGTACTTAAACATGTCTAAAATAAACTCATGTGGATCATTACTCTGCCAACCGTGGCATTTGTGGGGACCCCATAAATAAATAAAAAATTATAAAGACATTGAACTGTTAACAGTAAAATAAAAATCTCACCTTTTATAACCTATCATACTTATAAAAGAAAATTTAAAGAATGCCAGTACTCAGTGGAAGGGAATAGACAGACTTCCCAGTAGTATAATAAGGCATGATGTTGTTGAGCTAAACATGGAAACATGTATCAAAATGTTACTAGAACAAAACTTCTCTTGTTCAGAACTCACTTCAAGGAATTTCCTACAGAGGTCTAAAAATAAGATCAAAGATATTTAACAGACTATTATTTACAACACTGAGAAACTTAAAATTTAGATGTCCAACCATATGAAAAAGTCATGGTGTGCCCTGCAGTAAATAATGCCAATGATGTTGTTTTAAATGTTCAACATGTTGTTTTGAAAATAAGTTAGAATTGTGCATGTCTATTGTGTTTTGAATAAAAATGGTCATCATAGGCTGATAGGGAGTGGCACTGCTAGAAGGTGTGGTCTTGTTGTATGGGTGTGGCCTTGTTCAAGGAAGTGTTTCACTAGGGGTATGCTTTGAGGTTTCAGAAGCCCAAGCCAGATCCAGTGTCCCTCTCTTCCTTGTGGCTGCCAATCAGGATGTAGAACTCTCAGCTCCTTCTCCAGCTCAGTTCCTTCTCCAGCACCATGTCTTGCCTGCATGCTGCCGTGCTTCCACCATAGACGACAGTTGTAGTGGATGTAAACACGTTTTTGAAGCCTACAGAGACTAGGCTAAGCTCTAAACTGTAAGCCAGCACCAATTAAACGTTTTCCTTTATAAGACTTGCCTTGGTCATGGTGTCTCGTCACAACAATAAAAACTAACAACACATCTATGAACCCATTTATGTGAAATTTTAGACCCAATCAGCCGTCAGAGAGTTCATGGGTGGTTAGAGAAGTGGGCTGGAAGTTAAAAGCACTTCCAGAGAGCCAAGTTGGGCTCCCAGCACACTCAGTGAGCAGCTGACAATCGTCCGTAACTCCAGCTCTAGGATGACGTCCTCTTCCTGCCATGTAGTATATGCATATGTGGCACTTATGCACACAGACACATACACATCAATAGAATATTTTAAAAGATTGCTCAATAAATGAAGATAACTCATATTAACTGTTAATTTTCAAGTGAAGAATTTTTACCTTCTATTTTTCCATGTTACTTGAATTTCTAATAATAGGTATGTAAATATTTTATATACTATACTATACTATGTAGTATAGTATATTTTATACTTTTATATGTTAGTTATATTATATATGTACATAGTATACTTTGTATAGTACATTTTATATACTAAAGCAAAATTAATTACAACAGATATTACTTTCATGCAAACTCATTTAAGAGAACAATGTTGGTACAACATGAAAATCAAGTTGGTTTAAATACAATCTTCCCAGCACACAAAGGTTTGAATACCATCCAGGACGGACTTTCTCATATCAGAGGGGTGTCTCATTTAGTGGCTACAGGATTTCCTACTATTCAGATACTGATGATAGCTGATAATGCAAATAAAGAAATACAATGACTCAGCCATATCCTCAAAAAGTAAAATATAAACAGCGACATCCTGGAACAGATTTTTTTACAAATATCTTTATTACTTTGAATTATATGTCATGTGTCTGTCTGTCCTCTCTCTCTCTCTCTGTCTCTCTGTCTCTCTGTCTCTGTCTCTGTCTCTGTCTCTGTCTCTCTGTGTCTCTCTCTCTGTGTCTCTGTCTCTCTCTCTGTCTCTCTGTCTCTCTCTCTCTCTCTCTCTCTCTCTCTCTCTCTGTGTGTGTGTGTCTCTGTCTCTCTCTGTCTCTGTCTCTCTCTGTCTCTGTCTCTCTCTGTCTCTCTCTCTCTCTCTCTCTCTCTCTCTCTCTCTGTGTGTGTCTCTGTCTCTCTCTGTCTCTCTCTCTCTGTCTCTCTGTCTCTCTCTCTCTCTCTCTCTCTCTGTCTCTCTCTCTCTCTCTCTCTCTGTCTCTGCCTTGTGAGTGTGTGTGTGTGTGTGTGTGTGTGTGTGTGTGTGTGTGTGTGTGTGTGAAGGTGCCTCCAGAGGCCAAAGGCTTCAGTCAAATCTCCTGGAGCTGGAGTTAAAAGCGGTTGTGAGTTGTTCGATGTGGGTGCTGGGAACCCAATTCAGGGCCTTTCCACAGGCAGTAAGCACCTTTAATCACTGAGCCACGTCTCCAGGCTCAGTCTGGAGCTGATTTCTGAGTTGGATGAAATTGGTCTGTATTAAAGTGGATGACTTTACAACATAGGACTCACTACAACCAGGGTCTAAGGACAAGACTTATGGTGATATGGTTACCAATGTCTGTCCAACAGGGTTGTTTTTGCTTGGTGCCTTTGTTTTTGTTTTTGTTTGGGGGGGGGGGGGACGGGGTGCTTTGTTTTGTTTTTAACTTATTGCTGCTTTTTTAGGTCTAGTTATAAAAATTCCACCAATTTCAAATTATCTGCTGTAATTTCATTATGAGCCCTATATTTGAACAGCATGATTTTCAATAATTAATGATTTTCTAAAATGCACAAAGGCATTAGTAGTAAAATTTTTTCTACTATTTTAAGTAAAAACATCAATGAAAAGAAAGATTCCTAGAGAAGGGAGAACAGAGACAAAAAGAGACTTTCACTTAATATAGTTTCACTGGGAAATTATAGTTTAAAAAAATACCAACAATCAAGATATAATGCAAATAAATTATAATTTAAAAAACCAAAAAACAGGACAAAAAATACCAAATTCACACTAACATCAATTTTTACCACACAGTTGAGTATCCACAATGCATATGTAAGAAACATCATCTTACACACTTACACATCTCTAAGCAAGTAAGAAAATTAAAGAGTCGGCAACTGTAGAAGTGAAGGACCGATCCAACTGAGCTTCGGATACAGTTCCTCCCCTAGGTAGGATTCCAGAGAAGGGAAACATACACAGTGAAGAAAAATCATTCTGAAACTCTTTTAGATACACTGCAGTACAAAAGAAGTAAGTAAAAATATTAGTTGGGAAGCAGAATGCATAGTGTGAACAAGAAGGACATGGGGAAGTCAAAGAAGCATGATGTGAGAGAAGTAATGAGTTTGTCTCAGACATGGCCCCTAAGCTTGATTCCCTTGCCTCAACAACCACTGAATGGGCACAGGGACATGACGGTATAATAGGAGCCTTGAAGATCACATTCTGCAGAGCACTGGACACACATATCTAGGAAAACCTGGACCTACATTTAGTAGTCGGCATAGACTAGTAAGAGGAAAGAACCTCACTTTCTGGTCTTGACAATATTAAAGACTGGGCTATGGAGCTTCAAATGGTAAAGTAGATAATGCAAATTGTATTTAAGTAATCTGTGGCTAAAATATATTATAAGCCATGTTGGGAAGAAGAATTTCAGTGGGAGAGGGAAGGGATAAGAGGGTGATGGGGGTGAAAAATAACCAAAATTTATTACATACACATATGGAACTGTCAAAAATTATTAAAAACACAAGCTAAGTAAAGTGATACTCAAAATTAATTACATTTATTATCATGCTCACATGAAGTTTCCTTTGTAGATGCAAAAAAAATCTTTTAAATGTATAAACCGTGCTTCTACACTAATTCCTAGAGAATAGCAGTGGAGATGAGTTAGCTTTTTAATTAATCTGTACCTCTCCATACCCATCGGGAATGAACTGAAGACCAGCAATAAATGAGAAAGCTCCCAAATTTGAAGAGTGTATGAAAATGTACACTGTCATACTGGAAAAGTCAGGAAGCCATTATGATCCAACCTGCCTCTCATTCTTCAGCACCCACTCCTTGCAATCAATAAACATCTATTGGGTGCGTGATAGGTAGGAGACATCATACCAGCCTCTAGGTATCCATGTAGGTACACAATGTTGTTACACACAGTGCCTTGGGAACATTCTTGCCTTGTGATAAGGTCAGAGGACCACAGAAATACAATGAACAAATTAATTAAGGAGACTGGTAAGCTAATGCCATAGGAAAACAAACTCTACCTAGTCTGGACTTCTGGCTTCTATGGTCCTCTCACACTCAAAGAATGACTGTATCATTCAAACAGCTGTCCCAGGGTCCACATGATAGTTAGCCACAGTGGCCTCCTGAAAAGATACAAACTGGATAGCCTGCCTCCTCCTGACTGCCATCCTTCAACTCCCTGTTGCTATAGAACGGGGACCACCTGCTCGGGCTTAATGCACAGGCTAATGATGATCAGTCAGATCCTGGTCTCATCGCATCTGCTCTTTCAGACACTTTGTCTCCTCACTTAATCACTTCTATTTTTCTTCACCTTGGCTCTTTTGTACCCTGCAAGTTAGCATAGATAACCGTAGATCCAGAAACCCATTCTGATTTGGTATGTCTGAGTCAGATGCCTTCCTCTGTGCTCTTGCAAATCCTATAACTCCTCTGGCATAGTATTTGTCACATGTTATTTTCTCATCTTTATCTTCCATCAACTACACATTGTGAGAGCAGAGTCTCATTCACTGTGATACTGCTTTAGCTTGTCCTTTAAAGTCCAATGTTTCCTGCACTTTTACTGAAGAAATTAAAGACTTCCTATAATTTCTACTAGTTTTATATATTTTAGTAAATTGACCTCATGTTTCTTGTCCATATAATCTCCCTAAAATCATATTTTGAATTTGAAGGATGTTATGTATACATCATGGAAAAAAGGATTCTCAAGCAGGTGCTCAGTCTAATTCTCTTTAAAATGATTGAGGTTTTAGTCCTGTATTTGGGATTTCATTTTGTTTGTGTTTTGGCTTAAGCATCCTTTTGAGATAGGGTCATGTTACATAGCTTACTTCAGTTTTCCTTAAAAGTTTTTTGTTACAATTTTCTTTTGCTTTGTTTTGATTTTTTAAAATATTTTTCTTTTTATGTTTGCATATGCATGTGTTTCTGTCTGTCTTTGTGAGTATATGCAAAATGTGTGGGTGCCCACAGAAACCAGAAAAGGAGCTGAAGTTACAGGCAGTTGAGAGTTGAGTTCCCCTCTCTCAGCCCATGACCCAGGTGCTGGGAGAAGAACTCAGGGCCTCTGGGAGAGCAGGAAGCACTCTTAACTCTGAGGCATGACTCCAGGCCCCTTTTGTGTCTTGGTTAGCTCTGTTTTCAGAAATGGTTCCACTATGTAGCCCAGGCCGGCCTTAAACTCACAATGCAACCCAAGTGGGCCTCAAGTTCACAGTGATCCCCCTGCCTCAGTCTCCTAAATGCTGGGATAAAGGGACTGCCCCCACCACACCCTCGAAGAAAAGGTAATGTTTTTTAACCTGAACTCTGAGTAATCCAAAGTGTCCCTAATACTCAGAGGCTGAATCCAATAGGCACAGACTAGGCAGAACCATGAGCATGCTGCCTGGCTTCAACACAGCTTCATTTACCCCTTTCTTTATTTTTAAAGAATGGAACTCTAAGAAAGAATATCCTTGTGAGAAAGTCACTGAGTAGGAATAGGAAAGGGGAGGAAGTTAAAGTCTCTGCCTTAACAGAATCCATGGTGAATGGAGGCTGGCCGTGTGCAATTCACATCCTAAATTCCTTCATATTTCCTGATTACACTAAATTCATCCCTGTGGGTTTTACGGGTCTGTTGTTGTGATAAAGTGAGAAATACCATTTGAATGCAGAAATATCCCAGCAGAGAGAAAGGAACCTAGGTTCTGAGGACTATATTTATGCTCTCATGCATCTATTTCTAAACATATTTCACCTTACTATACTTAATGACATTGTTTATATACCAACCTTGAAGTTAATGATTCATAATATATAATGCCAAAAATAATCTAGTTGAGCAACAGAACAGCCCACTATAAAGCCAGCTGCAGCTGTTTTATATATTTCAGAGAGCTATCCCATCTCACCTTAATCGTGCCTTAGTAAGAAGACTGCCTCAAACGGAAAAGGTCCTCCAGACTCATACAGTGGGAAGTTTTAACCACTTGGCAGTCAAGAAACGCCAAGGGAAGAGGCAAGTGCCACCAGGAGTGGATCGTCACTCGACCTTCCGAAAACCATGAGGACTGGGGACACACTGAAGAGGAATGAGCAGAAATGGAATTCCCTCAGAATTCTTTCTTGCCAACATGTGCAGAGCAACACAGCCTTGAGGAAAAGAAGTCATAGAAACACCTGCAACCAAGCCCCCTGCACTGCAGTGGAACAGTTGGGTGGCTGGAAACCTTTGGGGCTGAACACACATAATTATGAGAGCTACTGAGCTGAGAAGCCACCAACCTAATTTTCATCTCTTCTGGGAAATCTCAGGAGACTTCTCACTGGCAGTGGCCTCTTCCCGCTCCAGCGCCACTGGCACTCTCTCACTACACCTGTGTCTGACAAACAGCATTGCTAGTTATCGTTTTTGTAGAGATATAGCTTCCCTCATACCTCTACAACCCATTTCATTGTCTATATTCTAACATTCTTAGAGTTTCCCAAAGCATTTTCAAGCTCTATAATGAAATTATAAATGTATCCTAACTGCTTATTTAATTGTATATAAGGTTTTTATTACTACTCATTTACAGTATCGGTAAAGAGCCAGCTTGCTATGATTGTGCACTAAATGGCAGACATTCCTTTCAATGACAGCCAGAAGAAGGAAGTAAGTGAAGGAACAGACGACATTACATTGCAATCCAACAACCCACCTGATAATGGTAACATTTGCATGTGCTACTTCTAGAGACGGTGCATTATTCCTAGGTTACAGCTTTCCCCCTCCTCCCACAATCAGCACAAAATTAGAATTAAAAAGACTTAAAAGTCAGGTCTCAGCTATGCCAAGGGATAGGCAATTAACGCCATCTTGCTCAGTCATTATCCTCCAGGTAAGAGCAGCCCTCCCTCAGCACCTAGTCACCTATCTTCCACAATGTCTTATCTATGATGTCCCAGCATCATCATCATTTCTGATGTCTGCTGCAAGGTCAACACACTCAAAATTACAATCCCTTCTAATGATGATACTGTTACATTTTTTTTTTGCCTGATCTTTACTTATTACACATAACGATTTAATAAAAACACACATCAAGTGTCTGACTGGATACCAGGGGAGCAAGGTACACACTTGGCAATGCTTCGATTACATTCCTGCTTTCAATAACAAAGATAAATACAATTTCATTTATCAAAAAAAGTAGCACCAATAATAAACAAAGATTATTTTCAAAGTAGCCACCAAAAGATTATTTTCATCTTAACAGCCTAATAGCCCTAAGAATAATTCTCTGACTTCCCTCATTTTGTAAGAAACATATTTTTATTGTCTCATCAACACCAAATGATACTAGTATTACAAAGGCTATTACAATAAGTGGCTTAGAAAAAAAACCCAGTAATATTTTGATGGGGTTTAGTGAATATATGAGCGAGATAAAAATATATGAGCCATATATAAATTTGAATCAACTTAAATTAATATCTATCAGCTTTGAATAATGTTGTTCATAACCAAATGTACCTTTGTTCTGGGGGAAAAAAATCATCCAAAGACCTTTCCTAGCTGAGTAACTTATTTATTTTAAAATGGTTATTTTACTTCTCCATAGCAAGCAAAAACAGTCATAATAAAAACCATAGATGAAAATCAGTTATAAAAGGCTGGAGAGATGGCTCAGAGATTAAGAGCACTGGCTGCTCTTCCAAAGGTCCTGAGTTCAATTCCCAGCAACCATATGGTGGCTCATAATCATCTATAATGAGATCCAGTGCTCTTTTTTTCTGGCCTACTGGCTCACATGTAGTACAGAATACTGTATAAGTAATAAATAAATAAATAAATAAATAAATAAATAAATAAAACTTTAAATAAAAAAAAAAAAGAGAAGAAAATCAGTTATAAAATTAGATGAAGCTATGGGCTGGAGAGATGGCTCTGTGATTAAGAGCAGTTGTCATTCTTCCAGAGGACCCAGGTTCAATTTCTAGCACTCACATGATGGCTTATAACCATCTATAATCCCAGTCCCAGAGGATCTGATGCAGGCACCAGGCATACAAATGGTGCATATACAATATGCAAACAAAACACTCATACACATTAAAAATAAATAAAGAAATAAAAAAAATTTAGTGGGTGGTTGTGGTGGCAATGGAACACACCTCCAATCCCAGCACATCGCTGGAGAATCTCTGAGTTCAAGGCCAGCCTGGTCTATAAAGCAAGTTCCGGGGCAGCCAGAGCTACATTGAGAAGCCCTGTCTTGAAAAACAAACAAACAAAAAAGTTACATGAAGTTAAGAGAATCCTCCAGAAAATAATTAAAATTCTATGTTTTTCATTGACCAAAAATTATATAAATACTTTGTTTAATTTTGGCTGCTCATATCAGCACAAATAGTAAATAGCCACATGAATTGTGACAAACAATTCAGTAAGGATTATTTTCATTTTTAATAAATAAAGTGATTCACAGTGAACAAAATCAATCAACATAAATTTCCCACAAGTTATGCCTAAATCTGCAGACTCTGAAGAAAATCTTAACTGAGAAAAGAGAAAGCTGTAAATAAATATTTTATTGTGAGACCAATGAAACAAAAGTTTCAGATTAGCATAGAATATTTAGTGATATCGAAAATATTCATCCACTGTAAAACAAAACACATGTCATTCTAAGTATCCCATTTAAACGCTATACTGTGCCAAGGTGTGGCACCATTGATCAGCCAGTGGCCTGTTTATGGCTAGGTACTTCCCAGTCAGGTACCACCCAGTAAACCTGGAGCAAAGGGAAAGCAGCAAGTGCTTCAGTGCCATCGATGGAACTAAAAAGACAGTTCAGCCAACCCTGTGAAGGGAAATGTTTAAGTGTCTTCAAGTGGGGAGGGAGCAGTAACACAGGAAATCTAAATGCAACATCAATTAATAGAAAAAGGTACTTTGGGGCATCTCTGGGCTTGGTGAGGGCAGAAGTACATACCACGCTGCCCTTCCTGTCTTCTCAATGGCCTCTTGGACTCTGAAATTTCAGTCTTAAGCAAAAGAAGGCCAAAAGACATGTGCACTCCGACTCGCTGTGCCCTTCTGCAATTTCCCTTTTCCATTTATTACCTAGACCTTTAAGCACTCAAGTAGGAGCCTGAAAGACTCAACAATATGTACAAAATATAAAGTTAGAAGTGCCAGAGAGCACCGTGACCTTTCGAGTACAACGCTTCCCGCAATCATTTCGTTAATACTAGGAAAACATTTTACACTGTTCAAAGCATAATCTTCATGTATAATATTTTCAGCAAACATAAAAGCAAAGACACTGCAAAGTACTTGAAAATCAACCCTCTTTTTTAAAATCAAACTGCAATTAAGTTTAAACTACTACTGTTTCCGCAGTACTTTACGTATTAAGCATTCAAAATCACATTAATGTGCTCTACTGTAACTACCCCAAACCACCTGTGACCTACTGCAACGGGCAGGACTACTTATAACAAACTCACGCTCAACTTGGCCATATTAATTGGAGAACAAAAATCTGTATTGCTAGGCTAAGGGTATCACTTGGTGATAGAGTATTTGCTTGCCTAGCCTCTGGAGGAAAAAATAAAAACCATAACAACAAAACACACACACACACACACACACACACACACACACACACACACACACATTAAATAAATAAGTATTACTAATTGACTGATTACTTAATTAACCAGTTAAGTGTTTGTTGGCCCAAGTGCTGGTTTTGGCCCACTCTGTCAATTAAGACCACTCCTACTTCAAACCCCTACCCAGATCTAGCCTACGGACAGGACATTCTCCACCGTTGGTTGAGTGAAGAGTGGGGACTGACTTTAACATGAACTCTGGTGCCCCATTTTTGACCACATCCCCTTGATGAGGAGACCTGGTGGCACTCAGAGGAAGGATAGCAGCCTACCAAGAAGAGACTTGATACCCTATGAGCATATACAGGGGGAGGAAGTCCCCCTCAGGCACAGACATAGGAGAGGGGAGTAGAGGGAAAGCAGAAGGGAGGGAGGAATGGGAAGATACAAAAGAGGTTCGTGCCCTGAGGACAAGGGAGTGGGCTATGATGCAGGGCTCTAAGTGAACCTCACTCCAACATCTACCCCACGTATGACCTGCTGGAACACATGAAGGGGAGGGACCTGCAGATTCAAAGACTAAGAATCTTCTTGACACACAGCAACAACAGGGTATCCGACAGCAGTCCCAGTGAGGAGCCAGTAACAATAGCATAGGCCTCAAACCAGACCCATGATTCGTAGAAAAGAACATTTGAAAGAAAACATATGTGGACAAAAGGCTATACTGTGTGATATGCTACAGCTTCTGTGACAAGATTTTTTGTTTGTGTTATTTTACTGGGGGGAGGAGAGGGATTTTGGTGCATGACATGTAAATCATAAATATTCAATAAAAGTAAAAGGGGAAAAAAAGACCACTCCTAATCTCAAGGCACTAGCTGTATACAGCATATTTTTAACCAATCAGACTTTTAGACAAAAACATTCTTCTTTTTCTTTTCCTCTGAGACAGGGTTTCTATGCATAGCCTTGGCTATCCTGGACTTGCTTTGTGGACCAGGTTGGCCTCAAACTCCCAGAGATCTGCCTGCCTCTGCCTCCCTAGTGCTGGGATTATAGGTGCCAACCACCACACCCAGATCTTGACAAAAACATTCTAAATATGCGCTAATGAGATGGTTCAGCAGCTAAAGGCACTTGTCAACAAGCCTGAAGACCTAAATGGGATGCCCAAAACTGACATGGTCAGAGGAAAAACCCCTCAAGTTGTCCTCTTGGCTCCATAAGTATGTCATGACATACAGGCACACAAATGGACACAGCAATAAATAAATGTAAATATTTAAAAGTGTTCTAAACAATAAAAAAATTAAGTTGTCGGCTAGGCATGGTGGTGCACGCCTTTAATCCCAGGACTTGGGAAGCAGAGGCAGGCGGATCTCTGTGAGTTTGAGGCCAGCCTGGTGTATAAGGCGTGTCCAGAACAGCCAAGGGTACACAAAGAAACCCTGTCTCAAAAAACAAAACAAACAAACAAAAAATTAAGTTATCAATGATATTGACATTAACTTAAATATTTATGAAAGTATGTTCTAGAAACTGACCAAACCAGCCTGGGGAGGGAAGAGTTTGTTTGGCTTACACGTCCTGATCACTATAATCAGTGCGGAAATTCAAGCAAACTAGGCAGGAATCCAGGATGAACACGGCTTCTTGCTTGTTCTACTTGGCTTGACTTGCCCAGAATCACTTGCATGGCATTCTACATAGTGGGCTGCCCGCCCCTCCCCCCAACATCAGTCATTTACCAAGAAAGTGTTCCATAGACACGCTCACAGACCAAATTCCTCAGTTGATGTTCCCTTGTCTCAGGTGACTCTAGTTTGCATAAAGTACATGTGTGTGGTTTATTTTGGTATTTAAATCATTCACTTCATGAACACACACACATAAAAATACTAATAGATATCAAACCTTGGCCAAGACTGAATCCTACTTCAAGTAAACCAACACTTCTCAGCTTTCTGCTCCATAAGCAGGGAGCAATACTTGAGAGTATGTCTTTCTTTCCCCTATGACTGCACTAAGTCTTCCAAATAAAAGCCAACTAGCCATAGTCAAAACAAGATTTATCAGACTACCCCTTTCCCAGAAGGAGACCTAACAACACAAATGAAGTCAGAATCCTCTCTCTCCTCTCTCCCTCCTATCTCCCTCCTCTCTCTTCCTCCCTCCCTCCCTCCCTCTTTCCTTCTCTCGGTGGGCAGCATATTAAGAGAAAAGTAAACAAACTTGTTAGGAACAAATACTAACAAGGTCTCAGGGCGACCACACTAATAGTCACTAACAATCAATAACTGCCTTAGTTTGCTTTTTGTTGATGTGATTAAGACTATGATCAAAAGCAACTTAGAAAGGAAAATGTTAATCCAACTTACATATGTCAGGTTACAGTCCATTGAGGGAAGCCAAAGCAAGAACCGGGAGGCAGGAAGCCATGGAGGAACAATGCTTACTGGCCTGCTCTTGGTGGCTTGCTGTCTTATACAGCCAGGACCACCTGCCCAGGGATGACACATCTCACAATGGGCTAGACTCTTCAACATCAACCCGCAATCAAGAAACACCACATAGGCCTAGCTGCACACCAACCTGATGAGGGCATTTTCTCAGCTGAGGTTCTTCCTACTCTCATGACTCTAGCTTCTATCAAGTTGACAAAACGACCAACCAGGACTGTAGCATTATGATCCTCCTATGACCTTACTGACCAATTGTTTGTGTTCTTTGTAAAAACGCAGAGGCAAGTTCTTTGTCTATTTTTTAGGTGATTGTTGTTATTGTTGTTGTTGCTGTGGTTGAAATGTTTTGTTTTGTCTTCTTTTGTTTTGGACAGGGTATCATGCTGTAGCCCTGGTTAGCCTGAAACTCACTGTATAAACCATGTTGACTTGAATTTTTATATCTTCTGGATACTGACCTTATCAGATATGTAAGCCTGAGTCCTTTTAGAATTTATTTTTCTAAACCTCAATTTTCTCAGACTTGGTTATAGAGAGTACAGATACACACTATTAGTTGAATGTCTCTTTTCTTTTCTTTTTTTTTATTTTTTGAAAAATAATTTTATGCTTTGGGTCTGAAATTGCCTCCCAGGGATGATGATGCTAAAATCATAGCCACAAAGCTGGTGAGATGGTTCAGCAGCTGTGCAAGCATGAGAGCCTGAGATCAGATTCCACAGAGAAGGAAGTTGCTGCAAGTTAGTAAGCACAGGGGGCAGAGCCAGGGGCATCCCAGATGTGAGGCATCGCACGGGCACACACATTAGAAAGCAACAAATGGTCACAGAATGCGGTACTACTCAGGAAAACTGCAACCTTTATAACCCAGCTGGAGGAAGTAGGTCCCTGCATGAATTTCTCTCTGTAAGTTGGTTAATTGGTTAGTTGGTTAGTTGGTTAGTTGGTTGGTTGGTTGGCTGGTTGGCTGACTGGCCGATTAGCTGGTTGGAAAGAGGGTCTCATAATGTAGCCATGGTTGTCCTAAAACTCTGTGTAGACCAGACAAGCTGCCTCTGCCTCTGCCTCTGCCTCTGCCTCTGCCTCTGCCTCTGCCTCCTTTGCCTCTGCCTCTGACTCTGCCTCTGCCTCTGCCTCTGCCTCTGCCTCTGCCTCAGCCTCTGCCTCTGCCTCTGCCTCTGCCTCTGCCTCTGCCTCTGCCTCTGCCTCTGCCTCCTGAGTGTGTGGCCCATTGTGCTGGGCTGTGTTTTAGCTCCTACCACATACCAGGTAAGCATCCTCCTCTACCATGTGTTCCCATTCCCACTACACTCTGCCTCATCACAGTCCTGAAAGCAGTGCAGACAGAGCTAAACACTTTGAAACTGTGAGCCCAGACCTTTCATCTTTGTGAAGTGCTTCTCGGAGAATGGTGATGCAGTAAAGAAACCACAGAGAGAAACTCAAATGAGCTGCACAATGGAAAAGGGACATTTCATCCCAGCCCTCTTCTCTTGGTACCAAGTTCTTGGTCCCATAGGTATTTTCCATGTTCTTTTAATTCCCTTAATGTATGTCAGGTGTGCTCTGTTAACCTGTATCAAAAAACAAAAAGCAAAAGCAATTTAAAAAAAAAAAAAGAATGAGGTAGCATATGCCTTCATCCAAGCACTCATGAGGCAGAAGGCAGTGGCAGGGGGATCTCTGAGTTCGAGGGCAGCCTGGTCTACAGAACAAGTTTCAGGGCAGCCAGTACTACATAGAAAAACTCTGTCTTGAATAACCTACAAATAAATAAAAGAAAAGAAAGAAAGAAAGAAAAGGAAGTATCTTAAGCATATATAAAAAAATACTTTTAGTCTTCTCCAAAATAGTTACTTGGTACCCATTACGCACATTATCTTTTGACTTAATAATATATCTTGAAGACTGTTCCATTTTGGTATATTAACTGCCTTCATTTGACAGTTACTACATATGCGACTATATCCGCTATAGTTTACTGCCCAACTTTCCTAAACATGGAGATCTGTTTCCAATTGAAACAAAGACTAACAGGGCAAGAAAGATGGCTCAGAAGATAAGAGCATTGGCTGCTCTTACAGAGGACCCAGGTTTGGTTCTCAGCACCCACATGGTGGCTCACAACCATCTGCAACTCCAGTTCCAAAGGATTAGCTGTCCTCATTTGGCCCACATGCATTGCATGTGTGTAGTACACAGATATACTTGCAGGCAACACACTCATACATATGAAATAAAGTTAAATAAAAAGAAAATCCTTAAATATGTATTATTTCACATAAGAAGATCTTTAGGATATATTCTAGTACAAAAGCCAAGCAGTATGTTTATTTTGTTTTGTTAAGTCTTTCAACTAAGAAAATAGCACAAATCCACATTCTCCATTAGCAATGATGGCACAGCCTATATCCCTGTACCCTTGATAAAATACTATAGTCTCAAAATCTGTTTCTTTATAAGTCTAAGTCTTTTTTTTTTTTTTTTTTTTGGTTTTTCGAGACAGGGTTTCTCTGTGTAGCCTTGGCAGTCCTGGACTCACTTTGTAGACCAGGCTGGCCTCGAACTCACAGCGATCCATAGTCTTATTCACATTGTATTTTAAATTCTCGCATTATGAGCTCTTCATATTTATAACACCTTATGCAATTTCCTACATAATCCTTGGACTTTTCTCCTAATGACTTGTTACTTTCACACAGTTACAAAATAGGGCTTTCCTTTTTTCCTTTTTCAGTGCAGTATCTTTACACAGATAGGTTTTAACTTTTTTTTTTTTTTACTGGTTTCTGGCTATCTATCACTTTCTACCCCAATCGCCATTATGGTCGTAACTTATTTTCCTAAACGGTCTACTTTTCATTCATGTCTGCCTGGTGCCATACACTTTTCAGAGTAATCCTTCTGACATACTATTGGCCACATGGGTTTCTAGGGGAAAGTTCTCCTGAAGCTCTTATGTCAACAGCTGCGCCTGGCACTACATTATCTCTGTTTCCCAAAACTCCTCACCCCAAACAGAGAGCTTACACACTGACCTCACACTGAATGAGAAAGGTGCTCCCCTGTGTCTCTGTTCAAACGATGTTATTTTTCTTTTTCTTTTCTTTTTTTTTTTTTTGAAAAGTTAGCTCAAGTTGGTATTTCTGCTATCTCCCCCATCACTCAAGATCCACCTCTGTTCAGTACTAACTAGGCAGGCGTGGTGGCACATGCCTGTAATCCCAGCACTCAGGAGACAGAGGCAGGTGGATCTCTGTGAGTTCCAGGCCAACCTGGTCTACAAAGCGAGTCTGGGACAGCCAGGACTACAACAGAGAAACCCCGTATCAAAACAAACAAACAAACAAAACAGAAAACATAAACACTAACTAGTGAAGCCATACTATATTACAGAGGTATAAAACTAAGGGGATCCAATGGTTTTTATGCTAAAGGAGCATATAGCCAGGAGAATTGAGAAGTGTTGATACAGATAACATTCAGAATTTTAGACTCACCGAGATAGGAAAATGTTTTCTTCAAGGTTGAAAACTACAAACAGCCAAAACCCTATGAATGTAACATGAATATAATTCCTGATTGTTCTGTGGTTCTTCTTCCTGTATGTAGTTTATTTTATATGTGTGTAATAATATAAATGTATATGTAAAAAAAAGAAATTTAAAGAACTGAGATTTAAAAAAAAAAAAAGACCAAAGTAACAAGATGGTAGTGCCTTTAAGTTAGCCTGGCTGAAGTACAATGTGTGGGTACTGAAGCAAAAAGAGAAAAGGCCAAAGGTCAACAAAGGGGAGAGGGAGTCAATTATCCCAATGCAAGCTGGCTTCTACAGTAACCGCAGGGAAACCAGAAGCAACAGAAGAGGGGAGTGAGCTGTCAGAAGGAATCTTGCCAAAATTACTGACCTCAATTTTGGGCTCAAGCAGCATACAAATGTCCAGATTTAAACCTCAATCAAAGATTAAGCCTTTTCTTGTCTATTAAATGAATCATTTAAACCACCACAGAATAAAATCCTTCACAAAGGTAGAGGAGAGCAATGTCTTTCTGTACTTCTTTGAGGGCATGGGATAATTAGTTCCCAGTCATCTCGTTTTGTTTCAACTTTTACTCACTGTGCGTGTACAAGTGTTTTGTCTGTGTGTATGCCTGTGTACCACATGCATGCCTGGTGCCCATGAAGGCCAGAAGATGGTACTGGATCCCCTGGGACTGGAGTTATAGATGGCTAGGGCCACCATGTAGGCATATGCTCTTAGCTGCCAACTCACTTCTCAAGCCTTCCATTCAAATGTGAACAGTCTTGTCAAAGGTAATACTACTACTAATAATACAAAGTCATGGCTGTCTCTCTCTTTTATATATATATCTATATTCTTCTAAAAGCCAAGCTGAGCCAGATGCAGAAGCAGGTGGATCTCTATGAATCTGAGATCAGCCTGGCTTACACAGCAAGTTCTTGGCCAGCCAGAGCTACACAGTGAGACTGCCTTTACAAAAAGATCCAAGAGGATATTTAAGACTTCAACTGGTACCATTCACTCAACAAGTTTTACTCTGATTTCCCCATTATTTCTAAGAGTCCAGTCCTCTTTTTATACTATCTTCAAACACTGGTATTAGACATCTATGAAGAGTTCATAAAATATTAGCATCACTGATTTTCTCCAACTTTAGCCAGAGAACCCAGCTACAGGGATGGAATATTCTTTCTTTCAACTCATAGCTCCTTTCTCTATAGTGGCTTTCTTTGGCTGCTACAAAGAAACATTGTATCAAACAAATGTGTCCAAAAAGTGAAGTTGTTCAACTCTGTGCCTCTCTAGACACTCATCACCCTGTCTTCTCCCACTCCCAGCATGTCACCAGGTAACATCTTGATGAATTGTTTGCATTCTTTCCTGTTTGCTGCTGACAATTTTATTTGGATTGCCAATGTCTATCATAAGGGTTAATGATTGAATATTCTCATATCTTTTGCCATAATACATTGCATCATTTTATCTTTGAACCTATATTTTGAAAGTAATAGAAAAAAACCTTCAAATTAGTAGACATCCACACGCTGAAATTCAATATAATGAAAATGCCAATGGTACTAACAAGAGATAGAATTTACACACTTATATGGAACTGTTGTGCGTTCTGAGACTGGAAAGCATAACGTTTTATCTAACTTGATACATTTTGTCACTGACCAATCTAAGTATTTTAAAGCAGAGGAACATTTTGATTGAAACCAGAACTGTGTTTACTGTGTTTCCTGCCTGAGGAATTCAGCTTCACAAGGTTATTTTTATTGCCTTCCCCAGACTCTCTACCTGACTTGACTTTGCCCTGGTGATTTCAACTACACAGGGACTGGTCATAAGGACTTTAGAACCCAGCCTTTTCCTTCCAGAAACAGAAAATGATGTGTCTCTGACTCCACACAGAGTGCAGCAATATAATTCATGTTCTTGAAAAGAAAGCTAACATCTCAAGCTGACAAGTGGGTAATAAATATGATTAGGAGCCAAGCACACAGGCAAAGTATCCCAAAGCCTCTCGAAAGAAGACTCAAGCAGGTGTAATGAGGGAGCAGACCCAGGGATGAATGCATTCTTATTTTTCTCACATATCACTAAAGGACCATCATTTTTGCTTTTTTTTTTTAACCAGTTATCTATAAAAGTAATTTTTTTCTTTTTAAAAAAGATTTATTAGGCAGGCGTGGTGGCATACGCATGTAATCCCAGCACTCAGGGAAGCAAAAGCAAGTGAATCTCTGTGAGTTCGAGGCCAACCGGGTCTACAAAATGAGTCCAAGACAGCCAAGGCTACACAGAGAAACCCTGTCTCGAGAAAAAAAAAAAAGAGTTATTTATTTAATGTGTATATGAGTTTTGGTCTACATTTATGTCTGCACACCAGAAGAGGGAATCAGACCACATGGGACTACAGTAATAAATGATTGTGAGCCATCAGCATTTCTAATGTTGGGCCTCCCGGAAGTTTTACATGTAGATGTCAGCAAATGCATCCAGGACCTCTGGAAGATCAGCAAATGCTCCAAACTACTAAGCCATCTCTCCAGCCCCAATTCTTCATATTTTTTAATCACAAATTAAAAATACTGAAAGAGCTCCAGTGGTTCTCTAAAGTAATCTCTGCTGCGTGTGTTGTCTCCATATCCCCACAAAGAAAGTGAAGTTCAGAGAGGAACGGATCCTTGATCGTGTTTGCATTGTTGATGGCAGAGCCTGAGGATGTCTCATAACCCGATCTACATTCTGGATCCTGGGATGATGAGGATAATGACAGTGGTGGTGGTGATGACAATAACAGAAATACATTTAATGCTCATTTTAGGTTGTATTATAAGAGTTTCATTTAAAGAATGTTTAAGGTATTAACAGCAGGCCATCATATATATCAGACCTCAAATAACCTACTGCACTGTACTGTTGAGATCACAGGACTTCTCTTACACAAGAGCAAAAATATAAGAGCAAAAGATGTGGGCCAGCTGAGGGGGAGGCCTGGTGGCGCTCAGAGGAAGGATAGCTGCCTACCAAGAAGAGACTTGATACCTTATGAGTACATACAGGGGGAGGAGGTCCCCCCTCAGTCACAGTCATAGAGGAGGGGAGTAGGGGGAAAGCAGGAGAGAGGGAGGAATGGGAGGATACAAGGGATAGGATAACTATTGAGATGTAATATGAATGAATTAATTTAAAACGGGGTAAAAAGATGCGGGCCAGCAAGATGGCTCAGTGAGCAAAGGTGCTTTCTGGCACCTGAGGACCTAAGGACCTGAGTATGAGCCCTAGGACCCACACTGTAGAAGGAAAAAATTAATTCCAAAGTTGTACTTTGATTTCCACACATTAATGTGTGGTGTACACATACAGTGAAATAATACCAAAGCAGTTTTATAAAAAAGGGATGTAAAACCTCTGGGAGGCTAAATATCAGGAAAAAAAGTTAATATACAATGAGGTACCCTCCTTCAGCAGGATCAAAGGTTTGTATTTAAATTTCAGTCAGTTAAAATTTAAGTGGTTTAGAATAAATAATGCACATGTACACATAAGTATACACATGTGCTCGCACAGTCACAAGATGAATGTTTTAAAAGTTTTACATTGTAAAGTGCCTCCAATGCTAACATATTTAACAAAATCAAGTAATCATTCACTATTTGAATCTGACAGTAATGAAACTCTCACTAAAGCAACCATTAAATAAATATGGAAGGAAACCATCGAGATGCTCTGCAGACAATCTGCTGCACCAAAGAAGCTAAAAAGTCAGAGGAACAGGTGGGCATTGTAGCAGTCCAACTCCATGATATTCTTGAAAATGAAAAACTCTCAAAGGGGGGCGGGAGAGATGGCTGAGAAGTTAAGAGCACTGACTACTCTTCTGAAGGTCCTGAGTTCAGTTACCAGCAAACATCTATAATGAGATCTGGGATCTTCTTCTGGCCTGCAGCTGTTATATGCTGGCAGAGCATGGTAAAACACTATATGTATAATGAATAAATAAATCTTTAAAAAAAAAAAAAAAGGACTCTCAAAGGAACAGAGGTTTCCAGGAATGAGGGGGAAAAGAGAAAAAAAAGAGACAGAACATATGGTGCTACGGTGACAGAGAAATGTCACATTTGTCTAAGCCCACAGAATGTGACCCAACAAAAGAGTACCTGAAACAATGGTATCTGGGTAAAACTACAGTGTCAAATTAGGTTCACAAGGGTACCACAGAACGACTCTGGTGGGGCTCACTGACAGTGTAGGAGCATGGCCATATGGAAGGGAGGGAAAATACAAGAAAACTATGCACCTCCTATTAGTTTTTCTGTGAACCGAAGACAACTCTCAATAAATAAAATGTCTTTTTAACAAAATAAAGCAAGGACTGAAAAGATAGCTCAACCATTAAGGACACTTCCCATTCTCACAGAGGACTGAGGTTTGGTTCCCAGCACCTACATAGTAGCTCAACACCCTGCATTCCTCCAGCTCCAAGGGATCCAACATTCTCTTCTGACCATGAAGGGCACCAGGTGTGCACGTGGTATGAAGTCATACATGTAGGTAAAACACTCATGCACAGAAAACAAAATAAGTTTTTAAAAAGGCAACAGTGACAATTTTTTAAAGTTACGTTTACCTCCCTGGCTCTCGACTATCATTAGGTAAAGGACAGCCTTGGCCGTCCTTCTTACCCTGCAACCGACTCCTCTGCACACACCCTGAGCCCTATCATGGCTACTGTGGCCCCCTAGCCCACCAGCCCTACAAAGCCAGGGAGGAAGCCGGGTATAGAGATAAGGAAGGCAGGTCGCTCACGGCAAAGGAAGGCAAGGGTTCCTAGGTAGGAAATCAGGAAAATCTTCCAAAGTAGAGCAAAGAAAGATTCCAAAACTGCCCTGAGTTTGTTATTGCTGCACAAGGTAGGAAGATCAGTAAAATTATCCTAAAAATATATGTGATAACATTACAAATGCTGCTTCCCACCTTTAGATATAGATTTACACCTTTGCCGAACAGTGTCCAAGCTGCAACTCAATGGTGGCTGTCTTTAAAATATGTCCTCAAGCTACAAAGCAGTTTTTACAAAGGTGACCATAACTGCCACATTTTTCAAAAAAAAAAATGCTGTCAAAATGTCCCTACAAAAAGCTATTTCAAAAAAAAAAAGGTAGAAAATTGCAAAGATTAAATTTATGTGATTTATGGGAAGAAAGTTGTACACTTTTATCTTCTGGGTATTTGTAGTTGACAAAGTCAAACTATGCCACAATTTCAACGTAAGGATCACTGAGGAATGACTGTTGGGGTGTGTGGGTTTGCATGTTTGCTAGCATAAGCCAGGCTAAGCAGGCTAAACCTCTGAGTTATTCAAGAGAGATGGTTCCACTGGCAAATCAGGGACCTATGAAAGGCAGGCTTGATGATGAACCTGGCAGAAACCATCACCACCTTTACGTCCATCTGAGCAAAGCGCCCCCCCACCTACCCCCTTTTGATCTGAAATGTCAGTGGAATTTCAGCAGCAATTGACAGTTGTTCAGGGAACACTGCTTAAGCATAAATGAAGTCCAAAGCAATGAGTTAAACACACTAAAACACAGTAAGACGTTCCCCTACCTCAACAAGTTTCCAGTCTATGGTGCTGGAGATGTGGTTCTGATGGTAGACTGTTTGCCTAGCATCCTCAGAGCCTGAAACTGCAGCACCACACAGGCCAAAAATGGAGACTGAGAAACACGAGGAGTACAAGAAGACTCGAGGCCATCCGAGCTACATGAAACCTTGTCTTCTAAATTAGTGTTTGAGAAGTCTACAAATAAATATAATACAAAAGACGGGCACAAAAACAAGGCACCATCCAGGAGTGGTGGCATATGCCTATAATCCCAGCACTTAGGGAGGCATAGGCAGGCGGATCGCTGTGAGCTTGAGGCCAGCCTGGTCTAAAGTGAATCTAGGATAGCCAAGACTAAACAGAGAAACCCTATCTCAAAAAAAAAAAAAAAAAGACACCAAGAGTTTTCAAAGAGACAGACCCTATAGGACAAGCCTTTCCTCATTCCCATGGGCAGTTTCTCTTTCATGCAGAAGTACAACTGGACTATGAGGCCAACAGAATATCTAAAAATGATGAATCAGTCATAAAAACCACCACCCTTTCCATGGTGGTATCTTGGCTCTTGCTCTGGAGGAAGCTGGCTCCCATGGTATGAGGACAGCCCCACAGAACTTGCCAACACTAACTTGCCAGCCGTATGTGCAGGTCACCTTGGAAATGACTCAGGCTCAGCCATGCTCCAATAATTTTAGCTCCAGCTGGCATTGGACAGCAATTCCATGAGGCACTGAGGGAGACTCAGATCAACTATGGCAAATCATGACTACTGTTTCCAGCCACTAAGTTTCTGATATGTTATAAAGCAATAGAAAACAAATGCCTCATCTAAGAGAAATCAAACTGGAACTGAGCTAGAAATGTCTACCCTACTAGCAAGCATTCAAGAGGTGTTATGCAGGCTGCTAACAGAGAGAATGTATCAACGGTCTTTTCCAGCAGTGAACACTGTGAACTACAGTGCCAACCTATCAAGAAGATGTGCCCTCTGGTGTAACAGTGGCACAGTTGTAAAGGGAGTAACCAACCATTCTCGGCCTAGCTTTGAAGCCCAATTCACAGGAGGAACTACATGCTTGATAGGACTAGAGTTAGGGTTATGGTTAGGAATAGGGTTAGAGTTAGGGTTGGGATTAGGATTAGCGTTAGGATTAGGGTTAGGGTTAGGATTAGGGTTAGGGTTAGGGTTAGGGTTAAGGTTAGGGTTAGGCTACTTGGTAAAAATCCCAAGGCTAGGGAGGTCACAAGCATAGAGGGAAACTCACTATTGTTGCTTAGTTAATTTGACATAGCACCAAACTACATTCTAAACACTTCTGTTTATACTCGTATACAAATGCTTTTCTCACTCAGGTGCTACTCTCATCTTTAATCATCAGAGAAGTTATCTCTTTGCAGTAAACTATGGTTAAAAAAATAGTGAATCAAGAAATAAATGTGAGGAAGGGACCTATAGGAAGGAAGAGGGGATGGCAGAAATGAGAGCCAGACAAAGGGTAGGGGAAGTCAATAGAATGTATGTATGTGTGTATTAAGCTGACAAAGTTCAAGTCTAACAAAAAATAACAGTTTAATATAGTGAATGCTCAGCATGGAACAGACATAAATGAAAAGGTTAAATTCACCAATATTGTCTACACGAAAGATGAAAATGTTGGTGTTTATGTCAACTCTATTAAAACTATAGTCATCTTAAAGGAGAAAACCTCAATTAAGAAAATGACTCCAAGCTGGGTGTGGTGGCAGACACCTTTAGTCCCAGAACTCAGGAGGCAGAGGCAGGTGGATCTCTGTAAGTTTGAGGCCAGCCTGGCCTACAAAGCAAGTCCAGGACAGCCAAGGCTAATACAGAAAATCCCTATCTCAAAACAAAAACAAAAAGAAAAGGAAGAAAGAAGAAAATGCCTCCATAAGATAGGGCTGTGGGTCAGCCAGTAAATATTTTCTTACTGACTTAAGGGGGGTGGGGGACCCAGCCTATTGTGGATGGTGCCATCTCTAGGCTTCTGGTCCTGGGTTCTAAAAAAGCAAGCTGAGCAAGCCATGTGAAACAAACCAGTAAGCAGCACCCTCCATGGCCTCTGCATCAGCTCCTGCCTCCAAGTTCCTGCTGTGTTTGAGTTCCTGTCCTGATTTCCTTCAGTAATGAACAGTGGTGTGAAAATGTAAGCTGAATACACCTTTTCATCCCCAATTTCCTTTGGTGGTGGTATTTCATCACAATAGTAACACTAAGACAAAATTTAAGGTAGTCTTTTTATAAAGGTCTCAATAAGCATAGCATGGAATTCAAATAGGACAAGACAAAAAATTTTGATTATCACATTTTGCTTGTTACAACATGTATATTATTAGAAACTGTTAACAAAGCTCCTTTTTCTTTCTTTCTTTCTTTCTTTCTTTCTTTGTTTTTGTTTTTGTTTTCCTTTTCTTTTTCATTTTTCAAGTCAGGATTTCTCTGTGTAAGCTTGGCTGTCCTGGACTCACTTTATAGACTAGCCTGGCCTCAAACTCACAGAGATGTGCCTGCCTCTGCCTCCCCAATGCTGAGGTTACAGATGTACGCCACCACAGCTGGCTCACAAAGCTCATTTTAATGAATAAATAATAGTTCATCTAATGAAAGAATGAAGCCGGGCGTGGTGGCGCACGCCTTTAATCCCAGCACTCGGGAGGCAGAGGCAGGAGGATTGCTGTGAGTTCGAGGCCAGCCTGGTCTACAAAGCAAGTCCAGGATAGCCAAGGCTACACAGAGAAACCCTGTCTCGAAAAACCAAAAAAATAAAAAATAAAAAAAAAATAAAGAAAGAATGAAAGAAAAGACAAGAAAAAAGAAAGAAAACTAAAACATCTCCATTTTACACATGCCATGGCTCAGGAAGTCCAACTTCCTACCATGGAAGTGCAAGCAGAGGAGGAGGAGGAATTGAGGAAAAGAAGAAAAGGAAAAGGAAGAAGAAGGATGAAGAATCAGATGAAGGCTGGGTGTGGTGGCACACGCCTTTAATCCCAGCACTCAGGAGGCAGAGGCAGGCGGATTGCCATGAGTTCGAGGGCAACCTGGCCTACAAACTGAGTCCAGGACAGCCAAGGTTACACAGAGAAACCCTGTCTCAAGGAAACAAAAAACAAAAAACAAAAAAGAATCAGGTATTCTCTAAAAACTAGGGAAGGAGTTGGCAAAAAGACACAAATTGGTTTCCATTCACAAAAAAATCCATAATGTCCAGAATGCATACAACTGTGCTTTCATATTTACTTGTCTATAGGCTTCATGCTTTCAGTGGCCTGGGCCTGTGGGGTTGTGGTTTGGCTGCAAGGAGCAGGCCACCATTGGTGAGTCCCTGTCAGGATTGGCACCCTGGCCTGGGGTGGGTGAGGAGCAGGCAGCAGGTGACCAGAGGGGAAGGTGGGGGGAGGGGAGAAGGAGAGGGGAAGGAGGAGGGGGTGGGGGGAACAACTCAGCTGTAATCCCAGTGCTGAGGATGCTCTCAGTTCCAGGCTCGCTTGGGCAAGTGTAAGTGCAACCCTGCCTCAGAAACAGTAGTAAAGACTTTGATAGCCATTAAGTCACAAGCCTATATGTTACATATGCATAATTTCTTTCCATTTTAAAGCTAAAGGAAGACAATTTATACAATGTATGATAAATGTTAAAATTAAATTGGAACATTTTGTGTAAATATTTGTAATAATTGTGAAGTAGTCTATCTTAATTAAAATCACAATATTATACTTAAAAAAAAAAAGCACTGGTTCTCATTCTTAAGAACATATGAGAACCTTTGGAGAACTCTCAGATAGTGCAGCCAGCATCCTTACTTGGTGGTGATTTCCTTTCCTTGGTTGCATACCCTGAAGAGGGAGCACTGAGTTCAGTGACAGTTCTATTTTTAATTTCTTTAGAACCTCATGCCATTTCAAAAATAGCTGCACAATGTTCCTTTTTTCCCACACCTTGGCCCATGCTGTCTCTTATCTAAGTAGCCATCCTAACAAATGTGAATATATGGAACCACCCTAAGCATTTGCTAACATGGAAATGGATAAAGTATGGTATAAACATACAATGAAATATACTATTCAGTGTTTGTTTAGAAGAAAAAGAGAGAGAGGAGCACTAAGCAAATACACCCATGACACCAGCCCCCATGAAGCTGAGGTCAAAGGATCATAAGATGAAAGCTTAGCTACGTAGCAAGACCCTCTCTCCAAAAAGAGAAAGAGAAAATGAAACCTGTCTTTTGCCATAGTACCAGGTTTTTAATTCACTTTACATCCCACTCATAGCCCCTCCCTCCCTCCTCTCCTCCCAGTCCCTCCCTCCCTCTTCCCCCCCCCTCCCACCAACCCACCCCAGCACATCACGTGGCATCAGGACTGAGAGCATCCTCCTTCACAGTGGCTCCACTGTGTTACTTTACAATCACTGAAGACCACAGCCACTGTGAGTCATTATCCCATCTCAGGTCCAAACGGACAGGCCTCCAGCATTTACCGCTGTCCCTCAAAGTCTGTGTGGAAATGTAATCAGCCATGCAGGATCATCAGAATACAATCTTCTCCATAGTACTACTATACATGTCAATTAGACCAGCTTTTAAAATGTGAGTCACATCAAAAATAAAAAATCTGCAAATGGGGCTGGGGGGCAGAACATCAAGGGACAGGACAATGCGTGCGCGCGCGCACACACACACACACACACACACACACACACACAACAAAACAAAATCCTTATTATCCTCAGTAAAAGATTTCTCATACGACAATAAGACGCCTAACAAGCTGGGCGTGGTGGCGCAAGCCTTTAATCCCAGCACTCGGGAGGCAGAGGCAGGCAGATCGCTGTGAGTTCGAGACCAGCCTGGTCTACAAAGTGAGTCCAGGATGGCCAAGGCTAACACAGAGAAACCCTGTTTCGAAAAACCAAAAAAAACAAAAAAAAAAAAAAAAAAGATGCCTAACGAACTGAAGGCCCATCTTGCTGTGTTCATCATTGCTGTGGCATGAGACTTCATTTGCATGTCTCTACAGAGGGCTCACCTTCGAGATGACTCTGCACTATATACAGCAGTGATTTTCCTGTAAATGCAAAGTTTTCTGTTTTGCTTAATTTTTGGTTTTGACAACAAAGTTGCTCTGTGTAGTCCTGGCTGTCCTGGAACTGACTTTGTAGACCACGGGAACTCACAGAGTTCTGACTGATGAGTGCTAGGATTTAAAGTGTGTGCCACCATAGCCAGGCCATAATAGCTTAATTAAGAAAACAAAAATTGTAACATTTCTCACCATCATTCCTCATAAGTACCAAATCAGTGGCTCTCTGATTGTATTGTGTTAAATAGCTGATTTTTTTGTTGTTTCTCAAGACAAGGCTTATCTCTGTAGCCCTGGTTGTCCTGCAACTCACCATGAAGACCAAGCTGGCCTCATGATCTCCCTGCTTCTGCCTCCTGAGTGCTGGAATTTAAGACATGCACTACCATGCCTGGCTCTAGAATAGTTGACTTTAAAAATTGTTTGAGTTGATGACTTGAATTTTATCCAAAGTAATGAAACAAAATTTTGGCTTGAAAGAGAATTTACAACAATTTCTGAGATAGTCCTAAGCATATTTTTGCCACTTTTTACTACATATTTACATGAAGCAGCATTCTTGGCATAATGATCATAAAATCAGAATATGGGCCCACTGTGAAAAATGCTGAGGATGTTCTAAGTCCTGAAATATCTAGTCTCCAGGCAATATTTAATTCTGTATACAAATAAATAAGGATATCTATTTCATTACTGTGCAAACTTCTCTTCTGTAATAATTGAAGGCACTCATATACCAAATAACTATCTTAATTGAATTGCCTTATGATTTTGTATAAGCACATGTTTGACTTATATACCTACCTTATATATATATCCTATATGCCAAGGGTTGTTTAAAAATTTGTTAGACAAAGAAGAATACAAATGAAAACTTTAAAAATCTCTAAGCGTACACATAATCTCTAATAACATATGATGGGTTTAAAAGATTTTCGTACTGTAACCTGGAAAATCAAATGCTACTTGTTATTCTTTTTCTGTAAATTCATTTGTTAACTGAAAGAAAATAGACTTGAAAATAGCTTTTTGACTCAGAGGCAGAGGCAGGTAGATTTCTTAGTTAGAGGCCATCCTGGTCTATAAAGTAAGCTCTAGGACAGTCAAGGCTACACAGAGAAATCTTGCCTCAAAAATGAAGAAAGGAAAGGAAAGGAAAAGAGTGAGGAAGGAAGGAAGGAAGAAAGGAAGGAATGAAGGAAGGAAAAGAAAATGCACTTTTTAAAAACATAGCAGGTTCCTTTTTAAAATTCAGACCAGGCTGGTCTAGAACTGAAAATTAGCCTGCTTCTGCCTCCTCAGTGCTTGGGTTTACAGCATGAACCAGGACACTCAGCTCAACAGGTTCTAGAGTGAGGTTTTCCTTCCTTTAAGAATATTTTCCTGGGGCACGCCTTTAATCCCACCACTTGTGGGCACAGGCAGGTGGGTATCTGTGAGTTCGAGGCCAGCCTAGTCTACAAAGGAAGTCTAGGACAGCTAAGGGTACACAGAGAAACCCTGACTCAGAAAAAGAATATTCTTCTTCTGGAAAAACATTATAAAAACTAGACTAGAATAGGTAAAAATTTCCCCTCGTTAACTTGTACAACAATGACACCAGAAGACACCTGTGGGAAATGTGCGTATATGACCAGGTGCTGTCATTTGAATAAAACATCACACTGGGCCCTGTAGACTAGAGCTCATAATAGAAATGCCACAGATGACAGCAATACAGCTGATATGTCTATAATCTACTGACAACGTGTACTCCTTAGCAAAGCGAAACCAGATGTCTGCTGAGAAGTCAGATGTCTGTGGACTTGTCTTTCTCGGCTCCAAATGCAGTATTAGACACACTAAATACACAGCTTAGCTGTATATTAGACTCACACGTTGGCAAAATCATGACAGTTTGGTCATGAAGCATGAGCATTTTTATTATAATCCTTATAAACCAAAGATGTTTCTGAAGTAGAAACCCTAAGTTTGAGCACGCAGCTAAATGCAGTAGCCCGTCTGTCTCACCTGGGGAGTGGAGTCGGATAGGAACCCTTTCTCTTGCTTTTAGAGCTGACACTCCTTAGGCAGCGCTGTAGAATAGCCTGATAAAGGGAAACTGAGCCACACGAGGTGTGAACTGGGAAATTGAGCCACACGAGGTGTGAACTGCTCTTTCAGAAATCCTGGGATCAGATGCAGCAGCCTATTTGCTGTGAAAATGCATGAATCAGGGAGGCTTAGTGCTTGTGGGAAAATGGGTTCTAGGCTGCCTGGCACTATCCAAAGGAAGATCATAAGCAAACGCAAGGTGGAGCTGGAGAGAGCTAGCTCGGCAGTTAAGAGCACTGGCTGCTTTTCCTGAGGGCCTGGGTTCAGTTCCCAGCACTCATATAACTGCCTGTAACTCCAGGTCCAGGGGATCCAAAGCCTGCAAACAGATACACACGTAGGCAAAACACTAATGCACACAAAATAAAAATAAAGTTTAAAAACTAAAGAAAGAACCAGGTGTAGTGGTGGCACATGCCTGTAATCCCAGCACTCTGGAGGCAGAGGCAGGCAGATCTCTGCGAGTTCAAGGCCAGCCTGGTCTACAAATCGAGTCCAGGGCAGCCAAGGCTACACAGAGAAACCGTGCCTTGAGAAAGAAAGAAAGAAAGAAAGAAAGAAAGAAAGAAAGAAAGAAAGAAAGAAAGAAAGAAAGAAAGAAAGAAAGGAAGGAAGGAGAAGAAAATGATAATCGGGTAGAGAAATGGGACAGTGAGTACACGCATGCGCTGCTGGTCCAATCTTCTTTTTCGGGTCACTCGTTCTATATAGACAGCATCACAACAAGCGGCAGGAAAGGTGTAATTGGTCCCCAATGACAGCGCTAATAAAATAAAGACTAGGATTCAAAGCTGCATCTCAGAGTACAGGAACATGCCAGACATAGTGGCACACTCCTTCAATCCCAGCACTCACGAGGCCGAAGCAGGAAGAGCATCGGTTCAAGACCAGCCTTGTCAGTTTACAACGGTGAAATGGTACGGAGGCTGTGCTGAGAGGCTCTGCAGTAGTATTGCAGTTGACGAGCAAGGAGGGGCCTGGGTTTGACCACCAGCACCTCAGAAAAACAAAAGACTATAAGACGGATGACACTGATACTTGACGACTTTAGATAGAGCCAAACTCCTGGGAGAAAATGAAGAAATAGCTGGGCATGGTGGCGCACGCCTTTAATCCCAGCACCCGGGAGGCAGAGGCAGGCAGATATCTGTGGGCTCTAGGCCAGCCTGGCCTACAAAGAGAGTTCCAGAATACCCAAGGCTACACAGAGAAACCCTGTCTGTGTGTGTGTATATGTATATGTATGTATGTATGTATGTATGTATATATATATATATATATATATATGTGTGTGTGTTGTGCATTACATTGTATATGTACATTGTATATGTATATGCCTAATTAACATGTAGATGTGTTAACATCTATTCATTGCACAAAACCTTGAAAAGGTAAATATCAGAATATTAAAAGTATGTGAGGCACAAGTTTTCCTGTCATACTCCTAAAAAAGTTAACCCTAAATAACTTTGTTTGAGCCTTACCCTATTCTCATGCCAATAAAGAAATGGGGTTAAACCCAGAAACCCATGGCAGGCCTGCTTCAGTATTTACTCTCACAAGTTCATCACCCTTAGCTGTCTCATTTCCTAAAATTAAGCTTTCTTACAGAGCAATTCAAAAACTTCCATCTACACTGGAAAATGACTGTAAAACAACCCTCTGTAGCTAGTCACCCCCAAGTTTATTTCTAACTCCACATAAAAAGTACATGATAGCTCTGTCCCCACACAGCACCATAGGGCTATATGCCACTAACAGAGACGCGGAGGGAACTTCTCCCACACTTAGACATAACCACTCAAAACTCCCACAGAAACCTAGGAAAGGCCCATCCCCCAAAAAGGCCACCTCCAACAGTCTACTTCTCCACCTCCAGTGTTGTCAGGTTTGTTTATGGGATTTTGTTTGTTTTTTAGACAGGCTCTCACTGTGTAATCCTGGCTGGCGTGGAACTCCCTGTATAGACCAGGCTGGCCTCGAACTCAGAGATCCACCTGTCTCTGTTGACATCACCACCAGCTCTCCAGATTGCATTTTTACCAGTGTTCATTCCACACATGATGAAAGGACATCAGAGATAGAGCAGAGGCCCTCGTTAATGAACAACCCGTCCTGCAAACATCCTCCTCTTAACAAGGAAGGCAGGTTCATATGTGACATGTGCCAAGACAGCCACTGAGAGTAAGTCTAGCTGCCTTGTGGAAGTGTACTGTTCTTGCCTATAGCTAACCTGAATTTTAAGTAAAAGTTACCAGGGTGTGACAAATGTAATTATGGAGGGTTTCCAATCTGAAAGAAGCTGTGTTTCATATCATCACACAGAAACTAGAGAAGCAGTGTATTGCAGAGTAAATTCTCAGAAGAGCCCATGGAAAGAGATGAGATGACTGAAAAATCGAGGTCAACTTCCCAGGACTTGAATATAACTTTTCAGAAAAGCACCGGAATGCTTGAGAGAGGACCTCCCAAAATTCTTTCTTCTGTATATCTTCACAGATCTCGAAAGAATTTTAAGTATATGAAAATCACTATTGCCTTTATGGAGTCCTGTGTGCCCCCCCACCCCCCGACACACACACACACACCACCACCACCACCACCACCACCACTCGCGCAGCAAATTTTAAAATTTGAAGGTCCCTAGAGGGGTAATTGCCAAGCAAAGCCTAGATTGCCAAGACGCTACAGTGTCGGGAACTAATGGATGCTACCTAAGGGCAAGGGACCAGACAGGAACTATAATATAGCATCAATGTGCCAGGTTAAAGCGGTTCTGAAAGGAACTGAGTTTTCTGTGAGGGCACTAAAGATCTGTTAAACTTCTAGCCGACTCTTTGGACTTCAGAAACCTAAAGAGAGGCTTGAGCTTGGGAACAGTGACTTTAAAGGTGGGTATCCAGTTCCTGATAAAATGTGGAATTTGGACCCAAGTTCCCTAGAGCCGAGTTTCCCCTCTCAAAGAAGAGTCCTGACTCCTTCCGCCCCTAAGCGATACTTACTTACCCTTTCTCCCGCTCTTCCTCGGTGAGAAGGGGTAAGTGGTAATATTGTACCCTCGCCCAATTTGGCCAAAATCCTAAAAGTAAAAACGACAGAGACAGGTCCTTTAAAATCCCATGGCTCAAGCCTGAGCAGCTCCCACCAGCTACCCACCACTTGAGGAGCAGAGCTCCCTCCCAGCTGCTCTGTGGCCACCCTTGGGCAGGGAGGGGAGGTCTGCTACCCGCCAGAATCGGGGTTCGGGTTCCCTAACACGGAGACAGAGGGCAGACTGAAAGGGCAACCGCGCGGCCTCACTGAAAGACGCGCACGTACGCATGCTCGCCACCGTTGCGCGTGTAGCGGCCGAGCGGCTCCCCGCCTCCCAGCAACGCCCACTTGTCCGAGGCAAAGCCCAGGATAAGAGACCCCAAGAACACAGAGGGTCCGCCCAAACCCACCCGCGTGCCTCGCCGCCCCGACCCACCGCCCTACTCCCCGCGCACCAGTGGCACAGCTTAGCCCAGGGGAAGTCCCTGCGGCACGCCCCGCCTCCCGCCGCGGCACGCCCCGCCCACCCCGGCCGCTCGCCCCACCCTTCGCTGCTGCAAGCCCAGACCCGACCCCCAGCCAGGCGGTAACGGGAGACTCCGCCCCCCTACGGAAATCCCGCCCCCGGAACGCTGCTCACGGTCCACAGGCCGCCAGCAGTGGGTTGCATCAGATCAGCCGCAGTACTAAACCGGCAGGCAGTTTCAAGTATTAAAAGCTTTAGATATAAGCCCGACATCATGTTTATGGTTAGAAGGACAAGGAAAAGCAGCAAGTCACCAGAAGCTGTCTTCAGCGACTCCCCTTACTTATAGGTTAGGGAGACTGGACAGCTCCTCGTGTTGTTGGGGGGAGGGGGGCCCGGGTTGTTGTGCGTGCGCCGGGAAATTTTCCATTTTGCTTCCTCTAGCGAACCAAAAGAAGAAATCCAGAACAGCTGTTTGCCTTAGAGAAACTAGGTACAAAAATCTTAACTATGTTATTACAACCAACAAATAGTGTAACAGAAAACTAAACAGACAACAAAATTAATTCTCCTTTTCTACCCCTCCCGAATTGTATCTTTACCTTTTCCAGCTTTGTCCTTCTAGATAGAGCTGAACTATCATTCTCAAGTGTAAGTAGTGCACTAGTATAAGTACATAATGTTCTGACACTCAGCGGGCGTGGAGCATCTTTAATCCCAGCACTCGGGAGGCAAAGGCAGGGGGATCTTTGTAAATTCAAGGCAAGCCAGTTCTACAGAGTCCAAACCAGCCAAGGCTGTTACGCAGAGAAACCCTGTCTGGGGGGTGGGGAGGAGGGGGCGCTGGGGGGGGAGGGGCGGGACGTGGTGGAGCACACCTTTAATCCCAGCACTCCGAGGCAGAGACAGATGGATTTCTGAGTTTGAGGACAGCCTGATATACAGAGCTTGTTGTAGGGCGTCACAGAGAAACCCTGTCTCAAACAAAATTTTAAAAAGAGGGGAAGAAAGGAAAGAGAGGGAGAGACAGCAGAGAGAGACCTAAATGGACTGATAATTACAGAAGTCTGCCAACAAAAACAAGGTTGCTGTCCTGTCTGTACAGGATGTAGGTGCAGTTACTCTTAGAAGGTGCTGAAATAATTACTGCAAGGGAAGTCTGTTCCTGCTGGTGCTTCAAGGCTTAATTCCAAGAGTGTATCCTGGGGGCCGCTTCTGAGGACAGAGTCTATTTATAAACTGTATTGGTCCCTAATAATAGAGAAGACTCCACATTAAACAGGTGGTTCATCCAGTGAGGAACTGACAAAATGGAATGCAGTGAACATGGGTAAGCATTAAGGAGTAAAGAGCTTTTAAGCTGGGCGTAGTTGTGCACGCCTTTAATCCCAGCATTCTGGAGGCAGAGGCAGGTGGATCTCTGTGAGTTCAAAGTCAGCTTGGTCTAGAAAAAGAGTTCCAGGAAAGCCAAGGCTACACAGAGAAACCCTGTCTCAGGGGGGAAAAAAAAAGGAAAGGAAAGAAGTATACAAAAAGAGTTGCTAAGTGGATCTGATTTTGTCACTAAGATTAATCAAAGATATTTAAAAAGCCAAAGTATGGGGAGCATGGAAATAAGCCTTTTGTAGGACCACAGAGAATATGGCGCCAGCAACTCCTAAGACACCTGGAACGGTCTTGATTTTCTGCACACAGTGTTGATCGGCTAGGGATGCCTAGCACACTAGTGAAGTCTCAAAATGGATCTGAAAGTAGGGTGGTAACTGCTTCCCCGTTCTTTATCAAAGTCTTCTGAGGTCGCCTTGCCCCCGCCACTTTTCCTCATAGTTACAATAACCTGATTGGTTGTTATTGGTGCTTGGGCTAGCATGGGATAGTCTGATTGGCCCTTCAACCTTTTGACGGTTATACACTGAACAATAAAGTTAGATCTGCACCTTTGAGTTTGGTTTCAGGAGACTGGTTCCCAGGATTCTCCGTGGACTCCATTGTCCTTTCCTGATCCCCATAGCAAATTAACCAAAAAAAAAAAAAAAAAAAAAAAAAGCTTACATTCCTTCTTGCTCCAACTGTTTGTCATTCCGGAAATAGCAAAACCCTGAAGTTAGAGCAAAAGGGACTTATAGGACAGTGATGCTATTCTGTATACTATACTTGCAATGTGTGTCTATATTTGTTAAACCCACAGATGTAGGACAAAGATATTGAGCCCTAATTTCTTACTTCAGGCGATAATAATTCGACAATGTAGGTTCATCAATTTTAACCAGTAATCAGCCTCAGGATGTTAATAGAAAGGTTGTGCATGCATGGGGGAATATGTGGGTGTCCTGGAATATGTGGGAATTTTGTCCATTCTGTTCAGTTTTACTCTCCATCTAAAATTGCTCTTTAAAAATAAAAGTATATTTTTAAAAAGAAGCTAAGATAAGGCCTCTAAACATCATTTATTCCGCAAGGTCATTAAACTTGAAGCTCATTAACTTTGGTATCAGTGCCATCAGAGGAACCAAATCATTCCTTCCTAACTAAGATACAAATTTAAATTATGGTTGCACATCATATAAATAAGTAATGGGATATTGAACCAAATTAACTTCATGTAATTAGGCTTGCAAATTCTGTGGATCTTTTCTGAGCCCACAAATAAAAGTAGGAGTAAAAGCAGCTTTCCCTGCTTGGGGTGTAGTAGATAACCGTAAGGCTAGAGGAGTGAGGAACTGAGCCCAGGAAACAAGGAATCAGAGATGGCTCCTGAGACCAGAAGATCCTGAGACTGGTTGTCTATGTGCCTCGAGGGTTAGGATTAGCATTCACTTCATGCTGTCCTTCTGACCTCAAGAGGTCAGAGCCCGGAACGAAGTTAATGTCTGAACGGGACTGCAGAAAAGGAGGAAATTTCCTGCTTAGTTTCCAGGTTGATTTTTTTTCCTTTTTTTCTTTCTTAATATTTTATTAATTTATTCATATTACATCTCAGTTGTTAGCCCATTCCTTGTATCCTCCCATTCCTCCTTCCTGCTTTCCCTCTACTCCCCTCCCCTACATCTGTGACTGAGGGGGACCTCCTCCCCCTGTATGTGCTCATAGGGTATCAAGTATCTTCTTGTGCCACCAGGCCTCCCCCATCAAGGGGATATGGTCAAAAATGGGGCACAGAGTTCATGTGAAAGTCAGTCCCCAGTCTCCAATCAAGGGTGGAAAATGTCCCGTCCATTGGCTAGATCTGGGTAGAGGTTTGAAGTTTACTACACGTATTGTCCTTGGCTGATGTCATAGTTTGAGCAGGACCCCTGGGCCCAGATCCGCCCATCATAATGATTTTTTTTCCTGGTATCTTGGACTCTGACTCTCTCTCTCTCTCTCTCTCTCTCTCTCTCTCTCTCTCTCTCTCTCTCTCTCTCTCTCTCTCTCATTCACATACACACACACACACACACACACACACATATATATATATATATATATATATAGAGAGAGAGAGAGAGAGAGAGAGAGAGGTATGTTTTATATATACTTTAACAGCTCTGAGGAAATTGATATGATTATATGAACTAATATTAAAACACTCAAATTTTTATTAATTTTCTTTATTTAAAAATTTGAGAACTTATAATATGAAATTATACCATCTGAAAAATGAATTGTTGGTATATAGTTATTAACCTAATTTTAGAATAATCCATGGTATGCATTTCCATAAATAATATAAAAGTGAGCTTAAAATAATATCAAAAATTAGATATTTTTGATATTATCCAAATTAACTTTAGTTTCTAATGTTACCATGGAAAAAATAGATTGATAAGCTTTATTATTACTATAAGTAATATCCTATAAGTCATCCATTCGGGTTTTTTCAAATGCTAACTTCGAATAATAGAAGCCAGGGCTGGGAAAAATAATGTCTCATTTCAAATCTGACAAAAGATGAATACAATATAAGCAGGGATCTATTCACAAGAACAAGTAAGGGTAAAGAACACAGAAACATCCATTGGCCAAAGGTAGAAAATTTTAAACATCAAAAAAAGTAAATGAACACAGTTATTGGAAACCAAATATAGTAAAATTCTTTCTTCGGTTGGTTGGTTGGGTGGTTGGTTAGATGGTTTTTTGAGGCAGGGTTTCTCTGTATAGCTCTGGCTATCCTGAAACTCACTCTGTGGACCAGGTTGGCATCAAACTCACAAAGATCAGCCTGCCTCTGCCTCCCAGGTGCTGGGATTAAAGGTGTACACCACCATTGCCTGGCTCTAAAATCCATATTTTTTTATTTAATTAATTTATTCAGATTCAAACCCCTACTCTGATCTACCAAATGCTCCACAGTTATGTACAGAGTGGGGACTGACTCTGACATGAACTCTGGTGCCCCATATTTGACCACCACCCTGTGGTGGAGAGGCCTGATGGCACTCAAAGAAAGAATAAGTAGGCTACCAAGATGAAACTTGATAGCCTACAATCCATTTCCTTTCTTTTCTTTTCTTTTCTTTTTTAATTTACTTTTTTGGCTTTTCAAGACAGGGTTTCTCTGTGTAGCCTTGGCTGTCCTGGACTTGCTTTGTAGACCAGGCTGGCCTCAAACTCACAGCAATCCACCTGCCTCTGCTTCCTGAGTGCTGGGATTAAAGGTGTGTGCCACCACACCTGGCACTAAAATCCGTTTCTTAATGATACTCCAAAGAAAAACAGAAATGGATGGAGGGAAAGAAAGAGGACAAGAAGGAAGAAAAGAGGGAAGGATCACTAGTCACAAACTCATTCAGGCTTTGTCTCAGGGGGGGAAAGAAAGCTATGATTTGCATTGGTTTGTTTTTCTGGATTAACTTGAATTCTTGGAATGCATATAGTTGTTCAGGGAAAGTTGTTCTTATAATAAACACAAAAGAAATAATACAACTGGGAACCCCCCACTCAGCAATCCTGCATGTAAAATAAAAGCGGTTTTAGAAAACAGTCATGAAAGTGTAAAACTATTAGGTGAATGGGTGATGAGGGCTTTATAACTACAGTCAAGCTCTCACAGTCTAAGGACTGAGAAAAATGGGATTCTAGGCATTGTCCTCCCTGATCTAATGCCGCATGAAGTAGTCCAGACACCTGTAAAGTATTTTTGCTAAAACAAAAAGACAATGAAAACAGAATCTAATTCAGACCTAAAGCTGACTTCCCACCCATAGGCTTACAGGAAACAATGAGGCTAGAGGACCAAATAAAATAACATTTTGAAAGAAAATGAATCTAGCTACAATGCTGGGCATTGTAGCCCCCTCAAGTCAGTAGAAGCTCCTAACTAAAACCTGATATGATTGGGTGACAATCAGGGATACTTGACAATGAACAGTATTAAATAGTATCCAAGAATTACTGCAATTTCATTAGGTGTAAAAATAGCTTTCTATTTGTATTTTAAGTCCATAATTTTTGGACAGATATTCTGAAATATGTTGAGGATAAAGGATATATTCTCTGGCATTAAAATACTTCAAGAGAGATGGCTCAGTGGTTAGGGGCACTGACTGCTTGCTCTTCCAGAAGACCCAGGTTCAAATTCCAGCACCACATGGCAGCTCACAACTGTCTGTAACTCCAAGACCTGACTCTCTCACAGAGACATACATGCAGGCAAAACACTAGTTTAAAAAATAAAATAAAATTTGAAAAAAAAAGGAAAGAAAAGGGAATAAATATATGGCATGAATATGACAATAAATAATTATGATGAAGGAGATTTTCACCTTTCCTCTTGAATTTGTACATTTGAAATTGTTAATGAACATTACAAAACAAATGTATGCTTTATTACAGAATATTTGATCCCATTGTGATCCCTGAGATTGTGAACTGTAAAGATCTGTCTTCGATCCCATTGTGATCCCTGAGATTGAACTGTAAATCCCTGTTTCTTGGGGTTGAGCCATGACACACCTTTAATCCACGAGCTTTCTGTTTATTGTAAACAGGTGAGTGAGGTGTGGTTCAGCCAGCCTTACACACACCTTTACTCCAAGAGCTCTCTGTGCACAGGATTTAATACACAGGATTTAATAAAGTTAACCCTCAGTCAAGAGGCAGAGCAAGAAACCAGTTTACAGGGATTAAAGAGCAGGAGGAACTTTGAGTTGAGGGGCATTTTAGACAGCATGTACAAGTAGAAGGGGTCTTTGGTCTTTGGTACTTTGGGTCTTTAGCTTAGGATTTTAGCTTGAGTTCTCCAACTCCTTGGCCTTCTTTGGTTTTTCGGGACTAGAACTAGCAAAGCCTTTGGCCTTGGATTTTTTTGGCCTTTTCCTCCTAGGCTGTCGCTGAGCTAATGAGCCTTTTTGGACCTTCTCCATTGGGACATGAGCTGAGTAGGATGTTCGGCTGGGTGCTCTCTCTGTCTCTCTGAGGTAGCAGGCTTCTCAACACAACATCTGGCTCCTGAGTCTTTATTGATAAAATAGAACCATCAGGGATTTTCAATTAAAACGACACTGGTTTAGCACATATTTCCTAGAAAACTGTGCCTGAGACAGGTGTGCCAGCTAAAAGTTTGTTGCAGGGAGAGTGGTCTAGTCTTAGGAAACAATAATTCGGGGGAAAGGGACAGAGGAAAAACCAATTAAAAAGACACACAATGTATGCTGGCAAAGCGGATCCTGCCTTCTTCCTGCATCTCACTTGTCAATATTCACTCCATAAAGAAAAGCAACCATGTGGAGAAAAACACTGGGACCCATAGACTAGGAAGAGATAGTCTCACAAAGTAGCTGAGATTTATTAATTCTTACCATATCATATTTTAACATTATTATTTTTATATTACATATAGTTATACCATTTCCCCTTTTCTTTTCTACCCTCCAAGCCCTCCCCAATACCTCCACTTTCTCTCTTTCAAATTCATGGTCTTTTTCTCTTTGTGTGTGTGTGTGTGTGTGTGTGTGTGTGTGTGTGTGTGCACATGTGTGCACCCATGTGCAGCCTGTTCAGATCCTATACTATTCCTTACATGTATGTTTTCAGGGCTGACCATTTAGTACTGGATCACCAGTCAGTAAGTTCTTCACTGAAGAAAGACCATTTCTCCCACTATCAATAATTCTTAGGTGTGCATCATATTTTAATCAAGCTGTTAATTTCAGGGTTAGTGAAGACACCTATTCACTTAATCTCCTTTGACTGAAATAATCCCTCTGCTTGATCATGATCCCTATAGAATAATTCATTCACAATCATCACATTGTATTTTTATTTGTATCAAAATATAACACCACATCTGATAAATATTCACAGTTAGCATGTCAGTTAAGAATTTCAAACCATAAATAAATAAAAAAATAAAAAGAATTACAAACCACGGACATGGGTATATCGCTTACCTATTATTCATGAAGCTCTAGGTTTGAGGCCCAGCAATGCATATGTTGGGCACAGTGTCTCCTATCTGTAATTCAGCACTTAGGAGCTGGAGGTAAGAGGATCAGAGTTTCAAAGGTCACCCTCTAACACATGGTGCATTCAAGGCCAGCCTGGTATGCATAAGACTGACTCAAGGTTAAAAAAGAAAGAAAAAAAGGAGGAAGAAACTAAATGATTACATTTACTCAGGCTACAATGATTTATAATTAAAAAGTAAAGTCACACCCATATAAATGACTACAGAAACTAATTACAAAAAAAAAAAAAAAAACCAACTTGCCTGTGGTACTTTGCACATCCCTACATAGACTATGTATGCAAGGTTGGGCTGCTGTAAACAAGTATTTGTAAGGAGGCCATTGATCTTCCTAGATCATGGGATCATAGGAAGTTTATATGAAACTTCTACCAGGCCATTTCTTATTCACTTTCTTATATATTAAGGCAGTGGTCACAAAGATCTCCTATTGCCTCCTTCAGCCTCTTCAAGAAGCAACTGTGGGTAAAAACACTGAGCTGTGGCATGCCACTGACTCCTTAGCAACAGAGTGTCCTGCTGCCCCTGGTAGAAGTCATCCAGCCCCTTTGGTTTCAGTATCACCCTGTTCAAGGGACACTAGACCTGGCAGCTTTGGCTACTATCGCTTTGTCTATAGAGCAAAATAATGTTTCTTCTAAATCTCAGAATTGGCAGCTCATTATCCCTTGTGGGCTAATCCATGTGCCTTGTCTTGCCATGGAAAATTCTAGGCAGGAAGTTTTAGCTTTGTTTCACCCTACTTTTTCTTCATTTTCTTGTTGCCCTGTGTACACAGTCTGCAGTATGAATGGTTAGGATCCAATACACAAACTCCTCAAGAGACATGAAAGGCTTGGATTCACAGTTTAGAAACAGAAGTGCTGTAGAATAATTTTGGATGACAATACAAAAGTCTTTTTTGGACTGTCTCACCTTCAAAATAATTGTTAGATTCTCAACAACCAGGTCAAAGCTGAACATGACAGTGCAGGCCTATGAGCTCAGTGCTTGGGCGACAGAGGGTTAGGGCAGGAAGATCTCAAATTCCAGGCCGGCTTGGGCTACATGGCAAGACTCTACCCATCCCCTCAATTAAATCAGTTCAGTATTCAAAGTCCAAGCCTGGGCAAGAAAGAGAAGAGTAAGAGACTATGGAGTTATGAGAATATGCTCAGTGTACAAAATATACTTGTATAAAAATTTCATTTTGTAACACAGTGCTATGTACAATGACTATACAAACTGAAAATTAGTACTAATAATTTGCCCCGGCCTGCCGGGGTTCGACTAACACTCGGGAGGAGAATTTTCCTGTATAGGGACAGAACACAAGACATGAAGAAGGGGGCAAGTCTGGATTCTGATCAAACCCTTTCTACTGAAAATTTTCACAGAGTTTTTATGAGGCAGGGGGCAGGGAAGCATGTTGCTATGGCAATCCAGCTGCAGGCCATATCAAGATGCGAGGAATTCCAAACAGGCCACAACGTCCTGCCACATCGAATATTTTGCTGTCTTTATCTAATCTAACTGCTAAACTACAACAGGGTGGCTCCGTCTAAATCTTATCTTTAGTCTAACTGCCGAACCACGACAGGGTCAGCTGGTTTCTGGTAAATGGCAGACTGCTGGAGAAATAGGAACTAGGCTCTGACAAGATGGCTGAACATTAGCCATATAGCCCATCCCCTACAATAATTAGAAAATAATTCAAGAGAAAGACCAACCTGTATCTATACTTTTTAGAGATACTTTATCAGGTGCTTTTTCCTACCTCTTTACATCACCCCTATCCCTTCCAACCCCCTCAACATTAGATAGGAGACAAAGGGAGGTTAGAGGGGGGAAAGGGTGTCAATATTGTTGGACTACTTCGTCTTAGTGGTGCCATGTTCCTTGGGAAAATTTTGATTTTTGTCATCAGGATATCTCCAACCACAAACAGCTGGGAAAAAAAAATCCTGCATGCAATCCTGCAACCAGCAACAGTAGCAGCAACAGGAGCAGCAGGCACTGACCTCTTAGGGATGGGCACTACATGCCCTCTGAAGAGTCCCCAGAATTCCAACTGTAAACATTCTCAGCTGACAAAACCATATCCCTTCCAGAGCGCAAGACAAATCATAGTTAGCTATTGCGGAAGGTCTGAAGCTGCCCCGTATCCCACACCTGGGATTAAAACAAAAACATATTTCCCTAACATTTCTGTGTTGGCATGCTTTTAAAAACTATTTTTGAGTTTCTTTAATCTCTTTCTCCCTTCTTCACCCCAATCCCTTCCAACACCCCAACACCAGGTAGGGGAAAAAAGGTTAGTGGGGAGAGGGGGGTCGTAGTTTTCCTTGTCTACTTCCGGCTGTTCGGGGTCGTCAGGGCAAGCCAATCCTCATTTCAGGAAATCTATAGCTCTTCCTGTCCAACTGCGTTAACAGCAACCAGGAGCAGTAGAGCCGAGCACCAGCAGCCTTCTTTCTCGGAGCCCCCAGAGTCTCTCCGGGTCTGGCTTTTATCCCCACTGATAAAGACTACGCCTGCGCACAAGACACTTCACAGCTGACAGACATCACGTGCCCTCTCAGGAGGCAACTCTCAGCTGTGGACAAACTGGAGCATCCCCCATATTCCACATCTGGGATTAAAACAAAAACATGTTTACATATAAGCCAAAACGTCCACAACATTTCTGTGTGTTTAAAGAAACCAATACTTCTCACTACATCAACCAAAGGATTTTTGGGGGGTTGGGGGGGTAGGGGATTGGAAAGAGAAAATCTCAAACCTGCACACACGCATCTAAGCTCTATGCCAGGCTACCATAGCCCCAGCACAAGGGATTTTAGCAAGGCCCTTTATTTGTACTCATGGTTAGACAATTATCCGCATTGACTGCTAGAATCAGACTCACTGAGGAGGAAGTTGGAGGCTATACTAGTGTGGTTTTCTAAGGCCAGGAGAAACTTATAGTCTCCTCGAGGGTAGAAGAATGACATAGCCCTGAGGAACATAGAAAGTGATTACAAAGTGGAATTTCTTTTTTGTAGGTAGTAATATAGTTAGCTATCAGCCAGTTCTCATGCCAGGAAACAATGGAGACAATTTACGACACGTTAAATAACAAGGCTGTAGAGGAAGAGTCAAAAAACTCAAGTTGACCTTTAGCTTGGGAAATGATTAAGGAAACATCATAGGAACAACATAGACATAAATCAAATCCTAACATTATGTTTAACTAGGAAAAGGAAGAAAATTTGGATTCTTAAATTTGTGTGTGTGCTTTCTGCTCATTGTTTATCTGTGTTCCTTCATTATGTAACCCTGGTTGGACTTGTCCTGGCTCTGCAGCTCAACTGGCCTCAGAATCCGTGAAAGTTTCACTTAGGTGTCAGGAGCTACAGGCACACACTAATGACCTTAATTTTGTTAATCTGTCTTTGGGTCTTTTTTGTTGGTGATTTCTTTTGGGAGTGGAGGTTGTTTATATATATATATATATATTATGCACTTTGGTGTTTTGTCTGCATGTATGCCTGTGTGAGGATGTTGGATCCCCTGGAACTGGAGTTACAGATAGATGCAAGCTGCCATGTGGGTGCTGGGAACTGAGCCAGGATCTCAGGAAGAACCACCGATGCTCTTAACTGCTGAGCCCACAGACTCCAGGAAGGAAACCACTGACCAAATCATCATGGCCAAGTTATTACTATCACTTACTTAGAGAAATTTGTCATTTTTTATTTTCTTTTTAATTTATGTACTTGGGGGTTGTCTCTCCTTAAAGGCAGGGTTCAAAAGATCATCATGTCATGGGGTGCAGTGGCGCTCGCCTGTAATCCCAGCGCTCTGGGAGGCAGAGACAGGCAGATCTGTGTGAGTTTGAGGACAGTCTGGTCTACAAAGCAAGTTCAGGACAGCCAAGGATACACAGAAAAACCCTTTCTCAGAAAACCAAACCTATCAACCAACTGAACAAACAGAAATACCCAAGAACAACAAAAAGAGATTGTTATGTCTAACATGTGTAGAGGAATGTTAATTCAGAACACGGTTGCTCTGGCAAGAGACCACATCTGAAAGCCTTCTAGGTCTGTGTGATCTGGCTAAAAGATAGACGCACTTTTAATCCTAGGAGACAGAGGCAAGTGGATCTCTGAGTTCAAGGCTGCCTGATATAGAGCAAGTTTCAGGTAAAGAAAAGATTAGGTCCAGGCGTGGTGGCACATACCTTTAATTCCAGCATTCATTTAGGAGACAGAGGCATTCGGATTTCTGAGCATAGTTCACACACTTCGGTTGAGTCAGTTGAGAGGCGGTGAATTGAGAGGCAGTGCACTGGAGTTGAGTTTGTCACAGTCCAGTTAGTGGAATTCAGAGGCAATTTTGTTTTGCTTTATTGTGTTTTGTTTGGGGCTTTTTGTTTGATTTTTTTGCTTTTTGTTTGTTTTCGTCTTGGCTTTCGGTTTTTCAAGACAGGGTTTCTGTGTATACCCTTGACTATCCTGGACTCACTTGGTAGACCAGGTTAGCCTCGAAGTCACAGAGAATGGCCTGCCTCTGCCTCTGGAGTGCTGGGATTAAAGGCGTGTGCCACTACCACCCAGTTCAGAGGCAGTTTTTTACCAGGAGAGTTTTACAGAGACAGATTGAAGAGAGAATAAGCTAGATACAAGTGAAGACAGAGAATGAATAGGAGCCAAACTATTAGAACATACTGCTAGAGTTAGTTTGAGGCCAAGCAGAGCAATTCAGTGAGAAACTGAAAGAAACCAGATTGAATCAGTCTGTTTGGAGAGGCGTTTAAGCCAGAATAGCTGAGTTGAACAGCCAGCCAGAGTTCAGTCAGAACTAGAAAGGGTGACCTTCTTCGGCAGTAAGTCTTAGAGGCTGAAAACATTCTAGGCCTAGATTAGACTGTATTGTGGCTAGAAGCTTTCAGGTCTAGGTCTAGGTTAGCAGACCAAGGCAATAAGCCTCTGAGATGACAATTCAGGCTAATAAAAGGTATAATTACAAACATGGGTAAGATAAGAGTTTTTATAGCTCAGGAGTAGGGGGTTTCAAAAATGGGGGATTTTGTAGGCAAACAGGCAGGGCTAAGGAAGCATAATAAGTTGGTCATATGATATGGTTGCAAGGTAGTCAATACAAGGCGGTCATCAAAACCTTTGAAACAATGGCATGGTTGTTGTTTCCTGGAATAGGCAGTACAGAACCATTTGTACTTAAGAAGAAACAGCTCACATGTATATCAACAAATAAGCAAAGTGGGGAACAAAGTGTGGGATGCAAATTTATATTGAGAATATTATTGAGAAGAATGGAAACTAGTCGAGAAATGAGAAATGTCCTTTGCCCTGTCCTGCTGGTGGCTAAGAAGGGTGCTCTGGTTCCTTCCCTGGTTGACTATAATCTTTCCTCTTTTTACACAGCTCAAATGAGCACCACTGCCCACAGGAGAATGTAATGAAAACTGAGAGGCTCCTGAACACCTCATGGCTGGTCAACTAGACTGACTGGCCCACTCCCTCATTCAAGGTCAACTTAAAAATATCTTACCAATCTCCTTATGTGGCCTCCTCGATCCTAGCACATCCAAGGGGCCCACTCTTACTATATCACTTGTTATATTTCTGTTATGGTCTCACCTATGAACCTAGAATAAATTATTTTCTAAAAACTCAAAAACTCTGTAGCTCATGAAATTCATTCTTCAGATTCAAGAGATACAAGAACCCGGGGCCACTAATTCAGTGGAAGGTTTGTGTGACCCTGGAGCATCTTGCACCCTAACTCCCCAGATAAGCCCAGTGGAGAAGATTCTCAAAGGGCCCCCACCCCTACTCCACCACCTTTGACTTGCTTCATTCTCAATCCTTTAAAAATAATGCGGTTCTTCTGGGGGTGGTGGCACATGCCTTTAGTCCCAGAACTGAGGGAGCAGAGACAGGTGAATCTCTGTGAGTTCTAGGCCAGCCAAGGCTACCTAGTAGGACAAACAAACAAAAACAAAAAACAAGTTTTAGTTTGGGTTAGGGAGAGCTCTTGGCACCCCAAACCACCAAGATCATAGAGACCAAAAATAAGAAGGCTTCAAGGGAAGTTACTGATGGACCCAGTGTTTTTGTTTTGGCAATGATAGGTTATAAAAGTGGACAAAAGAATATTGTACAACCATATGAAAATATGAGTGACTCTAAGTCTCACACTTAACAAAACTTAAAATGGCAAGTTTTTGTCATGTATATTTTACTACAAATTTAAAATCTCAATAGTTGGGAGTAAAATCAAATGTGAAGTTCTTTCACAGATCTAGATACTTGAAATTGGTTCTCATAAAAGTCTCTTACCTGCCAGTGAAGGTGCACACCTTGACACAAAGAGAGGTGGATCTCTATGAGTTCAAGGCTAGTCTGGTCCACAGAGTGAGTTCCAGGACAGCCTGGACTGCACAAAGAAACCCTGTCACAGAACAAAACAAAACAAAACAAAGGTCAGGCGTGGTGGCACACACCTTCAGTCCCAGCACTCAGAGGCAGGCAGAAGCATGTAAATTCAAGGTCAGCCTAGTCAACAAAGTGTGTCCAGGAAAGCCAGGGCAATTACACAGAGAAATTCTGTCTTGAAAACCTAAATAAATAAATAAATAAATAAATAAATAAATAAATAAATAATAAAATTCCCTCATTAGATCAATTAATTAACTGAACTTTTGGTTTTCCTACTGAAGTCAAATGCAAGCATAGCAGATAATTCAAAATAAGAAGACAACTTCCCGCCGGGCCGTGGTGGCGCACACCTTTAATCCCAGCACTTGGGAGGCAGAGGCAGGCAGATCGCTGTGAGTTCGAGGCCAGTCTGGTCTACAAAGTGAATCTAGGACAGCCAAGGCTACACAGAGAGACCCTGTCTCGAAAAAAAAAAAAAAAAAAAAAGAAGACAACTTCCCCCAAATCTTTCATTTAGTCTTTCCTAATGTGATATAAAAGAAAAATGGTTTATATTTTCTATGGTTTTATTTTCTTTTGTGGGGAAGAAGTTGTTAATAAGTGTGTGGGGGGCAATTCTTCCTCATTACAAATAAATGCATGTTTTATCTTTGAACAAAGTTAATTTTTTTTAACCTACAGGACTTTTCATAGTCTTTAATATGCTAATGTGTATTTTGAATAGCCACAACAGGATTTAGTAAGCGACATTCCTAAGCTTATTTGATCAGGAATTCTTTGTTCTCTTGGAGCCCAATTAATTAACATTTGCCTTTGTACTGAGCCCACAGAAGTTGTGCCACAAACCTACAAGCTGTGTGGGCACTCTCTTTATATAGGCTAATCTTACTATGCAAGCAGTAATTATGGTTTATTTTATCATGAACTCTTCTAGAATATCTACATGCTTTTTAAAAACATTTTAAAGTTTGAAATAATGTAGATTAAGCAAATAAGGACAAAAGAAAGAAGTTTGAAAGTATTTTCCCCTCAATTTACAGTTTTTATTAAAAAAAGCTTCAAAAACATTTAATATTCTGTAACAAAACACTTGTTAGTAGAGAAATCATGCAGAAACCTGTGATGTTGACCTTGTGATACATAATGTTGAAACACTTTTTTCCCCGTTTTTTGTTTGTTTGTTTTTAGTTTTTTTGAGACAGGATTTTCCTGTGTAGTGGTTGCTGTCCTGGACCTCCCTTTGTAGACCAGGCTGGCCTTGAACTGAGAGATACATCAATGGATGGGTTTAATGGGCGAGTCAACTCAGCTGCTTATATCTCACTGCAGTTTTTCCTTAAGTCTTACAAAAAAATGGTAGACTCCGAGCGTGGTGGCGCACACTTTTAATCCCAGTATTCAGGAGGCAGAGGCCGACTGTGAGTTCAAGGCCAGCCTGGTCTTCAAAGAGAGTTCCAGTACAGCCAGGGCTATTACACAAAGAAACCCTGTCTTGAAAAAAGAAAAAAACAAAACAAAACAAAAATGGCCCTAGACTAGCAAACTGATGGCACTCATTTTCTGGGACCTGTCTGCTTTGTAAACTTATCCTCCCATGAGTGGCTCTACTTGCCCAATCCAGGCTAAATTCTCCCTTCCATTGTCTATGAAATTCATTCTTCAAGATTTCGAGCCCAAGGACACAGAATGTACTAGTTTAGAGTAGCTGTGGCCCTTGGTTTGCCCATCACCTTAACTGTGCAAAGCGTGTGCACCCAAGTCGAGGGAGCTCCACTGTACCCAAGGACTCTCTTTTCTCCCATTTCATAATTTTGTAGTACAAAGAACAGAATACATGAGGGACATAAAAGTAAATGAGACTAGAAAAGATAGATTGAGGCCAGCTCATTAGTACTAACAAGTTTAGACTTTATTCTCTGAGTAATTGGGAGCTGAGGAAAACTGTTGAGCAGAGGGCATGAACTGTGTTCCAGAACAATTACTCTGGTGGGCCCATAGGGAATAGAAGAGGCTAGAATGCAGCAGAGAGGCTAATTAGAATGTTTTAATTGTCTGGTGAGAGATGATGGATCCTTGATCGAAGGAAAAGAAGCCATAAATAGGAAATGCATTTTTTAAAAGTGAAAAAGGTAACTGAACTTGGTGATTTTATTGACTGAAGAAGCGTTTGGATGCAGAAAGGAGAATTTCTGTAGAATGAGCCTTACCACACGGATGCTCAGGGCCTGTGTCTGTTCAGAAGCTTCTCATTAGCAGCCGCAGAGCCCCCAGGTTCTCTTGGCTTTTCTTCTTACTGGAGACTGACCTCAGTGCCTACTATAGGTGTAATTGAAAGGAAGTGGATCACACGGCAGCCTTTTGTTGCGGTGGAGGCTGCTAAGGAGGGCAAGAGGCACGGCTCTGAGGCAGGCCAGCCTAGGGAAAGTCTAGTGCCCTGAGAATCTATCTGCATTGGGTTATACCCATCTCCCTCTGGTAATAATGCGCCTGGCAGCTGAACATAATTCCCTGCAGGCACTATGCACCCCTTATCAAATAACACACCTAGCGACCTCAGAACTTCCTCAAACCTCCACCTGCTACAAGGAGCCATACTCCCAATTCTTGAGAAACAGTGTCAGTTTCGATAGCCCTAGTAACAACAAAACATAGACAGTTTCCACTCAAGTGTATTCCCAATGTATCTGCGTATAAAGAATACAAGGCTTGATCAGGCCTAAACTGGTTTTGGGTACAGTAGGGCAAAATTATATCCACAAGTAAAATTTTAGAGAGATTTACCTTTACGATGGTGCAAAATTGGGCATGCAAATCATTAAAATCAAATGCATTGTAGAAAAGGATACGAAGAGTAGAAAAATGATTCTATGATGTACGCTATCCATTAAAATAGAGAACTTCCTATTCTATATTACAAACTCCTCTTCCTCCTGAACCACATGAAAGGAAGCCTTACCAATCCCCGAAACCCTTCAGCATTCCCTTTCCTGTGGCTCACTGACAACCTTGACAGCATATCCCTCTCTGCTTTGTACTACCACTTTCTCCAAATAAACTAATCTTGCTACCTGTGCAAATCTGTGTGAGCCCCTATCTTCACTTCTTCGGATTTAGAAACCAAGATCCAAGAGACACCTAGCCCAGACTCCCTCTGACAGCTGGTAACATTCCCATTACCTTAGACTCACCATGGAGCACAACCAGGGAGGTCATTCTGTTGTCCTGCTGGGAAAATAATAATTATCAAGAAATGTATAGACACTGGTCATTCCGTGGGTAATTAAAAAGAGCTTGCCATAGCAACCAATTGGATAATGATCGCAGTGGGCTGAATGGTGCTCTTGGAAATACCCTGTCTGTTCAAGAACTCACAGGATTCATTTCCCTCTGCCTCCCCAGTGCTGGGATTATAAAGGCATGTGCCACCATATGAGAGAACAGGTCTCAGAGTTTAGAATGGAGGGTTTTCTGATTTTACAACATTAGGAGAGGGAGTAGATAAGCTACACAGCCTTAATGTATGAAGGCTAATCCTTTTGTTCCACCCTACCATGTGGTCGCTACATGCTAGGTGTCAAGCAACTTAGGGTAGATATATCATCTGTAAGTCATGGCTGATCCTTTCTAGAGGGTCAGGCTCTGTGATATAGGTATGCAGAATTTTAGAAACAGGGTCCAGGCTGTGGCCATGGCTTAATGAGTTAAGTGCTCACTGCATAAGAATGGACACTTGAGTTCGGATCCCCAACACACAAGTAAAAGCTGGGCACAGTGGCACACATCTGCAACCAAAGCATTGCTGGGAAAGAAAGCAGATACAGGCTGGTCCTAGGGACTTTGGAGACAGCAAGATTAGATGAAAGTATGTGCTTCAGGTTCAATGAGAGACTCTGTCTAAAGAAACACAAGATGGAAAATGATAAAAAAAGAAGGCACTCTGGCCTCTGACCTTTGCCCTCTCATGTGCAAGCACAAGCAAGACTCCTACACACTTATGCATGACCTCCCACCCCTGTGCCCTAAAACTGAAAGAGTGTCCATCAGAATCTTGGTGGAAGAACAGGTCAAGAGCAAATTGGAAATATATAAGGTGGGTGAAAAAAAAATGTTTTGACACATAGATCATTAACTGCATTTTTGTGATCAATAGTGTCGTGGTAAAAACATACCTACGGATACCCTAAAAACAAATACATTTTCATCTGACTAGGTCTCCACTGTTCGTTGCTCTGTTTTGGGTGCTGGTAGTTGAACCTAAACACATGCTAAACACATACTCTACCTCAGAGTTACACTCTGGCCCTGCTGATGGTTTTTGACAAAAAAGATTTGATGGGGATACAGTTAAGTTTTAGCCTGTTTCATTGGCAGGTAGTGTCCCTTGTGAAATGGAGCAAATGGATTGAGTTCAAGTATTAGAAAAGGAAAGACAGTGTGTGAAGATAAATAAGGATTGTGATTGTTATCAGGGTTAAACAGATGAGAATCTCATCCCTGCCATCTTCAAGACTGGCAAAGAGACTGACTGAAGTCTTCACCAGGCTGAGACCTGCAGTTCCTGAGACTCAGCTGGTGTTTGTTCAGTCTTTTAAAGAGGGGAGGGCAGAGGGACAATAGTCATCTGATGTCTCTATAGAACAAGTTTGAAACCCAACTCTGAAGAAGGCTTACAGAAGCCTAACTGAAATTTGGGCAAGGAAAGAGTCTTTGCACATAAACCAGATGGGGTGGCACAGGCCTTAATCCCATCACTCTGGGAGGCAGAGGCAGGTGTGAGTTCAAGTCCAGCCTGGTCTGGTCTATAAAGAGAATCTAGGACTGCCAAAGCAACACAGAGAAACTCTGTCTCAAACAAAACAAAACAAAACAAAAAAATCACAGAGAGAGAGAGGGAGGAGGAAGGAGGGAGGGGGAGAGAGAGAGACAGAGAGAGAGACACAGAGAGAGAGAAGAGAGAGAGAGAGAGAGAGAGAGAGAGAGAGAGAGAGAGAGAGAGAGAGAGAGAGAGTTAAAAGTTAAAAGGCCCTATCCAGCCTGGCGTCATGGCACATGCCTTTAATCCCAGCACTCAAGAAGCAGAGAGGCAGAGGCAGGTGGATCACTGTGAGTTCGAGGCTAGCCTCATTGACAAAGCTAGTCCAGGATAGCTAAGGCTACACAGAGAGGCCCTATGTCAAAAAACAAAAAGCAAACAAAGAAACAAAAAAGGAGCCTATCCACATTGAGATGGAGATTAAGGACAAGGAATTAGGTGAAAGACCCAAGGAAGGAGCTCCCATGAAAACAGGAATGAACATAGCTCTTCCAACTCTAATGTCTATTTTTTTCATTACATTTGTTTGTTTGGTTTGTTTTTGTTTTTGTTTTTGTTTTAGAGACTGTCCTGGAGCTCACTCTGTAGACCAGGCTGGCGTCGAACTCACAGAGATCTTCCTGCCTCTTCCTCCTGAGTGCTGGAACTAAAAGCATGCACCACTCACCTCCATCTTTCACTACATTTCTATTTACTGTGTGTTTGTCTGTACATGTGTATATTGCACACATAAGCTTTCAAGTGTTGTGCACACATGGGGGTTGAAGGACAATTTGTGGGAGTAGGTTCTGGTTTCTACTCCCTGGGTTTGGAGGATTGAACTCAGCTCATCAGGCAGCCACCTTTACCCTCTGAGCCATTTCACAAGGTCACTATTTCTTTTACTTCCACTTTTTGCCCTGCTGGTGTGACCTTAGAAATCAATTAACATATGAAAGAAGCCAATTGGCATAGGAACTCTGGAACCGCCTTCCACCAGAGGTATGTGCTTCATCTAAAGAGGTAGATGCTGTGTAAATGACCTTAAAAGGTCAAGATTCTGTCCCTCACTCTGACCCAAAGAATGGTTTTGGAGTGTCCCAGATCTCTAGCCTATTACCATTCTTGGGAATGTCTTTCTCTTATTTAATAAACTACCTCTATTTCTATCACAATTCCTGTGTCCCTGGTCCAATTCTTGGTTCTTCTCATATCCAGGAGGAAGCTATAGACTTACACAGAGAGACCAAAAAGAGTCTGCTTTTCCTCTAATTTCTTTCCATTTGATTATACATTCATCTGGCCACATTTCTACATATTCTTCAGCAAAGCTAAACATCAAACCACTTTTCCCTGGGCCTTAATGTCTTCACGTCTTAAAGTTCCTATATTGTTATATACATCTGTTATACTTTTTTCTTGATAACCTGTCATTCCAACAGGAATGTCAGCTACAGTCCTCTTGATGGGTGAGCAAAAATATCACATTTTCCTATGATATTGACACCATGGGTTGACTATGAAACATGAGCCTGGGGATGCTTAGCAAGGATAAGGATAAAGAATTTAGAATTGAAATTGAGCCAGGTGTGGTGGTTAATTCCAGCACTTGGGAGGCAGAGGCAGGTGGATCGCTGTGAGTCCGAGGCCAGCCTGGTCTACAAAGCAAGTCCAGGACAGCCAAGGTTACACAGAGAAACCCTGTCTCAAAAAACTAAAAAAAAAAAAGAAAAAAGAAGAATTCAGAATTGAGAAACAGAAGGAAGAATAAGGATATTTAAGGGAAGGGGAAGCAGACTTTATCAGTAACTAATAACAGAGTGAATAACAGAGTGTAATTATAGGTTTAGTTGAGCAGACGCAACATATTTGTTTCCTTTATAAAACCCCAGCTCAAACAAACAAACAAACAAACAATACTCATGTGGAAACAATAGAAGAAAAGGTAACATCATTGAGGGCTAGTGAATTTAGTCTATAAGGGCCAATGAATATCCAAAGACTAAATTTGGAAAGAGTCATTAGCAGCACTTTGATTTCCCATTTGCCTCAGTAGCAAATTTAGTAACACTTTCTAAGCAGCACTGTGGATTACTGTCTCTATTAGTGCTTTGTTTTTAATAAGGAAACAATGAGTGCTAAGGACAGTGTTGCTGCTTTCTTGGTGCTTCTGAGATAATTTGTTCCTATTGGTCTCACATTTGTCCCACAGCACTGTCATTACCATTTGCTCTCCCCCTCCAAATGGTGAGCTTCTTTGTGATGTTTTCATGTAACTGCTTAGCGTGACAGTCAGCAGTTAATTAATTTATACGATAGCTATCTGATGAAGTGCAGTAGCAATAGTGGCTAAGGGTATACCCTCCAGTGCTAGGCTACCCTGGAGACATCCCAACTCTACTCTTTATGAGCTTTGTGACCAGAAACAAATTGTTGAACTCATCTGTGGCTGTGAGTCTGTTCCATGATCATAATGTTGGATTGTAATCCTCTTGTCTTGGTCAAGTCAGGATAATATTGTATGGATGGCTAAGACAACAAACATATATTTCACCTAGCTCTGAAGACTGTAAAGTCTGAGGTCAGGGTGATAGCAGAGTTCCTTTACTTCAGCTTATGCTTGTCAGCCTCCTTTACATGCAGGAATCCTTTCTTTCTGGTATCTTCTGTTATGAAGGAACCTATCTACGTCATGTGGGCTCACCCTCATAATACATGCCTTTAATCCCAGTATTCAGGAGGCAGAAGCAGGTAGCTATCTGTGAGTTAGAGACCTGCCTGGTCTACATAGTGAGTTCCAGGATAGCCAGGACTATATAGACACCCTGTCTCAAAAACCAAACAAACAAATAAAATTACTTGCTCATAAGCAAACAAATCCCCTAAGAGTAAGAGCCTTGTTCACTGAGTTCTCTTCCATCCCATGCTTTGCACAGACCTATACACAATAGACAAGTGGCAGGGTTTTTTTTTTTTTCCGAGACAGGGTCTTTCTGTGTTAGCCTTGGCTGTCCTAGACTCACTTTGTAGACCAGGCTGGCCTCGAACTCACAGCGATTCACCCGCCTTTGCCTCCCAAGTGCTGGGATTAAAGGCGTGTGCCACCACGCCCAGCAAGTGGCAGTTTTTTAAAGAGATAAGTTGATGAGTGATCTATTTTACCTGTGTAAAGTCCAGCTGAAGTCTTTTCTCACGCACCTAGCATTGAATTTTCTGGTTCAGAATTAAAGAAAGCTAAGGTGTAGTAACGATAGATTTTTTTCAGGCAGACCCGAATGACTGACTCTCTGACATTCCTGGGGCTAAGTACTGAGCAGAAGCTAATGATTCTGCGCCTATAACCTTCTGTTTCTATAGTGTCTGAGGGAGCAATTGCAGCTGCACACCTTCTGCTCGGACTTTGATTTCCTAGACTACCTGCTTGCCAGGGCAATTGCAACACAGGAATAACTAATAGCAATATATCCTTAGAGAAAGATGGATCTACTCACTGGCATAAGGTGAAGATTATTTCAGATGAATTTGTCTTGTGTGCACTTTGTAGAGCTGAGGAGTCAGTGTTGGAGACCTGACTATTTTGAAATCAATCACCTTATTGGGATAACATAACACAAAGATTTATGGGGCTTCATAACATTAAGTTTCAAACTAGAGTTGAAGATATGACCCAGTGCTTAAAAGTGTGTACTGCTCTTACATAGGCTCTGAGTTTGATTCCCAGCACCTTCGTCAGGCAGCTCAAAACTGCCTGAAACTCTAGTTACAAGGAGTCCAGTACCTTCTGGATTCCTTGGGCACATGCAACTACATATATGCTTATAAGCAAAATAAATCTTATGAAAAAAGTTTCAAAACAACTTCAGATCTCTGTGTTTAACATAAACATAACACATAGCATGCCTTTGTTCCACCATCTTTCTATATATTTGCCCCAAAAGGACAAAATTCTGGGAAATGTAGGTAAATATTTTAATCATTTCTAAGCCAGCATCTGCACATTTGGTGGTGCTGCACTCAGAAAGAATGGGATTGCTTTTCTATCTCCTTAAGGTCACCAAGGACAGACAAGCTCACAGGACATATTATTTTTGTCAGAACCAAAAAAAGGATGACTGGTGTGGTGGCAATGACAAATCTGCTCCCAGCTCAGCTCATTTTACTGAAGAATGTGTGTCCCGTCCTGACATTTATCAAAAGAAATTCAATTTCATAAAAAGAAGGATGTCAAATAATAGTCTATTGCTTACACTCATTCTGCTACTGGTGAAAGGCTTGTGGGGGCAAAGAAGGGAGAACGGAGGATGGAAGAGAATATGTTTCTGGCAGGAAACAAGGTGTAAGGTCACGTTAATATACAGAGAGTTGAATACATTCATGATTAAATCACCTGGCTTTTGAGACTCATTTGAGTGGTCTGTCTTTTTGAATACCTGTTTCCATGGTCTTCAGATGCAAGGAAAGACAGAGTGAGCTTGTGTTGCCATTTGCTGCACTTTGACTGAATCAGGGAGGAAAGTTAATGGAACCTGGCCAAACCCCAAAGCACCAGGAACAATGACATGTACCCTGCGGGCCTGCAATCGATACTTCTTATAGTGATGATGAGATTTTTCTCTGGCAGAAAAGGGCATTCTGGATCAAAAAAAAAAGCAAACAAATAAAACCAAGGTTATAAAAGAAGCATTATAAAAATAGAAGTCAGATAAAATCAAAGGAAGAATTCTAAAAACAAAACAAAACAAAACAAAAACAAAAAACCAACTAATGACGAGACTGACAAAATACTGTGGCAAGTGATAGTATTTGACCAGACTGCATAAAAACATGGGATTAAGGAACAAATTAAATTCCTCTCTCAGTGAGGGGGTTTCTGCAGGACATAAGCAATTAGGCTGGAATCTAAGAAAGACAGGAAACCTGGTTAACAGATCCAAAAAGACAGAGTAAGGAAGCTAGGTTTGACGCTAGGAGGTGAGACACCGACTGCTATGTAAATTGACTTTTCCCAGAATGCTGGATAATTTCAATCAAGAACTGAAATAGGCTTTAATTTTTTTCAGATGACGTTCCCTGCCCTTGGCACCCCCATGGCCCAGCTTTACCAATAAGAGCCAGAGGAAGTTCTTATTGCAGAAATTCCATCCACGTTGGTGTTCCAACATCCTCTGCTGAGGAAGTCTGGAGATGCTATGCAAAATGTAGAGTGAAACATGTTTTGCTTCCTTGCTAAACATTTTCAGGTATATGGAATTGTGATTGATTGGCAGCTTGTGAGATAGAAAAAGAATGTAGGAGAGGGAGAGAGGGTGGGACCGAGAGGAGGGAGGGGGCTATGATTGAGATATAAAGTGAATAAATAAATAAATAATTTTAGAAGCGCAGGAAATACCTACCACGATGTTGGCATTTGATCTCGACTCAATCCTGTACTCTACAGTTAAAAAGCAGCTCATTTAAGAATAGGCAGAATCTGCTAAAAGGCAGATTTCTGTGTTATAGACCAGTACTAGCAGCAATGACAAAACTGTCCTGAATCAGCTTTAAAAAAAAAAAAATCCAGTGCATTTCCTCACAAAGACTTCACTGTGCTAAGTTCAAAGAGAAGAAACCAAGCTTCTGACTAAAGTCTTATTTTAAGATTCCAGGTGGGCTGAACTCAGCCACATTAACCTTATCAGCATTATAGGCTGATAGCAAGAACAAACAAGTTAGCATTGTTAGCCGAACAGAGCCCTCCACCTCACTCTGCCTGCTGGGAATTTACTGCCTCTACCTCACCCTGTTCAGAATTTAGTGGCCTCCAAGAAAAGGCCACATCCACATCACATATCTTACCTCAAACATCTGCCAGAATCAACTGTCCCCAACCCCCAAAAGGTCACCTTTGTTAGTCGATCAGTTGTTAATTAACCACTGTGGCTGAGTTCTGCTTCTGTAAAGGGTATTGAAACCCTCGGCTTTTGCAGGACGGGGTCCTCAACTCTTCTGAGCTTGATGAACCCCTGATGCATCCTCTCGATAAAATTCCTTTGCTTTTGCATCCACTCTAGACTCTGACTCTCATTGGGCTTCTAGGAATAGACTCTGATGATCTGAGCCTAACATCATCATTAAATTCGACACCCGTTCTGAGTTTTTCACACTCTGCAGACTGCCCAGACCCTTTTGTTATCCAGGTCACCATCTTGGCCTTGCTTCAGGTTTGTCTCCAAAATTGTGTAGTGGTCTTATTTTCGACCTGTGGGAGTAACAACATCATCCACTGAATAAATCAAACAGTCTCACTCACATGTGTAAACTTTCAGCCCTTTGGGAAATGCTAAGAATTGTTATCTTATCAGCTGTCTGGATGGCGTTTCTGATTTGTCTTCACAAGACTCAGCCAAGCTTTGAAAATCTGCATTAGGCTGCCCAGAAACATTTGCATAAATTCTTTTGAATACAGTATCTGGAATAAATAATAAGAGGAAAAGAAAAAAATGGGCAAATATGCAAGTTTTTAACACTTTAAATGAGACGAGAGCCAGATGGTAAGTTGAACTTTATGTTTTGCTAACATTTTTTTAAATAAAATTTAATTTTTTGTGTTTGTTCTTGTTTTTGTTTTTTGTTTTTCAAGACAGGGTTTCTCTGTGTAGCCTTGGATGTCCTAGATTCACTTTGTAGACTAGGCTGTCCTTGAACTCACAGTGATCCTCCTGCCTCTGCCTCCCGAGTATGGTGATTAAAGGTGTTCGCCACCACGCCCAGTTCATTTCGCTAACTCTTAAAAGTTCTAAAGCAAAAATACAGTTGTAGACAGGATGTAGATGCATGGGCTTGGGGGGTGGGCCATTAGCACTTCCTTTATAAGCAATATCAACCTTTAACCTCCAGGTCACGTGCTGCCCACACTGATTCATGAATCTCCCCGCTTCTTCTCTTTTTATCCACCCCTTTCCCGAGGAGCCCCAGCAGTACTCCAGCACAGCAAAGCTGTGGCTGCAGCGCCACATACAAAGACTACAGGGAACTTGAGAATCAGAAGTCTGTGCTAAGTCATCAGTGAAATAACATTGGGAAGCCTTGAAATCAACAATCTGCTCCACAGTTGAATATTTGATCATGAAATTCTCTAGCTTAAAATGTTTCACTAAGTCCTAAAAGTCTGGCTTCTAGACCTTTCAACAATAGGCTCATCGAAAAAAATCCCTGATTTTTTTCAAGTTTTATTTTTATTTAATTAATTTATTCAGATTACATCTTAACTGGTATCCCATCCTTTGTATTCACCCATTCCTCCCTCTCTCTGCTTTCACTCTATTCCCCACCCTATGTCAGTGACTTGGGGGACCTCTTCCCCCACTATATGATGGTAGGGTATTAAATCTCATCTTGGTAGCCTGTCTTTCTTTTCTCTGAATGTCACCAGGCCTCACCACCAAGGAGAAATATGGGGCACCAGACTTTGTGTCAGAGTCAGTTCCCACTCTCTACTCAAGTGTGGAGAATGTCCTGTCCATAGGCTAGATCTGAGTAGGGGTTCATTGTTTACTGCATGTACTGTCCATGGTTGGTGCAGTAGTTTGAGCAGAACCCCTGGGCCCAGTTCTGTCCATCCTGATGTTCTTCCTATAGGTTTCTAGGACCTACTGGATCCTTCTATTTCTCCATTCTCCCATACTTCTCTCATCTAGAGTCCCAGTAGGATGTACTCACATCTATACCCATCTCCTGGTAAGTGAAGACTTTCATGGGACATGTCTCTTGGGCTGGTATCCAGTTATAAGTGAGTCTTTCTGCTTCTGAGTTAACTCACTCAGTATGATGATTTCTAGTTCAATCCTTTTGTCCACAAATTTCGGGATTTCCTTGTTTTTAATGGCTGAGTAGTATTCCATAGTGTAAATGGACCACAGTTTCTTTATCCATTCTTTGACTGAGGGACATTTAGGTTGTTTCCAGGTTCTGGCTATTATGAATAAGGCTGCTATGAACATGGTTGAGCATATGCCCTTGTTGTGTGCTGGAGGGTCTTCTGGGTACATTCCAAGGAGTGGAATAGCTGGGTCATGGGGAAACCCTATTCCCAGTTTTCTGAGATAGCGCCAGATAGATTTCCAAAGTGGTTGTACAAGTATGCACTCCCACCAGCAATAAAGGAGTGTTCCTCTTTCTCCATATCCTCTCCAGCATGTGGTGTCACTTGAGTTTTTGATCTTAGCCATTCTGATGGCTGTAAGATGGAATGTCAGAGACATTTTGATTTGCATTTCTCTGGTGACTAAAGACATTGAGCATTTCTTTAAGTGTTTCTCAGACATTTGATATTCCTCTGTTGAGAATTCTCTGTTTAGTTCTGAGCCCCATTTCCTTCTAGTAACTTTTTGTAAAGCCAGATTTGTGGATAGGTACTGTTTGAATTTGGTTTTGTCATGGAATATCTTGTTTTCTCCATCAATGATTATTGAGAGTTTTGCTGGGTATAGCAGTCTGGCCTGGCATCTGTGGTCTCTCAGGGTTTGCAGGATCTCTGTCCAGGCCCTTCTGGCTTTGATGATTTCTGCTGATAAGTCAGGTGTAATTCTGATAGGTTTGCCATTAAATGTTACTTGGCCCTTTTCTCTTGCCGCTTTTAATATTTTTTCTTTGTTCTGTATATTTTGTGCTTTGATTATTATGTGATGGGAAGGTTTTCTTTTCTGGTCTAATCTATTTGGTGTTCTGTAGGTCTCTTGTATGTTTATAAACATCTCCTTCTTTAAATTGGGGAACTTTTCATCTATGATTTTGTTGAAAATATTTTCTGGTCCTTGGAGTTGGGCATCTTCTCTTTCCTCAATGCCTATTATCCTCAGGTTTCGTCTTTTCATGGTGTCCTTGATTTCTTGGATATTTTGCGTCAGGAATTTTTCAGATTTAGCGTTTTCTTTGGTGGTTGCTTCAAGATTTATGATTGTATCATCTAGACCTGAGATTCATTCCTCCATCTCTTGGATTCTGTTAGAGAAACTCACCTCTGTGTTATTTGCTTTCTTCTCTAAGCTTTCTCTTTCCCGTTTTTCTTCTATTGGTTATTATCATTGTTTCCATTTTCATCTTCAGATCTTCAACTGTTTTATTGATTTCCTTCTACTGATTGTTTGAATTTTCTTGGATTCCTTTCAGTGCCTTTCTATAGGCCTCTTTTATGTCTTCTACCTGCTTGGCTGCATCTTCTTGCATTGGTTTACATATTTTATTTGTTTCCTCCATTATCATCTTCATTACTAGGGATTTCAGGTCATTTTTTTTGTATTTCAGTTATGCTTGAGTTCTCCAGGTTGCTTTCTTTGGGATAGCTGGGATCTGGAATGCCATATTGTTTTGGGTTTTGTTATTTATGTTTCTACGCTGGCCTTTAGTCATCTTGCTGGGTATGATGTTGGGAGGTATCTTCTGGAATCCTTCACTGGTCGTTGAGAGCAGTTTGTTGGTGAGAAATTGTAGGTCAAGGTCCTTTGCCCATGGTGGTCAGGGAACTCTTTGCTGGGACAGGCAGGTGACCTGGTTTTGGCCCCTGAAGACTTTGCTCCCCACCTTGAGTTCTACACTGGGTGAGCCGAGGTAGGTGCTTGTGCTCTTCAGCACCAGTATTGGTTTGAGGTAGTGTATGTAAAGCCAGTTTTTGTATCTTTGCCTGGGTTTTGAATACCCTGCCCTTGGGCTCTGGGGCCTTGGGTCCTAGGCTTAGATCACCCTAGAGTGCCTGAACCTCTGTTGGCTTGTAGAAGTTGTTTAGGTTTCTGCCTGCTCCCACCAGGTAGTGCGGCCTAGGTTCTACATGCCAGGGGCGGGGGAGAGAGAGAGAGAGAGAGAGAGAGAGAGAGAGAGAGAGAGAGAGAGAGAGAGAGAGAGAGAAGCTACTGCCTTTTGATTGTTGTTGGTTGGCTAGATTTTCACTGTGAGAATCCCAGCTAGGCTGTGGGTCCTGGCTAGACTGGGTCCATTGTGACCAGTTGTGCCAGGGTAGTCCTCTGGGACTAGCCGTTTGGCTTTTGCCCAGCCCTGCTCAGAGAGATGCTGCAGTCCTTGACTCCTGGCAGCGTCTCCAGTCTCAGATCACGCCGCTGTGGCTGTGTATCTCTGGTTTCAGCAGTTTGAAGCTTGCAGGTGGGGTCCTGACCAGGTGCTGGTGGCCTGGATTGCTGTCTGTAGAGTCTCCTTCTCAGAGCACGCAGCAGCTGGGGAACATACCCACAGCAGTCTGGGTGCTCTCCTGGCACCTGGGCTTTCTGTGGACTTGCATGGGATGAGTGTGGGGGTCTGAGGCCCCAATCCACCTGTTTCCTGGGGCTTTCCCTAGGCCAGGAGGTTTGAAGCACCCTCGCTGCAATTCCAGTCCCAAACCCTGAGTGCACCCACCAAGAAAGGGTGCTGCGTTCCTTCTCAGAGTGCTCAGTGGTTTGGGACCATACCTATAGCTGGCTGGGTGCCTGAATGGTGCCTAGGCTTTCTGTGGCGTGAGTGGGGCATCTGGGGCCCCTATCCACTCATTTCCCATAGATTTCCCTAGTCCAGGAGGTTGCACCCCCACTGCACTTTTAGTTCCAAGTCCTGAGTGCACCCACCAAGCAAGGCCTCTGTGTTTCCTTCTCAGAGCATGCCGTGGCTGGGGACCATACTCACAGCAACCTGGGTGCCTGTATGGCTCCTGGTCTTTCTGTAGACTTGCATGGGGCGAGTGGGTTGTCTGAGGCCCCAATCCACCTGTTTCCTGGGGCTTTCTCTAGGCTAGGAGGTTTGACACACCCCTGCCGCAATTTCAGTTCCATATACTGAGTTCGTGTCACCAAGCCGGTCTTTTTTTTTTAGTTTATTTATTTATTAATTAATTCATATTACATCTCAGTTGTTATACCATCCCTTGTATCCTCCCATTCTTCCCTCCCACTTTCACCCTATTCCCCTCCCCTATGACTGATGGGGACCTCCTCCCCCTGTATATGATCATAGAGTATAAAGTCTCTTCTTGGTAGCCTGCTATCCTTCCCCTTTTTAAAAATTTTAAGTTAGTACAAAGTAGTGGGTTTCATGTAACAGTTCAAACACACATGTGATATACTTTGATCGTATTTATCCAGTCAGGACCCCCACGCATCCGCGATCTCTGTCTTCCCCTAATGATACCCCGCCCTCTAAAAAAAAAAAGATTTTAGCTATGAGAGAAGAATATATGACATTTTTTCCTGCAATGACATGATTTCATTCTTCATCCTGACTGACTAGTCCTCTGCACTCTTCGGGGAGCTGGCATTCTGATTCCCACCGAGGTATACTAGTATTCCCACCAGTGCCACAGCCCTCCTTATCTCTTGCCCTCACTTCTCATATTTATAACCCAAACAGAGAGAGAGGACTTGAAATTTCCAAACACTCATCCTGGCCTTTCAACACATCTGCTTGTTACTTGGTTCCTGAAACACACTCTAGCAATCTAGGGCTGAAGTTGGCTGTTTCATGTGACTTCACTTCCCACATCAAGACTTTGAGGCGCTCTCTGTGTACCTACCTGCTTTCTCCCTGGGATCTACGAGTGAGTATTGCTTAAGACAAATAGAACATTCTTAAAAGTCGAAACTGCATTTCTTTTAATCATAGTTCCTGACATGTTGGAAATAGTCCATGTTAAGTGAATCAGTTAGTTATTGAACTAATGAATTAAAATGGCATTTGGTAACTTCCACTATATCCTGTAACTTTAGCTGCCTGCCTGATTTTCTTTCTTTCCTTCTTTCTTTCTTTCCCTCCCTCCCTACTTTATCCTCTCCCTCCCTTCCTTCCTATTTCTTTTAAAAATATGATTTAAAGACCAGAAAGATGGTTCAATGCTTAAGGGTACTAGCTGCTCTTGTAGAGGACTGGGTTCAGTTCCCAGCGCCCACATGGCAGCTCACAACCAACTGCTGTTCTATGTGTCAGAGTCCCTGACACCTTTCTTTTCTTTTCTTCCTGTTGTTTTGAGACAGGGTTTCTCTTGTAGTCCTGGCTGTCCTGGCCTCGCTTTTTAGACCGGTCTGGCCTTGAACTCACAGAGATCCACCTGCCTCTGCCTCCTGAGTGCTGAGATTAAAGGCAAGCACCACCATGCCCAACTCTGACACCATTTCTACAGGCAGCCAGGCATATACACGGTACACATATATACAAGCAGACAAAACACTCATCCACATAAAAAATAAAAATGTAAGAAACTAAATACACACATACTGTATTTTTAATTGACTATTTTATGCATTTACATAATGAATTATAGTTGTTGTTGTTGTTGTTTTCTCCATTCCCTTTACTTATTCGCTTCTTCTCCAGATAGAACTTTTCCCAGCAAGTTTTCCTCCTACTTTCGTGTCATCTTTTTGTGTGTGATCCACTGAGTTTAACTTACAGTTTCTTGCCAGAGCAAGGGTGGGAGAGAATTTAATTGAGATAGTGCAGTGGGTACCCTGCTGAAGAAAATAACATGTTCCCACAGGAATTGTTAATTGCCAGTAGTTCCCTGAGATGGACCTCATGGGCTTTCTGGATCTGTGACGTGTTGATGAGGCCAGTCTTGAGCAGGTCTTGTACATATAACTACAGCATCACTGAGGGTAGTTTTTGTTTTGTTTTTGTTTTGATTGTCTTTTGTTGTTGTTGTTTTTAGACAGGGCTCACTACAAAACCCAGGCTGTCCTGGAACTCACTCTGTAGACCAAGTGGATCTTGAAGTCACAGAGGTCACCCTGCTTCTGCCTTCAGTTTTTGGGATTAAAGCCATGTGCCACACCAAACCTGATTTGCACTGAGTTTTTAAGCACAACAACTATGTCATATCCAAAAGACACCTTAAAAAACTTTTTTAAGATTTATTTTATTTTCTGTGTGCTTTATCTGCATGAATGTCTGTGTACCATGTAGGTGCCTGAAGTCTGTGGGGTTCAGAAGAGGGTATTAGATACCTTGGAATAGAGATACAGGTAGTTGTGAGCCACCATGTAGGTGCTGGAAATCTAACGTAGGGCCAATAAAAGAGCAGCTGATGCTCTTAATTTCAGAACCATCCCTCCCATCCCCTAAATACATCTTCCTGCTACACATCTCCCCATCCTTTTATTCATCTTCTTCCCTCTTTGGCAACGTTCCCTATGCCTTACACTGGATGATCTCCCAGTTAAGGATGAACATCCAACATCACTTATTTTCAGCACTTTGGTCTGTTTTGAGTTTCTGCATAAACCACAGCACAGTGTAATAAGAAGCTGTGATGAAGGCCGAAGGTGGCACTAATCTACGGTTGGCTACAAACATGAGCACGCACATAGAAGGCAGGTCAATAGTACAGCTGTTTATAAAAACAGTAATAGTAGGTCCTCCCTGTAGGGCCAATAAACACTCAGCCACGGGCTCTTGACTACTTTACAGAACCAGGCATAAGTTTCTTCCTGGGGAACAGGCTTACATTCCAATCTGAAAGTGGTTGCTTAACTTCATGGCACTCTCACTACTATTGCACTTGATGGCACATCTGGCAGGTCATTATTGCAGCTCATAGGAGTCACACTGGAAAAGATGGTTGAATGGTGAGAATAGACATCCTTGTCTTATTCCTCTGTAAGTCTGCTGTGATGGTCACATATTTCTATAGCCCACTTTTGCCATGGAAAGCTTTTCATTCTCTGTTCATTATAATGATAGTTTTGCTGGGTTTATTGAGCTGGGTGTCTTTTTTATTTGTATTTTTATATTTTGGTTTCTTTGAGACAGGGTTTCTCTGTGTAGCACTAGCCTCGAGCTCACAGAGATCTGCCTGGCTCTTCCCTCTAAGTGTTGAGATTAAAGACTTGTGCACGATCACCTGGCTTAAGCTGGGTGTCTTAGTAAGGGTTTTCTATTTCTGCCAGGAAACACCATGACCAAAAAGCTAGTAGGGGAAGGAGAAAGAAACCCACCAGTGCAGACATTCCTTCTCCGCATTTTGGCCACTGTGTGGTGAGACCCATGCATCTTCGTAGTCTAGACTAGCTGCTATAATAAAATGCCACAATCTGGGTCACTTGCAGTGAACATACACTTAGTAGCTAATGGACCGGAGGCAGAAGGATCAAGATTGAAGCACTGTAATCTGGCAAGACCTTGCATGCTTCCTCATACCACGGCAGAAGAACAAGGAAGAGAGGGGAAGGGAGAAGGGGAAGTCAAAAGGATGTGGCTTTCATATCATTTTTCTTGCTGTGAAAAAGTACCCGACAAAAGCGACTTAAGGAAAAAAGTGTTTATTTTGGCTCATGGTTTGAGAGTAGAGTTCAGTGTGGCCTCAGGAATGGCTCCAGCTGTGGCATCAGAGACCTGAGGCAGCTGGATCTGCCAGAACCCTAGCTAGGAAGTAGAAAAAGACAAATGCTGGTAGCCCACTTGATTTCTCCTTGTGATTCAGTCTGGACCCCCTAGCCCATGGGATGCTTGCAACCTCTTTGGGATGAAACCTTCTCACCTCAGTTAAGTCTGTCTGAAAACTTCCTCTCAGAGGGATGTGCTCTAGGTGCCTCTAAGTCAAGTCAACAGCTACCTTGGAACAGAGATAAAGAGTTTTATACTGTCCAATTTGTTGTTTAGCTTATTTAGAGGCAAATTTGGGTCTACTTGCTTCATTATAATACATAGGAATCTTTTCTCAGGAAGTCACATAACAATAGTGTTTCATTTTATAAGCAATATTTATAGGGTCTCCAGGAAACTGGAACAGATACTGTTTAAAAAAATGGTGACAAGAACAGAGCATTAGAAAAAAATATGCTTCAGTGGAATACAAACATTTTCTATACACACAGCATCCAGTAGGCTATCAGATTCTAGCCTTTCAGAACTTTTACGCCATGTGAATTGATAGGAATCAGGCTTCTGATTTCTACTTTTTGACTGGGCCTCACCTTCAGTTGCTGTCCTTCATCCACTTAGGGCTGTTTTAGTAAGAATCATGCTAAGTCAATTTGACAACAATCCAACACTTCATATCTGATCATCCTCTGCAGGTCTTCAAATCCCCAGTGTAGCTGATCACTCTGCTCTGCCATCGAAACTCTTTGTGGGTCTTACAAGTACCCCACAGCCTCCTTGATTTCTTCTCCCTGGACTCCACTCTGCCCAGTGGCTATATATCCCCGCTGTATACACCCCCATTTTCTTGTATTTGGGAAAGAACTAAGTTCCACATCTAGGTCTTTTTTCCTCTAAGGTAATAATTCCTGAATAAAAATAGCTCTTAATGTTTTAACTACAGTCTGCATCTGGGCTTTGTTGGCAATAAATATGAAAAGTCTGTCTTACATAGAAGACTGAACTGACTTCTCATCCCCTGTGGAAAGTAGAGCTTTGCAGACCAGTTTCTTTCCTATGGAGAACTTTGTGCCTTTTGACTTTTCTGTTAACACAATTATATGAATACTCAAAACAAACATTTGACACAAGCCCACCTTTGTTTCTTCATGAGAATCATGGTTTTTCCACTTGATGTACCAGAGGTCCCATGCATATATCCAACAGATTTGCCCAGCAGAGCTAGGCAGCCTTCGGAGCCAGGTAAGTGTGCTTGCACTGGCAGTCTGAATGAGGGAATCTTTTCTGGGGTCACGTCACAGAGTCACAGCCAAAGTGTCCACTACACAAAACTCATGTTTTGTTTTGGATTGTGGTTTGTTTACAGCTAAAATATTTTTCCTTATTGGAAAGCAACAGTTTGCCATTTGGTTTTAGAAGCTGATTATTTGATGACTGCTGTCAATGAGGTAATAGTTTACAGAGCTTCTGCCAGGTGCGAAATGGCAGACAATCTTGTACACCAGTGTTTCAATTTGCCTACTTTTCATTGTGAGCTCTTGGAGAAATCAATTGAAAAATGTTTAAGGATCAAGTTCAGGGGCTGGGGAGATGACTCAATGGATAAAGTACTGCCATACAAACATGAGGACTGGAGTTCAGAGCCCTTATGACAACATAAAAGCTAGGCTGGGGTAGTGGCCTTCTTGCAACCCCATCATCTGAGAAGCAGACACAGGGAATGCCAGGGGAAGCTAGCTGGCTAGACTAGCTGACTCAGCAAGCCCCAGTTCGGTGAGGGAACCTCTTGAGCAAATGCAGTGAATAATGACAGAGCAAGACAAAGCCGATGGCCACTTCTGCTTTCAAGTGCATGGGCACATACGTGCACCCATATACATGTGAATGTACATATGCTCATATCACATAAAGAAAAAAATTAAATAAAAAAACTTGCCAAGAACAAAGTTCAGGCTGGTCATGGCTGTAATCCCAGAACTCAGGAGAGAAAGAGATTTTAATTTTTCCTTCTTTCTTTCTTTCTTTCTTTCTTTCTTTCTTTCTTTCTTTTCAAGACAGGGTCTCTCTGTGTATCCTTGGCTGTCCTGGACTCATTTTGTAGAACAGGTTGTCCTCCAACTCACAGTGATTCACCTGCCTCTGCCTCCTGAGTGCTGAGATTAAAGGATTGCACTGCCGCTTCCTCCACCGCCTTTTTAAAGATTTATTTATTTATTATTATATATAGTGCTCTGCCTACATGTACATCTGCAGGCCAGAAGAGGGTATCAGATCACATTATAGATGGTCATGAGCCACCATGTGGTTGCTGGGAATTTAACTCAGGACCTCTGGAAGAGCAGACAGTGCTCTTAACCACTGAGTCATCTCTCCAGCCCCCAATTTCTTTCTTTCTTAAAATAATATTTATTTATTTGTATGAGAGCTCTATTTGCATGTACACCTGTATACCAAAGAGGGCATCAGATCACATTCTGGATGATTGTGAGCCACCATGTTGTTGCCAGAAATTGAACTCAGGGCCTCTAGAAGAGCAGACTGTGCTCTTAACCAGTGGGCCATCTCTCCAGCCAGAGGATTTTAATTTCAGGATTAGCCTGGCCTACTTGGTGAGACCTGTTTCAAAATAAAGTTAAATATTTAGTTAAATAATTAGTTAAATAATTAGTTAAAATTTTAGCAAATAAGATATATTTAATAGTATTGGAATTTAGAATCTTCAGCTGTCGGTGTTTAAGTTTAAAAGTTTTGAGGAAGCTTATGCAAATTACATGCATAACTGTCTCTAAAGGGGCACGTTGTATAATGAAGAATACATTTGGGTGAAACAAGGTTATGAATCAAGCAGTCAAGCAATTGTTATTTATTTATTTATTTTATTTATTTAGAGACAGGGTTTCTCTGGGTATCCCTGGCTGTCCTAGACTCACTTTGTAGACCAGGTTGGACTCGGACTCACAGAGATCCACCTGCTTCTCCCTCCCAGGTACTGTGATTACAAGCATGCACCACCATGCCTGGCACAATTATTTAATTTGAAATTGTTTATTTTAATTTTATGTGCATAGGTATGCTGCCTGCATATGTGTCTGTGTGAACATTTCAGAACTCCTGAAGCTGGAGTTACAGACAGTGGTGAGCTATACTCAGGTGCTAGGAATTGAGCCTGGACCCTCTTGAAGAGCAGCCAATCCTGCTGAGCCATCTCTCCAGCCCTATTAATTGTGAGACATAAAATAAAACGTTAATCTGGTCTTAATTGGGTACTAATTGATTAATGGGTATTCATTATCTACACAGCACAGTAGTATCTCGAGATACAGAAATACTGATTACTAAATTTTTTGGAGCTAAACCCAGGTCCTCTGCAAGAGCAGCAAGTGCTCTTAACTGCTGAGGCATTCCTCCAGCCTCTCTGATTACTGGTCTTCACCCTACATCAGATTCTTGAAGTTTCATTTTTATGAGGCTCTTTGGCTCTGTAATGAGTACGTTCATTTCTGCCTCTTTGAGAAGTGAGCACGAATCCCATGGCAGCTGAGGAAAGCTGTGTTGTGTATATTTACCAGTTCTCCTGGTAGCCTGCGAAGTTCTGATGAGTGGCAGGGCACAATTATGCACACTGCAGTTTTCTCTATGAAATGCAAGTTAGCTTGGCTAAAAAGTTATAATGAATGTGGGGCTTATACTATGTTTAGTAGCCATAGCTTCAGATAAATACAGCTGTGTATTTCTAATTTTGGAGGAAAATTGGAAATAATTTTGGTCTGCAAATCCCTTTGTGCTCACCAAGATTACTAAGACCTAAAGAACTAAAACAGCCATTGAGATTTCCCAGAGGGCCCCTAGAAAGTTACAAAGAGTTGATCTTTCCCCTTGTAAAAGAAAGGTGCTAAAACTGGGTTTGCTGGATATGCTATTGTTGATGAGGAGAGAGCTGTCAAATCAGAAGAGATGTTTGTTCTTCTCCATGTGGGATGTGTGTGAGAAGATGGAGCCTCTGCCCGACATTCCCCCTTGCCCATGACTTGTTCCTTGTGGCAGGAGAGCTCTGCTCTGGCTGGTCTCAGACAAGGGTCCTGGCCTTAGTTGTGATTTCAGTCATTTTGTATCATCTGTTAGATGTAATTCACACACCATGCCATAAAACTCAGCCATTTAAAGTATACAATTAGTGGCTTCTTTTTATTAATTAAAAAATTAGCATAATGAGCCGGGTGTGGTGGTACATGCCTTTAATCCCAGCACTCACAGGCAGAGGCAGGTGGATCTCTATGAGTTCAAGGCCAGCCTGGTCTACAAAGTGGGTCTTGGACAGCCTTGGCTGTTATACAGAGAAACGCTGTCTCAAAAACCAAAAAAAAAAAAAAAAAAAAAAGAAAAAAGAAAAAAGAAAAAGAAAAAGAGAAAGAAAGAAAAAAGAAAAAAAGAAAAGGAAGAAAAAGAAAAGAAATTAACATCATTTATTTTATGTGTATGAATGTTTTGCCTTCACATATATGTGTGTGTACCAATTGCATGCCTAGAGCGTGTGGAGATCAGAAGAGCACATTGGATCTCCTGAGACTGGAGTGGATGATGGGAACCAAACCTCTGCTAGAACAAGCTAGAACAAGTGGTTCTTAACCACTGAGCCATCTTGCTGGCCCCGGAGTATAGCTAATAGAACATGCACACTGCTAGGCTGCTATCACTGCTGTCAATTTGGGAACACATTCATCATCTAAAGATGAAATACTGTATCTATTAGCAATCACTCAAGTCAGATTTGCCAACTTTGAATATTTCCTATAAGTGGAATGTTGTCATCTGTTGTCTTTAGTTGCTGACTTCTCTTCCTAAATTATAGCATTCTGGGATTCCATGTTGTACAATGTATGAGTATTTCATTCTTTGCTATTGTCAATTATTTACTACTCAGTTATGTGCATTTATTTATTTCTTTAACAGGTATATTTATTTTGTTTTTACTTTTTAGCTATTATGGATACTTCTGTGATACAAATTTATTTACAAGTTTTTATGGGGAAGTTTTCATTTCTCTTAGTTATATCCCAAGAAATAAAATGTTAGATTATATGGTAAATTTCTGCTTAATATTTTCATGGCAACTCTACATTTAATTGCAGACTATTTACCAAAGTGGCTGCACTGTTTTGTATTCTTATCATCAGAGTGTGATGTTTTTAATTGCTCCATGCTATTTTGATTATAAGCCATCCTAATTATTGATGTTAAATATTCTTCAGAGTTTCTATTGACTGTGCAACTTTTTAGATAACTTTTTATTCAAACTCGATGACTATTTTGTAATGGAGTTATATGTTATCTTTGCCATCAGATTGTAAGATTTTATATATTCTAGATACAAGTTTCTAATCAGACATAGGAATTACAGTTATTTTTCCCATTCTGTGTGTTTGTGTGTGTGTGTGTGTGTTTCCCAAGACAGGGTTTCTCTGTGTAGTCTTGTCTGTCCTGGACTCGCTTGGTAGGCCAGGCTGGCCTCGAACTCACAGCAATCCACCCGCCTTTACTTCCCAAGTGCTGGGATTAAAGATGTGCGTCACCATGCCTGGCATCCATTCTGTGTTTTACTGTGTGCATTCTTCTTTATATCATAGCACACTATGTCAGAAACATAGATGAGCACTTTGTGTCTTATTATAATGTCAGAACTTATTGAAAAGAAATTAAGAAGGAATGGTAGTTTTATTGGCAGAATTTCCTCATCAAATAATTCCATATTCCTTGATATTCCTGGCCAATATAAGCTCAGGGTTTTTTTTTGTTTTGAATTGTAGCCACTAATATTAATATGAAAATCACATATTATACATCAAAAGTACATCTGTCTAACCATGTGTGTGTGTGTATATATATATATATATATATATATATATATATATATATATACATACATGTGTATGTGTGTGCGTATGTGTGTGCGTGTGCATGTGTGTGTGTGTGTGTGTATGTGTGTGTGTGTGTGTGTGTGTACAATGGCTGAAAAGGGTTCAAGAGGCTCAGCAGTGATCAGGATGTTTCAGAGACCCGAAAGACAGAAATGCCAGGCATTAAAATAGTCTCTATGAAAAGAAGGTAATGATCTTAATCTGGAGGTTTGCTGGAGACTTGCTGCTACTGTGGAGTTAGGCTTCAGGGTCAGAGCTGAGCTGGAGAAGCAAGGTGTGCTAGAGGCTATGGAGGCGAGCAATCAGCAGGTGGATTCATGGTAGGTCCAGATGGACACGCAGGCAAATGAAATAGGCCGTGTCAACAACAGGGACCAAGCTGAGCCGAAGCCCTGAGCTAATTAAAAAAAATCTCAGTCTGTCAGTTCCTCAATACACAAACCAAATAGCCAGATGAGGACAAGATGGTGGGGCTGTCACCATCACAGTGTTAAGTATTCTCCCTTGCTCTCATTCTTCCACCTGATGTGTCTGGTGGGTTCTGGGGCCAGGTTTTCCTCATTTGACTTGACTATATCAAATTTACTTCGATATGTTTATAGAGTGGCCAGCTTTCTACTTTTAGGGTTAAGTCATTTATTTATCAAGGTGTTCTTCATGTATCCACCCAAATGCAGAGTCATTCTCCATCCTCAAAATGGAGTCTCTCAGAGCAAAGCATAGACTGAAAACAACTGTTTTATATAATATGGAGCACTTACAGGAAGGGCAAAGCCTGATCTCCTATCTATCTATCTATCTATCTATCTATCTATCTATCTATCTATCTATATGTTCTAGTTAGAGACAAGATTTCCTGGCTCAGGCTGGTCTCAAATTGGATAAGAAGCCAAAGCTAGTTTTGAATTTCAGATGCTCTTCTCTCCACATTTTAGGTACTGGCACTATAGGCATGTACCACCATGCTTTTTGTTTGTTTTGTTTTATTTTTAAAAAACACTTTCTTTTCCTTTCTTCCTTGATCCTTCTTCCTCCCCATCCCCCACCCCCTCTCGCTCTGAGATAGTGTTTCTCTGTGCGTCAGCCCTGGCTATACTAGAACACACTTTGTAGACCTGGCTGTCCTCAAACTCACAGAGATCTGCCTCTGCCTCCTGAGTGCTGGAGTTAAATGTTTGTGTCACCATGTTTGACCCCGTTTTCTTTCTTTAAAAAAAATTTAAATTAATATTAGTGTGTGTGTGTGTGTGTGTGTGTGTGTGTGTGTGTGTGTGAGGAGGAGAAGGGAAAGGAGGAAGAGGGAGAAGAGGAGGAGGAGGGGAGGAAGATGAGGAGGAGGAGGAGGAGGAGGAGGAGGGTAGAAGAGTATTAGATCACTTGGAGCTGAACTTACAAGCAGTTGTGAACTGCCTGATGTGGGTGGTGCTGAGAATCAAGCCTGGGCCTTCTACAAGAACAGTATAGATTCTTTCTTAACCACTAAGCCATCTCTCCAGGCCCTTGTTTTCATTTTCTTCCTTCTTTCCTTCCTTTCTTTTGTTTTTGTTTTTTGTTTTTTGAGAGAAGGTTTCACTGTGTAGCCTTGACTGTCTTGGACTTGCTTTGTAGACCAGGCTGGCCTTGAACTCATAGTGATTCATCTGCCTCTGCCTCCCCAGTGCTGGGATTATAGGCATGCCCCACCACAGCTGGCTTCATTTTCTTAATAGTGTCTTGTTAAGCTCTTTGTGATAAAGAGTAGATTATGTTAATTTTTTCTTACTTGTGTTTTGAGCATCATATCCAAGGAGACTCACAAAGACTTACTCCTTACAGTTTGTTGTGAGTTTCGAAAACTGTTAACTTTTGTATTTAGTACTTCTTTCATTTTTTTTTAACTAGTTTTAAAAAATATGATCTGAGGAAGGGTCCAGCTTTATTTTTTTACATGTGGTTCTATAGTTGCTATATTTGATAATAATGCTTTTTTATCAAATATGAGCATGTTCTTGTAAGGTTTTAAAACTCATTTGACTAATGCTTACAACATCTTGTTGGGTAGATGGGCATGGTACCTGGCTTATAGGATTCCTAGACTTCCAAATTAATGTAGAAGGTAATTTCCTGGCAAGCTCAAGAATCTTGTAAAATGTAGGGAACTTAGAGAAAAAAAAATGTTACCCCCATTTATGAGAATTGGAAGAAAATATGGTAAAGAGTTTCTTCTTTGTTGCCTATCATTGGGATAACAAATCACAGACTTCAAAGGTCCATTTTAGTATACTGCATAAAGCCTTCAAGCAAAGCATATTTGTGATATATTACATGGGAAATGAATGTTCTTGGTGAACCTTTGTAAATAACCATGCTAAATGTGTTAATATTAATCTTATTTGATGATCATAATAATCTTGATTACAGGGAAGGGAGGAACCTAAGAATTACAGAGAAAATGCTTCTCAACCGACAGTTACACACTGCATACAGAACATCTATCTCTATTACAGGATTCGAGTCTTTTAACACGTCACAACTACAGGGACAGTTAGACATGCACATCCTGTGTTGTCTGATTGATCTCAATTTACTTCTCACTTATGGAAAAGAAGCATTTTGCACCTTATTAAAAATTTCATTCCTGGGGCTAGAAGGTGGCTCAGCAGTTAACAGTGCTTGCTGCTCTAGCAAAGAGTTGTTTTCAGCACTAACGAGGGGGTGGGTGGTGGCGTCCATAACAACCTGTAATTCCATTACCAGGATGTCTGATGTCTCTTGCTGGCCACCATAGGCACACACTCATAGGAGTGGAACACACACACACACACACACACACACACACACACACACACACACAGTATAAATAAAAGCAAATGCTTTAAAAAAAAGTCCATTCCTTTATACAGATTTTACATTTTGAACTTTTCTTCTAAATATAAAATATGCTGAAAGTTAAACTTTTTTTCCTCAATCTAGGAGAAATCACGATTTTCCTCCCTCCCTTAAACTTTCTCTTTTTTGTTTTTCTCTTATCTTTTGTTTTTCAAGACAGGGTTTCTCTGTGTAACAGCCCTGGCTGTCCTGGACTCCCTTTGTAGACTAGGCTGGCCTCAAACACACAAAGATCCGCTTGCCTCTGCCTCTGAGTGCTGGGATTAAAGGCGTGCACCAAACATTGGTGTTTTTTTTTTTAAACAATGGAGGCCAAATCAGATCAATAGAGGATTTGAAAATGTGCAGATTTTTTAGATGCGCTTCATTTGGTTATTTAAAGACTACAAAACAAAGAGGTTGACTTTGTCCAAAGTGACAGGTGCAGGAAATAAATCTGACAATGAACAGACAAGAAAACTTAAATGCTCAAAAGCAAGTAAAAAAAAAAGTTTTACATCTTTAATGACTTCATAATCCTAGATTTAAAAACAAACAAGAGTAATTTTTTTTCTTATCTTCCTAGCACAAGGCAGAAGGCAGGCCCACCCCTGCTTGGTGTAAATATAAGTAGTTTTTAACTTTGCAGTTTTTCTTTTAGAAATTCAATGAGCGAGTTGCATACTTGTGATGGTGCAGACTTCAGAATGTTTATTTCCAGAACTTCTGTAGCAGAAAGCTTGAAGGCATCCTAAATTTACCAACAGTAAGGACTTTTTCAGAAAATAATATATATAAATGATTCATTTTAAAAATGTATATACGTAGCCTGGTGTGGTGGCACACACCTTTAATTGCAGCACATGGGAGGCAGAGGCAGGTTGATTTCTGTGAGTTCCAGGAGAGTCTGGTCTACAAAGCCACAGCTGTTACACAGAAAAAAAAAAAAAAAAGGAAAAAACCTGTCTTGAAAAACCAAACAACAACAACAAAACCCAAAAAAGTGTATGCATACATATTTATACAAGCACACATACCTATATAGTCACTATACATACATACACACATAGGTATATATACACATATTTAGATGAAAATATGGAAGTCTTCAACACAAAACTTTTTTATGCATAATCTCTTTACTGTGACTCAGATGCCACAGCAGAGGTTCATAGCACATTAATGAACAGCAGCTAGTACAAGGGACACCTGTTCTTGAAATGCACAGGAGCAGTCAAAGAGCTTTCCCAAGAATATGTGGAGTCTGGAGGCTGAATTATCAAGTCAAATGCTTGCCACCAAACCAGGCCACATATATACATTTTAAAAACTAATCATTTACGTATACTGTTTGAGGAGCTAAGGACCCACATATGTACTTACTGAGAATGGTTCAACTCCAAACTTTTATCTTTCATGTTTATGCTAATTATGTAACATACAAAATATAGTAGCAGAAATATACCCATAAGATAACCCAATATTTCTAATTTGATGCATTGTCTTTCCAGATATTGCATACTGTTGGATGAGCTCTTGTTTTCAATGCGCAAAGGCATTGGTCAACAGATGTCGGAACGTGGAACAGCATCTCAGCATGACCTAGGCAGGACAGAGAGTCTCTTTGTTCATTAACCATTAAAACAATTTTCTATAGAGAGATGGTTCAGTGGTTAAGAACACTAGCACCACTTACAGAAGACCAGGGTTTGATTGCCAGCCTGCACACAGTGGCTCACAACTGTCTGTTACTTCAGTTTCAGAGGATCTGGTCTCCTCTTCTGGCTTTTGTGTGTATTGCTTATATGTGAGACAAACATGTGAGGCAAAATACCCACATATATAAGATGAATATATATATATATCTTTTTAAAAGGATTTTTATGGGATGAACAATATCCAGACAAGGTTTTAATAAAGACACACACATACACACACAGTACCAATTATTCAGTCTGTCTAATGAGCTAACAGAAGTCTTTGCATAAGTAACAGTGAGTGTGTGGGTGTGCATTTATGTATTACTTGGTTTTTGGTTTTAACCTGTGTTCAATGGCATTGCTGTATATCAATAGAATAATATCTAAAAAAGAAATCAAGAAAACAATCTCATTTATAAAAAGTTGTAAAAAAATAGTAGTTATGAATAAATGTGAACAAAGAAGTGAAATATCCCTGTAATTAAAAATATAAAACTTTGATGAAAGACATTAAAGAAGATAAAAAAAATTTCTTGCGATGCAATCTTGGGACTTAGCGTGTTGTTGCATAGCTGACCTCAAGCTTCTGGGCTCAGGTCATGGTCCTGTCTTAGCCTTCCAAGTAGATGATATTACAAGTGCATATCACTACCAATATGTTTCTTTAGAAATAACTACATATCTTTCAATTAAGTATCCATTGGACAGCTAGTGAATGGTGAATTAATGCTAACCTTATTAATGCATAGTATAAAAATAATCACTTATGTGTTAGTCAGTACTCTGTTGTTGTGAAGAGACACATGGCCAAGGCAACTCTTATATTAAAAAAAGCATTTAAGGGAGACTTGCTCACAGTTTTAGAGGTTTAGTTCTTTATCATCATGTGGGACACATGGCAGTAGGAATGGCAGGCATGGTGCTAGAAAATTATTTGAGAGCTGCATCCTGATCCACAGGTAGAGGGAGACTGGGCTTTGGAAACCTCAAAGCCCACCCCCCAGGGACATACTTCTTTAACAATGCCACACCTCCTAATCTTTCTGCTCCTGCCAAACAGTTCCACTCCCTGGTGACTAAGCATTGAAATAGATGAAACTATGGCGAGCATTCTTATTAACACCACCCCAGCTTTTAAGTACGTGTGACTCAGATAGAATTAGTAATTCAAATGAAATTTGTGTAGTTTATTAATTAACATATTATTGTGGAGTCAACTGATTTCAAATGACATCCACTTCCACTTAAAATACAAAATAATTTGAATCTGAGCTTTTGGTAGATGTCGGATATTTTTTGAATTTAGACCTCAGTCTACAGTATCCTTGGCTTAGTGTGCTAAAATTATTTCTGTCAGTCATGCTTCCAAGCAACGCAGTGAGGTAGGTAATGACTACCCTGGCCTAATGAGGGGTAATCGGTAGCACTGAGAAAATGACTGACTGGCTGCAGCTTACCCGGGGAGTCTATGCCAATGTGCAGACTGATGTCTCCGAGGACATTTCCCCGAAACTTTCAGGACATAAATTCTACACTTTGGAGTCTTGTGTGTGTTCAAAATAATCCTACAGAAACAAAATATGTAAATACATATATAAATCTACCTTAGCCTGTCCAGGTGGCTGTGGCTCAAATACCATATCCTGCAACAGAAACAGGTAGGTATTCCCACCTATTTCCTGGATCCCTGGTTGGCGGATGGTACCTTCTTCTCTGCTCTTACCTGTTATAAGAGAAAGGGAATTCTTTTGAAATTCCTTTAAGATTTTTAAAAGTATGCACACCTGTGTGGGGGTGCGTGTGTAGGGGGAGGAGATGTCCATGTGTGTGGGTACATGTGGAGCCCGGAGGCCTCAGAGCCTCTTGGAGCTGGAGTTGCACACACCTTGAACCCACATTGGGTTCAAGGAACAGAATTTGAAAGCTGAGCCATCTCTTCTGCCTGAGGTTTGTTTCATGAGGTTACCAGTCTCCTGCCTAAGGGCTCTACCCTCATGACCTCCACAAAGTCCCACTGCTAACACCCTCACATTGGAGGTTGGGGTTTCAACATATAAATTTGGGGAACAGATACAAATATTTGGCTTCTAACAAAAATGGCTCATTGAGATTGTGTACATAGATTAGATAACATAATGGTTGTTGACAGTTTCAAATTTATTTCTTCTTTAATATAATTTGCAACCGCTTTCCATTTACCCTAAAGCTAATGCAAGTGCAAGTTGGTATCAAACAAAACCAAACCAAAAAACAAAACAAAACAAAACTAACACACAAGCAAACGAAAAAAATCACAAAGAGCCTATTCACAGCTCCCATAGCAGGGGTGCTCAGCTTTGTCCTGTGTGATCTAGGGGTTAGGCCCCACACAAAAACTCAACCTGGAGATGTAAGCCAGAGACTGAGAGGACACTGGAACAGGTCACTAAAGACTATTGGAGATTCTGTTTCCCAGGACATCTTCAACAAATACTCATCTGTCTCGAGTGAATCATTGGTGAAGAGACCTTTGAGGCTAGCATAGTAGTAGATGGCCCTTTCGAAATGAATACTTCCTAAGAAAATGCTTCCCCATCTACTTGGTTCATCACAACATCTAAATAGTTAAATGATACCTCTGCTAAAGTCCTACTTGTCTGCTACCCTCCCTTTTAGAGAAACTGGTTTCTGAATAATTTCCCTTGTATGTGCATTTTAAGGGTGTGTAATTAACTGGTAACAGGTTGTTAGGTAGCTGATGAGGTGTGAATCAGCCCCTAATTTGTTTTCTTTATTTACAACTTGCCTTGCACTTGAAGATGACAGTGTGGTGTTTTTCATTCCCTGCTTCCTTTGCCAGATTAAAAAGTGATTTGTGAAGCCATTTTTAATCCCTCAAATTCCATTAAAGAGGAATATCCAGGGGAGTCTTAATCAAGACATAATAGCCTCTAAAATGTGATCCCACACAAGCACTTCCGCTGTGGCCCTATTTCAGCTCTTTGTTCAGGGTTTGCCTCCAGTTAATTGAACTCAGCCCCGGCACCAACCTACAACTTCTGAAATAGCCTCCATGTTGGTACCAGCTTTGTTGCAAATGTTTGCAGCTAATATATTTTATTGCCTTAGAATTTATCATATAATCCAAAGGCATAATGTGTTATAAAATGATTGTATTAATGGTAAAAGTGTGCGCCTTGCCTTCTATTTAATAAATGTTAAAAAAAATAAGTTTAAGAAAATATTAAAATAGTTATAATTGAATAAGAATTGCTATCCCCACCCCACCCCCAAAATCCCAAACCAACAAGGCTAGAAATCTGAAGATGCAGTTGAAACAAAAATGGCTAAATGTAGATTCCATATACAACTAGGAGAGTGAATTGGGAAGCAGGGAACATGTTGAGTTATTGGATGAGTTTGAAATAACAAATGAAATAGAAACTGTCCTTGCATTTTACAAACCTATCACACAAGCTAAGCTACAGAATATGTGAAAATGTTACATATAGAACGTCCCACTACCCTAGAGTAGACAGCTACTATGCAGCCAAGCTCAGTGTTAGTGGCATTTGATTTCTAACTTATCAAAGCTCACACCAGGACATCTCCTACAACAACGCAGGGGCTGGGGTACTTTAAAAAAAAAAACGTATGTATCTGTGGGCTTTGCTTGCATATATATGTATGTGCCATGTGTGTGTCTGGTATTCCCAGAAATCAGAAGAGGGCATTGGATCCCCTGGAGCTGAAGTTACAGATGGTAGTGAGCTTCCACAGAACTGCTAGAGATTGAAGCCCGGTCCTCTGCAAGCGCAGCAAGTCTCCGTAACAGCAGAGCCATCTCTCCAGCCCCCAGGATACTGTTTTTGGATCTAGCTACATTTTTCCCCATGAGCATGTTGTGTGACACAAATAAATATCTACTCACCTCACCTGGAGAACCAATGCCAGTCAAAGTCCATCTTGTGAATCCATGAGTTTATTAAGATGATTACTTATGGGAGTATGAAGAAGGTGTTACTCACAGGAACAGAGATGTCTCGGGCAGCTGAATCATTAAGAGTTCATGCCAGCATGGTTCATGGTTAATAAAATCTGGAACACTGGACCACACTGTATGACTTGTAGGCAGCTCAATAGGTTTGAGTATTTTCCAGGCTGCTCCCTTGGCCTAAGCTTCTTCTAGTGAGCTCAGCTTGTCTGAGAATATCACTTAGTAGTCCTTATTGCTTATATAAGCTTTGAGAGGAAGGGACCTAACACATTTGTTCAATTTCAGGGAGTCCCTGAAATTTTTGAGTTGCCTACTTCCTGTGTCTAAAAGAACCTCCTTTGAGTACATCCTGAGTCTTAAGGAACTTCCTTGAAGGACTGAATGCTTCATTTACACTTAGAACATCCTGAGTCTTAATGAGATTTCCTCAGAGATGGGATATTTTATTTTAAAGGAAATTGCTACCCAACAGAGCATCAGAAATAGAAATTGTGGCCATTTTTATTTTATAATAATACCAGTGCTTATTGAGTTCTTTACACAAGTTATGCATTGTTTTAGGTGCTTTATTTTGTTAACTTGGAGAATTTTCACAGTGAGTTTATGAATAGTATTATTAAGCTTCTTATTTTATAGACAAAGCCAGTAATGCTTAGTTTCACAGTTAAAACTAATTTGTCCAACATTACCTTCTGCTGGGAAAACTAAAAACAAAATTACCTCCTAACTAGAAAACCTCTTTACCAGATGGGAGGGAAAGAAAATAGTTTTATTATTGAATAACCACTAAACCAAAATGTGACCTCATTATGTGCAGCCTACCAAGCATTTGCAAAGACTGAAAGAAATCTCATTCTTTTATATAACCAAGCAGATAAAGCACATTGCATGCATATTTTCAAGATGAATGCTTCTAGTCTTCAAGAAATGGGCTTAATAGCAACACTTGTCACCCGCAGAGCTCATCCTAACTTCATGTGGTAATATAGTGCTAGCTTACTGGCTTTATTACAAAGATGCAAAGCATCTCATTTTTACAAGAGGTAGTTTTGGATCTTGGTGCAAGATACTGACCAAAGCTGGGTCTAGGTCTTCCTACAGAAACTTCCAGATAGGCCTTCTACTTCAGGTAAAATATATCAACTATGTTTTAAGGAAATAAGAAAACAGTTTATTTTCAGCCAAATATGGGTGGTCCAATGGATTATGACCCAAGGGACACTGACTTAAGTTACCCTGAATTATCATTCAGGCCTTACTATGCAAGATGTGGACATTTATAGTTATAGAACAGAGGAAAGCCATGAGTCAATGTGTTTAACAAACACTATGGCGAGGTGGAGCATAGGTTTCAGAAGTTATTTTACAGCCATCTTAGCTTTGGAATTGATGGAGATTAGAGATGCCATTGCAGAACTGTATCTAAAAGTCATCAAGATGTTAAGTGGGATATACAGACTGATAATTAAAGACTATTAAAGGGGGCTGAAGATTAGGACTTGAGAGGTGGCTCACAAGGTAAGAGCATTTGTTACTCTTCCAGGGGACTGGAGTTCTCAGCATCCACATCAGGTAGCTCACAGCTGCCTGTAACTCCAGTTTCCAGGGATCCAGTGCCTTCATGAGCACATGTATCTAGTACGCACACACACACACACACACACACACACACACACACTTACACTTATACACACATAAACTCACACATACATAGTCACACACAGACACACACGCACTCATACACACCCAGTCATATATACCCACTCATACCACACACACTCACATACATAATTACTCATACAATACACATCCACACACAGATACACACACACACACACACACACAAATAAAATCTACTGAAAACTTAGAAAGAGGGTATGGCACTAAAGGTAGCTGCAGATAATTTTTGCTGATCCACAACACTGTTCACAGGCAGCCTACATCAAGCACTCCAGAGATCTCTAATACACATGCAGATCCTTCAGAGGGCTCCCTTTACAATTTTTGTATGCTTTTCCAATAGTTAATCAATGGCATGATTAGGATTTAAATCCAGATAGTCTTGTTTTAACTTTTTAAAAAAATCATATAGCATACTCCCTCTGCTAAGCATCTTTCCTGGGTTAGCAAAAGATGTGATGAGGGAGGCCACAGATGCTCACTGACTGTACTATGCACCAAACATTTTTCTAGACATCAGAGTTAAAATTATGGATAGAGAAGAGCCTCTAAGTGGAGAGCCCTGCACTGACTAAATGAATTTTCAAATTTATCAAAGCTATAGATTGGGAGAAATGACAAGCACAGGACATTTTGAGGAGATATTGCTGAGCTGGTCTATGTGGTCTTCAAAACTATTTAAATTAAAAATGGAAGTGATGATGGACCAGAAAAGAAAACAATAAATGTAAGATTCAAGAGGTTGGAGATATGGCATAGAGGACCTATGTTTGGTTTGTAGTACTCTCTTCAGGCAACGCACACCACTTGTAACCAATTCTAGGGGCATGCAATGCCTCTGGCTTTCAAGGGCATCAGAATTCACAAACACACACACACACAGACTCATACACATAGACTCACACTCACACACAAATATACACTATTTAAAAAACTATAACTTGAGTTTTGGTCTTCTTAAGGAGACTGGGAACAATGACATAAAAAAAGTATGAACGTGGGCTAGAGAGATGGCTCAGAGGTTAAGAGCACTTGTTGCTCTTCCAGAGGTCCTGCGTTCAATTCCCAGCAATCGCATGGTGACTCACAACCATCTATAGTGAGATCTGGTGCCCTCTTCTGGCCAGCAGGCATACATGCAAGCAGAGCACTATATACATAATAAATAAATAAATCTTTAAAAAGAAAGATTGGGCATGTCTCATGCTTTGAAAGAGATAACTTTTGGCTAACACACACACAATTTTAATACATTTAATTGCCCTTTAACTAGCTACTTAGAATCTAAAGAGCAGAGAAAAATGACAATGCAAACATTTGTGAAGCTGTAGTGCAGATGATTCCTTTCCATAAAAATGCAAATAAATTTCATTGGATAAAATAAAAATTGATTTCTACTTTTTAGAAAAGATGATTTAAAAAATTAGATTATATTGGTTTTTAGAATAATAATTGGTGTCATCTATTAAGTCTATTCTACCATTTCTAGTAATGTTTATGCTTTTCATTTTTTTCTTTCTAATTGTTTTAATGTCTTATTTGTCTTTTAATAATCAATGAATGGACTAGAGGGAATACTTTACATGTTTTATTTTATATTTGTCAAATGTCACAAATGAACTTTTCACCACTGGCTAAGCATCTATGGAGGCAGACTCCTACCCGTAAGAGAAAAGCTGCCCCTTTCAGGGACTATTAATATGTGGTCAGATTGGTTTTTTGTTTTTTTTTTTTTTATTGGTTATGTTTGTTTTAGCTTCAGGGAGGCTTGTGAGAAACAAGTAAAGCCACCAGTAAATCACTCTGAAACTCTCGGGCTTCATGAGTACTCTGCCCACTATCATGGTGATGCCTCCACTATGTTCTCTGACACATGATTATGAATCCAAACTGAGCATGCTCAAGAATGTGTACACCTCTGCATGTTAGGAGCAATCTTTCCTAAAGTGGATATTTATGAAGTCACCATGAAAAATCTTCTTTTTGCTCAAAACTCTACTTTGAGAACTATATGTTTTCTTTACTTGCTCAAAATAAGAAGACTCTCCCCACTCACTCCATGGTTTTGCACTCATCAAGAGGTGGAGTCATTACATGAAGTCACGTGGCTTTTTTGGAAACCCTAGTTTGGGAAGTGTGCTGTAAGCTATGACGTCACTCTGCAGGCGAGGGCATCTGTCCGCTGACAGCACTGCAACCCACACGCATGGGCATGCTTCCACCCTCCTCCTGTACCCAGTTGTCCTGCAAATAACTGTCAGCCCTTCAAAAATGTGACTCAAAGAATTTTTCTTAAATTTATTTTAATCATAAAGAAACTTCAAATTTAATGATGTTTAAGGGAAAGAAATAAAGCAAAAAGAAACAAACAAACAAAAACAACAACAAAAAAAAAAACAAAAGTAAGCACAGACAAAAGGTTTCAAAGTTACATAAACCCCAGCCAAATTTTTAATATTACTCTATCTCACTCACTGCCCCTATTTCCTCTTACTCTGGGCAGCCCCCAGCCTCCCGTTGGGGGACCTGCTCTCCACCTACCCACATTCTGCTGCTCCGGCTTCCCCTGCGTTTTGTGGGTCACATTGCATTCTTGAGTTTATTCCCACTATCATTTAAACAAAATAAAACAAATTTTGAAAGACTACGGATAGCCCAGCCCACTCCTCCAGGTTTAATCTGTCAATATATGTAAGCAAAATAGTCATTTGTTGGTTAATGTTGCTTGGTAAATTGTGCTCTTTCTAAAAACATTTGGATGTCTGGCTGTTATAAAATAGTGTAACACTTCACTTGGATCACAATGACACTCAGAAACGGAGGGACGAAAACATGTAATTATTATCTTTGTTCTGAGGAACTAAAAAAGGAGTCAGTGACGAAGGACAATGGACACTCTCTCATCCTACATCCCTTCCTTATTTTTTTCCAATGACACAAATTAAAAGGAAGAAATTGGTTCTTCCCCATAGATGTTTAAAGTCATTACCAGCCGCATCCCCTCTCTAGCACATCTTGCTTCCTAATGCCCCATATGACCTTCCACCCACAGTGTTCAACTGATAGGGAAAGTCTGCCCCATTGCACGTGCCCCAGTGCACCAGAGACATGGTTACATAACTTGACGTAATTACTGCAGTAACTATCACAGAATGTGTGGCTAACCAAATGATCTCACTCCCTCATCCTCAACAGAAGCAATGAGCCCACTGTCCGGACTGCAGGTCCTCTGTACTTCTCCCCAGGGCGAATGGTTTTGCTTTTTCAAACAATTTCTTTTCCAAATAAAATTTGCTCGTATATCCACCCATAAATTCTTTTATTGACAAGAACCTGGATCAAAGGGCCTGAGCTCCTCAGTAGACTTCCCTTGGGATATCTTCAAGCCACTTCTATATAAAGATACTGACTTTACTATAAACAACAGAAAGTTATTATAAACAACAGAAAGTTGTTTTCTACAGTTCATAGGAACCTTTGTCACTTCACGGTGGCCTTACAAGGTGGAACGGGGAGAAGGGATCCCCTTGGGCATCTTTTATAAAGGTAGCAAAGCTCGGCCTGCAGGGTTTGTCCTCAGGAATTCATCCTTCAAAGGCCCCAGCTCCTGATCCCATCACCTTGAGGGCGATAGGGTTGGGGATGAGCGGACAAACACTAAATTCACAGCAACTATCAACTAGCTTCCATAAATAATGAAACAAGCTTTATAGGACTAACATAAAAAACAATCATGGGTAAGAATTAAAAAAAAAACATTTGATTAATTAGCAGTGCTTAACTTTAGCAACAGAGTTTTAACTTTGGTAGCAGATGTTGGAATGTTAAATACTTTATTAATTAGAGTGATCTGGACTCACAGTGTGGGATGTAGCCCATTGGTAGTGTGCTTGCCTAACACATGTGAGGTACAGGGTTTGACTCCCAGAACCTCAAAAAAAATGTTCTCCTCAAATTAAATTTAATATAACCTCTACAGTTCAGTCTTTCACATAGTTTCTTGTCATGCTATATATGTGAATATGGTTTTAATTGAGTTATCCTATCTTTAGAGTTTCCCTTTCTTTTCTTTTCTTTTCTTTTCTCACATTGTCCTGACTCATTATTTGAGTAGAGGACACATGCAAAGGAGAGGGAAAGACCAGTCAATAGAAATGGCATCTCCTGACTGGCCTACTGCCAGGGACCAAACGGCCCGTGGCCGACTCCCACCCATTCAGCATCTGCAGCAAACATCCTGCTTGGCCACTCACTAGGCATGCAAGGCATCCGGCTTAGCCCTGAGAAGAGAATGATCCGATTCTGAGATAACCACAGAGACATCCTGCTTTGCCTCAACTAGGAAAACCCCTCTCCCTGCAGATGTTCCCGGGGCTCAACCCCAGAAGATTCTGTACTTTTCCATTTACCCTCCTCGCTTACCCCCGCCCTCCCTAAAGCAGGTTTTAAAAAGCCTGCCCTTACTTTAAATAAACGGCTCTTGACAAGCTACTGTTTCCTTGAGCCACATCTCTCTCTCGCCCATTACTTTATCCACAGGTTGCGACCCCCCTCGGCCCCCCAATAACTGACCAGCTGGACTGGTTAGCCTACCTCCTACCTCCTAGGAGAGAATTGAAATCGGCTAAACACAACTGGGTATGATGGCATGCACTTTTTCTTTCTTTCAACATAGCATTTTTATTGATTCTCAAGGAATTTCGCCATTCTTGTGACCCCCTTCAAAAAAAAAAGTCAAAATTAAAATAAGAATTAAATAAAAGTCCAGTTTCTGTTTTCTATATACTCACAGGAGCATGGTCAAACTCTCAGTGGCCTGATCCTTAAAGAGAAATGAGTCCTCCCCCACGCCCCCAGTGCCCCCCGCCAGAAGCCATCAGTTGTGGAGAGTTGCACCTCAGCATCGCGATCACACTTTTAAAGAGTTCTCTTTGCTGGCTTCCCATTGAGGCTGCTGCCGGGGGAGAGGGGATGGGAGCAGGTAGGGGCTATCATAGAAGCCTAACATGTCCCTCCCTCTCAACTGTGTTGTATATCTGGAGTCACAGCAAAATTAGCCTCTTGCTCTTCACAGTCAGCGGCAGCACAGATCACAAATGTGCCCTACCCAGAAGTAGGACCATGATCCCAGACAAGGCTCTTGGCGGCACCCTGGACCATGGACATCAACATGGGTTCAGGTGCAGGAGAGACCACGGACATCCACATAGCCCTCGTTGGCAACACAGACACCAACAGACTGTGGCCACAGTAGGACCACAATCCCAGACATGGCCATTAGTGGTAGCATGGACCCAGACATCACCGTGGCCTTAGGTGGTAGCACAGGCCACTCAGATCAGCGGGCAGCACGGCCCATTGACCTCAACATGGCTTCAGGAGGCAGCACAGACCACGGGCATCCATGCAGCCTTCGGTGGTAACATGGGCCAAGGACATTAACACAGACCTGACCACAGTAGAATCGTAGAGCCAGATGTGGGATGACATCCAATTTTAATCCCAGCATTCTGGACACAGAGGAAAGCAGATCTCTTTTTGAGGCCAGTGTGGTCAACAACAGTTAGTTCCAGGACATCCTGGGCTACAGAGGGAATCCTTGTCTCTGGCTAAGCCCTGGACAGAGGCAAATATAAATTCCTTAAACGACAAAGTACACATACTGTTCCTCAGGAATGGCCTCCAGAATCCACTGGCGGATGGTTTGAAACTGGATCTTCAAGAGTGACTATGTGCAAAAGCAGCCAGTCTGTCCTACCAACCTATTTATTTCACAAGTTCAAACTCCTCCTCTGATGCCAGAGACTGTTTTGAGCTTTTATTTCATCCTGTCTTCTGGATGGTTGGTTAGTAGCAACAAGCCTTTTATTTTTGTAAAAACTCAGTGAGTGCTGGAGAACCAGTGTCTATGGGCATCAGACAGGAAGTTCTTGCTCAGTATCAGCATACAGAGGCTGGGGAAGTAGCTGTTGGCTAGAGCGTCCCAGAAGACACCTCTGTGGTAGAATTAGCAAAGACTAACATCTACCATTATGTCAGCCCCATCTCTGTGGCATCTTGGCTATGGGTTGAGGATTTTTTTTTCTATAAGGACATCTACACAATTATATAAGTGTATAAGCCAATGGGAGAATTCATGCATCTGGGTTTATGTGAGAAAGTAGACACTGGGCTATCTTTTTTCTTCCCTCCCTCCTCTCCCACTCCATCTCCATGCTGGGGATTGCAAGCAGGTACTCCACCATTGTAGCTCCAGTTTACTGCTTGCTCAATGGAAAGAGTCAGACATAAACATTTCAAAATGTTGCAAGAGGTAGCCTCGTTCCTAGCTTTGACAATAATCTTATTTTCAAACTACGGCCTTGTTTTAAACAATCTGGAATCACTTTGGGCACAAGAAAATTCATTAATTAATTAGCAAAATTACCCCCATTGATTTCATGAAGGCATGAGGCTGTTTCTGCTTTAATATTAGTCTTTCTGCAAATGGAACCATTACAGTGTATATTGATTTTTAGGGATGGAACCCCAGTATATTGCCCCATGCACATTCCCAAAGAAAAATATCATATTCTCTCTCTCTCTCTCTCTCTCTCTCTCTCTCTCTCTCTCTCTCTCTCTCTCTCTCTCTGTCTCTCTCTCTCTCTCTCTCTCTCTCTCTCTCTGTGTGTGTGTGTGTGTGTGTGTATGTGTTATGGTGGTGGTGGTGGTGATTTTTTGTTTTTTGTTTTTCAAGGCAGGGTTTCTCTGTGTAGCCTTGGCTGTCCTAGACTCACTTTGTAGACCAGGCTGGCCTCAAACTCAATGCGATCGGCCTGTCTCTGCTTCCCAAGTGCTGGGACTAAAGGCATGTGCCACCATACCCGGCAGTGGTGGTGATTTTTAAAACGCCTCTCTCTTCAATTTAAGAGTCCCAAATCTAGTGCTGCAAAAACAGTTGTTAGTATAATGCTTGGCACACAAGCGTGAGGACCTAAGAATTCATGAGAAAAGTTGAGCATGGTGACAGATGCTTATGATTTCAGTGCTATGGAGACAGAGACAAGCAGATTTCTGAGAGTGAAGGCCAGACAGCACAAGCTACTAACCAGAGGAAGTTCTGTGTCAAAAAACAAGGTGAATGGCTCCTGAGGAACACTCAAGGAAGTTGACCTTTATTCTCCTCATGTATGGACATACACATGCATACACATACAGCCACACATATATACTTAAACCCACACAAACATGCACGCACACACACCACACACACACACACACACACATGAATCTGTGAGTCTTAGCCATTTTCTCATTGTTAAGTACTTTTGATGCCACTTTATTTATTTTTCAACAAGTTCCCGCACCCCCTCTCCCCCGCCCCATTTTTACTCTTTCAGCAAAGCTTTTATATCCTTGTGGCTCTCCAATACTGTCCTTACATATATTCCTAAAAACTCCATTCTGGTCTGCATGGATTTTCAAAGACTGGACTACTAGGATAGCGAATGTGTGGGCTAAGGCACAGTTGAGGATAAGAATCCATCTCAACTTAGCACGTCACGTGTTGTGGTAGCTGCGCTGAGAGCATTTATGCTGCATTTAAATTCTGCAAAATATTTTATCAGAACAGCCACCTGCTTTTGCCCAGATGCCAGAGAAGAAAGGAAAAGAAAAGATGAAGGCATTAGAAATATGATGGTGCTCTCTGTTCCTGTCATTTATCTCAGGCAGCTGAATACCACCGTCAATTCATCTTCTCCCAGGAAGGACTGTTTGTAAATTGCATCAAAATGAGCCCGGACTATCAGGAAGGCTGGGCTCCCTGGACTGCTGGCAGCAGCTAGCACAGCTCTCATTTGTAATGTCATGTTGGTTTCCTATCTTTTAATACGTCAGCCAAAAGGGGAATGACTAGAAAACCGGGCTGCCAGCACTATGTGATCACATCTCTCGTTGAATGAAGGATTTTGCAAAGGGAGGTGATTACCCTGAAGTGCCTGATTAGGAGTAAGAGGTTTGCATTTGTCACTAAGGGCTCTTCCTGTGTGTTTGCTTAAGTTCTGCTCTGCTGTGACTTCTGTTTCTATTTGTTTGTTTCTTTTTCTTTCTTTTTTTCTTTTTTGTTTTGAGAGAAAGAACATAAAGTTGGGTGGGTAAGGAGGTGAGGACGATCTGGGAGGGGTCAGAGGAGGAGAAAAATTATCAAAATATAATGTATGAAAAAAATTTTGATTAAAAGTTTCTGCTAACAATGTCTTCAACCTACCCCACTCCATACTATCCTAGTTGCATGTACATTTTCAGATTTTAAAGGAAGCATAGTCAAAATATTTTAATGATTTCAGAGCTAACTTAAATTGTATTCCTTTGTATAGTTTAGAAAAGCCAGAAAAAAAAATCTATTCTCTGCAAGACCCTCCACATTCTGCCACAAGTACTCAAGAAAGGAGAACACAGTTTCCATTAATTTTTTCCCATTAACATTTAGACAATCAGATAACTGTTCACTTATTTTGCTGTGCAATATGAAAAATGTGTAAACCACACCAAAAATATCAATGTAAAATGTTTCCAAATTTATGATTATTTACATTCCCATATTTAATTAGTGATATATTCCAAGGCATAAAATCTTACTTGATAATATAATAAATCTCCATTACTCAAGTTCTTTATTCTATTTTTGCTTTTTTGTTGTTGTTGGCAGGTACCTAAATTTGAAAAAAAGTTTAAGATTCTCAAAGATTTGTTCATTTATTGATTAGTTGATATATTGATTGATTTTCGAGACAGGGTTTCTCCATGTAGCCCCGGCTGTCATGGAACTCCCTTTGAAGACCTGAACTCACAGAGCTCTGCCTGCCTCTGTCTTCTGAGTGCTGGGATTAAAGTTGTGTGCCATCATTGCCAGGCAAGATTTGTCTACTCTTATTTTGCATGTATTGCTATTTTGCCTTCATGTATGTTTATGTCCAACATGCATACCTAGTGCCTGAGGAGGCCAAGAAAGGATGTTAGATAGCCGTTTAGAGGGAGATTGCATTTTGAATATAAAGCAATACCATTGAATGTACAGTTTGCTTTTTTCAGAATCCCCTTTTCGCCACCACATTAAACAGGACAGAAGAGAAACATTTTTCTGTCTTTCAAGCCTGACAGTTCCACCGTAGCTAAAATTTTAGATTAAGGCACAAGGGTCCTGTTCCAACTACCAGTGCTTTTAGAGATTCAGTTTATCAGATTGGTCCAAATGCCTGGAAGGGTTCGTGTCTTCAGAGGAAACCAGGAAACAGCTGCCTGGATAGAGTGGCTTAGGGAAGGCACCATTGCGGTGGGTGCCAGGCCTCTGTGGAAGGAAGCTGGAGAGGCTCCCAAAAGAGCTGGCTCCAATCTCCCTTTCCTCTGCGGTGTCTGTGGAGTGCCACGAGGGATGAATGGGGTTAAATGTGACATGCTTTTGCATTTGTCCACGGAGGCTCCACAATGCTGTGTGAGCGAAGTGAACTGGCTGATCTGGGCCGCCAAGTCACCATAACCGGCTTATGTTGTTGCCCGGCTCTCACACTGTCAGCTTTCCAGGAGATGTGCAGCATGAGAGATGGCCACCATCCCTGCTACCGGGTTTTGTTTGCTTCTGACCACAGGACTCACCAAGTAACGGAAAACCTTACCGTGATGGTTCATCGGGTAAGCTGCCGCCGAGACTAAGGATCAAGATCAATAACTAGAATGCCAAGTTGTCCTCTGATCTCTGTGCATGCACCGCCCCCCCCCATACAAATAACAATACATAAAATAACAAAAGAAATTTTAAAAATGTGAAAATACTTTTAAGCCCTTTCATATACAGACTGGTAAATATAATCTACATCATAAAGTCAAAAATCAGCCACAGATTCTCATATGTCTTGCCTGACCTACTTTACATACACACAAAACAATACATTGGAAACGTTTAAAGAAAACCACACTATTTTAAATCAAATTATATTCTGCCATTGATTTAGATTTTAAGGTAACCTGGGTCTATGCAACACTAGATCCTGGCCATCCCAATATACCATAACCATCAGAATGAAAATGTACATAATCATCAGAAAAATAAAACCTCATGATAAAATATCAGAGTCAATAATTTAAATGTTTTTGAAATGCAATTGTTTTACTGAGTAAAAAAAGCGACTACTAGGAAAAATAGGAAAGGGTACAGAATTTCTCAAGAGACCTAAGTAAGCAATTTTATTAGTTTACATTCTCTTGTACTTTTTAAAATCTTTTTTTTTTTTTTTTTGAAACAGGGTTTCTCTGTGTAATCTTGGCTGTCCTGGAGTCACTTTGTAGACCAGGCCGGCCTCAAACTCACAGAAATTCACATGCCTCTGTCTCCTTGAGTGTTGGGATTGACGGCATGTGCCACCACCACCCAGCTTAAAATCTGTTTTTTTGTTTTGTTTTGTTTTGTTTTGTTTTAATCTTTAAACTAAGACTTATAATGACTAATGATCCCAATAAAAAAAAATTTAAACTGTGAGTCCTGGGGAGTGAATGTGGGAGGAGCTAGGAGACCGAGTATAATTAAAACACATTGCACGTATATTCAAAAGTCCCAAAGGCAACAGCACTATCATCCCATAAGACCTGCATCCAGGAGCGCTAAAACAAAGGAGTAGCCCACAGGCACAGGTGCCTGTCTCCCAGCTTCCATAGAGAGCAATTCTAGCTCTACCAGGGTGTGCTTCTCCTCAGAGGTCTAGAAACAATGGAGCTGGTCAGTCATAGCCTGCGACCCCTGAAAACTGGGACCCTGCTTTGCCTGAAAACATTTCTCCCAGGTGTTGCGATGGAAAACCAGCACAGCCTCCACCCTCAACTGACTACGTTCCTTGTTCTCCATGGTGATCAAGGCATATCATCCAACTTAATCCTAGGATGATGCGCTGTCGTCTTAGCCTATTATCCTCACTTGTGAAGGGCAGCAGGCGTGTAGACATTAGGGTGACTTCTCAAGGTCTATTGTTCAAATCACCTATGCCAAGAATTGTCTGAGGCCCTAGTTTTAAAAAATGTTCTACCAGCCTGGGTCTACAGAGTGAGTCCAGGACAGCCAGGGCTAAAACAGAAAATACTTGTCCCCCCCCACAAAAAAACATCATTTTCTAGTGCCCCAAAAGTTAGATATTCTAATGTAGAGGCTTGAGGTAGGAATTTGAAATTTACTTTTTAAAAATCTTGAGCGTGAGTCAAATATGATGGCATGTGTGTATAGAACGCCATGATAAACCTAATTGTGTTATATGCTAATGAACATAGCAATGAGGCTCTTGTATACAAACCATACACTTCTGCAAACTTCTGCTCCCATTGTTCTAGAAAAACACTTAAAGAGAGACTGTCAAAACTGTCAGAAAATGTAGGTATCTCTACCTGAATATTTTTAATACCTGGCTTAGACTTTGAAAGAAAGCCACAGCCTTCACAGCCACGCAAGGGTATCAATGGCAATGCTGTTTATGAGAGCAAACAATTAAAGGCAGTAAAAACACCTTAGTGTTTTCCTTTAATGAATTACTACATACCCATATAGAAGAATGTGACAGAACCTTATATTTTCCATGTAGAGAGCTCTTGAGTTATATTCTTGTTTACCAAGAAAAGCATAGTAGTAAACATAGTATCGAGTGTTTTCTGTGAAAAGTACAAAGTATAGACATATAAATGCCATTATTTTTGAGAGACGACAGGGAACTTAATAGCAGCCATTCAGGGTTCGGGGAGTTTTTATGTGTGCGTGCACACAGGTGTGTGCTGGTAATGGGGTGTGTGGCAAGGCGGTTAGCTTTTACTTCTTTCTGCTTTGTTTGAATCGCCTATTGCACATTTCCATTTTTTATGCCAAGAGTGGATTCATGGGCCATTTTATTTCTACTTAAAACCATGTATAAAAATTTATGTTAAAAATGAACACTCACAAGAAAGGAAACCATAGGAACAAGAGGGCATGGGATTGCACAGGAGATAATGCTGCCTACTGGGATGCAGGGCCTCGTCCTGAGATGCGGTCCAGTGAGCAGTCCGGAGAAGCTTACAGTTTTGAGTGGAAATATAAGCATTTCACATTCAAAGTTGGAAAACAATCTCTGAGTCTTGTGGCCTTGCTGCACAGTAGGATGGCTACAGTTAGTGACGTATGCTATGATCTTCAGGTAAAAAAGATGGTACGTTGACTATTCTCAAAATGAATAGATGATAATATATAAGTTTAAAGGTGTACTAATTACCTTCAGTGATTATTATACAATACAATATATACATGTATTGAAATATCAGATTGTACCCTATAATGTGCATTATTTTATGTCAATTAGGGTTTTTTTTTTTTTAATCTTCTGGAGGCCTGGGGTTATAACTCAGCGGGTAGAGTGCTTGCTTTGCACAGAGCCCTGGTTCAGTCCCCAGCACCTCCCTGCTTCCCCCACACCTTGAGAAGTCGAGTGGAGTCGCCACAGATGGCAGGGCCCTGGTGGGCCATGGCACTTAGACTAGAGATGAGAGGACTTTCTAGAAGTAGGAGTAACAGGTCCTAGCAATTGATTCACACAGAAGAAAAGCAGAGGGAGAAACTGATGCTGGTATCACAATTACCAACTGGGGCAATTGGGGGATGCACATTTCGAGACTCTTTCAAATACTCTCTACCACCACATCAGTCAATGACTTTGGGGTGCGTCAGTGCTGAGGAATCTAGGACATTGCACAGACTAAGCACATACGCTGTCACTACACTGCATCTTCAGTTGTCCCCAACACATTATTTCTCTCTCTCTCTCTCTCTCTCTCTCTCTCTCTCTCTCTCTCTCTCTCTCACACACACACACACACACACACACACACACACACACACACACCCTACAGGTGGGGGGAAGAGATGGGGGAGGGAGGGAGGGAGGGAGAGAAACACAGAGAGAAGATGGGAGAGGGAAAAAGAATATGAAATGTAGCATTCTCTTGACTATTTTGAAAAAATTTGTAAGTGTAACTAACCTCTTTCCAAGTGTAATTTAAAACTAAAATGCAATGGCTCAGCAATTAAAATGAAATATAAATGAAAGGAAAGAACTTAAGTTGTGTATGGCGCTGCATGCCTGCCGTCCAAGAGCTCTGATAGCAGAATCACATGAGTCAGAAATTTAAGGTCATCCTTGGCTACCCAGGGAACTCAAGGTTAACAAGTAAGCAAGTAAATAAATAGATAAATAAATAAGAAAAATAAGGAACGCACAGACACATCTCCAACACGAATGTTCAGGCATGTCTGTATAATGAAGCAATCAGAGGCCTCTCCCTATATGGAAGTCTCTGTAGTGTCTCATGTGTCGTGTCTCATGTGACATGTGTAGTCAGCACATCACCAGAAGGCAAAGCCACATTTTGGAATAGAGTTCAGCTTGCCTGTAATATTCATGAAGGCTCCATATTAACTGTGTTTCAGCTCAGTTTTTTCTAAAATATTTTTATTGTGTTTATTTTTGTGTGTATGTGTGGGTGGGTGAACAGGTGTATCACAGTGCTTTGTGGAGGTCAGAGTGCATTTGCGGGCTTTAGGATACTTCTTTCAACTACCTGGGTCCCAAGACCAAGCTTCATGGCAAGCACCTTTATCTGTTTAGGCATCTTGCTGGCGGTTAGCTAGACTTTCGTATGAAGGAGCAGAGTTTTAAATGACAGAACAGTTGAAAAGGAGGAGATACAAAACAGAGGAGAGCATACACAGGACCTAGAAAGGGAGAGAGCATTAGAGTGACCTTGGGTTTCGGCTATGGCTAACTCTGGAGGTGGTGTGGGAAGCTGGGATGGTGTGCTCTGGCTGGTGTGCAAACCAAGCTGAAACTTTACCAAAGATTTTGGGTGTTAAGCACCCAGAGAAACATTTAGCATCCCTTGGATTTTATTCACATCGATCATTATGAGCAATCTTCTTTTCCCATAAGCATTAAATAAGATCACCTTCAGGCTGGCCCTGCCCAAATTACCTCAAATTCCACAGCAATAACAAAAACCTTAATGAGATTTTATAAAGTTGCATTGGAGAGAATTTTAAGCTAATGAGTAGATATAAAAATAGCCTTTTATTAAAATATTCTTCCTTTCATATAATACTGGCACTAGAATAATCAAATACATCATTTAAATCACAGATGTTTTCTTTTTAAATTACAAAATGTATTATCTAATAATATTTAGCAGTCAGAGGTTTGCTAATCATTATTGCTATAAGAGGAGTGATGCATTTAAGTAATATTCTTAGACAAAAATTCCCTCTCCCTCGGTCTCTTCCTCTTTATTTTATTTTAGCCCAAAGTGTTCCATTAGGTTTTCAAAGCCATATCCACAAATTCTTCAATTGTCCATTCGGCAAAAGGGCCAGCTCCCAGGAATCAGAACCAGGAGGACACACACTCCTTCCACACACTGAGAATCATATAAATACCTGAGAGGTAGTTGATGGTTGCTAGGCTGCAGCTGAATTCCCTTTCATCCTATGCCATTATATTAAAATTTAGGCATGTTTGGTTGTTAGCTTTTCCCCCCCTTCCTTTTAATCCTAGGGGAAACACTTTTTATTAATTGAGCTGTGGTGTTTAATGGTACCTGTTCTAAGGCGATGACTTTAAGGTATTTCATGGAATTTCTTTTCATATCTTCAAACAAAAGCATGAATAGAATTCCCAGGCCAGCCATACCACTGACAAAGTTAAAAAAGAATGAAAATGAATAAGGCCTGAAAGCTGCTCTCTTTGGTCCCAACATGATTCAACTTCAAGACACCCAGAGAGGAAAGGCCACCACACCAAATCAATCTGGGTATCTATGATGACAGGTAAACTAAGAATCAACACAGAAATGCTATAGCACTGTGGTTTTTGGCCTAAGAATATCCTGAAAGCTCCATCTCACCATGGTAGCAGCTCTGTTTATGGGTATCTAGAATGAAGATCTGAAATCGACAGATTTTAGGTGGACAATAGACTAACCCCAGAGGCCAGTATAAATAAGTTATACTGGAACAGAGTCAGATTTGTCATTCTATGCCGTTTTTAAGCATTTTCATCCTGCATTGAATTGAGAAGTGTAACACAGACTGTGAGCAAAGCCAAAATACTGCCTGGCCCTTTGTAGTAAATATTAGCTGACCCATATTCTAGAATATTATGTTGGGAAGCCCCAGCTAGTCTCAGAAGGTAAAAATACTTCCCTCTGAATGTATGTCTGTCCCACACACGGAGAAGGAAGCTACACATTTGTCAACTCTGCTTTATCTCCTTCTTGGAAGTAAGAGCAACATGATGGGAAAGACGTAAGAGAGAAGATTCTGTGGGAAAAGAGTTGCCTAAATATTCTTCATGAGCCTTGGGAGGGCATAGAGTAGCAGCTCAGAAGAGCCGGTACCAAGGATGAAGAAAATGATGTCAGAGAAAAGCGATAAATTAGGGCTGGCAAGACAGCTCAGCAGGTAAAGTGCTTCCTGCACAAACTTGATGAGCTTAGTCTCTTGAACTCACAGCGGAAGGAAAGAACTGATGTCTAAAGGCTTCCTTCTGACCTTGATCAAATGTGTGCTATGCATGAACATATGAGTATTCACTTACACACACACATACACACACACAATTAATTGATTAATTAATGAATTAAGGGGGGGTCAGGAGAGATGTTTCAATGGTTAAGAACGTGTATTGCTCTTGCTGGGGACCCAAGGAGTCTGGTTCCTGCCACCCATGACTGGCAGCTTACAATCTCCTATAACTCCAGCTACAAGGGCATCGGATGCCTCTGGTTCCCAACATGCGCATACCTGTTGTCTTAGGTACTCTATTGCTGTGAAGGCACAACATGCCCAAAGCAACTGTTACAAAAGAAAGCATTTAATTGCGAGGGTAGGTTACAGTTTCCAAGAGCTGGTCCATGATCACCAGGGCAAGAAAGAGACAGGCATGGTGCTGGGACAGTAACTGAGAGCTTTGCATTCTGATGCGTAGGTAGCAGGTGAAAAAAGCGACCCTGGGCCTGGCATGGGCTTTTGAAACCTCAAAGCCCACTCCCAGCAACAATTTCCTCCAGCAAGGCCGCACCCACTGCAGCAAGGCAACACCTCTTAGTCTTTCCATACAGTGCTTTGCAAGCCCCCCTCCTCCCGGCCCATTTATTTTAGTCTCCTTACAGCGTGATCCCAAGCCCCTCCTTCTTCTCCTCTCAGTCCCACATTCATGTCACCTTCCTCCAACCCCCTTTTCAACTTCTCAGAGAAGGTGAATTCCCCTCTCCCCCCCAAGGGATACCCAACCCACCCTGGTACCTCATGTCCCAGCAAGACTTATTTCATCCTTTCCCAATGGGGCTTGGCAAAGCAGTTCAGCTATAGGAAAGGGATCCAGAGGCAAGCAACAGAGTCAGAGACAGCCCCTACTCCCGATGTTAGGAGATCCACATGTTGACTACTTTACACATCTGCTACATACGTGTAGGGGGTCTAGCTCCAGCCCATGCATGGTCTTTGGTTGGTGGTTCAGTGTCTGTGAGCCCCCATAGGCCCAAGTTAGTTTACTCTGTAGGTCTTCTTGTGCTATCCTTGAGCCCTCTGCTTCCCTCAATCCTTCCCTTACTCTTCCACAAGGCTCCCTGAGCTCTTATTGTTTTGCCGTGGGTCTCTGCATCAGTTTCCATCAGCTCCTGGATGCAGCCTCTCAGACGACAGTTATGCTCAGCTCCTGACTGAAAGCATAGCAGAGTATCAGTAATGGTGACGGAAGTTGGTTCTCTTCCATGGCGTGGGTCTCAAGTCACTCACTCAGTCACTCAGTCACTCAGTCACTCAGTCACTCACTCGCTCACCCAATCACTCACTCACTCACTCACTCACTCACTTACTCACTCACCCAATCACTCACTCAATCAGTCAGTCAGTCAGTCATTTACTCACTCACTCACTCCTCACTCACTCACTCACTCACTCACTCACCCATTCCCTCACACTCCTCCCATCATGCAGAGGTCCTGATCTTCGAATAATGTCACTTTTCTGGATGCAGATCCTAGAGTCAGACCATTTTTATCTAGCAGTCAGCAGTAATGTTTTTCAAGTGAGTTAAATGCAGCACTTGAAAATAGATGAAGAGACTATTTTCACCGTGCCCTAGCTGCTAAAAGCATATTTCTATGCCTTACAGACTCAGAATAGAACCTTATAAAAAGGGGGCAACCTCAAAGTGCCTGAAGATTTTGAGAATACGGCATTATAGATACATGTCAGTCAAATTAAAAAAATACAAAATTATGAGAAGACACAAATGGTTCCTTGATAAGCAAATTAACCAAATAAGGTCTGCTAGTAGTGGAGCATCTACCAAGATGCCTTGAGGAAGAAACCGGTCAAATAAGTTTGGTTTCTTTCTTTGCCACACCAATGCAGGAGAAGCAACAAACACAATACATCCAGACTTCAGGACATTTGTGATCGCATTTCTCATGACATTTTTTTCCCCAGCAGTCTTGTAACACACAGCTTGGATCACAGTGCTGTCAAGGGGCTGAAGGATTGCAATCAGGAGTAGCTATCGGTGACTTCTTGTCACCCTGAGGACATTGATCAAGTGGTGTCCATCCGGAAGGGCTGGTTATGGAGCAGAGGCATCACAGGGTGATGGACGTGAGAGCAAGCTCAATGAATTAGCTGATAACACGAACTGCAGCAGCTGCGTGCACCTGGCAAGATAGAACTCACTTCCAGTGACCTTGATTAAGTCAGGCTGGTAGTGTGAGACGCTCTTAGAGCCAGGATGCCAGGCCAAGACACAGTGGGCAGATTTTCTACGTAGGGAGGCTTATGGTATATTGCAGTCAAATGCAGTGGTGTTTTATTTTCAATGTTTTCTGAAGGACTGTAATTAATGAGTAGCCCTCCATGACGCCAAGTGCTTTGCAGCTACTTTATTTTACTAGTTTCTGACTTTGCAAAATGGAGACTCAAAGACCTGTCTCTCAGCATTCTATAGTTCAAATAACCTTGGAAAGTATTTGATAGATAGAAGTGCTGAGTGTTATTTAGTGCCCTCTTCTCTCTGTTTGCCTGCCCTTGTGGGACCAGCACTGAGAAAGCAAAGTCCTGATAACATTGCAGAAATGCAAAAGGAAAGACAAACAAGTACACACACACACACAAAAAAAAATCCTCTAAAAAGCAAAAAATATTGTTCTTAAGCTCTCTGATGTATCACGTATTAATTCTTAATTTATATTCTAGCCATCAATTAGGATGAAATTGTTGAAAGGATGTTTTCAAATTACACTAGTGACTGTAAGAATTTTACGAAAGCCACCTTCAGCAATTATAGAAGGCAGAGAATCACTTCTGCTTCTTTTATGTGTTGATCCTACAAAGGACAAGCCTCCTGTGGTGGAAGCTCAGTAGCTGCCAGTTTCATTTGCCTTGTGAGTTCTCAGAAGGAATGGATATAAATTCAGTACACAATAATAACCCAAGAGCAAGTGTTGTGGACCCCTTTGAGGGTTTTATCTTCCTCTGGGAACTAGACAGGAGTCACCAGGCAGCTACAATGTCTGGAACAGATTGGCTCTGGAGTCCCCCTGAGTCTAGACAGGGCAAGTCAGGAAAGATCAGTCCTAAGTTGGATCCTCTTGGTAATAGAAGATGATAGACATATCCTGATATTTGAGGCAGTGGTCTGTCTGTCTGAGAGATGAGAAATCCAGGTAGTGTCCCTGCTCAATCTCTTTCAAAAGCAAATGAACATACGTCCTTAAAAGCAGATTCTCTGAGTCAACGGCCAAACTCTGCCAAGACAGGGAAAGCAAGTCCTTAATAGTTCCTGCCTCACAAATATGTCTGTCCGATATATTGAGCCAGAAGGCTGAAGATGATGCTCCAATGTTATAGAGAGTTTTGGGTGACTATTCAGGCAGCAAACTGTCTCAGTCATTTTTTCATTTTGGAAGCTGCTAACCTGCACTTCCAGTTCACTCAGGTATTTAAGTTTTATTTCTTTTTAAGTCTCTGATGGAGTTGAAGACCAGATAGTTTAGTCTTACAATTAAGCTTAGTTGGTTAGGGGTTAAGATGTTTTTAGATCAAGATAGATGTTTTACATTAACAGGGATGAGATATGATAGCTATTGATTTACATTCAGAATTTTAGAACCAACAAGATAAGAAAGATGCTTACTTCAAGCTAGCCAAATACAAATAGCCAAATTACTTTGAATTAACATTTATATAATTCCTAATTGTCTCATGGTTCTTCCTGCTATATGTAGTTTATTTTACTCAAGTGTAACAATATAAATGCATACATTAAAAAGAAACATAACAAAAATTTAAAAAAAAAAAAAAGAAAAGCAGATTCTCTGGTGAATGAAGATGAGCTGGAACCATTTTTTCTCCAAATTCCTTAAATACAACTGAAGTAAACAAAGACTGCAGCTCGGAGTACCTCTTTCCTCCTTCACACTCAGTCCATTGCTTTGCTTTGCTTTGCTTTGTTTTTTAGACATATCTCACTAGCAGCGAAGTCACAATTTAGGCCAGGCTGTTCTCAAACTCACAGAGATCTGCCTGCTTCTGCCTCCAAAAGCTCACTCTACCATGCCTGGCCATAGCTCATTGCTTTTATTTCTTCCAAATAACTGACTTGGCTAGGGGCTTTACCCAGCATCAATGAGGCCTTGAATTTGATGCCCAGCATCACCCAAATGGAGTAAAACGAGACAGGAAAGAAACAGACTAAACACACACACACACACACACACACACACAGAGAGAGAGAGAGAGAGAGAGAGAGAGACAGAGAGACAGAGAGACAGAGAGACAGAGAGACAGAGAGACAGAGACAGACACAGAGAGAGAGAGAGAGAGAGAGAGAGAGAGAGAGAGAGAGAGAGAGAGAGAGAGAGAGAGGGGAGGGGGGAGGGGGCGGGGGGGGGGGGAAGAGGCTTCAAAATAGACTAAGGGTACCTATGGAAGCTCAAGATAGATTATATAAAGTTTCTGCTCAAAATGCTATTTTCTTTCCATCTTTTCCAGATGCAAATTCTACCTTTGCCCTGATCCTCAAGGCCCTAAGAGGTCTAGTTCTGGCAGTTTCTCTGCCTCCTTCCACCTATGCTCGGCTCTCCCGCTTTCCTCTAACCTCCAACACTTACTCTCAGAGCCCTTCTCCCTCATAATTGTTATGACAGTCACTTCATAGAAAGTCTCCTCACAAGTGTCACTGTAAGCACTCTGTATGGAATTGCATAAACCTACCTTATCTGGTCACTCTGCATCTAAGGAAGGCAACTGCTTTGAGTTAACTCTTAGCAGAAGTCACCTCTTCACTAGGGTACTTTTATTTGTGTGTTGTCTGTTTCTTTCCACTAGTGTACATGCTCAAATGAGAACTAAGGCCTATTTTGGTAAAGAGTGAGCTCTTTTAGTTATTGCTTTACCATCAGTGGTCTGCACAAAAGAACTAAAAAAAATTTTTTTTTTAAGATAATGGGAGTTCAGCAGAAAGGTAGTATTGAAAATTTGCCAGAAACAAGGTAGCTATTTTATTCCTTGTGACAGGATCTTGTGTATTCCAAGCTGGTCTTGAATTCATTATGTAGCTATAGCCAAGGATCACCTTGAACTTCTGATCTCCTCACTAGCCAACCCTAAATGCTAAGAATGCAGGCCAGATCTGCATAACCATTCCTGATTTATTCCGAGATAGATTTCCAACACAGGCCTTCCTGCATGCTAGGTAAGCACTCTACCAATTGAATAACCACCTCATCCTTCAAAAAAAAAAATATTTGTACATGAGTACTCTGCATTGCATGTGGGAAAAGCTGCGGCCTTTGCTTCAGTAGATTGAGCTAAAGGTCGAATTACTCAAAATACTTCAGAAGTCAACCTACAGAAGGCTGGAGAGACTGCTTAGCAGTTAAGAGCCCTGGTTGCTCTTCCAGAGGACCAGAAGCACCCACACAGAGGCTCACAACTGTCTGTAATTCTAATTTTGAGGACTCTGATGCCTTCCTCTGTAATTCTAATTTTGAGGACTCTGATGCCCTCCTCTGGCCTCCACAACACCAGATACATACATGGTGCAACAGACATACATAAGAATACTCCAGGGGGAAAAAGTGTAACAGTAAATTATTGGTGAAAAACTCCTGCCCTTTCCTCTGGACCTGGAAGTCCTGTGCATACTGAGCACATCATCCACTACTGAGCCACATGCCTAGCTTCTTCCCCATGAGTTCTTGTTTGGGCTGTTATTTCTAGACCATACAAATTGCTGCACTAATTTATTAATCTAGAGGAACAAAACCAGGAGGAAATGTATACATGGAGATTTACTTTATGACATGTACTGTTATGGTTCTAAAGGCATGGTGGGGCAAATGCTGCAGCCATGGTTCTAAAGACATGGTGGGGCAAATGCTGCAGCCATGGTGCTAGAGGCATGGTGAGGTAAATGTTGCAGTCATGGTTCTAGAGGCAGAGTGGGGCAAATGCTGCAGTCTTGATTCTAGAAGCATGGTAGGGCAAATGCTGCAGTCATGGTTACAAAGGAATGGTGGGACAAACGCTGCAGTGTAGTCTCACAGGCTAGGGCCTCAGGGAAGGAAGGAAGGAAGGAAGGAATTTTCCTAGCATCTTCAAATGATTCAATGAGGCCCTGCCATATCACGTATAGTAGATAAGCTACTCAAAGTCCACTAGCTTAGGTCTCCTGCAAAGCTCACCTTCACAGAAATATCAAGACTAGTGTTTGACCAAACATCTGGCCACTAAGACCTAGACAAACTGACACAAAATTAGCTGTCTGATGTGCCAGGATGGGTTGGTACCCATGGGGGGGGGCAACTCAGAGAAGGGGAGGAGAAATGGGGAGACGAGGGGTAGGATGGGGAGGAGAGGAGGGAGGGGGCTGCAATCAGGCTATAAAGTGATTAAATAAATAAATTAATAAAAAATAAAATCAGCTGTCATGTGAAGGTTACTCCAAATATGTCTATTTTTAAATTCCCTGTTTTATCTATTCACTTACTTTAAGATCCCTGAGAGCTGAGGGATGGCAGGAAAGATGGTGACTGATAAATGAATGACTTGCTTCTGTATAATAAGGCCAAAGGGATTCGATGAACAACAGCCAAAATCACTCTCACCATTAAAGGCTTTTGTTATATTGTAGAAACATTACTAAACTCATTTAGTTAAATAAAATGATTAGTATTTAATTGTTTGCATGCTTTATAGAAAAGCTGGCCTGATTACATCACCACTTTCCTTCCTTCCTTCCTTCCTTCCTTTCTTTCTCCCATGTTTATTTATTTTATTTTTGTTTTATGTATATGGGTGTTTTTCCTGCATGTGTGCCTAGTGCTTTTGGAGGCCAGGAGAGAGGATTGGGTAGCCTGGAACTGGGGTTAGAGATGGTTGAGAGCTATTATGTGGACGCTCTGAATCAAACCCAGATTCTCTACAAGTGCCTTCAATCCAAGCTGTCTCTCTCACTTCTGACGACACTTCTGATGGAGGAGGTCTAATAGAACATTGGCTTTGGTTGGAAAATAAACAGACGTTAGTGCCGCACATGGCTTTCCTGAACCTAGAGGAATGTGTGAGACTACAAGCATTGGGCAGTCTCAGGTTTCACAGTAAGGTCCACAAAGAGGCTTGCAGTCCCAGAACTGATCAACAAGCTACATAGGATGGAGATTACTACAAAATATGTTTATTCTTACAGGAAGAAATACACAATATATGGCATGTGAGCCTTATGTATGTGTCTGATAGACAGAAATTGATATATGTAGTACGTATACTTGGCTAACATTTGCCTTTCTTTCTTTTTTTATTAATTTTATTTTATTAATTTATTCATATTACATCTCAATGGTTATCCCCTCCCTTGTATTCTCCCGTTCCTCCCTCCCTCCCTCCCATTTTCTCCTTACTCCCCTCCCTTATGACTGTGTCTGAGGGGGACTTCCTCCCCCTGTATATGCTCATAGGGTATCAAGTCTCCTCTTGGTAGCCTGCTATCCTTCCTCTGAGTGCCACCAGGTCTCTCCATTCAGGGGATGTGGTCAAATATGATTGCCTTTCTTTCTTATCAAAGGCCCTGCTCTTGAGTAAGTGAGTTCTTGCACCATGTAGTATTTTGTAGCTCATATAAAAAAGATTTGGTATTATGGGATAAACTGTATCAACATTTAATGTATTAGCAAGATGTGGAAGTACATGAAGGCCTGACAATAATGACAAAGAAATAGTAGCCATGTGAGAGTACTGAATGCCACCACCTGCATTTTCTCAGCACTTGGGATCATGTGCAATAACACTTCTTTTTTATTGAGGAAAAGAAAAAAAGAGTAACATTTTAATAGATTTAATAGACACTGAACATTTTCTTTCTAGCATAGAGTCAGAATGAATGATCAAAACAGGAAGTCAGAAAAAAACGCCAGCAAGGATACAGCTGGCCCATCAGATAGACACTAGCAGCTCTAATTTTACACCTCTATTTCCCCCTCAGATCCCTGATGTATTGTAATTCACATATGAACCGAGGCCATCCTGCCCTTTCGGATTAAAATAAAGTTGGAATCCATCTCTGTCATCTGTCCTGTAGGACGTATAATGCTTTCCCTGATGTTTCACAGCTCTTAGAGCTCATGTTCCTGTGGACATATGTGTTCAGAGTTCCTCCTTCTACTGTCCCGATTCATTTCATCTGGTCTTCTGCAACAGTCAGGGTTTCCCGGAGAAACAGAGCCAAATGGATGGATGGATGCATGGATGGACGGATGAGAGGGAACTGAGTCACAATTGTGCAGGCTGAGAAGCTCCCTCCTACACCACACACCGGCTACAGTACTAGGAACGTTGTTAAGTGCTACCACTTAGGTCAAGTCTGGCAGCCTGAGGAACACAGATCCTGACTCAGCACCTTCTGGGGACAAAGGTCTCAGAGCCCAGGTTGCTGTATCTCTGTTGTTTCTCAGGCAATGGACTGTGCCTGCCCCATGGGCCAGCAATGGGGATTTTTCCCTTACTCAATTCACTCATTTGGATGCTAACCTCTTCTACAATCACCCTCAGAGATCACCCAGAATGCCTGCTTTCCCTGCTAGTCCCTTAGTCCAGTCAAAGTGAGACCTAAAACGAACCATCACACCTCAGATCCTCCTGGTTTTTGCTTTTCTTTGCTGTGCTCTGCCCCAGATATTGACAACTGTCTCTCTGTCTTCCTGAGAAAATAATACAGATAAAGAATTGTGGTGTGTGGGGTTTTTTATTGAAGACCAAGGGAAGCACAGTGGCTAAATCACCTCCCCCCTCCCGTGTGTGTGTGTGTGTGTGTGTGTGTGTGTGTGTGTGTGTGTGTGTGTGTGTGTGTGTGTGTGTGTGTGTGTGTGTGTGTGTGTGTCTGGCTCCAGTCACTTGTCATGGCTTCATTCCCTTTTGTATTCTCCAGCTGTACGTTTCCCTCCTTCTCCACCTCGTTGCCACATTTCTGCTATTTCTCTTGGAGCGCAGTTCAGTCTTATTGCAGATAACACCCTCAGGGCCTCATCCTCACTCTGAAAGGGAGCTTTCACAGTGTGTCTTAGTCAGTGGCAATACTGCCAGCTGTTAAGATAGATTTTTCATCTGGTATCTGAGAAGGTGACATTGGAAGTTCTGATTCCTAACTCGCTCAGTGATTCTTTCTCCCTCTTCCTAATGCAGAGCTTCATGGACCAGACTACTGAAGGACTTCCCATAGTACTTTGCAATTCCATCCTTTTCTGGACCCCATAAGCATTCCTTTGTAAAGAGTGAATGCCTTCTTTTAAATCTTGCTATGAAATTCTTATCCCTCCAGGGATATCACCGTGTAAACTTTGTATAATAAGAAGCAATTAAAATGTCTATGTAGATTTATAGATAGACTTTAATTTCCAAAAATATTACTGCTTCTGTGGGGGAAAGCTCTCTGCTTGTGTTATTTAAATTATTCCATATCCAGGAAACTAGAAAGCAGAGTCTGTGTCACATTAGAAAAATGATAGAGACATGAAAGTATAGATGAAAGATGCTTGAATGTGGCCACCTGTTGATAGGTAAGGACTATTTGGATGCCTTCATATGCAACCACTAACAATTAGTTGTGGTTACAGCCAAAAACCCTTGTTTAATAAGTATCTCAAAATAACTCTTTTTCTTTGGATCAAAAAGTACATTTTAGGAAATGACTTTGTGGAACGTTTTACCCAGATGGAGCTATCGGTTTTCAGAGACTGCATTTCCTTTATTTTAAGGGGGAGAAATTCGGTTTAAGAGTTTATTGCAAACCACTGTTAATGTACGCTTTGATTTAATTCACCACTCTGAGGTAGCCATCTTTGACTTTATTTCACTTATGCGAATATTGTGACTTAAAAAAAGCTGATTCACTCATCCATGATCAAAAGGTGTTGGCACATTCAAGTTTGTCAGACAGGACCCTGGCGAGGAGTTCTTGGCACATTAGAACATAGCAGCTGTGAGAGCCTCATGAAGAAGATGGTTCTTTATTAGGATGTGGGCAGGAGTAAACAATGTCAGCAGGCAGCAGGGAAGCCCACAGGGCTAGGAACAGTAGGAATGGTATCCTCTAGAGACCTCAGGGACAAAGGGAAGAACACTCATGGGATCAGAAGGACCTGGAGTCATGGGAAGAACCATATGCTACAGAGGCTGGAGTTTTAGGTCGAGGACAGAAGGCACTGCCAAATACTACCCTAAGGACCAAGGAGAGACAGAAGAAATTGTTTGAGCAACTAACTTGTCGTTGTTATCTGATGACCTACAAATACCTCCCATTGCCACAACCTAAAAGCAATGGACAAAAGACTTGGTTGACTGGATGAGTCTCCTTGGGCAAAGAACAGAATAGGCAAAATGGAAGGAGGGTCTAAAGAGGACATTGGGACTGTTTGGTAATCTAGGTATTTCTGCAGAGCCTGAGTCCTTGACCACCACATCATACCTTAAAAGTAAATTGATGCTTCCCAGAAGAGGGGTTTCTCTGTATCAATATCATTGAGTGGATGTATTAGGAGAGCAGTAGTTAACAAAGCCACACTCTGGGAATTATGTAAAGTGTTCAACATAAAGTATAAGCCCTTTTCCCTTTGGATGAAGCACCACAAGCTTCCCAACAATTGGTATAGATTCCTATGTTGTAATGTGGAGTCAAAGTGTTCAACCCTGAAGCAAAGGAGTGTCCTTTAAATTGTGTATTGTTTATAATGGTAGTATCTGACTAGTGACAGCTGATATGACATGTGCCTGCAACCCATTATTTTTCTTTTGATACAACAGAAAACTAGAAGATCACAGTATAATGTTTGTGCAGTCTGGCATCATGAATGGTCACCTAATTTCCTGGCCAATGGGAGGTTAATAACAACCCCTGAAGATGCCTAGGTCTTAACTGATGGGACCTGTGGAGACATTACCTTGAGTGACCACAAAGAGATTGCTGAAGCAATTGAGATTTTATTTACATGCTTATTTATTTGTTCCTTTTTTTTTTTTTTTTTTTTTTTTTTTTTGGATAAGAGCTATCATTGACCTAGAGCTTACCAAGAAGGCTAGACTCTAGACTGGCAGGTCACTGAACCCCAGGGAGCTATTAATCCTACAAATTTGAGGACAAAGACCACCAACCTAAATCATCATGGCCAAATTAATTAAAGCAAGCTTGTCTATTCATATACATGGGCTGCCTCCCCTTAAGGCGGGGTTCAAGAGGTCAGCATTGGACATGAGAAAGACAAGGTTTTATAGTTCTGGGGTAGGTGCTTTTAAAAATGGGGATTAGGTGGCAAATAGGTGGGGTTACAGAAGCAGAACATAAGCATAACAAGTTGGTCATAACAACCTTTTGATACAAAGACATGATTGTAAGGTGATCATAAGGTAATCATAGAAACAGGTAGCCAAAATAATCTTTTTAAACAAAGGCATAGTTGCTGTTTCTGGATCAGGTAGCACAAAACCATTTGTAGTTAAGGTTACAAATGGAGAATAGCCTAATCCTTAAGAAACAGATTTAATCATAAACATGAATGAGCCTAGTTTATCTTTATTATAAGATGGCTTTCAAATCCAAGATAGAGACAGGATTATTCAATAGGATCCACCTGCTTCTGCCTCCAGGGGGATTTTTTTTTTTTTTTTAATAATGTGGGTTCTGGAGATCAAACTTAGGTCATTATACTTATGTGTCAGGCACTTACTATGTGAGCTATCTCTGAAGCCTTACTTAAGTTATTTAAGAGGAGAAAACTGTTAGCCCCCAAAACCCAAAGGCAGGCCAAGATTATGGTTATAATCCCAGCACACATATGCTGAGGTATGGAGGGAAGTGCTGTGAGCTCAAGGCCAGCATGGGTTTCATTGTGAGTTCCAGTCTATGGGGCTCGTGGACTGTGCTTCCAGGGGAACAGGCCTGGAACTGATGAGGTGGCGCATACTCAAACCCCAGAAATCTCAAACTTGAAATTTAAAATCTCTTCCCAAGAATAGAAGGTGTGGGACAAAGCTCTCCCTGTTCCTGTGCCTGATTCATAAGCATGGGACACAATCTCAAGGTTTTGGAGAAGGTAGGGAGGGGTTGTCAGCTAGTATCTAGAAGATGATGACACTCTACACCTTACTTACTCTACTAGACCCCTCAGAAAGAAGTGCATTTTCTTAATTTTAACTGAGTGACATATATGCCAACTGTGTGACCTACATAGCTGTAGAATAGATTTTTGTGCTGTAAACTTCTAAAGTTGTGGTAGATTTTTATGGCATTGACAGAAAACTAGGACAGGGTTTGTCATCTCTTTGCGTCAAGATAACAATATCTCCACCTATAAATTTTTGGATCTAGATGATGGAAATTAAAGTGTTCAACAGGCCTCAAATATCTGTCTTCAAGTCTTAGACTTCTTGAAGTTGCCAGGGAGACACTGTCATTACCTACAAATAGGGCTACTTGAGAGTAGATTTGATGCCTCACACTGGTATTATTATTATTATTATTATTATTATTATTATTATTATTATTATTATTATCTTTGACTCATCCCTAGAAATTTCTGCTTTTAGCAGTAATATGACAGAATATGACAGTCCAGAGGTTCTTCCATCTTGTGTTCTTGCTAAGGCAATTTCAGGTTTAATTAAAATTTGATCTCCTTGATGGAGAATCCTATTAAAAAACTACCCAATCTATTCTAGGAACCTGAGGTCAAGATGCCCTAGCTAGTTTAATCTTAGCTTCTGTTAAATTGCCTGCTTGTGCAAACCTCCCCTTCAGCTGCTTATCGTAGCTTCTGTCAAACAGCTTGCTTATGCAAAAGCCCCACTGCAGAGGCTAAGAGAGATAGATGCTAGGATGTGGTTTCTGCCTCCAAAAAATGCTCTGGACACTTGGTATTACATTTAGGTCCTGAATACCCATGTATAGTCCCAGCTGGCTGGCATAGACTTCCAATTGGCTATAAACTGTGTCTGAGTGGTCATCTCTGGTGGGCTTCCTATAACAGTAATTAAACAGTAGTCCATGAAACCTGGTTCCAGAACTAGTAGATTAACTCTCTGCCAATTTTAAGTAGATAAATAAAAACCTAAAAAAAAAACAAAAACAAAAACAAAAAATCCAAACCCAAACAAAACACACACAACCCCACCTCCCCCACAAATAATCTTTAAGTCAATCATGGAGATGTCGCTGTTTAGCCAACCTCAAACCCCCTGACCCTCTTTTTTAAAGACAAAGTCTCCACTCCATACTAGTATTGAACTTGCTTTGTAGCCAAGGATGACCTGGAACTTGGGTTCCTTCTACTTCTACCTCTTGAGTGCTGGGATTAAAGGCATCTGCCATCCTGCCCACTTTGACCAGCGCTGGGACTTCGTGAATGTTGTGGAAGCATGCTACCAAATTAGCTATATCCCAAGCCACTTCCTTCCTCCTTGGATATGGGCTCTTATTCTGCAGCCCAGGATGACTTTGAACTCACTACGATCCTTCTGTCTCAGCCTTCTGAGTGCTGGGATGATAGGCCTGAGCAATCACTCCCAGTTCTAGTACACAGTTCTACAAGAATGATTGATCTGACTGCAAACTAAGATGTGTGGAACTTTGTATCAATTAGGATTCACCAAGAGGTTATAAAATATTGCTGGTTCTTAAACACCACAAAGAGCTTCATGCAGCAACAGGTGATGTAACCTGAGTGGGTTATTTAAGCCCAAGATATCCGTGCCTGAAGAATGCAAATAACTGTCATGAGGAGAGTGGAGAAAGGAATAAGTCATCCAAGTATTTGCATAAATTCTCCCTTTTATCATGCATGTGTAATTCATCCCTCAGACCCCTGGGGATATTGAGGGGTAACAGCCACAGAAGGGCATTTTGGTGCTTTGACAGCTGCAGAATCTTCAAAGCACAGTTTACCCCACAGCAGAAAACTTGTCTCCAGGTCCTTCCCTGTTTCCAAGTAGTGCCACCCTAGGAGGATGAGACTCTGACTTGATATTAAGCTTCCTTTGTTATTTTGCTTCAGAAATGATTTCTGAGTTTGAGGTCTTGGGATTTTAGATGCAAATAATTTTGGAGTTAGTTAAGGGATAACCATGTGGGAATGCCGACTTCCAATCTTGCAGAGCACCCACATGCTGGGCAGCTGATTAGACAAAAGCCACAGGAAGAGGACCACAGAACTAGCTGCCTGGAGCAGAGGATCTAGATTTCACCATGGTTGACACCTATTTACTTCTTATTCGTAGGCACTTCCCCAAGGGAAGGGAGGGAAGTGTGTCCCCCTGCTGGAGGAACAGAGCAAGAAAACCTGTAGCTGACGGCTGATTTTCTCTAAAGGTTGGGAGATTCATATGTCATTTTTCTTTTTCAAAACTGTACCTCTAGCAAGGAAACTGAAGACTCGAAGCTAATGCTTAAGGCGAGTGTTTCAGCTCTCCCTCCAAAGAATAGCTTTTGTTGTTATCCTCCCAGACAGACAGGTCGGCCTCTGCTAATTTTCTCACACTCTTGTTAGAGACATTTTTTTTTACTTAACTCAGTGTCAAATGCCACAAACCCTTGACATTTTAAGACTCTAGTTACTACCAGAGATATTTTTTATTTAAAACCAAGCATGGCAGCTGTGCTACAAGCCTCAGCATAGTCAAGGTGGGTTAGAGAAGGCACGGTGGTTTCTATTCACTCTCTCCTTCCGGGAGAACCGGAGGGAGGTGACTCCGGCTTGGTGGAGGTTGGTTCAGGCCTCCAGGCTCCTCGCCACCTTCTGTTCCACCTCCTTTACACATCAGCTTTCCAAGTGCTCTGAGTGTCACTTCCTCACACAACCAAGTCCCCTCTGTATGACTTCCCCTTCTTAGAGCAAAGGAAACTACTTCCCAGATGGTCCCAGCGGAGATGCCTCTTTCTGAATCTTTTGCCAAGAAACGCGTCCCTAAGCTAACCCCGGGGAGAGAAGCTGGAATGACCTTGCTGGGTTGACTGTTCTAGGCTTGTTTCCAGTTGTCTAGGCCACCTCATCCTTGCCACCAAAGCCACGGAATCAGGGTTCCACACAGAGGACCACAGGGAGGAAGACTGTTGTGGAAACAAGTAGTAATCTGCACCACGGGAGAAGGCAGTCCTCAAGCGTTAGACAAACAAGAGTGGATTACGGAGGTTAGTGATCCTGATTCTAGAACGGGCTTAGTAGCCTCTGATTTTCCTCCATTTTCTCCCCACTTCTGTTCCCCCTCCTCTCCTGCCATCTCTCTTTCTATTTGCAGTACTAGGGACTGAACCTAGCGCCCTGTATACTCTAGGTGAGAACTGCACTACTAAGCCAAGAAGTGTATGCTTTAACAGCTCCCAGAAAAATGTAAGAACTGGTTGATTTACTAACCTCAGTTTGAGACACTGCCAGAGGGAAGCGGCAATAGGCATTTCTGAGAAAAAATAACTTCTACATTCTTCTGGCAGACTATTAATAATTATCAGCATAGGGCTGGAGATAAAGCTCAGCCGGTTAGTTCTGCCTGAGTATGTGCAAGACCGCGGGAGAAATTCCCCAACACAGACAGATGCCCCCCTCCCAACACACACATCATTCTTTTTAAAAATTATTTTTTATCATTTTAGATGTATGGATGCTTTGCTTGCATGTATATGTGCAGCATGTATGTGATTGGTGTCCACAAAGACCAGAAGGGGGCATTAGATCTCCTGTAACTGGGGTAGCAGCCATGTGGGTGCTGGGAGATGAACTGAATCCTTTGGAGAAGCAGCCAGTGCTCTTAACCACTGAGCCATTTCTCCAGCCCAAACACCACTCTTACCAAGTAGATTACTGCTGATGGACACGTGTACACCCACTGTTAGGAAATAAATAGTCTTAAACAACCCTGAGGAAGACTTCCTAAATAAGGTCATCAGAGCCATGTTCAAATGCATGTACAATTCCTTACGAAGGTAGGGAAGCATTTGTCTAGTGTTCTGGGGTCCCACCTCTGGCTCTAGACTTTCCAAGCTGGGATCCAGTTTCCCTCATTCAGTAGCTATGTGAGTCTGGACGCCTTAATGCTGGTCTCATTTGTACAGCATAGATAATAAGACAATCGAAAAAATGCTTGCATCAAAGGTAGGGAGAAGGAAATGAGATGAGGTGCAGTTGATGTTTAGCACATCACTGAGCCTGGACTGACCTCCTGCCTGTAAAAACCACGGTATGGGCAGATGAAGCCAGATGATCTTTTTACCCCTCCAACACACTAGATCTTTTCCTGGTTGTCTCCTGTTCCATACTTAGGTCTCCCTTCAAAATATTGATTCCACAGAGAAAAAGTATGTGAAATGATGATATGTGTTGCCTTATTTCTTGTCAGTCTTCCTCAAGAAGCGAGAGCTCCATGAATCAAGACACTATTGCCTGGTGTCTGCTTCTGGGAACACTTCTTTATTTAAATTACTAGTGTTCTAGGGTGGAGAGATAAAGTGTGTGTGTGTGTGTGTGTGTGTGTGTGTATGTGTGTGTGTGTGTGTGTGTGTGTGTGTGTGTGTGTGTTGCTGAGGGTTATACCAGGGTCTTTTACTTGCAAAGCACATTCCAAACCAGTATTTTATAAGTTGAGAATGCATCATGTTTGTATTCTAGTTTGCTTCTCTGATCTGAGATAAAACACTGAACAAAACCAATTTAGGGGATATTTAATCTTATAACTCCTGGGACATAATCTTTTCTTGAGGGAACTCCAGGTAGGAGCTTAAGGCAGAAATAGAGGCAAAGACCATGGAGGAATGTTTTCTTTCATTCTCTCTCTCTCTCTCTCTCTCTCTCTCTCTCTCTCTCTCTCTCTCTCTGGTTGGTAATTTAATCCAGGCTTCATAAATGTTAGGCAGCACCTTCCCACTGAGTTACAGGCTCAGCCCTACACTTAAAGACATTTGCCCTTATAAATAGTATTTTAATTTCTATATGTAACTAAATTAATTATTATGAAACATGTCAAGATGTGATTGCTTATTTCTAACAGTTAGATGTGGGAAAGCAGAGTCAACGTGAACAGTCTAACAGAGTGCATTAGTAACAACCAGGAAAAGCTAAAAGCCACCATATAACTAGGTCATCCTTCCCATTGAAAACCCGCCAATTCAAAGTATGACTTTGAAAACCAAATGCAGTTGTTTAGGTTAGCCAGAACTCCTGGCCATTGCTATGTGCTCATAATTTGATTCCCCAATGGAAAATGCACCGGGCTTCAGATATTTTGATGTGAATTTCTTCCGGAAGGAGCTTAACAGGTTGGAACTGTGAGTTCTAAACTAGCGCTACCCAATACTTATTCAAAATGACGGGCAAATTGTACATTCTTACAGTTTACTATCATTCGTCACTAAACACATATGGCAAACAGGCACTCAAATTGTGGCTAGGCTGACTCAGAAACTAAACTTTAGCTTAATTTAATTTAGTAGAAAGAGCCATGTGTGCTTAATGGATACCATATTGGATAGTAATATTCTTATCTACAGTTTTTTTAAGCAGATGAGAAAATGTATAGCAGCAGATTCCCAGAGCTTTACATTTTAAAAATTAATTTCTCCACTGTCCCTCATCCTTTGACTCCAACTTCCTCTTTCACCATTACTCCACAGTACGTGAACTGCTTAGCTCCTGGATCCAAAGCTTCACTGCTCCAGGGATGAAAAGGTAACATTGAGAACATTATAAATGAGAGAGAGAGAGAGAGAGAGAGAGAGAGAGAGAGAGAGAGAGAGAGAGAGAGAATTACAAACGAGAGATTGAGAGGGTGTATGCGAGTGTGTCTGTAGACTTGATGTGAATTTTGTCTGCAAGAGAAAACCAAAGTGGGCACTGAAAAGCAAGAGACCTCCTTGATACACTCCCTGATGACTTAAGATGTTCTGTGCTTAGTAAGACAGCAAATCTATTGAGCCTTGTGCCAAGTGATGAAGGAACACAGAGAGGGATAAACTGACCCTGTAATATGGCAGTGTGGGGTCAGTCGAGAAGGTGAGACTCTTAGGTCTTCTGAACAGGGAAGAGGTGGGTATCACTCAAAGAAAGGGTGACTTCTAAGCTGGCACCTCAAAGTCTGGGTGCAAGAGATATTAAGAAACAGGCCCCGGGAGAGAGGGCAAGTTTGTGCTAAGAAGACTTGAGTCTGCCACTTGAAAAATTCTCTTTTTGTCATAAGGATTGTTTTGAGTCAAAGGCAAATGAGAAGTAGGTATCACAAAGGTTTCCTGCTCCCTCCTAATTTTCATAAAAGCAGAGGTGTTAACCCTCTCTTTTCTGGCAGGATAGACAAAGGCTGGTGACAGGTGCTTACTCTGTACACACAGAATCAGCAGCTGAGGGGCAGCTACAGCAGAGTCCCACTTACCTGTCTTTCCACTAGACACCATCCCTGAAGACTTAAAAGCCTGTGCTTTCTCTTATCACTTCTCTAAAACTATGTCATCTTCCATTGAGATTCAGTATGAGCCTGGATCTAAAGCCACTTCTTTGAGAATTACATAGTTTGAGCTTTGCTTACTGTGATGAGTACATGGCCATACACTTGTATCTGTTTTCTCGTGTATTAATCTGCTATAGGGATCTGTCCTAGCTGTACATGTGAAAAATAAAGAGAAAATTATTTTCCCCTGAAGTACCAAAGTTGCAGAGGCAAAGAAGAATACATGTTTTTGTCAGGAGGCTGAAAATAGGGTAGGTGCAGAATAAGGCACGAGGAGAAGCTGGCTTGGGGTCAAGGTGGAGAGTACGCACCTGTCACATAACAGGCTCACGGGTCTTCCACAGGCCAGGCTTACTCTGAGAACAGCACATTGGAGAACAGGCCAAATCAACAGATAGAAACCAAACAGTGTGAGGTCAAAGCAGTGGCCATTGCTGGAAAATTCCACAGAGGAAAAGTTCACTCTTACCTGAAAATGCTCTAAAGACAAATTCAAATCTCTCAAAGTGGAATTTTTGTTTGTTTGTTTGTTTGTTTGTTTTTCGAGACAGGGTTTCTCTGTATAGCCTTGGCTGTCCTAGACTCACTTTGTAGACCAGGCTGGCCTTGAACTCACAGCGATCTGCCTGCCTCTGCCTCCCGAGGGCTGGGATTAAAGGCCTGCGCCACCACACTCGGCTTTCAAAGTGATCATTAGATGAATGGAGAAAAAAGTAACCAATAGTCTCGAAGCTTGTGGGGCCAGTGTGATCCTGGCTGTCAGCTGTTGCTGGTCAATGACACAAGCCCTTTGGGAAGCAGTTAGGAAATTTATATCACATGCTTTGAAAGATGCTCACGTTTATTGATTTATTCCTAATATTCACATTTTAATGGAATAACACAAAACATTAAAAAAACCAATATATGTCTAAAGTTGTTTTCTGTAATATTAATATTCTTAAGTTGTACTGTGAAATAATTAAACAGAGCCAAGATTTGTAAATATCAAGAAAAAATATTTATGATGCTTATAGTATTTGCAGGATGTGAAGATGCATTTATCATGGGGAAAATTCAAGTTGATGGATATCTTCAACGTATAAAGTTAAGACACCCAAAGGATTTGTTCTCATTGAAGTGACATCACCATTGGCTTCAATGTGTGATCATTGATTGCATCCTTGATTGGAAAAGAGATGCTGTAAAGGACATTGTTGAGACAATTAAGGAAACCGGTATAGACTATAGATTAGATAACAGATTTGTATCAGTGATGAACTTCTTGTATTTAGTCATCATGCTGTGCTTGTGGAAGAGACTAACCTTGTTGCTAGGAAATACACTGAAGTATTCAGTGATAAGAAAACATGATGGATGAAGCCCACTCTCAGAAAAGGAAGTTGTTCAGTGAGATGAAGAAACAGTGGAAATGGTGAGGAGCAAGATGATGACACTCATTGTGCACCCTCACACACTCACACACCCGTAATGGAGTAAGTACAGCCATGCCAAGCAACGGGGCACCGCAATAGGGGATTCACAGCAATTAATCCACTTTCACCCAATTTTCTGACAGTAATTATAGTTATTATTTATTTTGATGTTTTAACTTGTTTTGCTAGACATGTTTTGTGCAGAAACATAATCTAAATGAGCTGCTCATTAATGATTTCTTGGGCTCTATTTTAGCGCCACAGGAGACTCAGATAAAGGATATAGGAACATAGGCAAAAGTGTCCTGCTTAGTGGTGGACACAATGACTCAAACAATAAATTGACAACATAAGAATGAAGTAGATTACGTTAATCTAATTTACCTAAGTGAATAGCGGTTTACCTTTAGAAAACCTATTTTTAAAGTGTATGTATTATTCTTGGGTATATGTGTGTCTGACATGTGTGTGGGTGCAGGCATATGTGTGCTACAATAAAGTGTGAAGGTCAGAGTGGAGTCAGCTCTTTCCTTCCACCACAGAACTCTGGTAAGCATTTACTCACTGAGGTGTCTCACCAGCCCTAGAGAAGCTATTTTGAGATGTTTTTCTTTTCCCTGGCCAGATTTTGTCCAGATACTCATAGCTGCTGAGAGTTCACAGGCATGATAGCCATGTCATACCCACAGGACAGCAATGCCACAACACCCCTTCACTGGGCTTTTATATTATTTCTGGCCCATTGTCCATGATGTTCCTTGAACATTGAAGAGGGTGATATAAATGCCCAGTTTAGGCCTGAGTATTCACCAATCACTGATTTTCAGCACTCTGGCCTGTTATGGGTCTGTAATAGCTGACAGCTGCTATTAAGAGAAGATTTTTCTAACAGAGCAAAGACACTAAGAATGTCAAGCCCACTTCACAAAACAGCAGCAGTAGCTTCCTATGACCTCATCCATGGACTTTTGACCAGGTTTACAGTGCTATACATAAATGCTACACATAAATGGCTTCAGAGGAAATCATAGACTAGCTGGTTACCCCCAAATAGTACTGCCATTAGCACACTAGTGGGCAAACCTTGCTTGGCAGATTAGTAGTGGACCATGCTGAATGAGACTGCTGATGACAATTGTCTTCCCTGGACATTCTTTCATAGCATGTTCCGGCACCATGAAAGCTAGCCAATAGGAAGGAAGCTTCTAGACCAACCCCAGTTTAATTTCTCTGCATGTCTTGTAACCAAACTGTATAATATCTTCAGCAATAGGGTCTTACCATCCAGTTCTGGTGGGCAACCTGTAGTGACAACTTCCTATCTTGTCTCAGGGCCTAAGGGGTCTCACTGATCACCAATTCACAGGTATGTAGCTGATCTCAGGCACTGGGATTTTCACTTAGTAACCTTATGGCTTTTTGGAGTGGATTTATTAGCTATGCAGGGTACTACTGTCTAAAGTATTTCTTTTTAATTTTTAAAATTTTCATACATGTATGTATTGCAAGTAGAGCATTGTGCTGGCTAGTTTTTGTTATCTTGACATAAACCAGAGCCATTTGGGGAGATCGAACCTCAATTTAGACAATGCTTCCATAGATTAGCCTACAAGCAAGTCTATAGTGTATTTTCTTCATTGGTGATTGATGTGGGAAGGCCCTGCCTATTGTGAGTGAGGCTCCCCCTGGGCTGATGGTCCTAGTGCTATAAGAAAGCAGGCTGAGCAAGCCAAGAGGAACAAGCCAGTAAGCAGCACTCTTCCATGGCTTCTGTATCAGCTCCTGCCTCCAGGTTCCTGCTTTGAGTTCCTTCCTTGACTTCCCTGCAAGGATGGACTAAAAGAAATAAGCTGAAATAAAGCCTTTCCTTACAAGTCTCTTTTGGCCAGGATGTTTATCTCAGCAGTAGAGACCTGAGACAAGCATACTCCTCCTCATGTCTCCTTAACTAGCTGCTTTCCCTCAAAATGATTCAGTCCATAAATTGGTCACATAGGAACAAAGCAGATAAAAGTCATCCAGTTTAGCTAGCTGACTGACTCATTTGTCTTTCGAAAGCCCTCTTTTGTTTGTTTTGTTTTGTTGTTTATTTTATTTTATTTTTTTATTTAAGTAATTTATTCAGATTACATCTCAATTGGTATCCCCTCATGTGTATCTTCCTGTTCCCCCTCCCTCCCTCTTTTACCCTATTCCCTTCCCCTAGGTCTGTGACAAGGGGGGGACCTCCTCCCCCACGATATGATCACAGCCTATCAGGTCTCATCCTGGTAGCCTGCTTACCCGTCCTCTGAGTGACACCAGGCCTCCCCACCAAGGGAAATGGTCAAATAGGGGGCACCAGCGTTCATGTCAGAGTCAGTCCCGCTCTCCACACAACTGTGGAGAATGTGCTGTCCATTGGCTAGATCTGAATAGGTGTTCTATGTTTACTGCATGCATTGTTCTTGGTTGGTACAGTAGTTTGAGCAGACCCCTCTGGGTCCAAATCCACCAGTCTTGATGGTCTTCTTGTAGGTTTCTAGGACCCTCTTGTTTTTTTCTATTTCCCCATTCTCCCATACTTCTCTCACCTGGAGTCCCAATAGGAAGTCCCAGCATCAATCTCAATCTCCTGCTAAGTGAAGACTTTCAGGGCACATCTCTCTTGGGTTAGTATCCAATTATAAATGAGTATATACCATGTGTATCTTACTGGGTTTGGGTTAACTCACTCAGGATGATCATTTCTAGTTCCATCCATTTGCCAGCAAATTTCAGGATTTCCTTGTTTTTAATAGCTGAGTAGTATGCCATAGTGTAAATGTACCACAGTTTCTTTATCCATTCTTCAACTGAGGGACATCTAGGATGTTTCCAGGTTCTGGCTATTATGAATAAGGCTGCTATGAATATGGTTGAGCATATGTCCTTGTTGTGTGGTGGAGCCTCTTCTGGGTATATTCCAAGGAGTTCAATAGCTGGGTCTTGAGGAAGCCCTACTCCCAGTATTCTGAGAAAGCACCAAATTGATTTCCAAAGTGGTTGTACAAGTTTGCATTCCCACCGGCAATGAAGGAGTGTTCCTCTTTCTCCACATCCTTGCCAGCTTGTGCTGTCATTTGTGTTTTTGATCTTAGCCATTCTGGCAGGTATAAGATGGAATCTCAGAGTGGTTTTGATTTGCATTTCTCTAATGACTAAGGACATTGAGCATTTCTTTTTTTTTAATTAATTTATTCTTGTTACATCTCAATGGTTATTCCATCCCTTGTATCCTCCCATTCTTCCCTCCCTCCCATTTTCCCCTTATTCCCCTCCCCTATGACTATACCTGAGGGGGATTACCTCCCCCTGTATATGCTCATAGGGTATCACGTCTCTTCTTGGTTAACCTGCTGTCCTTCCTCTGAGTGCCACCAGATCTCCCCCTCCAGGGGACATGGCCAAAGGTGAGGCACCAGAGTACATGAGAAAGTCATATCCTACTCTCCACTCTACTGTGGAGAATGTTCTGACCATTGGCTAGATCATTGCCACTTTGGAAATCTATCTGGTGCTATCTCAGAAAAATGGGAATAGGGCTTCCTCAAGACCCAGCTATTCCACTCCTTAGAATATACCCAGAAGATGCTCCAGCACACAACAAGAAAATTTGCTCAACCATGTTCATAGCAGCCTTATTCATAATAGCCAGAACATGAAAACAGCCTAAGTGTCCATCAGTAGAAGAATGGATAAAGAAACTGTGGTACATATACACTATGGAATACTATTCAGCTATTAAAAACAATGAATTCCCAAAATTTGTGGATAAATAGATGGAGCTAGAAATGATCATAATGAGTGAGTTAACCCAGAAGCACAAAGACTCAAATGGTATATGCTCACTTATATCTGCATATTAGCCCAAGGGGCATGTTCCACGAAAGCCTTCACTTACCAGGAAACTGAGACAGAGGGGAGGACATCCTATTGGGACTCTAGATGAGAGAAGCATGGGAGAATGGCAAAGTAGAAGGATCCAGAGGGTCCTAGAAACATACAAGTAGAACATTATGATAGGCAGATTTGGGCCCAGGGGTCCCGCACAAACTAAGGAGCATTTCTTTAAGAGTTTCTCAGTCATTCAATACTTCTCTGTTGAGAATTCTCTGTTTAATTCTGAGCCCCATTTCTTAATTGGGTTTTTTGGTTTGGTGGTGTTTAATTTCTTGTGCTCTTTATATATTTTGGATATTAGACCTTTGTCAGATGTAGGGTTGGTGAAGATCTTTTCCCAGCCTATAGGCTGTCGCTTTGTTCTGTTGACAGTGTCTTCTGCCTTACAGAAGCTTCTCAGCCTCATGAGTTCCCATTTATTAATTGTTGACCTTAGAGCCTGGGCTGTTGGTGTTCTTCTGTTGAGGAAGTTGTCTCCTGTGCCAATGAGTTCCAGGCTATTCTTCACTTTTTCTTCTAATTGATTTAGTGTCTCTGGTTTTATGTTGAGGTCTTTAATCCACTGGGGCTTGAGTTTTGTGCATGGGGATAAATATGGATCTAATTGCATTTTTCTACATGTAGACATTCAGTTAGACCAGCACCATTTGTTGAAGATGCTATCCTTTTTCCATTGTATGGTTTTGGCTTCTTTGTCAACAATCAAGTATCCATATGTGTGTGGGTTTATTTCTGGGTCTTCAGTTAAATTTCATTGGCCCACCAGCCTATTGCTATGCCAGTGGCATGCTGTTTTAATTACTGTTGGTCTATAGTACAGCTTGGGATAAGGTATGGAGATTCCTCCAGAGGATCTTTTATTGTACAGGATTGTTTTAGCCATTCTGGGTTTTTTGTTTTTCCATATGAAGTTGAGAATTGATCTTTCAGCTGATAAACACCTCCAGCAAAGTGGCTGGATACAAACTTAACTCAAAAATGTCAGTAGCCTTCCTGTATACAAATGGCAATCATATGGAGGAAGAAATTAGAGAAACTGTACCCTTCATGATAGCCACAGCAATATAAAATATCTAGGAGTGACTCTAACCAAGCAAGTGAAAGACTTGTTTGAAAAAAACTTCAAATCTCTGAAGAAAGAGATTGAAAATGACATCAGAAGATGGAACGATCCCCCTTGTTTATGGATCAGGGGAATTAACATAGTAAAAATGGCCATCTTACCAAAAGCAATTTACAGATTCAATACAACCCCTATCAAAATACCTACACAGGTTTTTAGAAAGCCCTCTTTTAAAGCTGCTTTTTACAAACTCCTATTTCCAGTGTGAATAATAAAAGCAAGTGGAAGTTTTTTTAGACAACCCAAATGGTTAAGTTGGACATTTCTTAATGGCTTCCATCTGAAAACAGAATTAAGGATGCATAATAAATCAAAAGGAATTCAAATTTAAAATAAGGTTATTTGAAGTTGGGGGTGTTGCTCTATGGCAAAGAATTGGCTACCAAGCATGAGCTTCTGGGCTTGATCCCAGCACTGAAATGCATACACTGAATACTTACAGGCCCCACAGTGTTACATGCCTCTCGTGCCTGCTAATTATGAGGTGAGGTAGGAGGATTGCTTAGCTCTTAGGAGTTGGAGACCACTTTATCTCTTGAAACAAATTGTTCATTACTTAACAAATTTTCAAATTAGGCATAGTTCTTCTGATATATGCCCCAAGAGTAAGCTGGCAATGAGGTTTTTCTAAAACAAACAAACAAAAAAAAAACATGCTAACTTTTTTTAAAAAATGGAAATACTTTTAGGTAAAGTAGTACACTAGAATATTTGTTACATGTGTGTACATCACAACATATTTTCATAAGCAAATGTAGTTTCAAAGGAAGCCTTAAATCACTAACACATGCGGAAGAACATTAGCCATGAATACGATTCCTCATAAATAAATACAGATGAAAACTAAGCCTTCTCTCTGGCTGCTTCCGATTGTTCTTCTCATTCTTTATTAAAAAGAAATATTGTCAAGTTCGGGAAAGATGCCGAAGACCAACAACAAACCAAGCTATCTATCTTGGTATAATCAGAAGGACTCAAAAGAAACAGGAAAAAGAGAAGCGGTGTTTTTTCACTGTGATTCAATATGTACTTAATGCAGTCTTTGTCAGACTACCTAAAGATATCAGGCTATCAGATCTGGCTGAAGCACAACCTTACCTCTTCCCACACAACTCATATTGTGCCTCTTCCTTTCTTAAATCCACATTGAAAATCTCTCTTCCTAAGGTCTGGCTAGGGGATAGGAATGAAAAATGAAATGTCTTCCTGTGCTAAATGCTAACCTAGGTTCCATCCTTGGGGAATTCCCAGCTGGCCCGTTTTACAGTTTTTCTATGAGCTATTTTTACAGGAAGATGTTCTTGATCTACTGGGCAAGTATATATCTGCACAGTGTCAGGCTTCTTCTCCTTGAAGCTAGGTACCTTGATTCTGGGTTATTTCTTTAGCTCAAGCTGGCCTCTTCAGATCAAGCCTGCCAAGTCATCATGGAATGTGGCGTCTAGAGAAAAATGGGTCCTAGGGCCAAGGACAATATAACTGTAGAATACTTGTTGGTCTTGAGTATGAGTACAGGCTTAGCTGGTCCCTTCCCACTTCTGGCAAATGTCTCAAGCCAGCAATCAGCTCCTTACCATGATAAAGATGAGAGCCCTGGACAGGGATATGGGCAGTGCAGGCACATTCTGCATTTGAGCTGAGGACTATCTTTGAATTGGTGGCCTCATAGACATTATTTGGCCAGGAAGTCTGAGCTTGACTTCAGAGAAGTTACACAGTTGCCCCCTGAGGCTATGAGTGAAAATTATATTCCCATAAGTACCTCATGCTCAGAAATGTTTGTTCACTTACTTGTTTCAAGGCTTCAGTGTCCCCCTGTTTCCCAGGATGGCTTTGAACTCCTGAGGTCAAGTAGTCCCATCCTGAGAACCTTATGAAGAATTTGCATGGAAGTTCTATGCCCAACTGTGCCAATATTACTCAGATGGTTATGCGTTACAGTAAGAGTCAAGAACCAAGAAATAGTAGATAGGGTCCCAGTCAAGCTCTATGAGCAGGGCTAGTGCTCTGGACATAGTATTAATTGACAGCATTAACTACCAAAACTGTTCTGGTGGTTTGGGAATACCAGCCTTCCTGTATAGGTGGCCTATGCTGCTGGGTCATAAATGTAATCATTTGTAGACTCATGCTTGAAAGAAGATCACTTTTTAAAGTCCTTGCAAATTTTCAGCTGCCTTAGCAGAACAAATATTTATTTGTTAATCATCTTGGTCTCTTTGGCTCTTATCTACCGGGCTGGAAAGGACTGTCTGGTCTCCTTTTTTCTCCGTTGGTTTGTAAGCTGAAGTTATTTCTATATTTAAAAGGGAGGATATGGACCATATTTGCGTAGAAGTAAGCTCCTGTCTAGGTTTACCCTGTATAATTACTTCTCATTTTCTTTCAATTAAAAAATGTATTTATTTACTTATTTATTTTGCTGTTTTGAGACAGGATCTCTCTGTATAGCCTTGGCTATCCTGAAACTCACTCTGTAGACCAGGTTGGCCTCGAACTCAGAAATCCACCTGCCTCTGCCTGAGATTAAAGGGGAGCTCTGGGATTAAAGGCATGCACCACTGCCGCCCTACTTCTCATTTTCAACTGCCTTAGCTACATAGAACTTAAAGCTGTTGCTAAAACAATATTTATGTAAAGGCTAGACAGAATATTGAATTCAAATGGATTTTTAAAATGTTATTGTAACATAAAATTCACATCAGTTATTCAGAGTTAAACTAAAAAATATCTTTGCATCCTCTGTGAGAGAGCAATTAATTCACGGGAAAAGTCACCCCATCTTCCTTAAAGCAAGCAGAGGCATTGGGCTGTCGTTTGTAATTCTGGCAGAATCAGCACATCCTCTCCTCCCACAGGTTAGAGCTCTGAGCGCTGACTCTGAGTGACAGGAACAAATGTCATTCCAGCCACCATCGCAGCATGCAGACGACTCCTGGCTGTAAAGCTGGCCTTCTCCCTTGCTAGGGCATTGCAAAGCTTAATTAATGTTTGCAAAATACTTGAAGGACCTTATATGGAGATCAGTATGTAATTACTAAAGATTGTGTGAATGAAAATGCTGCTAAAATTACCGGGAGTAAAAGGGGAATGCAATTGGCAAACCTCGTGATTTTACTTTAATATTATATCAGGCTTTGGGAGTGCAGAATGAAAAAGGAGTTAACATAAGCAAAATGATCTATAAATTCAAGGTATTATTAAGTTTCATGGCTCAGTTTAATTTTTTAAAAATTCATACTAATGGTACCAACTTGGCCAACTACAATGAAGTCATTTGTTACAGAGATTAAAATCTTTTATTTGATATCTGTCTCCTAAAAAAAAAAAAAAGGCCTTAGTGTATAAGAAGATTTGCTTTTCTATGAAGTTCACCCAGAAAACACATCTGAGCCACAGGATGGTAATTGAATTCATTTGCAGTCTTTCTCCACAGAGCTTTTGGGCGTCTTGGTAGAGATGCATATTTCCTTTGTTGGATGACTGCTTGGCATACCTCAGAAATATCAGTTATGTTTTGCATTTTATTAGTTTTTATGTTTTTCTGAAGCAGAACTCTGAACTGAGCTTGTTTATCTGATAGCATAATTTCATAACCATGTAATTTGTTGTAGTATTTCTCCCTAGTACATCTTCTGGTACAATGTTAAATTTATTCATCTCATTTCAGGGCTAATGCATTCAAATTAGTATTCTAAGTAATTCATTGAAGGCATTGTTTATGGATTCCGACTACAGCTTACCTTAGCAGTTACTGTAGGGCTCAAGGCTCCAATGCCCAGGAGGTGAGCAGTTCTACTCTGAACTGACCCTGCCTTCTCTTACAGGCCTAACCTGTGGGGAGTTGGAGTCTTGATCAAAGTCACCAGCCGTTGCCCATGCAATAGAGCAACTTGTCTGTGGGGAGATGGCTGAGCTGGTGCAGGGGGTCCTGTCATTCTTTAGCCAGGAAAGGCTGTCCATTCCAGACTATCCTCGTGTGCTGTATGGTTGTGGTCAAGGGTGAGAGCTAAGGAGCTGGCTGGAGGGAATGAATACACAATGTCCTTCAGTAGCACGGGGAACATCCTGGTGCTAATCTTGTGGGGAGTTAGTCTAGTTGCAACAAAAGGTAAAATCTAAAGATCCAAAGTCATGAAACTGGGACAGGATGGTTGGACTGCCATCCAGAGAATCAAAGTAAAGGAAAAGACAAAAAAGGAGAGGAGAACATATGAGAAGCCAAGTCGAGTCCTTAGGATGAGAGTAAATGGTAGCAGTTGGTTTTGTTGGTATCACCGCTCTTCAGTGTTCATCTGATTTGGCCTCATCTCTTCATGTTATTCTTGAGTGGCTTGAGTGTCAACACTCTGGGATCACTATGGCAGACAGCATGGTAGAGGAACCATCTGGACCCGTGGTCATCCTTCTGCCCGTTTCCAGGCAGGATCACCCTGACTCTTCTTGGTCATTCATTTGTTTAATGAGACATTTTATTACTTTCTTTGAGACAATATCCCTTGGGAAATAGAACAATAACCACAATTAAAACCATCCCCTAAACTGCTTCACGAATTCTGTCTTCCACAAGTCCAAAATCCCCAGCATTTCACAGAAGCTCTTCATATTCCAACTCCCAGTGCCTCACTTTGATTTTCACTCCAGCAAAGTCTGCACTCCGGCCTCAGGGGCTGCTTGCAGTTTACCACAGGTACAAAGGAGCAAAAGGAGCAATCTCTGTCTCCACATACCAAAACTTGAACATATATATATATATTTATCCAACATTGTTATAATGGAGAGTTAACAAGAGAAAGCATACACATTTTATTTAGTGAAAGTTTTGACACATGAGAGCCTTCAGGTCCAGGGGAAACTGTCTATTTTTATACTTAACTTTGTTGAAGGATGGGCAGCTGTGTAGAAATGCGGTCAGACCAAAGTGTATGATCTAGAGCTGGGGGGCCTGACTCGGTCCATAAGGTGTCTGAGTATCTGAGTCCAAATTCTTAGACCCCATGTGAAAGATGGGCATGGAGGCACATGACTGTAATCCTGCTACTAGACAATGGGGGTGGGGGCAGGGGGAGCAGGGGAGTAGATCCCTGGAGCTCATTAGCTTGCCAGACTAGCCAATTAGTGGACTCTAGGCTCAGTGACAGATTATCTCAAAAAATTAAGGTGGAGGGTGGTGACATGGTTCAGTAGGTCAAGGCACTTGCTATAAGCCTAATAATTTGAGTTTGATGCGCAAAGCCTACATGGTAGAGGAGAACTAACTCCCAAAAGTTGTCCTCTGACCTCTATATGAAAGCCACAGAACAGGCCTTTCTATCTCAACACACACACGCACGCACGCACGCACGCACTCACGCACGCACGCACGCACGCATACACACGCATACACCGGATACTTCCAATGAGGTTTTCCCAGAGATAAGGGAAAGCCTGACCTCAGTTTTATGGCTTATTTTGGGGAGAGAATTCTAGCTTCTAGTGCCTACGTGGAAGAAGCCGGATTCTAGTTTTTATAACATCTTTTAGGCAAGTAATGTGTGTTAAATACATAAATCATGAGTATAGTACTCACAAATGATTGCCAGCATCACACAGACACGATGGCTAATGGCCCCCATAGGCTCACAGGAAGAGGTATTATTTGAAATGATTAGGACTTGTGTCCTTGTTAGACTAAGTGCAGCCCTTTTAGAGGAAGTGTGCCACTGGGGTGAGCTTTGAAGTTTCAGATGCTTAAGTTAGGCACAGTGCCTTCCTGTTGTCTGCCAATCCAGACGTAGAACTCTCGGCTACTTCTCCAGCACCATGCCTGCCTGCGCGCCTCCATGTTTCCCACTATGGTGTATCTTCACAGCAATAGGAACCCTAACTAAGCTACTGACTCACACAGGTGGTAGCAGCTCCATCACTAGGTGGCAGGAACTTTCCATTCTGTTAGGTTTCATTCATTGGCCCATCATGTTACTCATGTGATTATGCAGTTTTCCCTGAGCTTCTGTATCATTTCTAAAGACTTTCATTTCACATAAAATTAGAATTTTACGAATTAGAAAATATGCTATGCTTTTTTATACTAACTTATCTTATGTTCTAGGAGTATTCCGGTAGGACCATTGAAATGGATGAAGGAGAATACGTGATTTCTCCCTCCCCTAACACTGTTTTATAACCTCCTCCTCATAGACTTACCTTAATACAGGGAAGCCCTGCCTGGTGGGCAAGTAGTTAGCAAATATTAGCTGAAAAGAAAAGCTGGCTTAGCTAATGGTTTTTCAGTTAGAATGGACATCTACAGGAGGACCCACCTCCATGCTGTTTCCATGGAAATGAGCATTGCTGCTGTTCTGATTTGATTGATAGTACTCACCCTTTACAGATTGGAAGCACTAATTGAATGTCAAAGGGACTAAATTGTGAGGAGTGAATTGTTTCCTAATTAAAGGGATGAAGCAATTGAATTAAGTGGTCTGGTAATTGTTGGGAATGACCAAGCGGAGACCTCTGAATCCTTTCACTCTTGTTTACACTTCCTGTTCCCTAACTAGCCTCTGGAAAGAGAAGGCACCTAATTTTATTCTTGTCCTTCATTACTTACCATTCCCTTTCCTATTTTCACTTCACACTTTAGTTCTTTTTCAGCCATTATATATGTCACATTAATATCCCATATGCATTGTATTTTATTTCATTAATGTACACAAAACACCAATTTTATATGACTATACTTAGGTTGGGATTGGTCAAGCCCACATGGAAATAAAAGAAAAACTAAAGCACCCTCAGAAGTAGATCAATCAGAACACTGAAGAATTCTGGTCTCTTTGAGAGAACAGAGACTGTGTGGACATGGTGCAGGGGACATGGAGGGCAGGAGAGGGCTGGGACAGATATCCCACCTGCAGGTCAGTTCTCCTGCTGCCTCAAAGAGGGAGACACCCACCTCTGCGGGTTTGTTGCCATCTCAAGCTTCCTGCACCCTAACACCTGCAGGCTTTACCAGTCAGTCAACTTTCCTGTTGAAGTTGCTTGCTTCACCTGAGGCCAGTGGGTCATTAACCCTTTAACTAACTAAAACAATATCCAGTATCTGCCATAATCCAAAGTTCACCTTAAAAATAAAGAAGACAGAACTGAGCCCTGTACTGCTAGGAAAGCAGCTTTACCTGTAGAAAGCAGAAGTCTTGGGCTCTGGCTGCCTCCAAGGATCAGACCTCTCTGTTAGACCACAAATCTGTCCCTAAGGCCAAATCTCACAGCCTGAAGAAATCAAGCCATGCCCCCAACCTCACCCTACCCCCACCCCTCGCAGCTCTTTCCTTGGAGTAGAGACTTAAGAAGCTGTTCTGTGCTGTGGTTTTTTACAGATCCTAACTGACTCCTCCTGGCCACTAGACTAGACTATCGCAGACTGCAGCACATGATGCATTATTTACTGTTCTATTGCTGTGAAGGGACACCGTAACCAAGGTAACTTAGGGAAGAAAGTAATTAAGGTGACAGAGAGAGAGAGAGAGAGAGAGAGAGAGAGAGAGACAGAGACAGAGACAGAGACAGAGACACAGAGAGACAGAGAGAGATTGAGCTGGCTGGGCTTTTGAAACCCCAAAAGTCACCCCCAGTGACACACTTCCTCCAACCAGGCCACACCCACTAATCCTATCAAACATTTCAATCCCTGGGAGCTAAACTGTCAAACAGTCAAGCCTGTGGGGGCCATCCGTTTTCAAACCACCACCCAAAGGAAGCATTTCTTTTCTTTTCAGGTCTTATGTTGGTTTTTTGTTTGTTGGTTTTTGTTTTTTTATGGAAGAAACTATTTATTTGAGCACAAGGTTTCAGAAGGATAAGAGTATCATTTACACACACACACACACACACACACACACACACACGTTTATTTTTTATTACACCTTTCTAAAGCCCTCCCACCTCAAGGCCCTTTCTCCTGGTAAAGCTATCCCTGAAGGCTGATTATGTGTCTGCTCCTTTCCCAAACCAATCTGACTCATTCTTTCTCCTAACACTCTCTCCACGACCACCTTTGTGTGAGTGGGTCAAAAGGCTCTGTCCAGTTGAAGGAGGCAGCTAATACGTGCCAGAGGGAGTGTAGGAGCCATGACTCACTGGTGCTGCATGTGTGTTAGCCTTTTAAAATTACTAATTTTTTAAAGACAGATCTCATACTGTAGCCCAGGCTAGCCCGGTGCTCCTTATGTAGACCACACTGACCTCGAACTTTCAGCAATTCTCCTACTTCTGCCCCTTGAGTATTTGGATTACAGGCATATGTGTCACCACGCTAGGTTTCTTAGGTGCTGTGTTGGCCTACATTGCTCTCGGATGCCTGTCCAGTTACTATGCTGGTCACTCTGTCCAACAGGAGTTGGCATTTTTTTTTTTCACTTACCAGCAGCAAGTGATTTTGATTAACATGTTTAAGAAACTTTCCAGTCCTTCTAGTCACCTGCTCAAGGAGCTTCTCTGCGGCCTCTGAAGTCACATGACTGGGATCCGGGCCCGACAGTAAGCAGTCACCTCTTTTTAAGTATTTTACATGCTCTGTGTGCATTGATCTTCATAACAACCTTGGGAATCAGTTACCACTCCCCTCATCTGATGAATGTAAAGATCTCGAATGTCGCCGTCACTCACCCCTACTCAGCCGTGCCTCTGGGAGCCTGCTGGAATTTTCTCAGCAGTTTGCAGCATGGCTCTGTATCAAGGCAGCTTCGCTTTGAAATTCCTATTTGCTGCATACCTTGTGTGGGAAAAAAATCACATTGGTTATGCCCGGCCTTCATTTTCAGTGTTGGCTCACTAGGGCCCTTTCACGGGAGATGGCAGCTAGGTTTCATCTGCGTGCCAGTGCCAAACAGTAAGCAAAAGCTGCGTGGAGCTCGGCACTGGAGGATGCTCCGGGACTTGGCAGGAGAAGGTGATTAATTAGAAATGGCTCCCTTGGGCTCGGAGCAGGAAGTCTTTGCGAGCTTGCCTGATGCGAGTTATTCTGGAATCACTCATGTGTTCAGTCATTTTCCAGCTAGCAGACACATGCCCGGGGTTTCCTCTTTTTATTCATGGCTTCGGGGTTTTGGTGTGTTTTTGTTTTTGTTTTGTTTTGGTTGGTTGGTTGGTTTTTTGTTTTTTGTTTGTTTGTTTATTTGAGGGAGGTCATTAATTTTTTTGGCTAGCTAAGTTTTAAATTTTGAATCCATTTGTGTGAAGATGTTGGAAAACATGAATTCCCTTGTTTATAAAATCCAGAATTGTCTGTATATCTGATGTGAAATCAGATAAACTAATGTGCATGACTACACTACACAAAACACCAGTAGGGCTACATGAGTTAAGTTATTAGACTTTATAATCTACTAAAAGCAAATTTTATAGAACATATAATAACATTTTGTCAAGTTTTGTGCTGACAATTTCTAATTCCAAAATTGTTTGCCTCTTGCCAAACAGTTCCTATTCACTACACAATCTATTTTCAGTGTCACTGATAAAACTCGCAAATTTGAAGACTCGTTTAAGGACTAAAAACAAAGCAAAACCAAACAAATAAAAGCAACAACAAAAGCCAACTTAGGTTGTATGTCTTAAGAATCTCATTGTTTCTATGGCACCAGCCAAGGACTATACATGCAGTAAACATTGAACCCTGACCCAGATCTAGCCAATGGACAGGACATTCTCCACTGTTGAGTGGAGAGTGGGGTCTGACTTTCACAGGAACTCTGGTGCCCCATATTTGACCATGTCCCCTTGATGGGGAGGCCTGGTGGCACTCGGAGGAAGGATAGCAGCCTACCAAGAAGACATTTGATAAGAGCATATACAGGGGAGGAGGTCTCCCTCAGTCACAGTCATAGGGGAGGGGAGTAGGGGGAAAGTGGGAGGGAGGGAGGAATGGGAGGATACAAGGGATGGGATAACAATTGAGATGTAATATGAATGAATTAATAAAAAAAGTGAAAAAAAAAGAATCTCATTGTTTGACTAATGACTAGAATTCAATAAGAGTAATTTTTAAGCTGACACGCCTGTAATCCTAGCAGTCAGGGAGACAGAGGCAGGCAGATCTCTGTGAGTTCGAGGCCAGCCTGGTCCACAAAGCAAGTCAGGACAGCCAAGGGTGATTTTTAAATGTAACTATGGCTTTAATTTTTCTCATATAATTTCTTCCTTTATAAAATAAAACAGGCTCCAGGTAGTGGTGTACAGAAGGCATGAACTCCAGTGAGAAGAAGGCCATATTTTACAAAGAAAAACATTGGAAATTGTCCCCAAAATGAAATTTTAAAAAGATAAGTACTAAGATATATTTGCTTTTAAAAAGTGAAAATGTGTACATAGTAAAATGATAATTAAAATTCTTCACAGCAGTTTTTTTTTTCTCGAGTAAGAGAAGAAAGTCCTGTGACCTTTGTCATGCACAGGAGTCACTCAGACCTAGAATAGCATTTGCATCCTGAGTCCGGATTTGAAAACAACAACTAGCTTCTGGCAATCAAAGTTTTCTGGTCAAATTACAGACAGGGCTTTGAGAGTTTTGCCTTGCTCATGGATCCCAACTACAGGCACATGAAAAGAGAGAGCACGGGTCAGATGGCAGCCTCGAGAGAACCATCATTTTAATTGCATTGATCTTACCTCACAAGGTTAAATACAATTGTTCCCCAAGTAATATATCATTTTTATTGAGGTTAATGTTGAGTCAAGATGTAATTTCAGCAGCTTCTTAAAGGTATTTGATCTGTTTCCCCAGCCACAGGCTGACACTTATTGTTCACTTGAAATTACAAACCAGCCTCTCACTCTACTTGTTATAGCTGCACATACTTTAAATAAATACGTGATTCAAGATAGCAGTATGTGCTATTTAAGTAAGGAAACTTCAGAAGGTTTCCATTCCTCAATATGGCAAACTTAGTAACAAGAAATTGTGTGGGCCTCACAAATCTCTGATATTGTTCTGAGTGAGAGCGCAGCTCTTTTTTAACATTCTCCTTGAAAGCGGGCAGCTTTTGAAAGCTTTGACACTAGAGCTCCGCAGAAGTGACATAAAATGGCCTATGATGCTAGGACATGATATAGACTACACAATCATTTGATGAGATCCTTGTACTTGGTGGCTGGTGCTACCATGTAGAAGCACAGCCCTACAGAGGTCTCCATGCTGGAAAGACTCACATAAGTCTCCTGCACAGACTCCCAGTCAAGACCAGCTCCCAAACACCCCACAAATGCACAAGTTATGGATAAAGAGCCAGGTGATTTGGGTTTTGAGTTATATTCTCAGCCTCACTGTTCAGGGTTTCTTCTTTAAAACAATTTTTATTTTATGTTTGTGGGTGTTTCACCCGCACGTGTGTCTGCGCACAGCTTGTGTGTTTGGTGCCCGAAGAAACCAGAAGGCATCAAATCTCCTGGAACTGGCATTACAGATGTTTGTCAGTTGCCATGTGGGTACTGGGAATTGAACCCAGGTTCTCTGGAGAAGCATTTAGTGATCTTAACTGCTGAGCTCTCTCTCCAGACCCTGTTCAAAGTTTCTTAGCTGAGGTCCCAGAATCAAGTAAAACAGATCAGATATGTTACCATGTGTGCCCGTTCTGTATTTCTCACCTAGAGAAACGAATGTCACTAATGATGATTGGTTTATGCTTCTAAGTGTCTTACATGTGTCTGAGTTTGTGTATGTGTGTGTTGGGGGCGGGGGCTGCGGGGTGAGACAGGAATCTGGTTATAGAGCCCAGCTGACCTGAAACTTATTTTTGTGTACCAGGCTTTCCTGTCTACTGAGTGCTGAGATTAAAGGTGTTCCCTATCATGCCTTGTTAATTGGAGCATTAATTGGTGCCCGAGAAGAGAGTTATTTCATATTACTTATTAGATGCAAGATAAATAGGTTATATTGATTTTAGGGCCAGGACTGGCAGAGGCCTCACAGACTTTGAAGAACAGGAAGTAAACTATTAAGGAAGTTGAAAGCACATTAGGAGAGGTTGGAGGAAGAAGGCCCCTTGCTAGTTTCTATAGAAAGGTAAGTCTATCGCTTGTGAGAATGTGGAAATAGAGATGAGCCCTGAAGCGTCCACTCATCTAGAAAGAGAGATTTCTTTCTTTTCTATTATTTCTCCTCCTGACACTTCCCCAGAGTCTTTTCTGGGGCTGGAGATTGGCGCTGGCACGCTGAGCAGGCTACTTACTGAGCAATACTAAGAAAGGGCTTAGAGAAGACGTCCAAGGAGAGTCGTGAAGGTCTCCTGGATTTGTCTATTGGCTCTCAACAAAATGCAATGGACTGTGCCCTAGAGACCCTAGACATCAAGCCTGACCTGATATTGTAAAAAGAATAGGGCTTTGTGGATTCTTTGTAGTCAGTGCCCTGTTACTCCCCACAGGGGAGGACCACAAATGCCTGTTGCATGCCAGGCAACTGGCGGTCTGAAAAATCTGACTGTTTTATCATTAGGAGGTGGAGTGCTATAGACTAGATGTTTGAAGTTCCCCATCCCAGACACTTCAGATGTTCAAATCTAATCTCCAGTGTGATGGCATTCCATGTGATGGCATCCCGAGTGGTGTCTTCTGAAGGCGATTGTTGTCCTTATATGAAAAAAGTGGAGAGTGTGACTCCCTTGACATACAGATTATAGGACCGTCCTGCAGTGAGGAGCTGGCACCTACATTTGAGAGAAGAGATCTCAGATGACACCTAACCATTGGAACCTGGGTATCTTGGCTTTCTCATCTTTAGAGCTGTGAAAAGCAAAAACTGTGTGTAGAGCCTCTCAGCCTCTGGCTTTGCTATACAAGCCTGGTGAAGCCACAGTAGTTAGTAGTTCTTACCAAACACCCAGGTTTCCCAAAGAATGTCTAAGTCTGAGGCACAAATGGAAGAAACAGTAGTGAAGATGAAAGCTATCAATAACCAAATGTAACAAATAAATAAATAAATAAATAAATAAGTAGGCCCAATTTTCTTAACCAATATATTTTATTACAACTTATTAACCGAGCGCACGTCACTTATAACCCGACTAACCAAACCAATAGGAAAAGAGGATTGAAGAACACAATAACAAAGCCGTAAGGATATCAGTTCCAAGGAACAATTCTCCTGGTATAATCAGCAGGATTTCTTCTGCTGGAACCTGGAGTAACCGGAACCCAGAACCTCAGCAGGAGCCAGAGCCCTGAAGCCTTCCCTCGAGTGGTTCTCTCTAGGAGCGATGAACACCCAAAGCTATCCGAAGTCTCCAAAAAGCCTTACCTCCAGTTCCGGGCTCCTTTATATATCTCCTCCCAGAGTCCGTTCACAGGATCTTTTCAGCTGCCCAATAATCAAACTCCCTCATGGGGTGGTTGGTCTTCTAATGGATTAACCTCACCTGTTCTCTCACAAGACCCTTCCAATCCCACACTTGAGATCCTAAAAAACAGGTTTATCTCTCCTTCATAAATAAACAAAGAAAGTGAACCATGTGATGCATTACAAAAGCCTATTTAACCATATAGCTGAGCAGGAGAAAGCTATCCCGAGCCTGGAGTATTTCTATTGAATCTATTCAATAGTGACGCAAAAGCCCCAGAAGGACAGTTAGGCACTTATGTACCATCTTCTTTCCCACTCAACCGTGTAAGGATTGAGGTTTCTGTGTTAAAAATCCTTCTGAAAACACAGTGAACATTCCTTAAACTCAAGGGACTTCCTGTGAGAATTGTTGCAAGCATGAACCCCACAAAGTGACACAGTACAGGGAAAGCAGCATCGTTAATTTAAGGTAGACAGAATAAGACTCTTTTCTACAGAAAGGCTAAAAGTACAAAGAAGATTGTGCTTGAACGTGTTGAGCTCAAATGAAGATCTCAAAGAATGCTGGATGCTAAGAAGTGCAAGCGTTTGAGCAAAGTGATACAGAGAGAATGGACCGAGTGATCCAGTTCTGCTCTGATTTCCTTACAAAGATAATTGAGTCAGTAGGTTACAGTTATTTAAAAAAGATGTAAAAAACGAAACAGAAAGGGAAAAAAAATCCTGAAGATTTGCAAATCAGCAAATTTGAAAATTACTAAGTTGAATTTGCTCTTACCAATTATCATGAAGCTTGTAACAAAATGAAATAATCCAAAATATATAAAGAACTCAAGAAATTAAACACCACCAAGCCAAATAACCCAATTGAGAAATGGGGCTTGGAACTAAACAGAGAATTGTCAACAGAGGAATATCAAATGGCTGAGAAACACTTAAAGAAATGCTCAACCTCCTTAGTCATCAGGGAAATGCAAATCAAAACAGCTCTGAGATTCCATCTTACACCCATCAGAATGGCTAAGATCAAAAATTCAAGCGACACCACATGCTGGCGAGGATGTGGGGAGAGAGGAACACTCCTTCATTGCTGGTGGGAATGCAAACAAGTACATCCACTTTGGAAATCTATCTGGTGCTATCTCAGAAAACTAGGAATAGGGCTTCCTCAAGACCCAGCTATTCCACTCCTTAGAATATACCCAGAAGATGCTCCAGCACACAACAAGAAAATTTGCTCAACCATGTTCATAGCAGCCTTATTCATAATAGCCAGAACATGGAAACAGCCTAAGTGTCCATCAATAGAAGAATGGATAAAGAAACTGTGGGACATTTACACTATGGAATACTACTCAGCTATTAAAAACAAAAAATTCCTGAAATTTGCTGGCAAATAGATGGAGCTAGAAATGATCATAATGAGTGAGTTAACCCAGAGGCAGAAAGACTTAAATGGTATATACTCACTTATATCTGCATACTAGCCCAAGGGGCATGTCCCACGAAAGCCTTCACTTACCAGGAAACTGGGACAGAGGGGAGGACATCCTATTGGGACTCTAGATGAGAGAAGCATGGGAGAATAGCAAAGTAGAAGGATCCAGAGGGTCCTAGAAACCTACAAGTAGAACATTATGATAGGCAGATTTGAGCCCAGAGGTCCTGCTCAAACTAAGGCACCAGCCAAGGACAATACAGGCGGTAAACTTTAAACCCCTATCCAGATCTAGCCAATGGACAGAACATTCTCCACAGTTGAGTGGAGAGTGGAGTATGACTTCCACACATACTCTGGTGACTCATATTTGACCATGTCTCCTGGAGGGGGAGACCTGGTGGCACTCAGAGGAAGGATAGCAGGTTACCAAGAAGAGACTTGATACCCTATGAGCATATACAGGGGGAGGAAATCCCCCTCAGGAACAGTCATAGAGGAGGGGAATAAGGGGAAAATGGGAGGGAGGGAAGAATGGGAGGATACAAGGGATGGGATAACCATTGAGATGTAACAAGAATAAGTTAATAAAAAAATTTTAAAAATTAAATGTTTTTCAAGGAAAAAAAATGAAATCAAAGATTTAGACAGCAATTCCACTGAAGTGGAGGCAAACTAAGGAATAAACAAAAAGGTGCAAAGGTGCTCTACTTCAGTAAGCAGGCAAGAGGGAGATTCAAAGCAAGATTTCTCTCCTGTGATGACCGTCCTTGGTTATGAACTCTTGACAGACATGCGACAGCATGCGGAGCTGTCTCAGCGTTAGGAGGTTGGGAACGGCTCCTCTATGGGCTCTGCTTTCACTTCTGCTTACAAGTTTCCGGAGTTCTGCCTTTGCTTCCTTTGATAATACTGTAACACATAAGCCTAACCAACCCTTTACGCCCCCCAAATTGATCTTGGTCATTGTTTTATGAGAATAAGAGAGTGCAAACTAGCATAGAATTTAGTACCCAAGACCCAATGAGGTGCTTGCTGAAGGTGGAGGAATTTCTTAAATACAAAATGGGTAACAGAGAAAGGTAGTTACAAATACCAGCTAAAGCTGGGTGTGGTGAAGTGTGTCTTTAACACAAGCACTTCAGAAGCAGACAGAGCTCTGTAAATTCAAGGTCAGCCTGATCTACATGGTGAGTTCCAGGACAGGGAGGGCTATACAATGAGATCCTGTCTCAAAAACAAACAAAGCAAAAACCAAAAATAAATAAATACCAGCAAAGGCCAGGTGACCAGGTGCAGAATTAAAGATTATATCTGACACGAGTTTCCTGTCCTACTTGTTAAAGACCATGTTTATGTTTATATAATATAATATATACACTAAGCTAATATTTGGATTTTATTTCTTCTATTTCTTTGTCTTGTACGCTAAAATTATTTGAGGTAATATCAGTGGTTAAGTATTATGCTCCTATTATCATATTTAAATTATGAAACAGTAAAATACTAAACATTCTTTATGGGACTTTGCAACCCATTCTAAAATAGCTGTATGCATGATAGTTATGTCAGACAGAATTATGACCTTGTTATTGTTTTCATTTGGAAGTTAAGCATGGCATGAGGGATGTGACTTGGTACCAAGTTGGTAAAGGCAGATCTGTGACGGCTGTTCTTGGTTGCCGGCTTGCAACCTAGAGTTAACTAGGACGCAAGCTGCTTGGCACTCCAGTGAGGAATTTTCTCCATCGGATTAGTTGGAGCAGGAAGATTCACTGTAAATCGAGGTTAGCCTCTGACTGATAGCACCCAGATAAAAGGACTTGAAAAAAAAAACAAACCCTTTGCTTTTGGCTTGCTTGTCCCTACCCTCACTGGCTAGCTCATCTATCCTGTTGCTATAGCATTCCTTCAAAGGTATTAGAACCCAATTCTTACAGCTTCTGGTGCAGACTGGATATGAGAAATGTTCTAGGAATCCTCCAAATCTTCACCCGCAAACTGGGACTGCTGAAACGCCCTGTGTAGGGTCTCCAACCACGCCAAGCATGGCGAGTACCGCTCTGGCAGGCCTCGCCTTTCTTCCTCATCCCCTCTGCTTTGCTAAAAACCCTTAGACTACGTTTCTAAACCTAGCCCCCAAGGTCCAGTTTCATATTTAAGCACTTCTTCCTCCTGAGACTGACCACCAAGGCTCAGCTACCAAAGTATTGAGGTCCAGAAATCAAAAGCCACCTTTGACTCACCTGATTAACATGCCCAATTAAACATGAACACCTCATCCTAACAAGGGTTTCCCCTTTTACCTTTATAAACTGCCATGTACCTAAGGGTCACACCTGTCTCCTCTCTATCCAGAGGCATCCTTTGTCCTCCAGGACAAACTCCCCTTCCCAGCTGCCTCCCTTATTCTCTCCCCCTTGTCCCTCATCCTCTATCTTTTATTTATTCCCCGCCCTCTGTCCCTCTGGAGTAAATTATCTCCTTTGTGGCGAGAACTTGGTCTTGCAGTGTCCTGGGCTCCCTCCAAGGTTCCCTAGACCAAGCAGCACGGACTGAGCAACTATCTAATTCTTGGCTGCTCCAGAGTGACACAGCCGGTATTAAATTACCCAGGCCACATCCTGTACGCCAATCTACACCTAATATAAACACCCAACCAGTGCTATTCTTCTAGAGCAGCGTGAGTAGTACAACCGCCTACCTGTAACTAGGGCAAAACCCAAATAATCGGTTAAGAAGGGCAGCTAGAGTGTGAAGCAACCGGGACACCGAAATCCTATGTGTGAGTGCTTTTGGCTGCAAAGCAATGCTATCATCTGTAGTACATTTGAGGATGTGGTACTAACACTTAGCAATTGTGAGCTGGAGATACAGCCCGGTTGTCAGGAGTCCTTGTTGCTCTTGCAGAGGATCTGGGTTCGGTTCCCAGCACCCTCATGTTGCCTCACAACCATCTGAAACCTCATTTCCAGAAGATCCAACACCCTCTAATGGCCTCTGAAGGATTTTCCTTCTTGTGGTCCCCTAAATACAGGCATACAAAATACTCCTACATGTAACACACACACACACACACACACACACACGCACACACACACACACACGCACGCATGCACGCACCATGCACTCACACACGCATGCACACACGCAGGTGCGCACACACTCCCAGGCAGAGTCAGAGGCCCCTGAGCTGTCTTTGACATCTGTGCCTTCTGTAGTCCTACTGACCTGCCTAAAGTCTTTGCTGTTCCCACCATTATCCTCAGCAGCCAGGCCCTTCTCACACCAGGCCTCTCCTGAACTCAAAAGTGCTTTGTCTTTGTTCAGCACTGCTGTCAGCACCGTGTGCCTGCCCTTTTCCTTCAGTGCCAGCTTAGCTGCCACAGGGAGGTCAGGGGGAAACACCTGGAAATAGACAGGACCTACATCTCCAGACAAGAGGCAAGAGGAACCAGGCCCTAGGGCTGGTTCATCAGCCAGACACCTGCAAGAGGTACAGCATCATCGCATATGCATCTTCCCCATCTGTATAGTATCTGGGCTTCATTGAAAGTCCAGGGTGTGGGATTAGAGATGCAGAGAAGCCTGGTTACTCTTCCAGACATCCAAGGAGACGTAGTTGGCACTGAAGCTCTCTGTCATGGCTGGAGAAGCCTGGTCCATCAGCTTCTGAACCAGGCCAAAGCAGGGGGGTGGGGGCCAGGTGAAATGCTTCACAGCCAACGAGCTGATATGTAGCTGGGCGCATCGTCTGCCATTTTGGCTGGATATTCCCATTCTCACCCTCAGCAATGTAAGAGCTGGGCCAGGAGATGCCATGATTGAAATATTCGGGCAGGCAGAGGAGGTTGTAGCACTACGTATGGCATTGAGATGGTCCCAGAAGGTCATGAGTGTGGCTATCTGCTCTCAGCTGCCGCTTGGAAGTAGTGCAGGAATGATAGGGAAGTACATAGGTTAAAAAAAAAAAAGATTAGGGGAGGGGAATAAGGGGAAAAATGGGAGGGAGGGAAGAATGGGAGGATACAAGGGATGGGATAACCATTGAGGTGTAACAGGAATAAATTAATAAAAAAAGATTTATCAAAATAAAACATAAATGCAGCTGATAAAAATCTTTCATGGATGCCACTTGTATACAAAGAGATTGGAAAAGGAGTGCTGATTGCACCACTGTGAATGAAAAAGAAATCCAAGGTTGGTCAGGATGAAAACAAGTGAACCTGGTATTTTCTTCAGTGGAATTCTATTGTGAATTAGAATGTACATAAGTGAACAAGTCACGTGCATTATGGTAACATATATCAATATCAAAGACAAGCGGCTGAGCAAATGAACAAGTTGTAGTACAAGGTAATATTATTTCTTTAATCTTTCAAACAGAAAATAATGCTATATCGTATTTGCTGATACATTTGTATGTTGTAAAGAGTAGAAAATCAAGGCTGTGACAAGTACAAAATTCAATGACCTTTGGAGGGTAATATGCCAGGGAGGTGAACATGGAACACTTACTACAAACTCTGTTAATAAAAATACAAAGATATAAAGATATATCTTATAAAGATATATATATATAATTTTTTATATATCTTATAAAGATATCTGACTCTAGGGCCTGAAAAATCAGGTAGTCAGTGTGTGCAATTTACTGTTTTATCCCACACATGTTCTGCAGATTGAAAGTATTTCATAATAAGATGGAAAAATCATTTGAGGCAACATTCTGCCTTGGTTTTGTTTGTTTGTTTGTTTGTTTTTAAATCTGGCCTCTAACATTTCGATACCTCTAACCTTTTCCTCTAGGATTCCACAGCAGTGCCAACATCACTGGATACAGCATGGTTATGACACCCTGATAACAGGAGTACCAGGAGTCCCCATATATGTTCCGTTTCTGCTTGTGAACACAAAGGCACAAATGCTTTTCATTTATTCATCAAACACCTGGAGAGTGTCGACTAAGACAGCCTCTGTGATAAATAAGACATGATCTTGACTTTAGGCGCCAGACTGACTGGCGTCATGCTAGTGTAGACAATGATTACACCTCTGTGACAAATGCTCATGGGGGCTTGTACAAGGCTCACGGGGAACAGAGAGGGAGAGGGAAGGGCATCTGAAGACTCTGGGGAAAGCGTCTTTGTGGATGAGTCCTGAGCAATAAGCAAGAGAGAAGCGAGAGAGGAAGAGCCATGCAGCAGCATCCACAGAGTCATGGCCCTGAAAGAAAGAACAGCAACAGGTAAGGCTTCTTGGAGACTGGGGGACCAGGAGCCCAGGACTCTAGACAGTTGGAAATGAGGAACTCAGATCTGAATCTCTAATGTATGACTTGTAACCCCCAGGAGTTTGGACACCATGCAGAGAGCATTGGAAGGGCTAGTGACAGACTTCCACCAGGAAGGAGCAGAACAATAATACCTGAGCATTCCCCAAAACATCTACATGGTTGGTGATCTGTACGTGTAGAAGAGAGCTCCATCGCCTTCCAGCCCTCCTCAGTCACCCTGACCTGGTGAGAGCCTGCTTCTGCCCTGAATGAATATTTTAGTAAGTTTGCAGCTTCCCTGGCCACTCTGAAGTAATAAAAAATTTTGTTTCTCATTAAATCCTCTACCTCCAGATTTAAGAACCCTTCTGCACTTCCCAATTGCAACAACCTATGGTGGAGGGAGGTGAGGTTTTTCTCCAGCTGCTTCTTTCTCATCTCTGACTAACATGTTGGACACTTGCAAGGGTACAAAGGCGCTAGCTGAACTGAATGAAGACTTACTCAATGATGCGGTCATAGTGTGAAGCTAGGATCCCTCCATCACAGCAGGAGTCCACAGCTGGACAGATGTCATCGCACATTCCTCTAAGATCCCACACTAAAGCCCAAAGGCCCCTTTTCTCTCGTCACACATAGTACCTTCGAGTTCGTTGCTCACATCTCCCATTAGAGGAAGGGTACAGCCTGAGGTGTCTACTGGGGCCTGTTACACATTTCACGGTCCTCCTGGAGGAGGCTCGTTTAGCATGAGCCCAAGTGATCTGTCTTCAGTACTAATTTGAGTCCATTGGAAACAAACATCTTTAACTACTAACAGATCCCCCTGCTGCCTCCCAGGCAGCTCAAGGCACAATCTCTTATCTTTAAACTCTTTAGACATGAATCATCCTGAGTCATTTGCACGTTCTCTCGATTCCAGAGAACAATCGCCAGGCTCTTTGAAATCCCTAGAGCCCCTCTTATTCTGCCTATAGTGAGAAGTGGCCTAAACCAGTCTGTTGGTGGTAAACTCACCTACAAAACCTCAGCACAGTTCCGGCCAGCACAGTACAGCTAGCCCAACATAGCACAGCAAAGTACAGCCAGGACAGCACAGCACAGCACAGCACAGCACAGCACAGCACAGCACAGCACAGCACAGCACAGCACAGCACAGGCCAGCACAGCATAGCACAGGACCGCACAGCACAGCACAGCACAGCACAGCACAGCACAGGCCAGCACAGCACAGCACAGGCCAGTACAACATAGCACAGCACAGCACAGCACAGCACAGCACAGCCCAGCCCAGCACAGCACAGCACAGCACAGCACAGCACAGCCCAGCACAGCACAGCACAGCACAACACAGCCCAGCACAGCACAGCACAGCACAGCACAGCCCAGCACAGCACAGCACAGCACAGCACAGCACAGCACAGCATAGCACAGCCCAGCACAGCACAGCCCAGCACAGCATAGCACAGCACAGCACAGCCCAGCACAACACAGCCCAGCACAGCCCAGCCCAGCACAGCACAGCCCAGCACAGCCCAGCACAGCCCAGCACAGCACAGCACAGCACAGCACAGCACAACACAGCACAGCACAGCACAGCCCAGCACAGCACAGCACAGCACAACACAGCCCAGCCCAGCCCAGCACAGCACAGCACAGCACAGCACAGCACAACACAGCCCAGCACAGCACAGCACAGCACAGCCCAGCCCAGCACAGCACAGCACAGCACAGCACAGCCCAGCACAGCACAGCACAGCACAGCCCAGCACAGCACAGCACAGCACAGCACAGCACAGCATAGCACAGCACAGCACAACACAGCCCAGCACAGCACAGCCCAGCACAGCACAGCACAGCACAGCACAGCATAGCACAGCACAGCACAACACAGCACAGCCCAGCACAGCCCAGCACAGCACAGCACAGCACAGCCCAGCCCAGCCCAGCCCAGCCCAGCCCAGCACAGCACAGGACAGCACAGCCCAGCCCAGCCCAGCCCAGCCCAGCCCAGCACAGCACAGCACAACACAGCCCAGCACAGCACAGCACAGCCCAGCCCAGCACAGCATAGCACAGCACAGCACAACACAGCACAGCACAGCACAGCACAGCACAGCACAGCACAGCACAGCCCAGCCCAGCCCAGCCCAGCACAGCACAGCACAGCACAACACAGCCCAGCACAGCACAGCACAGCACAGCACAGCACAGCACAGCACAGCCCAGCACAGCACAGCACAGCACAGCACAGCCCAGCACAGCACAGCACAGCCCAGCACAGCACAGCCCAGCACAGCACAGCACAGCACAGCACAGCATAGCACAGCACAGCACAACACAGCCCAGCACAGCACAGCCCAGCACAGCACAGCACAGCACAGCACAGCATAGCACAGCACAGCACAACACAGCACAGCACAGCACAGCACAGCACAGCACAGCACAGCACAGCCCAGCCCAGCCCAGCCCAGCACAGCACAGCACAGCACAACACAGCCCAGCACAGCACAGCACAGCCCAGCCCAGCACAGCACAACACAGCACAGCACAACACAGCACAGCACAGCACAGCACAGCACAGCACAGCACAGCACAGCCCAGCCCAGCCCAGCCCAGCACAGCACAGCACAACACAGCACAACACAGCCCAGCCCAGCACAGCACAGCACAGCACAGCACAGCACAGCCCATCACAGCACAGCACAGCACAACACAGCCCAGCACAGCACAGCACAGCCCAGCACAGCACAGCACAGCCCAGCACAGCACAGCACAGCCCAGCACAGCACAGCACAGCACAGCACAACACAGCACAGCACAACACAGCACAACACAGCCCAGCCCAGCCCAGCACAGCACAGCACAGCACAGCACAGCCCATCACAGCACAGCACAGCACAACACAGCCCAGCACAGCACAGCACAGCCCAGCCCAGCACAGCACAGCACAGCACAGCACAGCATAGCACAGCACAGCACAGCACAGCACAGCACAGCACAGCACAGCACAACACAGCACAGCACAGCACAGCCCAGCACAGCCCAGCCCAGCACAGCACAGCACAGCACAGCACAGCCCAGCACAGCCCAGCACAGCACAGCACAGCCCAGCACAGCACAGCACAGCACAGCACAGCACAGCACAGCCCAGCCCAGCACAGCACAGCACAACACAGCCCAGCCCAGCACAGCACAGCACAGCACAGCACAGCACAGCACAGCCCAGCCCAGCACAGCACAGCACAGCACAGCCCAGCACAGCCCAGCACAGCACAGCACAGCACAGCCCAGCACAGCACAGCCCAGCCCAGCCCAGCCCAGCACAGCACAGCACAGCACAGCACAGCACAGCACAGCATAGCACAGCACAGCACAGCACAGCACAGCATAGCACAGCACAGCACAACACAGCACAGCACAGCACAGCCCAGCACAGCACAGCCCAGCACAGCACAGCACAGCACAGCACAGCCCAGCACAGCCCAGCACAGCCCAGCCCAGCCCAGCACAGCACAGCACAGCACAGCCCAGCCCAGCCCAGCACAGCACAGCACAGCACAGCACAGCACAGCACAGCACAGCCCAGCCCAGCCCAGCCCAGCACAGCACAACACAGCCCAGCACAGCACAGCCCAGCACAGCACAGCACAGCCCAGCCCAGCACAGCACAACACAGCCCAGCACAGCACAGCCCAGCCCAGCACAGCACAGCATAGCACAGCACAGCACAACACAGCCCAGCACAGCACAGCACAGCACAGCATAGCACAGCACAGCACAACACAGCACAGCACAGCACAGCCCAGCACAGCACAGCACAGCACAGCCCAGCACAGCACAGCACAGCACAGCACAGCACAGCACAGCACAGCCCAGCCCAGCCCAGCACAGCACAGCACAACACAGCACAGCACAGCACAGCACAGCACAGCACAGCACAGCACAGCACAGCACAGCCCAGCACAGCCCAGCCCAGCACAGCACAGCACAGCACAGCACAGCACAACACAGCACAACACAGCCCAGCCCAGCACAGCCCAGCACAGCACAGCCCAGCACAGCACAGCACAGCACAACACAGCCCAGCACAGCACAGCACAGCACAGCACAGCACAGCACAGCACAGCACAGCACAGCACAGCATAGCACAGCACAGCACAACACAGCCCAGCACAGCACAGCCCAGCACAGCACAGCACAGCACAGCACAGCACAGCACAGCACAGCCCAGCCCAGCCCAGCACAGCACAGCACAGCACAGCACAGCACAGCACAGCCCAGCCCAGCCCAGCACAGCACAGCACAGCACAGCACAGCACAGCACAGCACAGCACACCCAGGATCCCCCTCTCTATACCTTATTTATTTACTTATCTCTTCTTTATCCTCTAGGGAGATGGTAGGTTAATGCTGACAACGGCAGTTTCAGTTTTCTCAGTACGATTTAAATCAATAGTCTGAAAAGGGGCAACTTGTCAAACTATAGCCCTCAGGCCAAATCTGGCCCGCTACCTTTTTGGGTAAATAAAATGGAAATACTGTGGCTCCTTTGAAGCTACAGTGGCCACTTGCAACAGAGATCATGTGACCTGCACGCTTAAAATACTTATCATCTGGCTTTTTATAGAAAAAGTTTCCTGACCCCTGTTTCAGAAATGCTCAACATGGTAGCAACAAACAATATGTATATGTAAATTTAAATTAAATTTTAAATGTAGTTTTTGCCAGGTATGGTGGTTGAGTGGAAAATAGAAATAAAAATAAGTCTTTTTGAAAAGTATGATACCAGTATGAGCTACATAGCAAGATACTTTCTCAAATTCAAATAAAGCACAAATGTAGTTCTGGAGTTCCACTATCATTTTAAGTGTTCGATAATCACGTTTGCCTAGAGTTGGCACACTGAGCAGCAGATGCATTTCCACTATTGCAGACAGTTCTGCTAGGCAGGGGTGACGTCCGTACAACATTGCCTCAGCATGTAGAGGCATGCGGTATTCTAATATTCTTGTCTTCCTTTTGACCTTAACCTGAACTAAGACTGAAAATACCCTACTAGTTTAACACATTACATGTAATTCTCATTTAATCCTCTTAAAGGCCTTATGAAATAGCCATGTATCTGCAGCTGATGAAATGGAGGATTCAGAAAATTTAAAATAGAAGCTATCACGAGATAACACTTTCCTTTTAAGAAAAGTACTCTTGCCAGTTTATGGTAGAAGATGAGTCTGAAGAAAAGATACGGGCTAGCGTACTCATGCGATAATCTGGGTGATAGATAACAAGCCATCTCCTGGGCTAGAGTGGCATAGGGACCGCGAGCTTAAAACAACAGGACGTCTTCTCTCGCCATCCCTACAGAGCTATTCCTCTTGTGAAGACTCTGGGGAGGATCCACCCTTGCTTCCTCTAGCTGTGTGCAGTTGCTGGAGTTCCTCGGCTCGCAGCAACTGTCCTGCAAGTCCTGCCGCCAGCACCACCATTCTCCTCTGTGTGTCTATCAGATTCCGCTCTTCTTCTGAAGATGCCAGCCACTAACTACAGCTGACCGTAACACCATAGGGTCCACTCGACCTGACGTAGCCCTGCAAAGAGCCTACTTCCAAGTAGGATCAGACTTACAATTATCCATGGCTAGGACCTCAACACACCATCATGCAGGACTACGTTAATCCCACAAGTGGATATGGGAGAACTAATACAGAGGGAAGATGATAAAAGGATTGGGGAGGGAAATTTCAAAAGTAAATGTACTTTATTGATATTCATGAGTCTTGAGAAGCTTAAAATAACCTGTAGGTTTGGGGCTATCATGGCCAAGAGGAGACAAAAACAAAAACAAAAACACCCCCCCACACACACAAAAAAAAGCAAAAACTAAACAAAACAAAACCAGAGGAAGAAGAAGTCATCATCCCAGGGAGGAGAGAAATGATAATTTATATGCTTTCAGGCTGCCTAACTAGGTTTTTTATTAGAAAAACTATGGTGACAGGAATTCAGATGTGGGGATGAGGCAGGTCAACAGAGGTGTGGACCGTGATATGATCAAAAGGAAGGACACAGCTGCACCGTAGGAAAAAGAGCTATCCGTAAAAGGAACTAAGAATGTGAACCCAAGAGAGCAAGAAGAATGCCTAGAGGAGAGACTAGGGCGGGGGTGGAGTTCCAGGACAAAAGTATTTTTGGACTAAAGGAATCATGAAGAGTGTTTTACATTCATATTACTCCAGTTAATATATAGAATAAAAATGTTGATGAAGTGGAAATTCAGGCAGAGCTGGAAGGATCTTAAGTCAATGTAGATTACAGTGCATGCAGGGCACAGTTGGAGGGGACTAAGTGAATAAAACGGTGGAACTGGCTCCCATCAGGAAGCTTGTCTATGGAGGGAAAAGGCTGAAAGAGGGCAGTAAGTTGATATAAGATCAAAGAGAAATGTGTTTTTTCTGTTTGGGGTTGCTAAGATGAGAATGTTTGAACTCGTTTAGCTGCTGAAGGGATAGCCAGAAGAGCTGGGCGGGACGGCTAAGGAACAAATGAGGATTAATGATTCAGTGAACTCTGAATGAGAGGCTGAGAGTGGAGGTTCTGATGGGAAAGGACACACATTTTCCAGTGAGACAGGGGGAGCCAGATAGTGAACGGTGGGAATTCTAGGAGGATGGGGCAGACATTTAATGACATTCTTATTTGCTGATCTTTAGGATTTTTTTTTTTTTTTGCCATATATAAGGAAAGGTCATCAACAATAGTGGATTTAAAGAGTTCCAATAAATACTTTTTTATGTGTGTGGTAGATTCTTTAATATGATAAGACTATATAAATTACTTTGAAAGATCCTGAAATTCATTACCCAACTTGTTTTTCTCCAAGAGATCTGCTTCTGTCCTTTCTGTTCATTAGAATTACTACTACTAGTACTACTACTACTACTACTACTACTACTTATTATTATTATTATTATTATTATTATTATTATTATTATTATTATTACTATTACTACTACTACTACTACTCATATTAGATACAGGGAACTCAGCTGAAGAGGTACATCTGGCAATGGTCACCCTCAGGTTTCTAAAACTCCTGAAACTTAGCTTGGAGTCTTGCCATTTCATCATTGTTTCTTGCAAATAATTTCATTGTCTTGATCTGCCCCCACTAAAGACTTATAGAAAAATGGACTGTGTCTTGCTCCAATATCTCCAGATGGAGATATTAAAAGTTACAAGTTTGGTAATATAAAAGATGATACAATCATGACATAAAATATACTGTGGTTAAAAAAAAAACAGTCCAAATAAACAAATGGAATTTCAAAAGGAATGAATCTGTAGTCCCACATCCGTTGCCAGAAGAATGTATGCTTCTGTGGTTTAGGGAGAGTACTGGCTACAAAAATTGATTATGAAACTATTCAATACAAAAAGCAAGGTGTTGGTGCAGGCAGACAGTCCAGTGAAATGGAAATGAATCTGTTCACATATGGAACTGTGATATCATAGTCTCTTCTTACCCCTGGGGAATGTGTGCTAAGACCCTAAGTTAGGAGGCAGCTTGGTGGTACACACCTGTAATCCCAGCACTCATGGAGGCAGAGGCAAATGGATAGCTGTGAGTTCAAGGCCAGCCTGGTCTACAAAGTAGATCTAGGATAGGCAAGGCTACACAGAGAAACTCTGTCTTGGGGAAAAAAAAAAAAAGACCCTCAGTGTATCATTGAGAAGACAGATAATAATAACCATTTGCATATCATGTTTCCGTCCACTCATTCATACTTATAATAAAGCTGAGTTTGTAAACTAGCTCCAGTAAAATATAAACAATTGTAACTAATAATATGGGCAGATGTGATAGTGCATGCCTATAACTCAGCACTCAGGAGGCTGAGGCAGGAGGATGGCCATGAGTTGAAGAGTAGTCTGGGCTATGTGGCAAGTGCTGGACTTATTCAGGGATACTTGTGATCCTATTGCAAAGAAAACAAAAGCTCAAACTATTAGTAAGCAAGAACAACTATAGTGTACTGTAACAGAAGACGCATGGCTGTGGTCCCCATCAGCAGAACAGTGTTGTGTAGCACTCCGCTCTCTTCTTGGAATAATGTGAGACTGTATGATGTCCATGTGATGAAACGAAGAGAGGTGACTGGAGTGGGCGTTGGGACAGCATTTGACTACTATGTAAGGGCTACTTTTGAACACCAGCGACACAACATGATGATCTGGCTCTTGAGCTGGCATCAGGCCAGTTATCTAGGCAGGTATGCTAGACAAAGGGCAGAGTCACTTTCCGAGCAGATGGATTAGGACAGCGCACTACTAAGAACCACGCATAAGGTAGAAGTGTTTCTTATGGATGCTTTCCTTGTGTTATTTTCATTACAGTTGATGGGTAAATAAAGCAACAATATGGATAGAAGAAGTGAACTGGCTCTACACATGAACAGGCTAGGAAAGGCATTTTTAGGGGCTGGAGAAATTGCTCAGTCAGGAAAGTGTTTGTGAAGACTTGCTTGGGTTCCCAGAACCCATATAAACTCCAGGAAGTCATACAGCCACCTGCCATCCCAAAGCTCAGAAGTGGAAACAGAGGATAGTGGCAAACTGTCTGGCTAGACTAGCTGAACTGAAGAGCTCAGGTTCAAGTGAGAGACCCTGTCTCAACAAATAGGGTAGAAAGTAAACAAAGAAGATATTTCATGTTAACATACACACAACACACACACACACACACACAGAGAGAGAGAGAGAGGCGAACATATATGTATGCATACATATCACACACATGCACAAACCAGAAATAAGAGACAAAAAGAAGAAAGGAGTCTTCAGTGAATCATGATTATCAGATAGAACATGGAAATTATATCTTACCGCCACCATATACAAAAATCCAAATGAATCAAATATTATACCTTAAAAGGAAAACATTGTTTTTAAAACTATAGAGGGAAATCTCTGTGCCTGAGATAGGAGAAGATGTCCTAAAACAAACAAAATAAATAAAGCAAATCCCCCTGTGAACCATTATGAAGTCTTACAAATTTGACCACACTAAAATGAAAAACATAATTATCAAGAGCATCCTAAAGAGGCTGTGGAAAATCCAAGTTACAAATTACAGGAAGTATGAAATATATTAACATGACAAGTTAATATGTAAAATATGTAAATTAATCTCATAATCAATAAGAAAATAGATTTTCAACTGAATAGAAAAAGGCTTAGAGGCATCTCACAGGGAAGACAGAAGAACAACCAATAACCAAACAAAAGGATGCTTAGCCCCATTAGTAATGAAGAAAAAACAAATTAATATCACAGGAAGGTACCATTTCATTCCCATTAGATTGAAAAACCCAATTAGTTTTACAATATTAAGCACAGTAAGAATGTGCAACCACAGACTTCTTAGCCATTGCTGATGAGAGTACACACTGGTAAAATGACAGTGGAAAACAAACTGATATTTTTTCAGTAAAGATGAACACCTGCAGACTCCGTGACTCTTTAGATACACATATCTCAGAGACATTTTTAGACTTGCATGCAAGGAGGCAGGTGCAAGAATCTCCATGACAAATTTTAAGGGCACACAACTAGAGACAACACAAGGTACATGGCGTTAAGGATATGGATAAGTGGTGCCCTGAAAAGGAACAAACTAGCAATTTTCAGGATTGGTGCATCAAGGTTTAAAACAATGTGTAGAATGAAAAATATAACCTTGAGAAAAATGAGAAACAGCATGATTATATTTATATGGATTCAGAATACAATAACATATATCGCAGATATGTTAGGCACGATGAAAACAAAAATTGCCGATTGAGGAGAGCGCTGATGCAGTCAGCAAGTGACATACAGCTGGCAGCAAAGGTGTTAGAAATGTGCTTTTCAGACTTTTCTCAGCCATGACGTTTTCGAGTTTCACTTATCTTGTAGTTTATGACAGAGGTTCCTTCCTTCCTATAGCTGAGCAATATTTCCCCATGTCTACATTAGAGAGCACGTGAGTCACTTATATGAGATGAGGTAGCTGAAGTAGTTAAACATAACTGAAGCAGAAAGTAGGGCAGCTGGGAAAGGGAGCTACCATTCAGGAGGGAGAGTTTCCCGCATGAGTGATGAAGGGTTGCAAGACACCTGCGAACAGCATTGTGTGTATTGTTAATGCTGTACCGTACATATCAAAGTTTATTGACAGGGCAGGTTTCATGCTGTTTTATCATAATTAAAAACAAATAGTTAATAAAATCAGCTTACAAAGAAAAGCTTAGGGAGGAGGGTGGGATGGCTCCGCAGGTAAAGGAAGGTACTCGCTGCCAAAATTAAGGGCCTGAGATCGCTCTCCTGCTCCTATGTGGTGGAAGAAGATAAATTCCTGAAAGTGTCCTTTGACCTCTACATTCGTCTTTCCAGCCTCATTTACGTGTGTAGCCCAGCCTGGACTCCAACTGCTGATCATTCTGCCTTGGTCTCCTCAGCACATCCTACTGCTGTGCACTACCACAACCAGCCCTTCTTATGTTCCTAAGGAGCCCGTGGCTTCATTCTTTTCTCAGTGGATACAGATTTTTTTTTTGTATGTTTGCTTGCTTTTGTTTTTGTTTTTGCTTTTCTAACTTTTTCACCTGTAGTGTTGTCTCATGGGTGAAGGGTCTTGATTGGTTGACATTGGATTAGGGGTCAATGAACACTCTGCTTGGTCAGCAGTGGTCTAAATGTGAAGTCAGGTTTGAATGGACAGGCAAAGGTAGACCTTGGAGGACCACAGTTGCAGATGAACTTGGCAAAGACCCTTAATGTTGTCAAACAAATCCTTAATTCAAAGCACTGTAACAATATTGTGGCACGTGGAGCACACAGCTCAGTTGACATTACTTGCATGCTTGTCTCTCTCATTTCTAAATCACAATAGTAGAGTTTGTCTTTTTATGTGAACTGAAAAATTGTATCTTCACTTCTTTGATGTTATTTTGAAAGATATATTCTAAAGAACTCTGTAGACCTTGAAAAATATACGTTGTAGCTATAGTTGAGTGAGCCACTGATTACAGGCAGCTAATTGCTAGGGTCTCCTGGGACCGATGGCTTTGGTCCTCTCCAGTTAACCTGCCCTAGCTGTGTAGGTTTGTCTAGTTCCTAGGAGTCTTAGTTAAGGTCACTCTTGTGAGAAAGCACCATGATCAAAAGTGAGTTGGGAAGGAAAGGGTGTGCTCAGCTTACACTTCCACACCACTGACCATCACTGAAGGATATCAGGACAAGAACTCAGACAGAACGGAAATCTAGAGGTAGAAACTCATGCAGAGGCCATGGAGGGGCACTGTTTACTAGCTTGCTCTTTATAGCTTGCCCAGCCTGCTTTCTTATAGAACCCAGGACCAGCAGCCCAGTAATGGTACCAAGCACAATGGGCTGGGCCCACCCTCATCAATCAATTTAATCAATTCAAATGGCCTTCAGGCTTGCCTACAACCCTATCTTATGGAGGCATTTTCTCAGTTGAGGTTTCGTTTTCTCAATTGAGTGCAGCCTGCATCAAGTTGACATAAAACTAGGCAGCACACTGGGTAATACAGACATGAGCCTGCACCGGTCACTAACCAAGGCTTAGTACAAAAAAAATGACTTATTTTCAGTTCTGAATTCATCTGAATTTCTAAAATTTGTTTTTTGGCCATCCTTCTTTCTTAGCCTTTTTGTAGAAAGTAAAATCAATGAACACAATGAATGTTCAGCTGTGTCTTAAGTATGGCCAAAAGCACTTAGGCTGTCCTTTCCGACTCTCTCAGTCACATCAGCCACCAGCTGACAAGCCACTGATTGCATCTGCACAATTGTTTTCCTTTTTCAGCTGCTCTAATGACGAGATTAGCCAACATTGTACTTATAAGTCACATCTTATTTGTTCTTTATTCTATAGATAAACAGCGATAGCCTGGAAATTGTTAATTCAGCTGAGTTAGACACGGTTCTTGCTCAGCTCCTTAGGAAGTACAGCTCTGCTTACTCAAAGTACAATAAACCCATAATAGAAAATGGAGGCCCACATGTTGTCTGCCAGGCCTTCAACCCAATGAAAATGCTGAACAAAGCCAGGCCAGTGGCCCACATCTTAAATCCCTGCCCTTGAGAGGCATGACAAGGCAGATCACTGTGAAGTCAATGCTGCCATGGTCTACACAGTGAGCTCCAGGCCAGCTAGAGTAATAAGGTAACTATCTCTCTCTCTCTCTCTCTCTCTCTCTCTCTCTCTCTCTCTCTCTCTCTCTCTCAAAAGTAAAACATGAATAAATTTAAATCAAAATGATAGGCATAACTACAAGGTACAGGAGGGCTTTTTTTTTTTTAATTCTTTGCATGTATGTGTAATTTTTTCTTGAGGCAGGCAAGGTTTCTCTGTGTGTAGCCCTGGCTACACTTGCTATGTAGACCAGGCTAGCTTCAAGCTCCTGGAGCTCTGCCTGACTCTGCCTCCCAAGTGCTGGGACTAAAAGCGTGTGCCACAACACCCAGCTGTGTGTGTAATTTTCACTGTGATAAAATAAGTGACATCTTCCTAGCCAGTTTAAGCTTGTATTATAACTATGCATTAGTTGTATTAATATATTCTATATTTGTATGAACCAAGTTAGTGGCACATCCTCATTGTTGTGCAGCCACCACAACTCTTTGTCGTCGTCTGAGACGCTGTTCTCCATCTATAAGCACATGTTTCCATCTATCTGTATATCACCATGGTTAGAAACAAGGTCTCCTCCTTAGGAGTCTCCCTGGTAACTTTTACTTCTTTCGGTGCCGTCAAAAAAATTGGGGAGGGGAGCACTTTCAGAATGGCTGTATCTCCAAGAATACCACACAACTCTAAGGCAATAAAAACATTGAAAGCTAAATTAAACTAAACACAGTACCCCCTCAACATTTGTGAAGATTCCTCCCGAGGATCCTGCCTCCTCCCAAAAGTGAAGCCATGGGAATGTTTGCACAGATGCCTGGCTTCCTCGTGGGCCACATTTCCCACACAGTTTAACTGTTGTTAAAGCTTTACTTTTCCTGTTATGATTAACACAGAAACATGGCACTGTGAGTTTTGAGTGTGTTATGAATTCAGTGTTGCAGAAAGGAGGTCCCCGGTTCTGGGCTGCCAGGACCAAATCCTGAGCGATTACTGAGGAACTTGACTCATCCACACTCTAGTTCCTTTGTAAAACAGGACAGCTCTGGTTTGAATATAGTCTCCCTCAAAAGTCTATGCTTTGGAGCCTTGCCCCGAGGCTGGAGGGACTGGAGGAGCATGTGGGGTGAATACTGTAGAACATCCTATGGTTACTGAGGATGTGCCATTAAGGGGACTCTGGTCCCACGCTCCCTGAGTTTGACTTTCTTTGCTTCTTGGATTGTAATCTAAATGCTTTCTGCTGTCTTGTGCTCATGCCGTGATGGAGGGCTGAAGCAATGGGATTGCCTGATGTTGGCCTGAAAACTCCATCACTGTGTGCCAAAATAACCCTTTTCTGTTTGTAACTTAATTGCCTCAGGTATTTTTTGATGAAAAGTTAAACCACGGACCATTGCTAAACTTACCTCAAGGCCACACTGAGAGGGCTAAGAGACTATCGTGGTACTTTTCACAGAGTGTCCAGTAAACATTAAATTTAAATTAATTACAATTATAAAGAACAAAAAGGTTGAACTGATATATGCATTCCCCATTGCAGCTCTTAGGGAGGCAACCTGAAGCTTGTGGAATTCAAGCTTGTGGCTTTGACAAAGTCCTAATTTATATCTCAGATTTCTAAAGTCACTATTAGTAAATTGACATTATGACTTTTAAATCCAGTAATGTCATATCTGTGAGAATTACTTTTCTCCCTTAATCATTCTCACAATAAGAAATAAAGGAGAAAGAAAATAAAGGGAGGGAAGAACAATGAAAAGAGCCCAAGGATGTGATATTCAATGCCTAAGTTATAATATTAATCTATGGTCAGTTAGCTGAGCACTGACTGAAGCATTTAAAATTTTCTCCCACATAGTGACAAAAAAAAAGTTTCAAAGCAACAAGAATTGTTTAACACACTACGTCTTTGAAGTGCATCCTTAGGAAAACTTTGATGTTTTGCTTAGACATCTGCCTCTTCTCAGGCAAGCCTTCACTGGGGATATCGAGACCATCCCAATGGGGTTCAAAGTGGTCCCGAGGCTGAGAAATTGGCTTCCTCAGAAAATATAATCTTTAGAGCTCCAAAGTCTAAGTTGATTTTATATGACAAAGCCAATTACAGGCATAGCCACTCTCTGCTTCCAAGAGCTGATTTTAAACTAGCATCATTTCGTGTCATCTTTCTTGAGAACTAAATCCTTTGCTTCCCACGTAAGTAAAACGCTTTCTGGACTTCAAAGGGAATTCTGCCTACCTTAGAAATGGGCTCAGGTTTCTAAATGTTTCACCCTTACGTTATCTCCCTTTCTCTGTTCTTCTTAATTCCTTCACATCTAAAAATTCTGGATAGATGTAAAAAAAAAATTAGTGGATAGGTATAACTTCGAGGCCTCCTGCTTAATTGACATTTAAGAGTTGATTGGCATGCTTCTGAGACACTTCACCTTGTCATGTATAATTGTGTTACGGTGTTTCCATATGCATTAGAAACACTGAGAGAGATGTGTTACCTAACAGTCTCTAGGCCACAGCTGGCAGGATAAATACATGTACTCTGGCTTTGCTCTATTTTAAAGGTGTATATGGGTCGTGTGGAAAGGTAGAGAAGCCGAAACACAGAGCTTCAGGATGTTGGTGCTTCTAACCTGTTGCAGATGAAAGTGCTAGACCAGCCTCCTTTAGTCTTCTAAAGAGTGAACAGGACTCCGCCTTGGCTCCTGGCAAGTCAAAACTAATTTCATTCAGTGGATGCAGGCAAATTGATATTGAAGAAGAAGAAGAAGAAGAAGAAGAAGAAGAAGAAGGAGAAGGAGAAGGAGAAGGAGAAGGAGAAGGAGAAGGAGGAGGAGGAGGAGGAGGAGGAGGAGGAGGAGGAGAAGAAGAAGAAGAAGAAGAAGAAGAAGAAGAAGAAGAAGAAGAAGAAGAAGAAGAAGAAGATCCCTCAAGTAAAGGTCAAGAGAATGCTCCAAATTGAATTTGATCTCAAAGAGCAAATTTGAACTCCAGACTCATTTGTTTTCATTAGTCTTTTGCTAACTGAAAATACACGTGCCATACTGAAATTCAGCTTGCCCAGAAATGCATAACCATACCTCCTATCTTGGAGTTCTACTGATGTGATAAAACATCAGAACCAAAAACAACCTGAGGAGGAAAAGGCTTATTTCATCTTGCACTTTCAGGTAATAGCCCATTGCTGAGGGAAGCTGGGGCAGGAACCTGGAGTCAGGAACAGAAGCAGGGGCCATGGAGGAACATTACTGACCTGCTCACTTTTTCTGGCTTGCTCTGTTTATTTTCTTATACACACCAGAACCACCTAACCAGGGGTGGCTACATCCACAATGGGCTGGTCCTTCCTATGTCAATCGTTAATTTAAAAAAAAAAAAATCCCTACACACCCATTTTATAGAGGCAGCAAGCCAGGGAGGGAACTCTCTGATGACTCTAACTTGTGTCAAGTTGACATAAAACCAGCCAATACAAGTGACCCCTTGTGAACGTGACACACAAACACATCACCATTAAGTCACGACCCTTTCTTATTCTTCTTCAAGATATCACATTAAAAGCACAAATAACTTTAAAAGTCCCACAGTCTTTACAGATTCAAACACATTAAAATTTCAGTCCCTTTAATACAGCCAATCTCTTTTAAAACCCCAAGTCTTTTAAAATTCAAAGTCTCTCAACTGTGGGCTCCAGTGAAATATTTTTTACTTCAAGAGGGAAAAATCAGGGCACAGTTACAATTAAATCAAAGTAAAACCAAATTCCGACCATCTAATGTCTGGGATCCACACATGATCCTCTGGACTCCTCCAAAGGGATTACATCACTTCCTCAGCTCTGCCCTCTGTAGCACACAGCTTGTCTTCCAGGCTCCAGCTGACTCCACTCCGCTGCTGCTGCTGCTGCTGCTGCTGCTGCTGCTGCTGCTGCTGCTGCTGCTGCTGGTCATCCCATGGTACTGGCATGTCCAACAAAACACTGGGGTCCTTTGCAGCGACTGGGCTGCACTTCACCAGTTGCCTCATAGGCTGTCTCCCTGGTACCAAGCCTCAATTTCTTCGCATGATCCCTTCCATTCTGGGCCTTCAACTGCCTCTAAGGCTCCATCTTCCCGAGTGGCCTCTCCTGACCTCTCCTGACCTCTCCTAATGCCAAGTCTCAGCTGCTCTCCATGACCCCTTCATGCTTTGAAAACCAGTACCACCTGGGTGACTCTTACACATTACCGAGTCCAACAGCCAACACAAGGTATCACCATGGCCACCTCTGGAACACAGCTCCTCTGTGCTCTCAGGAAACATCTTCCAGAGGATTTCACCTGACGTGAAGCTAGCCTCTTCTTATTCAATGATAACTTCTTAGCTCGCGCTAAGCAGCATCTCCTAGTTGCTCCAGTGATGCAAAAGTCTTACTCTGCAGTTGTTGGTTGGTCTCCTGTCAATCGTGCTGACTCTTCAGCTCCAGCTGACCAGAACGGCAGAATCCTAATTCAAAATAGCAAATGGCCCTGATAGAGACTTTACAATTCCCTCTGCAATTTCACAAACCAGTCCTCCATCTTCTGCTGTTCTCAACGCTCTTCCAAGCTCCTAAAGAACATTCCACTGAAGTCTCAACATGCAATGGCTTTTCTAGACCAAAGTTCCAAAGTCCTTCCACAATTCTCGGTTAGATCTGTCACATAAATGCCCTACTCCTGGTACTAACGTGCCTTAAGGTTTCTATTGCTGCAACAAAACACCACGACTAAAAGCAAGTGGGTGGGAGGGTTTATTCAGCTTCTATTTCCACATTACTGTTCATCACCAAAGAATGTCAGGACAGACACTCAAGCAGGCAGAAACATGGAGGCAGGAACCGATACAGAGGCTATATGGGGTGCTGCTTACTGGCTTGCTCCCCATGGCTTCCTCCTCAGCCTGCTTTCTTATAGAATCCAGGACAACCAGCCCAGGCATGGCACCACCCACAATGGGCTAGGCTCTCCCCCATCAATCCCTAACTAAGAAAACAGCTTGCAGCTATACCTTATGGAGGCATTTTTCTCAAACGAGACTCCTTACTCTCTGATGACTCCAGCTTGTGTCAAGTTAACATGGGAACTGGCACTATTAGGAGGTGTGGCCTTGTTGGAAGAAGTGTGTCACCGAGGAGGGCTTTGAGGTCTTAGAAGCTCAAGCCTGGCCTCGTGTGTCTCATTCTCTTACTGCCGCCTGCAGATCCAGATGTAAAACTCTCAGCTACCTCTCTAGCATGAAGCCTGTCTGTATGTCACCATGATTCCCACCATGACGATGATGGACTAAACCTCTAAACTGTAAGCCAGACTCAATTATGTGTTTTCCTTTCTGACAGTTGCCATGGCCATAGTGTCTCTTCATAGCAATAAAATCCTAACTAAGACAACAACCAAACAACAAACTACTCAAAAAACAAAAGCAAGGAGTGAACCCTATTTGAGGTCACGTCTGCCTCTACAGTCAAGATACATCTACCTAACAAAGACACCCAGAGCCTTTCTTTGCTGTCAGGCACCAGTCAGCTCATTCTAGAGGAAGTAATGCTAGGCTTGATTGTTTGAGTTGTACTTCTGAAGTTCATTGAGGTTATGGGATCAGAACCAGGATTTGGGAGGCAGTAGCTAGAACAGACTCATTAATGGTTATCAATTATGACCAGGTGGACTTCCTGACAGCTGAATTTTACCTGACAATATGTGTAAAGGCTTTAATTAGGTAAGTAGACCCTACAGGCTGACCTCACATCTGCTGTCATTTTTCTTTCTGGGGAGAACAATTCATCTATTGCCTATGAAATTCCAACCCTCCACAGGACAGGCCTCCCGCAGTTGGTCCCATAGAGAATGTATGCTTCACCTGTCAGGACAGCCAGTGGTGGGGGCCCATTGATAACCTGCTGTAGCCCCACGACCCAAAAACAGTTTTCAAAAACCACTTAGTAGGCTCCTAACAATTCCCTTCTTACTTGAAAGAGAGTAATGGATGCTCCTTTCTCTCTTGGTCAGCCAATAATAATGTCCTACTACTTGGTAGCCTGCTATCCTTCCTCTGAGTGCCACCAGGTCTCCCCCTCCAGGGGACATGGTCAAATATGAGGCACCAGAGTTCGTGTGAAAGTCATACCCCACTCTCCACTCAACTGTGGAGAATGTTCTGTCCATTGGCTACATCTGGGTAGGGGTTTAAAGTTTACCGCCTGTATACAGGGGGAGGAGGTCCCCCTCAGGAACAGTCATAGCAGAGGGGAATAAGGGGAAAATGGGAGGGAGGGAAGAATGGGAGGATACAAGGGATGGGATAACCATTGAGATGTAACAAGAATAAATTAATAAAAAATTAAAAAAAAATAAATAAAAAATAATGTCCTATTAAGGCCAGAAGAGGGTTGGTGACAACGATAGCGTCATAACATGATAATGGCAGTGATAGTAGACAGAGTAGTGTAGCTGCTGTGCCTGACTCAGGACCCTCCACGATTAGGGTTTAAGTTGTCAGGGTTGTAGGCACAATTGGCTCTCAGATTGCCCCTGTATTCCTGATCCCAGGAAAGCAAATGAAGCAGCCTCAGCCTCAGTTGGGTTACATTACCCTTCATTTTTCACCAGCAGCTTCAAACCAACCATTGTTTTTTGCAGGGTAAAATGACCTCCCCATCCCCCGCCCCCATCCATAGCAAAACAGCTGGGAAGAACACCTCCACTCCAGGCTCTATGTGGGATTAGCGGGGACTTTTCTAGCAAGAAATCTCTAGTCCAGCTTCTCCCTCCTTCCTTCACCACTCAGAGTCTGTTCAGAGCTCCTTAATAAATAAAGCGCACATAAACCTCTTTCTAAAAATGATTTTCTGGATCCAAGAGCTGTGATAGTCCTGTTACAAGTGTTTAACTACAAACAGATATTGGACCTAACCCTGACTGAGTTTTGTATCTTAATATTGACTTCATACTTCTATGGGTGAGAGGCACAGATGTCTTTATTATGCACTTCAGGATAGTAGAGTGAGGGCTACGTCTTGTCTGGGGTTGTCAGTTTCTTAGCACCTATATTTATCCTATCAATATACACGAAACACTATGTCAAGGACTGCATGTGCTAACTGACCTTGGGATGCTCCCTATCCACTTCCTGCTGAAGACTTCCGGCTGCCTGGAAGCAGAGAGAAGCAGGAGCTAGCACACGTGATTTATGAATCTTATGAGCTGGCTAGCCTTATGCCAACTTGACACAAACTAGAGTTGTCTGAATGGAGAGAATCCCAGTTGAGAAAATGCATCCATAAGATCCAGCTGCCAAATGCAAATAGCCAAATCACTATAAATGTAACCTTTATATAATTCCTGATTGTCTCTCGTGGTTCTTCCTGCTGGATGTAGTTTATTTTATTCATGTGTAATGATATAAATGTATATATATATATAAAGAAACATTAAAAAATAAGATCCAGCTGCAAGGCATTTTCTTAATTAGTGATTGATGGGGAAAGGCGCAGTCCATTGTGGGTGGTGCCATCCCTAGGCTGGCTGTCCTGGATTCTATAAGAAAGCAGGCTGAGCAAGCCATGGGGAGCAAGCCAACAAGCAGCACCCCTCCATGGCCTCTGCATTAGTTCCTGCCTCCAGCTTCCTTCCCTGTTTGAGTTCCTGTCCTGAATTCCTTTGATGATGAACAGTGATATGGAAACATAAATCAACCCTTTCCTCCCCAATTTGCTTTTTGGTCATGGTATTTTGTTGCAGCAATAGAAACCCTAACTAAGGTAGCCCTCAACCATACTGTCCACAATGAAGGCTTTCCTCAGATGGCAATGGGGGATGGTGTGGCTCAGTGGCTGGCCTAGGTTCTAAATCTCATGGGTCGGTCCAGGCACTGCTTGCCTCTGGACCAAGAACTGAATGGATCTTAGGATCAAAGGTCCTAAAAACCTGTTTCTCTCTCGGGGGGCAGCTAGGGAGCTTTAGGTAAAGCTTGAGGCCCAGGGCTCTAGCAGAGGTTCCCAGTCTTACTGGGGGTCAGTGCCAAGTTCACAGTGGTGGAGCAGCTGCCTTGGCAGCCTTGGCATAACAGCCTTGACCACATTAATTGGCAGTCAAACCTCGGGCATTCAGCAGCACTTCTCCCTGGAATAAATGGGGTCTCAGATAGTCCCCTGGAGGAGTGGCAAGCGAGAGAGCAAGCAAGCAGGAGCACCAGAGTTGTCCCCACCCCACCCTCCCCACCCCCCACCCCCCACCCCCGGCAAGCCAGCCAGCCTTGGGCAGTGGGAGCTGGGGGATTAAGGGTAAATGTGTCTCATTTGCTAGGGCTAAGGGTACCAGGATACTTAATCTACATTCAGCGGTACAGTAACTCATTTATATGCAGTAGCATGGGATGCCCATCACAAGAAGGAGAAAACAGTACATAATTATTCTGTCTGTGAGGGGAAGACTTCTAGGTACAACCAAAGGTCATTTGTTGGAGGCTAGGATCTCAGCACAGGGTAGAGTATGTTCAGGAATTCTCTGGCTTGCTGGTCAAGTTCCTTATCAGGAAAGGGTTGGGTTTGTAATCCTCCTTTAGGGCTATGTGACATTCCTTACAAAACCTGGGAATACCAGATCAGGTGGAATAAGAACTCTGCTAAGAAAAGGGAATCCAGCCGGGCTTGATGGTGCACGCCTTTAATCCCAGCACTTGGGAGGCAGAGGCAGATTGGATCTCCATGAGTTCGAGGCCACCCTGGTCTACAAAGTGAGTCCAGGACAGCCAAGGCTACCCAGAGAAGCCTGTCTCGGGGTAAAAAAAAAAAAAAAAAAAAGGAATCCACCTTCATAGACCAAGTGTGAAACAGACATGTAAGAATTCAAGGTAGGTAAGTAGGTAGTTTGGTTCAACGCAACTCAGAAGCTGGTGTCGGTTCAAACTTTGGGGGTCTGACTCTTAGCTGCTTATTTTAGGTATATTTAAGGAAAGCATAATTTAGTGAAAGCTTTCCTGGTGATAATTAACTCAATCCCATGTGCACTACAAAGTTTAAGACATGACTACATGAACTCTTTGCAAAGTACATGTGACACCTTCTATAAAAAGTAGTTTCTATAGCCAGGCAGTGGTGGTGCACACCTTTAATCCCAGCACTTGGGAGGCAGACGCAGGCAGATCACTGTGAGTTTGAGGCCAACCCTGTCTCAAAACAAAACAAAACAAACAAACAAAAAGTAGTTTCTATAAATTGACAAGCACAAAGGTCTCAGCGAGGATCCAGTGTGGTCCTGATCACACAGCACAAAGGTCACCAGGACCTTCATACCTCCTTCAACAGTGGAAACTAGATTCTGAATAATATATATGCAAAAATACCTGTTGCACATAAGGTAGACACAAAATTTAGTATTTCAGTTACAATCCTTTGGACTAGGTGACAAAGACTCAGTGTCAAGTCAAATCTGCATATCTGATTTGCTGTCACTCTTAAACCTGTGTGTTTGCTCTGCATGGTGGGAGATAAGAATTAGATTAATATGAGCTAGGAGGGGAAGACTAATCTTCAAAAGTATTTTTGGTATCATATATTCTTTTTATCTATAAATATACACCCACACTTAAAAATAGTCTTTCATGTATATGTAAGAATATGGCAAATGTCTGCTTTGATTTATCCCATCTTGCCTGCAATTGCTTACCATATTTCTTTCTTTCTTTCTTTCTTTCTTTCTTTCTTTTTTCTCAGCACAAAAATCCATCAGGAAGTCTTTGCAAGTAGGACTTAATGTTACTGTCAAAACTAGCTCTGGTTCTCTAATTGAAAGTGCATGTGTTTGTGTTAGATTTGGGTTCATTCTAAACCATGTAGGCACTATGGGCTAAACATAATAGCAGCTTCTCCATATACATATAATAACACAATGTTCCACAGCCGGTAGTTGGCCCTGCTCCACGACACATGTAACTTCCATCTCTGGTCCTAAGGTCACTGCTGTAGTAACGTGGAAAAGGCTATATAATTCAGGGCCCAGAACTGTCATACATTAAGCATGATGATGTGCCACTGTGTCCTGTCTCTAGTCACATGGCCATTTCTAGCTAAAAAGGAGGCTGGAAAATATAGTCTTTGCAATTAATCCAAAAAAACTCAAGAAAGAATGAAAGAAATCAAGGCCAGTGGTTTAGCCATCTCTACTAAGTCAAGGTCAGCTGATGAGGAAAACACCACCAGCTTTTCCCACAGTTAATAAGCCATCATTTCAATGATATACAAATGATACTCACTGAGCAAATTATCTCTTTATATCCATTCCTTACATATAAGACAAGCATTAAACATTCAAGTCAAGAGTGTAAGAATTACCAGGGTTTACTATCCACATTTTTTTATTTACTGGGTCAATGTCTACACTGAAACTCTTTGCAAAGTACATATGACACCTTCTACATCTTTTCTCAGACCAAGTCTTCCATGTGAGTGGTAGGTGTTTGAACTGGTCTTCATCATGATCCTGTCCTGACTCCCAGGGACAACCTGCTGGGCGCTTCCTACTGCTGATCCAACTGGAATGCTGGCACTCACTTTCCTGGAAAAGATTTCATAGACTCAGCTGGACCCTGAGCCTGATGTGACCTGCGTCTCCATTAGTCCATTGCCCTTGGCTTCCTTTCCTCACTCATGTGCATCCTGCAAGTGATGACGCAGCGAAACCACTGAACTAGAACATTCTGTGAGTAGAAAGAAAGGTTTATTGGGGAATCAAAGACCTGGGACAGGGATAGGAGAGGGAAAATAGCAAATAGCAAAATATCAGGAAACTCCTTGCCAGTTTTAAGGGGACAGGTAGTGGCAACGTTGTGGTGATGTGTATAAGCCAGAATAGTCCAGGACACAGAGTTGTGGGAAGTGAGGTGTGGACCAGAACAGCCCTGGAACTAGTGTGGGAACTTTGATCTGTTAGAGAATTAGAGAGTTAATTGAAAACTAGATGCAGCTGTCAAAGGTAAGGCTGTCATTTAGGATGTTGTCAGTAGTCGTCCTGCCAGTTTGGGCCCCTACATTGGACCGAACAGATCCCAGCCTTCTCAACCTGAGCTCAAAACATGGATAAACTGTGTGATGCCTGTAAGATTTGAGTTTCTGCTGTTCCTTGACCAGACGATACTCTGACAAGCTGATCAATTGCTCTGCAGCAGGGTTAACTTGATGGGAGGCTCCAGTCCGACTTGTCTGGTCTCATTACAAGAAACTGTCACTTCTTAGCCACCAATCTGTCCTTTGATGCCTTAATGATAATTCTAGTCACTAGGGCTTTGTGATGTATCCTTTTAACAGTGCCACTGAATCCCCGAGGGCTAGTGGGTTCTCTTTCTTAAATTTTAAAAGTGAACTCTGCAAGGGTATTTATGAACAGATTAGACTCACGATAACGGATGAGTGAAAGGATAATGAGTCATGGAAGCTGGAAAGCCCGCAGGTCACAATAACAACAATGCTTCCTTTCCATAGCGTGGCCTCCTGAGCAGCTTGGAGGAGGAGGAGGAGTGAAGTCTGGCCGTAACTGACAGGGAGAACGGGTGGGTACTTCGTCTCTCTGCAGCCTTGTTGATTAGCACCGGGACCAACAATCATGAGTTCCCTGGGAGAACATATTCTTAGCACTGAAGCTAGCTTCGAGTGTGACATCAATGACCTGGATACCGCTCGTGGTATTAATATAAATGGGGTTTAGTGTAAAATATCAGCTTCGAGCCTTCTGTGGCCACCTCTCCTGCCCAGCACTCACCATGTCTGATGTGCCCCATGCCTGACTTTACCCCACAGGTCTGGCTCAGCCGCTGTTCCTCTCATTGTTACATTTGATGTGATTCTTGCTGTTGGAAGACTAAGTAAGCTTCCCTAGCATTTCTTCCTTTTTTTTTTTTTTTCCTTTTAAATCTAGGGAGAGGAAAGACACATTTGCATCTCCTCATTGCAGTTTTTAATGGGACATTAATATTTTTTCCCTTGCTGTATCTGTGGGAAGGTGCTGGAGTCTGTAGAAAGAACAAAAAAGACGGTGGGAAGAAAGAGCGGACTGCTATCTAGAGCCAAGGACGAAATCACCGGATAAATAAACAAAAAGAGGGGCAATGGGTGAGGAAAGCATGTGAGAGTGTCTCCTGTGTCTTGAATCAGTAACCGCTTATCTCGGTGATGGTGACGGTCAATTCTCTGGTAATAGAAATATTAGAGGAGGTGGTTACTTTCTATTGTGCAAGAGGTTTTGAGCTATATCAAAGTGTCTTACAAACCAAGATTGCTGGGGTAAATTCTACTGAGGAATTGAAAGAAACCTTCCTATAGTAAGCTTGGGGTTGCAGAAGGCTCCTGGGCAGTGGGGGCAGGGAACAAGCCTCAAGACTCTACCTCACCTCCTTTTTTGTTTCTGATTTCCCCTAGATTCTAACTTTACAGAGCAGGATAAATAAGAAAGTAGTGTATTTTAGTAGCAAAAAGTATATTTTTTCAAACAATAATAATAATAGAGCTAAGATGTTATTGCCAAGTGGAAGGCATAAAAGGCGTCTTCGGAAACTGACAGTATAGCAAATATTGAGGCTACCTGCTGTGTTACCCTGGGCTTTGGTATCTGACTTTCATCTCCCTGGGGCCTCAGCTGTTGAATGCCACAGCACTGTCAAGTGGCGATCCCTGAAACCGCTCTAACACGACAGCATTCAACAGCCCACCCTCGGGCCTCAGTTCCTCTGTCCAATTCTTACTCACAGCCCACCCTTGGGCCTCAGTTCCTCTGTCCAATTCTTACTCCTTCTTCATCCCTCGGGATCTAGCCTTCAGCCTTTGCTCATTCTTCCATCCCTCAGAGCATCATAGATTTCAACCAAGATGATGGGCACAGCCCATGGTCCTGAATGCTGCTAGAGAAAGTCACGAAGCTGTACTAACTGGAGCCATTGTAAGGTCATACACTTCTGTCTCAGCTGCTCTCCGCACTGTCCAGAAGTCTTGTGTGTGCGTGGGAATTGGGAGTTTGAATACATCTGACTCAAGTTTCATGCCTTTCCTAAGACTTCTACTAGCTCACTGTCTTCTCACTCCACAAATAATTCTCCTGCCACGTTGACAAAATAAGGCCACCAGGAGTGGCTTCTTTAACCTCCCTCCCTAAGAGTTGCTGGTCTCTATCAGCTCTGAGTCCTCCTAAGGAAGAAGTGTCTATCTTCCTTCCCAAGAACCATCCTGAGCCCATCCCCTGAACCAACCTCTTTCCATCTCTAGAAACATTCTTTTTTTTCCCCTAGGAGCATTCTTGTCTCCTTCAAAGCCATCGTGTGTCTCCCAGAAACATCTTACTACTCCAGAATCTGCGTGTCAGCCCCTGAATACTGCTCGTTCCAAGCTCTCTGCTTGCACAGGCAATGGAATGGAATGTTCTTCCCTGTGTTGTCATTTCTGATTGTTCCTTAAATCTTTGGGAAAAAGTTACCACCTCCTTGATGCCTTTTTTGGCTTACATCATTCTATTACATTTCACTTTAGGCTCAGTGTCTCAGCATTACCATAGCAGCTGCTATAGGATTTTCTAATTCTGATCATTTATTCACCTACTTATAGTTCCTATACTGTGATTTAATCAATATTGTCTTTTGATACTTCTAAGAATATATTTCTAACAATGTATATGTAAATAATTTTGATAATGTTTATATGTGCTATTTTATAACTATTTATAAGTATTTTCAATTAATTAACTTCTTTAATTAATTTAAATTTAATTAATTAGTTGATACAAATATAAATTATAAAGTTATATCATAAATATAACTAAAATATTTCAAAGTGTTTCCATATTTATAAATATCCAGGTACATAATAATTTTAATAACTATTGAGTATCACATGGTATGAATATCTTATTAAAACTATTCCTGGCTGTTAATCAGTCAGGATGTTTCAACTTCTATTACAATCAGTGTTGCAATGATTATGCATAAATATCTGCCCACATTTCTTACAAAGACACCTTCTTAGAATAAATTCTCAGCCATGGAGTTGCTGGGTTGAGGAGAATGCTAGATGTGTTTGGTAGACATTTTGCCCAAGGTCTCACGCTACTTAGGCTTTCAGCCCTTGAAAGAACAGATCAGAGAACTAACTGCTTTCATTATGAGCCCTCAGCATACTCATGCGATTTAGCGGACCATGTTTCTCTCTTCAGCATTACTCAGTGGGCAGCCAATGCCCTTGATAGAAGTCCTGCAGAAAGGCAAAGGTCACTTCTGCCCCTCCCGGAAGCCCTGCTGTTAGTGCCCTCTTCTCAATTAGCATTACGCTCCTAATATTTGAGGCACCTGACTTGGACAAATTTTCTGAATGACAAATAGCACCCGTGAACTTTAAAGAATGTGAGGATTTTTGTTAAAAGCCAATGATAGGAATATAGGAGAAAAGGAAATTGGCGTCTGACAGATATTACCAACTCACCAGGGTTGCTCAAGTATTTTTGACTTGAAATCTGCAGCAATCAAGCACTCAAGGCTCAAAGTTCAAGATGAACTCCAGGCTTTCAGCCTAAGAAGTCTAAAATCATAGCTGAACAAGGCAGGTTAGAGAGGAATAAAAACGGGTTGAAGCTCACTAAGCGATGGAATGTTTCTAAGACTCGGAGACTGTATCCCGCTAAACTCTGTAGGCCACAGCAATAAGTAATCATTTCTGTAAAAGCACTTCTCTTTAAAAAAAATTTTTTTTCAGCTTTTGAAATTACAATTACGTCATTCCCCTTTCCCTTTCCTCCCTCCACCCTCTCCCAAGTACTATCTTACTCTCCTGAAGTTCATGGTCCTTTTTTCATCAATTATATATTCTATATTAATTATAAAATATATAAGTACAACCTGTTCAGGCTGTGTAAGATTACGTGTATGTGTGTTTTCAGGCATGACTGGTGTTGGATAACCATATGGTGCGCTCTTCATTCTTCAGTTGCCTATGGTTCTTTGGGTAGGGTTGACGCCCCTCGGCTTTTCCCTCTCCTCTTTCCCACGTCTATTTTTGTTGACCTTATCCAGGTCACGTTATAAGCAGTCATGTTGATAAGACTTATGGATGTGGTTGTAGCTTCTGACAGGCCTAGAAACACAATTTCACAGCGAATTTGCTGGTTCTTTGGCTCTTCTACAAAGATCCCTAGGCTTTAGGTGTGTGAGGCTCCACAACGCATGCCCCGTACTTCATGTTCCACGGCGCATGCTTGGAACTGGAGGCCTCGCCAGCTACCCAGGCTTAGTGAAGTCAAAGTTCCAGGAGGAGAATCCACCAATTGCACTTCACTAGACCAGCATCATTCCTAACTACGTCTAAATAATCGTTCTTATACTCAAAGGTAAATGCAATTCTCACCCCTCATCAAAGAAACTTCTCGTTGCAAGAGACCATTCTAGAAAACCACAGCTGGAAAATGTTTTACTCGTTAGAGAAAGTATCGAAAGCAGTATTCCCAACGTCCACCTTATGTCACCAACAATAACAGTTGCTAGGGGACCCCGTATCTCCCCCACACTAGGCTTCATTCAGAGTTGGATTTCCACCTCCCTGTCTCTTACTTAGCCTTTGAGATTTCCCGAAGCCCATGCTAGAAAAGCCTGGAGGAAGTCACAAGTCAGTTTCATTTCACCAGTAAAGACGACAATGGAGATTCTCCGTGTATTTTACCCAGAACTGAAAAGCAACAGCCCTCGGGAAGGCAGAGGTAGGCGGATTGCTGTGAGTTCGAGGCCAGTCTGGTCTACAAAGAAAGTGTGAGACAACCAAGGCTACACAGCAAAACCTGTCTCGAACAACAACAACAACAACAACAACAACAACAACAACAACAACAACCCTAAGACGAAACGAAATGAATGAAAAGCAGTGTGTATCATAGCACCACAGCATCCCAGAAAGAGAACAAAGAGAAATTTGTCCCATCATGAATTGAAGACAAAATAAATGTCCAAATTCTAGTCTTCTTTTTCTCATTTCGGGAAAAATATATTAGAAGCTCCTGGCGGGAAATATTGACATGCCTTTGCACGCGCCGCTTTCTCCCACAGCTGGGAGAATTCTGTTTGTGCTTCAGTCTCTTGTCTCTCGCCCTGTCACAAGGCTTTCCTCCCCGTGCCCCACCCCCACCCCCACAGCGCTTAGCTTTCCTTGCCTCCCCTGGACCCTGCAGGACATCATAGGCCAACAGCTCTTTTTCTGATCATTTACCTCGACTCTACAGTCCCTACTTATAAACATCAGTCCAGATGTCCTGAGTACAGGGATTCTCGGTGCCACAGCGAGAGGGAAGGGAAGCGAGAAGAGCTGGCCACCTCACCACGTCTGCGAATACTCCAGGAGACTGTCCCCAGGAGTGACTGTTGGCAGCATTTGCCAGTTCCACTCCTTTTCCTCAAAAGAGATTTCCTGCTTCTAGAAAACATTTTGACTTGTCTGTCCCTTGGCCTTTTTGTCTTTGCATTTCTGTTACAACTTTAAGAAATATAACGAAAGAAATGTCACTACGAGATTATATGCTCAAAGAACATGACGTGTGATCCATGTTGGCAAACTGTTTCAAAATGATTATCCTGTTTGAGTGCCAGGAACGCTATCAAAGACTGCAGCTTTCACCGTGTTCTGTCTACAATTCTCTCCTGTCATCTTACACATTTAGCTACTGTAATAAACAACAAATGTGCAAATCTTGGTTGTCAACGTGCCTGGATTTGGAATTAATTGACAGTTGGGCATACCTGCCAGAGGTTTTCTTGATAAATTTAATTGAAGTAGGGAAGACCCTCCTCCCAACACCCCCCCCCCACCATCCCCAATTGTGGGCCACATCTTTGTATAGCAGGTCAGACAAAAGGAAGTCTGAGAAAGCAAACTTTTCACGTGCACACTGTGCAGGTGCATTGTCTGCTATGGGGGCATCCTGTAGCTGTTGCCACCATCCTCCACTGACTTAGAACCCAGCTTTTCGGTTTTCAGGTGTGAACTGAGGAGGGGTGGTTCTTTAGGAATCTTCCAGATCTTTAGCCCAGGCCTGGACTGTGAGGCATCAGGCCCAAAGCCTTAAGCTGCTACTGGGTCCAGTGTAAAGCGGCCACATGTGGCCTACATAGGTGTTATCGCACATGCCAATCTAATTCTCCTTTTAATATATATTCCTTCTATCAGCTCTGCTCCTCCAGAGAAGCCTAATACACAATGCTGCTTCACTGGTGTTTTATTTTTCTTTGAATAGAATAATTATTTTCCATGTAAGTTTATGAGCCATCTTTTAAAAACTATTCACTTCTTTATATACTGACATTTTCTCCTTTTCTTTCCAATACTTCATAGATTCATAGTATCCTAATGACTTTTTAGGTCAACTTGGGTATTGACGTCGTATAAATACAGGTATTGACATCATCATATTGGGACATAGACATAGACAGAAGGACATAGAACCTTGCGAGGACATAGGAAGAAAGAGGAACACTAACTCTGGAGTCCAGAAGAATTCCAGCCCAGATGGCATCCTCTCTAAAGGCTGTGGCAACGGAGTCAACCTGCTTTCACATAAAGATAGCTAATGAAATAATAACAAAGACCCAGGCTGAAGACCTAGACACATATACAACCTTGGGGGAGAGTCTTAATTCTGAGAATTTCAAACAGGACTGTTAATTTTGTTTATAGCAAATTTAGCCTAGTTTCCTTTCACCCTGTGATTTACACTTTAACCTTCTCGTGTAATCCTTCCAGGAGCCCTCAGGAGCCATCCCCATTTCTCAATTATGTTTCTTGGCAACCGTTTCATAATAATAGCTTCAAGCGCAACCAAAATCCTTTAGCTGACTGTTGTAGAGATAATCAAATGTGCTCTTGGGTGTAACAGTCTTTCTGTCACCTCTCTTGTTACCCCTCTGACCCTGTCCCTTCCTCCCTCCTTCCTGGTGTGTGTGTTTGCCTGTGCACCCATGTGGAGGAGTTCAGAGATATAGAGTTTGAACATCTTCCCTCATAACACTCAACTTTATGTTTTTGAGACAGGGTCTCTCAACGAAAAGCAAACCTGACATTTTGATTAGGCAAGCAAGCTTTGGGGATCTACATGTCTTTGCACGCCCACTCCACAGAACCCTGTCCTGGTGCTTAGGTTAAAGGCGCATGCTGTCACACCTGCTTTTACAAGTGAGTGCTAGCCATCTGAACTCAGGCATTCATGCTTTGCAGCAAGAACGATACCTACCGAGCCATCTCCACAGCTCCAAAATGTCTTTAAATTAAAAACAAAACAAAGCAAAACAACAACAACAAAAAAACCCCTTTTATGTGTGTGATTGTTTGGCTTGAGCGTGTGTAAAGGTGCTGCATGCATGTCCAGTGACAAAGAAGGCAGCCAAGGGTGCTGGATCCCCCTGGGCTGCAATTGCAGAGGGTTGCAAGCCACTATGTGGGTGCTAGGAACTGAACTCCATTCTGCAACGCTAAGTATTCAACCCAAGATGGCTGCAACAAACAAACAAACAAACAACCCCCCCTAAAAGTAAAACCTAACTCTGCTTGGAAGTGGGTCACTCTAAAATGCACTTCTGCTTAGAAGCCACCTATCCCAGTTTGGCTTTGGCTGAGGTCGTTTGAAGACTGGGGAAACTCCAGCTGCTGTGGGTCCCAGCAGAACGAGGGATTGTATACATGCACCTGAACTAAACGACCCCTGCCCTTCCATTTTCTTTTTAGCAAGGAGAAAGGGAAATCCTTTTTGGAAAAAAGATTTACTTTTTATTTATGTGAATGTGTGTGTACGTGATGTGTGCACGTGACCGTGGAGGCCTTAAAGGGGTGTTGGATCCTTTGGTGCTGGATTTACAGGTATTTCTGAGCCATCGGATGGCAGTGCTATGATCCAAACTGCAGATTTCGCATAGACTAACAAGGGCTCTTTACTAGGATCCGTCTCTCCAGCCCCCTTCACGTTTCATTCTTATAGGCCCGGGTCTACCAGTTACTGTGCACTTCTTAATTTTTTTTTCTCTCTTGGAAGCAAATGAGCTGGTGCCGTCAGCAGTGGTTCTGAATCACATCAAGACCTGTGTGTGAATTCAGCAGAGTGAGAAAACCCACACTGTTGACACAAACTTACAGTATTTGCAGAGGCTTTGGGGAGTTTTCTAAAAGTGCTTTCTATTGTCAAAGAATGTTTAAAATAAAAATATTTTTAAATGCCATATTCTGTAGGTCTCTGGGATTTTTGAAGACCTTATCTAACTATATTACCTTATCTATAGAATCACATCTATCTATTAAGCCTAGGATATATATTCTTGTGATAAAAATAGACTAGTAATTGACATGACCATGAAACACTACAAATGTAACACTTGTATAATTCCTGATTGTTTCATGGTTCTTCTTGCTATATGTAGTTTATTGTATATATGTGTAATAATATAAATGTATGTGTAAAAATAGAAAATAAAGGTGCTTTCTATTGGCTGCTTGGTGCCACCTGTAAAGAACAGGATAGCCCATTCGCTAAGCCATCAGGAAGCACTTCCTGGATTTTCTAAACCACCGTGAAGCATTTCCTGGGATTAAAATTGGCTGCATTCACTTTGGGTCCCAGTGGCTCTAGTTTCATCTGGGTGGAGAAGCTCCCCATTCGCCCTTCCTCTTGTCAGCCACACACATTCTCTTCAGTAACCCTTGCTTGGAAAGTCTGTATATGCTTCTCAGAAAGATTGAGATCCAGATTCGCTGTTATATGGTGGAAGAAAAAGTAAATAGGGTGGCAAAGCCAGTAGTATAGAGTCTGAAAGTTATGCCGTTACTTTAAAAAAATTTTTCTTAAAATATATCAGTCATGCATACATATAATTCTATAAAGCCAGTAAGAAAAACAGGAGTCCCTCACATCCCCCCCTCAGCCACTTGCACTCTTCAGAAGCAGTTCTTTCCTTTTTTCCTTTGTTCATAAAAAAAAGAAATGTTTGTGTGTGTGTGTGTGTGTGTGTGTGTGTGTGTGTGTGTGTGTGTGTGTTTATGTCACATGAGTGCAGGTGTCTACAGAGGCCAGAGGTGTCACTCTCCCTGGAGCTGGAGTTACAGGTGGTTGTAGCCACCTGGTGTGAGGGCTGGGAGCTTTAATAAGTGCAGTGTGCATTCTTAACTGCCAAGCCATCTCTACAGCAACGATTATTGTCCATCAAGCTCTCCCTTCCTTCCTTCTGACCTTTCTCCCTTCCTTTGCTTTATAGGGAAAATGTTGCTTGAAGACTGTGACTACCCTCTGGTTGTGAATTGCAGGGAAATGTTGCATAAAGTGCTCCTAAGCCAGCTTCCCTGCTCACTCCCAGGACAGTCCAATTAAATTGAGAGGGAAAATCCTAAGAAAGAAAAGGCAACGAGAAAGGTATTATCACAGAGTCCCTGCATTAGAGGCAAGTTCAGGAGAAAAGGGCTCTTATGGAGAGAGAAAGGAGATACAGAAAGGTCCAGCCAGGGCCACTGTCTCTTCTTTTTCTAGGGTCTAGAACATGGCTATGGATGTCTACCTCCCGCAGCATTTTAATGAAAGATTAAAGGATCAGGAAAGAGTGACTCTGCCAAAGACACGAACATCCCTCCTCTCCCCCAAAGCTGCCCTGTTTCAAAGTCTGGTGGTCGGTGAGTGCAGAATCTGAGAACTGTTAGTGGATTCTGTATCTACAGAGGGGTCTTAGAGTCTTCCCAAAAATCTCCTCTGTAGAATAAAATATTTTCTTAAAATGTCATTCTAAGTTTTAAGGCTATTACTTTTCATCTTTCCTGTCACTGCCTTTTATCAGGCTATCAATTTCCTTAGCATAAGATTCTGCAAAAGACTTAGTTGATTTATTAACATTTCTCAAGGTTTAGGAAATAACAGCAATATTTTCTTCCCATGTATTAAGTTGGCAAAAAAAAAGAGAACCCCCAGAAGCAGTATATCACATTAATATTTAATCTTTAAAAAAAGATAGAAGACTATCTTGATGGGAGGAGGGTAGGATCACAAGCATTGGGGGTGGAAAGGCAAGATTGGTGGCCAGTGGCTGCTGCTGATATAGGAATATTCAAGTGACTTTGAGAATGATAAAGCCTTTCTCTTCTTGAAGAGCCAGGGCTCTTGTCTTAGGGTACTATTGCTGTGAAGAAACACCATGATGAAAAGCCAACTTGGAGAGGAAAGGGTTTATTTCACTCACAGTTCACATAACAGTTTTTCATCAAAAGTAGTGAGGTAGAAACCTGGAGGCAGGGACTGAAGCAGAGGCCATGGTGGGGTGCTGCTTGCTAGCTTGCTCCCCATGGCTTGCTCAGCCTGCTTTCTTACAGAGCTCAGAACCACTAACCCAGGGATGGTGCCACCCACAATGGACTGGGCCCTCCCCCATCAACCACAGAATAAGAAAATGCCCTATGGTCAGAACTTATGGAGGCATTTTTTTCAATTGAGGGTCCTTCCTTTCAGATAATGCTAGCTTGTGTCAAGTTGATATGAAACTAGCCAGCACAGGTCTGGAAAACTTGATGGTCATCAAAGCCACCAAGAGGCTGTGGCTTTCAGATTCTTCTAAAAAAAAATCCAAGGAATGAAATTCACAAACCATAGAAAGTGAGGCTTAGTAAGAAATGTATTATCAATTCATACCTGGAAGCTTAAGACAGAGAAAGGAAGAGAAAGAGACAGAGTGAGCATAGAGATCCTGTGTGGGTGAGGCTGGTCACTGGCACACATAACCTTTAGGCTTGAGGTGCTCCTTTAGGAGAGAACAAAAGACAGGAACGGGAACTCCCTCCAGCCAGCACATACTGGGAACTGCTTTGTGGTCCCTGGCCTACTTGACTAGTTTGTGTCTCCTGTTCTCACCAAGGTGATTGGAGAGTTGAATTACAGTAGGATTTTATATGACTATTTAGACACTCTCCAAAATAGCTGAATCTCATCATGTCTCTAGCATGACATCTGGTATCTACCCCGTATACCCCATATAAAAAGGAAATAAACTCTATTCCAGGAAAATCCCCAACCAGGCTTAGACTTCCCTGCCTCCACTAGGACCTTAATTCCTGAGTAACCCTACCCTCTATTATAGTTTGTTCATGGAGCGTTATCTAAAATCCCAAGGATACAACTCTTGAGAAGGCTGTACCCATCCTTATGTGTACTTGTTTTTTCCTTAATGCATTCCAACTTTGCTCCCTACTGACTTGTCCTGCAGTCTAAGCAATTACAACTGAATAGAGGCTTCTGTGGACAAGTTCTCAGGCCTTACAGATGGCAGCACTGGGCTATGTCTCCCATTGCTCGTAACAGTAGTATTAAAAGGGATATAACACTTTGGGGAATTAATTTATCAACATTCCAATAAAGGACACCAGAATGTGTTACTCTAAAATACACCATTTGGAGGCCAGAATATACTACCTCACAATATGGTAGGTTGGCATAAGGCTTATTTTGAATTATTTCGAAAAAGAGCTGAAAACAGTGAAGTTACCTTTTTGTAAGAGAAATTTATAATCTCTCAAGCAGCAGTCCTTAACCTGTGTGTCATGACCGATTTAGGGATTGAATAACCCTTTCACAGGCCCAAGGCCATCAGAAAACACAGATATTTACATTATGATTCAAAACAGTAGCAAAATTACAGTTATAAAGTAGCAATTAAAATCATTTTATGGTTGGGGTCACCATGAGTGTCGGTGCCTTTTTTAAAAACTATTTTAATGTATTGTGATTTCTCATATCTCTTTCTCCCTTCTTCATCCCAATCCCTCCCAACCAGGTAGGAGAGAAAGTTACTGGGGAGAAGAGGTGTTGTTCTCTCTGGCTACACCCTGATGGTTAGGGTCGTTGGGGTCCTTGGGGCAAGTCCAATCTTCGTTTTAGGATATCTCCAACTTCTCATCAAACTGCATCGACAGCAACCAGGAGCAGCAGGAGGAAGCAACAGTATTCTTCTTTCTTAGAGTGCCACCCCAATCCCTGGCTCTGGCATTTTTTTCCTGCTCCAGAGTCTTCAGCATTAAACTATCTGCAGCTGGCAAAGAGCCCTACTCAGAGATGACACGCGGCAAATACTTTGCTGTTGTGAACAATCTGCATCAGTCCCATATCCCACACCTGGGAGTAAAACAAAAACATGTTTACATAACATAACTGAGTCTTTAAAGGCACTAGAACTTTCTACTACACATGAAGAACGGCATTGAAAGGTCACAGCATTAGGAACTATTGCTCTAAAGGGAATGCCTGGTGTCTCCTTGTCTGTTCTGGGAAGGACTACGTCACAAAACTCTTACCACTGGAAAGCAAAGGATTACATCTTGCATACAATCTCCTGATTTGTTTTTAATTTTTGGGAGCACTGGGGATAGAAACCAAGGTCCTATGCATTCCAGGCATAGGGCTACCTGACACACTATGGGAAGTAGTTTAGGGTATTGGTATCTGCCCTGCCCCAGGTTAACTAAGCCTATTTTAAAATATAACAAGTTTCTGTGTCTTGATTGATTACAAGTGGGTTATACTGACATAATAATAATTATAGGCCTGATAATAAACATTACTAGGCCAGTACTGGTAAATCAACAACAACACTTGGTGGTTTACCAAGTTGAACTCAATTGGTGTCTTTACTTTGGTTTGTCATTGGTTCCCTATCTGGGGTGAGTAGATGTTTATTCATGTCTCCCCAAGAATAAGGTCATGTAGCAGTCCCTGCTGAGAACCATGGAGAGAACAGCAAACATGTTTTCTCCTTTTACACAGGAAATTACATATAAAATCCAGGATTCCTTTGCCCTTGCAGTCCCAGTCAGAAAGCCATCTTTGTTTGATATTCACTATAAGGAAATAATGCAAAACACGGGACATGCTCTGTATTATAAGAGTCTTCGTGGTGTTATTTGTGGAGCCCAAAATTAGAAACAAAACAGGGTCTGTTAATAGAGAAATGGAAAAATAAGTAGAGTCAATTCTTTGTCTTGTACATGCATGATATAATGTAAAAATAAATCCTATTAACATCAAATAAAAAATAGTGCTGTATTTCCAGGTCTGTTATTATAGCCATGCTGAAAATTCTTGTTCAGAAAAAGCATCAATTTCATAGTTTATGCCTAATGAATATGACTTCATATTTTTTTGTTCACTAGAATTCATCTACTCTCAGGTATTTTTTACAGTAACATAACTATTATTAATAAAAGGAAAATACAAACAGACCTATAAACTTTTCAACAAAATGCACCAGTGGAAAGTTGAAACCCTCTTTGCCTTTCTACAAGGCTTGTTCCTAACTTTTGGTTGTTTGAGTTTTTGAGATAGTATCTTGTGTAACCCCAGGCTGCTTTGGAACTTATTAGTAGCCCAGGCTGGCATCAAACTCTCAGCAATTAAGTAATTTAAGATGTTAACTGTTAACTCCTCTTCAGAGTTATAGAACTCCAAACACTTGCTCACCTCTGTAAGCTCTTAAGTCTTTAGTTCAATTCTCCAACTAACAAAACATAAATTCATGTGGGAGTTGACTTGCAGACAAGTAATATTTCTTTCTGATAAGAACTGTAGGAGCCAATCCAGGATGAGGCCCCTTGAAGTGTTCCAGAGAAGGAAGAGAGGCATTCTGTGGAAGGAGACCCCTTGGCACACAATCCTTCCCACTGCCCCACCTTTCTCTACTTCCGAACTCTCTGTGGTCCTGCACGTCCCAAGATGCAGCTCTGAGGTTAACAGCCTGCTATTCTCTTTAGATGCTAGCCTTTGACTAAACCCAATTCTTCCTTATCAATTGTCTCCCCAACACTGGCCCTCAGGCTGGGAATCGTGCTGACCTTATTCCAGTAACAAACTCCCAGCTTTGCTGGAAATCAACCTAACAGGAAGGTAAGTACAATCTTTATTTAATCTCTACCAAGGCCCTAAACAAAACTCCAAAATGTAAATGAAACTGTGCTCTTGCTTCTCAGAGAGCTGGCAAAATGGGGCTCATTTCCTTGGTCCTGCATCAGTCTGGGATCTGAGTGCATGCAAACGGTGTCCTCTGTGTGAATCCCGTTTACCACCTTATGCCTATGTATAATTGGGTGTGAAAGATTAAAATTAGATACACTAAGGGAAAGGAATGATTATATAACTTAATCTGTCAATCAAAAACAAACAAACAAACAAACAAAACTCTCTCACCATACCTCCATTTTTTAATTCCATAAAAGGAAGCCCCAAACAATAACACTGGGGCCCATGAGGACCCTCACTCCCATGGCTTGCTATCATGGCTTTGCTTTCAGTAAAGCTCCCTTGCTACTTTTGTTGTGTATTAGTTTTAACCCTTAAAACAAGAGGCCAGCAATGTGAGAATATCCAGCGTTAGACCCCAACAAAACCCAAAACAACCCTTTCTCTTTGGTTTTCTTATAGAAGTAGGCCCATGATTGAGTATTCACACATTTTTATATAAATCACCCTGTAATGTGTAAAGGATAAAACAAGCCAGTGCAGTGTGTTACTCTCATTGTTGTCTTCCACGGAACAACCAGCAGCAAACCAGAGAGAAACCTACCGAGGCAGGAATCTTCTCTATCCGTATTGTGATTATGCACAGTGCCGGAACACTTGCAAGTTGAGTCATAATGAAAGCACTCACAAAGGATCCAAGATGCTGTAGTCAATACTGAGAAGCACTTGGGAAATGGACAATGACCTTCAAGAAGGTGTGTGTTTCATTGACTTACACAGATGTAAGCCTATCATAGCATGGACACATGTCATGAAGTTAAAAAGCACACTTAAGTTAACAGCCATTTTTCAATGGATTTTTTTCAAGTGATTATGAAATATATGTCCTATCATTTTGAAAAAGGGCAGGGCAAAGAGCTAGCATCCAGACAGACCATGTCACAGCTGGCAAGGGCAGCATTTAACCATTGCCTTGTCCACCTGGCAGTTATCTGTTTTGTGTCAAGTTTTCTAATGCAGGCAAACTCTGATGGCTTGATTTGCTAAATTGGCTCTGGTTAAACTCATTCATGTTCAGCTGCCCAGGTAAATGTTATCTTCTCCACAGGATGGTAACTTACACCGTTAACTTTTCAACCCCTGTTCTCTATGGCATAAATGATCTGTGTTTAGAGTCCAACAGCAATAGAAATAGGATCTATCACAAAAGAAGTCTACAGATCTCATGATTGCAAGACCAAGAGATTTATGTAGCCGCTATTCTATGCAAAGCCACGCTGATGACCGGAATAAAGGCAGAAACGTTAAGATTAATCTGATAACTTTATTTAATATTTACCCAGCAGCAATCAACATGAACATCTGAGCTAACAAAAATCTCTCGAAATGTTCTGCTATATAGCTGCTTTAGAAATACACTCACATAATAAAGTTAACTATTCACTGCCCCCCAAAAAAGAAAAAAAAAGCCTTCAAGAGCAAATAACACTGATTTATTCTGTGCCCAAGCACTAGTCAAGAAATCTACTAAATTACACAGGAAAAGGAAATCAAAGAGGCTCTGTTATCTTATGCATGTCATCTTACTTAAGGGAAAGATTTTGCTTTTTTACAGCAACAGAAACATGGAGCTTCCTACGTACATGTATATGGGTAGGAATATATATTTTAGGATGTGATTACAAACACAAAGTGTTATTATCAAATGCAAGTGCTAGTTCAAGAAATTTCTAACTGCAAAACCTGCAAGATACAAAGCTAAAATTCATATGTTCCTTTCCTCAATTATGAATACTTTCACTAAACATAAATATTTTTACATATATTAATTTTCTGACATTCAAAATTGTAAAGTCAATATGGCAGAATTATTGTTAAAAGCACATATGTACAAATATTTTCCATACATAAAGTATTTGGCATAATTATAACAATCATACTGCATCCACACTGTTTGCTTTTATTTTTACTTTTTTTTTTTACACATAATGGTATCTCTTATTAAAATTAACCAGTTATGTACAAAAATACTTGAACATTTATTATAGAAAACCTCTATAACCAGCCTCAACAGCATATACCTGCTGAATGGTTTCATTAAGAGAATATAAAAAAGTGGTCACTGCCTTCCAGGTAAGCTAGCAACAAAAATACAACTAAACTAAGATGAGCTTCCCAACAAAAGAGGGAAAATATTTAACAGCATAGTTTAAAATACAGTTCATATCTATTGTCAATTGAGTGTTATAAACAGTCAGTAAAAGAAAAACAAAGATAAAAAATACATTACTACATACAAGGTGCTTTTTCACACTCCTACAACTGTCACATCAGCAAGTCTACTCTATCTCCATCTAAGATGCTACATTGCTGTATCCATGCTAGAATGGTCCACAACCCTCCTCCTCTAGCAAAAGGACCACAGGACGGACAGAGAAGCTCAGCTCTCCTGGTAAGAGAGGAGAGTCTGAGGAGTTCTTTATTTTATGCAGGACTGCAAGTTAATGCCCTCACCTTTTCAATGTCCTTTTACCATTCAACCATGTTAATATATTTTCACCGCGTTTTTTGTCTTCCTTCACACTATTGATTTACTACTGTCCTGTATTGATTCCCGAATCCTTGCTAATGGGACACAGTAATTTGTGCCTATTTAAATCCTTGAACATCTGCTCCTCATCAATGACACGTGTTACATAGGAAATCATCAAGTAAGGAAGTACAATATTCAAGTAAACACTTCTCCGGGGGTCTTTTTGTTTAATCTAGCTGATTGAAACTCCGAAAGCAAATTGCACCTTGAAAAGTAACACAGTAGATAGCATGGTGTCAGGGCACTTAAAGAATTAGCAACCGATTCACAAAGCAGAGCTAAGAATGTAGACAGCTGTCAGACATCAGAGAAGTATTTTGTTTTAAGAACTAAACAACTTCCTGTCCTAACCCTTGCTACCCTTAAGCGTCTCATCCAACTGGCCTGCTTTAACCTTTAATTCTGAGGATGTGCGCTCAACACTCTGCTCAAGGGGAGAGCCAAAGCCTTCACCTTACAAAAGTCTTAAGAAAGGGCCATTGTGAAAGTGTGTGCACAGACACGATCAGCTTTCTCAGTATCAAGTCTTCAGAAAAAAAAATACACAATATCATCACGCATTCTACTGCTTGACAATATTGTACTGGTTTTAAGATAAAACTACTTTTAAAAAAAAGTGAACATAAAAAGGTACCAAAGGGGTCTTTTTCACAATTTACCACTTTCAAATGAAAAACGTTTTAATGAGACTCAGCCATAATTCATGTAACATCTGGCGTTTTAGATCAGTAACTTTTAATATTGTGCAACATTATATTAATAAGCAAATTTAATTCCATTCATTTAAAGAAAGGTCTGAGTAAAGATATTAAAGTGCCTACACTAAATGTCTTCTTATCAGACTTATCTTGTAAACGGCAAAGAATCCATCGCAGGTACGTAGAAAAGTGACTTATAGTTGAGACACCTTGCGGGGCAGGGGCCTGGGCCTTGGGCTGGGCTCAGTCCTACGAGTCCCATTCTCCAGGTGGCTGGACCGCGCAGCCAAGGGCTTGGGGGGCAGGGCAGGTGGCTCGGAGGTGACAGGGATGGAGAGGCTGTGAGGTAGCGGGACAGGGCGCCGCAGAGTCCGCTCGTAGACACTGTAGGGGGGTGGAGTCTTGCTCTCCTTGCGCACAGGCTCCTCCGACCCGCTGAAGCTGGGCATGGGCACAGGCACCGGCATGGACACCGGCACCGACTGTTCATTTGCCTGGTTTTCAAAGCCTGAGGTTTCTGACGTGCTACAGCGGCTAAGCGAGGAGATCCCACTGCTGTAGCTGCCCGACAAGACCGGGGAATTTGAACTCAGTCCTGGGGAGTTGTACTCCACTGGAGATGGGGTGAAGGACTGTACGGAGCCCTGCTTCCACCAGAAGCGGGGTAATGAGAGAAGAGAGACAGATATTAGAGATGTTTCCCCGAACCAGTGTTTGAAGAAGCCCTGGCTTCCAGTGCCCACCTGTACTTTGACACTTAAGAAGCAACTATGACCCTAATCCAACTCTACTGACTGGTTCCTTATAAAGAGGAACTTGGATTTACAGGGAAATCTGTAGTCCAGGTACACACAGCAGAGCCCATGCGAGCCCACTGAGAGCTGGTGGCCATCAGCAAGCCCCAGAGAGGAGATGCAGGCAAACCAAGTCTGCCAACACCTCTAACCTCCAGAGCAGAGAGAAACTATATCATCTATACCACCAGCCTGCTGTAGCTTACGGTAGTCCAAGCTAAATTAAAAAACAAAAAACAAAAAACAAAACAGCTTTAAAATTAAGCACTGCCATTTGCAGCAATGGAAATACACCCCCAGATGCTTATCTGCCAGATGCCCTACCTTCATTCATCCAATTCACGTCCTCACTGCCTGCTAGATCTATAGAGGCTGGGAGTAATTGCCTTTGGAGGCCTATCTTCAGCCCTGCCTTAGAGGGGAAAGAGCTTTGGGGGCGTGGCTTGGCCATGGGTCATGACTGCCTGGAGCCAGTGGGACACACTTTGCACTGGAGGAGAATCCTCGTACCCGAGTCTTCTGGGAAGCCCAAGACACCGGAGCAAAAGCTGCAAACTGACAGCATTTGGAGTTTTGCTTGAGATGTGAGCTGTTTCATCTGCTGTGTTTTTTGAAAAGCCCAATTTAGTCGCTAATTTTTAAAAATAGGAAAAATTTAAAGCCCCAGATCTATGGCATTTCATAACGAACTAGACACCCTGCAACAACAGCCCACATTTATTCAAGATAACTGACACCAAGCAGGACGGATACTTGAGCCCACTACACGTCCCACTCCCGCACATGGTGGTCCAGCCAGGCTCCTTCACCCAGTGTCAGCTATCTGGCCCTGCAAGCATCTGAGCTTCCCCCATCCCATGTCTTAAGGACTTGTATGGAATCTCAGGAGAAGCCATGGGTAGGCTCTACTGGGAAATGCTGCCCATGGACATACTTTCTGGGCACATTCAAGCCCTATTAGAATGTTAAAAATAAAATAAAAACCTCAAATAAATGTGTTTAGCCAGTGCTTTTTAAACTTATGTGATAGTAGATGTTTTTGCTCTTACACATCACCTAGTGTTTTTAAATTAAACTAATGTCTACAGTACACACTTTGCTATCCTAGGCTAATTTTACCTTGGGCCTTCTCTCTCTCTCTCTCTCTCTCTCTCTCTCTCTCTCTCTCTCTCTCTCTCTCTCTCTCTCTCTGTGTGTGTGTATGTGTGTGTGTGAATATGTGCATGTGGAAGTGAGAGGTCAACCCTGGATGTCATTCCTCAGGAGCCAGGCTTCTCCCTGGCCTGCAGTTGGCTGGCCACTGAGCACTCCTCAGTACTGATATGCGTAGTACACAGCACCACATCTGGATGAGTAAAGCATGCCACCACATCTGCCTGTTCACATGGGTCAGGGGACTGGTCTGAGGTCCTCATGCTTTCAAGGCAAGCACTTGACGGCTGAGTTAGCTCTCTAGTCCCTAGCCTCTCTTTTAAAGAGGAAATAAAGCTGGCAGCTATACATCCTTTCATTTATAGCAATATATAATTAAACATGGTGAATTATGAGGTCCAAATTTTTTGATATCTTTAAAAAAAAAAAGAACCAAAAAACAAAAAAAGAGACTTCAAATTCAATTAGACAGGTAAGTTCAGCCCTCTGTAAAGGGTCAATCCTAATGCGCTAGAGGGGGAAAAGCACACTCAAAATTCTGTCAGATAAGATGCTGAAGTGCATTGCAATTATAGAGAAGCTTAAAACTTGGGAGTAGTGTGCCCTCTACAGTAACCTGGGAGTTACAGCACTAATCAATTCCCCCCGCCCCTTCTCTCTCTCTCTCTCTCTCTCTCTCTCTCTCTCTCTCTCTCTCTCTCTGTCTCCAAACCCTATTTATAAAGACATGTTTACAAAACTACCTCTGGGCCACCATGGATACGTGCAGGTCCCTTTTAGGACAGTACAGACCAGCTTGCTAAGCACACCTATTTAATAGGTACTTGAGCATTTACCAGCAAGGTTGTAGTCTTCAAGAACTTAACCTCTCCAGTACATGTTGCCTTATTTCTACTCTGCAAAATGGAGTTGAAAGCCACAGATGAGAATTCTATCACAATGTGTGGGGGTGCTTTTGAGGGGTTACATATACAGGGATCCTTCCTCACATTAGCATGATGACAAGCAATGGTTTGTTTCCAAAGCAAACAGGGTCACATGGACTTTATGGTAACAGCTGCACTTGCAGAATGATAACAAAATGGGAAAATAATTTGCACTTCCCAGCAAAATTTTACATCAGGCATTTTGGCAATGAAAATGAAGTCACACTCTTTTGAGTCCCCCTTCCTTTGGTGTTGTTTCTCTGTTTCCATCAGTGACTATAGTGAACAGCACAGATGTAGTGGGCCACAACCTGGCCTGATGTGTTGTGGAAACTAATTTGTCTTTTCATCTCAGCTAGCACAGTCTTATAAGCACAAAGAACATAGGGTGTAGAAATTGAAATCAACCGGGTACAAAATCATCCTTATGACACTCACTCCGACCTTGTTTGCTCCTGGGGCTGTGGTTCTGAACACCAGCCTTCCCCAGCGTGCTGACAAGGCTTGTAGCCAGTCTGACCGAATGCAGGGAGAGGCTAAATATTATTCTTTATCTTCACGAGGGAGTTCTATGTTTAGAGATGTTAAATAGCCTGTGTTTACATGCCAGTTCAAACACCTAACAGGCTGCTAGTTTGTTCTCCATATGCTTTTTTTTCCATTTTCACCCTTCATGTATGAGTGTGATCAAGTATGAGTTTGTAATGTGAGGCATCTTTAGTAAAAATATTGAGAGAGAAAGTCGAGTTTAGCTTCATGAAAAATGTGTGAGGCCGATGATAGAGCCCCCAAACTGCCAGAAGATCATTTAGTAGACCTTGGTCACTGGTGGTTTTCGATCTAAGTGTATACATATGTGTTTAATGTGCTCCAAGTCAAAAGGCTATATTGAAATGCTCTAGGAGTTACAGTGGGACTGTATTTCTTGTTCAGTACATTTGCTGACTATAATTTGTTAAATTCTCATTGCCACTACTTGGAGAATTAAACTGCTACTTCTTTTGCTGCTGCTACTACTACTACTACTACTACTACTACTACTACTACTACTACTACTACTACTACACACACACACACACACACACACACACACACACACAAACCAAATACTTGAAAACAACGGTAACAGTGCACAGTGAAGGCCGTGTTCTTGGGTTAAGCTTTCCAAAAAGGAAAAGCAAGGCTGTTTTCTTGCCCCTCGCCCCCCACTGATGTGCTTACGTCTCGGCTGTGAGACTGAAAGCACCTTTTGATGTACTTAGGAGGAGATTTCAAGAAAAAGGAACCAGGACCAATCTTTGGACCCAGTCTAAGGACACGCCGTACCTTCAATGGAGACCGCCCAGCAGGCGAGGGGGATACTGGTGTCGTGTGTCTTGCTGGGGAAGCTGGAGATGGAGAGAGAACATTTTAATTAAGAAAAATCAGAGAGCTGCACATGCCCTCTATGTGTACACACCCAGGCAAACGAGTTAGCATACAAGGATCTCCTCAGCAAGGGAAGAGGAGAAACTACACAATGCCTACCTAGAATAGATTCCTTATAGAGAGGATGGTGCCACTAAGACATGGATCAATTAGTAAAAACTTCCCGGTGCACACATGGTGATTTGGCTAGAGTACTATGGCCCTAACTACTCCAATGCCTTCCTTTCTTTCCTTTTCCTTTTTGCTGAGAAGGCTTCATGTAATCAAAACTCTGTAGATATCTGTGTCTAACAAGGAGCTCCTTAGTCTCCAGACTCTGCCCCCTGAATGCTTAGGTAGCAGCACGTCTGTGCTGCCACTCTTGGCTATAATATCCTTTCTATAGACCCCAAGTCCAGATGCTTTTCATCACTCAGTCTCTTTATCTCACAAAATGCTTCTGGTGGGAAACGCCAGGAGTCCCTGGGAGATGGCTGTTGTGTTTGGCCCGAGCAGCGAAGGGAAGATGAAGGTCACCTAGGCAGTCTAGAACAGGCCCATGGAGATATTCAGTAGGCCTTTCCTTTCACCCCATCTCCCAGCATTCCCAGTGCAGGCAGAGAGCTTGTCTATGTCAACACAAAAGGCGAGCAGCTCCTCATTTCGGCTGTAACATCTGCCCTTATGTTGTCCCACTGGGCGGGGGACTTTCAGATGCCACCATCATGGCAAGGAAGAGTGACTTCGGCTCCTTCTCCCGGGTTTTCAGGTCTGACACCAGGGACCCAACATGTGTGGCAGTGCTGTTCTGTGTGTGCTTACGGATGAGGTCTTGCTCTCTAGAGTGTAACTGCATTGCATAAAAACAGCTTGTGACACAGTCAATAGATAGGGTGAGGGCAAGCCATACTTCCCAATTCCACACAGAGTCGTTTTGGCGAATATGAGCTATGGTCCTCTGTGATTACCTGCCACTCTTCCAGCCTTCACACTGAGGTTTGTAACTCATAAAAACCTACAGAAAGGCTGTAAGGAAGAAAGACAGACAGTTTCACAGCCCCACAACACTGATCACAGATGATGACATCGGGACAGACCATGAAAGCAATCAGTACAGAAGGAACACACAGCCCTACCAGTCTATTTGGGAAGAGAAGGGTTGTCTGGCTGCGCTGATCCCCATGAGGCCACAGACAGTGGTCCATCATCACACTGCGGGGTCGGGCAGCCTCAGGCCTGCATGCCAACAGACATGCCAGCTCCTAGTATCAGCGCTAGTGCCGTTCCCACATACTGTGAGAGCTGACTAGGAAGAAAATCATGTATGTACAGAGAAGCCAGTCCCAATGGGGGCTTTACATCTGTCACTACTGTGGAGAGGTCAAAGCCTCCTGTGTGTTTGACTCAGTCTCAGACATTAGGAGACTCCTGGCACCTCGTACTCATTCTCTGAGTTTTTTTTTTCCCCCCAGGAAAGGGACTTTCTACAATGCCTAAATAGGCCCACTGGCATCCTTTTTGTTGATTTGGGACTGTCCCCGGAGCCCAGCTAGCACTGATACTATTTAATCCCTAGCAGGAACTATCAATCTTATTGTTCCTTAAAAATGCTTTTCACGTTCCCATATTCAGAGACACAAGCAGGCCTTTAAACTAGAGACCGCCTCTCTGTTCATGTACCACCAATGAAAGACAAACAGTCTGGCTGATTGAGCCCGCATTCCTACAACCAGGCTGATATACTAAAGCAGGTGATCAATAAAATTAGGGTCATTCTTTCTCCTGTTGAAACATCTCAGGGGCCCTGCAGAAACTGCCCGAAGGATGAGAAGCTACGACGTAGTAGGTGAAACAGGGATGCTTAGCCTTGGAAAATCTGCGGAGGAGACAGCACCACATTTTCTTTGGGTCTTAGGCCAGTAGACATGGGCGAGTGCTGACAAGATTTGGTTTCCGGAAAAGGCAGACAGCTAAAGTAGGAGGCTTTTCCTAAAACTGCTCCACAAGCAGGTCACCAGGCACACGGTGTGTTCAGAAGGAAAGCGCCAATAGAAAGTCAGGAAAGCCATCTTTGTTTCTGCCTGCATCTGGAGGCCTAGGACCAGGCTGGAAGTTTCCCAACCGTTTTCAGCACTCAGATGCTAGTGAGCAGAAGAATCGCACAAATGGCTTGGTAAAATGCCTTATTTCAGGAACCTAATCTTCTAGCTCAGAAGACCTGAGGTTGTACGTTAGGATGTGCTTCGTGAGCCACAGTTACAAGTGATGCAGGCTCACGCGTCAGTCCTTTGAGCAATGCTGCCAGCTGGATACAGAGCTCTCAGAGCAGCAGATAACTCAGGATAAGTCCCTGTGAGTCGGTTCTTATTTGAGTCAGCTGAAACACTGATGTCATTGTTGAGGATCAGAGAAAACAGGTGAGTTAGCAGAGACCCGTGCAAGGGGGGGGGGGGGGGGACGCAGGGGAAGTGCGTGTGGCCCGCAGAGCAAGAAGGGTTGAACACATTACTGGGAAGATGACGGACTGCGCAAAGCCCACCTGAGAGGCTTATGAGGAATGGCCCATTGTCAGACTGCATGGCCAAAGTATAGGGAAAGCCAAGAGCACTAGAAGTAAATTCTGTTGCTAGCAAGACCTTTGCCATGGAAACCAGTGCCTACTGTTCTCTGAGGAATTCAGGACAAGTTGAAATACTCAATATACTTATTTTATGAAAGTGGTTATTCAAATGCTTCAAATACCCACCAGTCTGTGTGGGCCTTGGAGGGACAGGGGGAGAGATAAGTTTCCCACTGTCCGGCATGTTCTTGGCTTCCTTCCCACTGTCCAGGCTCCAGCTGCTAGGGGTGGGATTCACAGCTGGAAGGGAATAACACAGCTAAAAACACAAGATCCAGCTTTGCCTTTCAAATGCTTGAGAAAATTTAGGAGAAAGTCAGAATTATCCAGAATTGGGGAAAAAAAAAATCAACTGGATCTCAAAAAGACCGCAAAACCTTAACCCCATCAGCAGGAAACTCTCTAATTGGTTACCTAACAGAGTTGACATTTAATTAGGTAACAACGTGTCTCTTTATTTCTCTCAAGCTGTCAAACAGGATTACAAATCTCTATGCCAGAGAGTAGCAACCTGCTGAGAATTACTAATGTGTTTAGATGCTGAAAAAAATAGATGGAAAATATAGTCATCAGTCTATTTGTAGACATTTCTGGACAAGTGGCACCTAAAGGAGTCAGGGAGGCAAACGGTCCTCTCACGTTACAACTGTGTTGCAGAAATACCAAGGACAGGGCTAGGGTGCCAGCCCACGTCACTGACCAGTGCAGTGAGGAAAGGATTCTTCCCAAATCGAAGGATGGCACGAAATAAGTCCCAAGAAAACAATGTGGACTGCTGATATAATCGTTTTTATCTTTCAACCCATCTGCTCCACACATTGAGATGTAGGAACACGGAAGCCCTGCTAGGAAGCCGGGCAGGACCCACACGTTGTGAACAGACAAGTCTACAATGAATTTTCTGATAGTGAGCTTGAGTTCCTGCTTGCTTCCTGTGCAGACACTGCCATCTGGTGGACGCAGTGAGGATTGCCACATTTTATTCCTCAAAATTACTGCTTTGATTTAATGGGGTGGAATTATTTTTAAGCATATTTTTTTTTCTTTACTCCTTCTATATTTGCTCTGTGGTTTCTTTAGCAAAGTGTGCGAAAATAACAGCTCATTCTTAGTGTCTCCTGGTAAAGATCAACGCTCGACTTACAACCTTAAAGCTAATTCCATGCTTTAAAATAATTTTCGCTAGGTCCTCACTAATTTTCATCTCCCTTTGGGAAGTTTTAATGTTAATGTATCAGTGTACCAAAATGGTAATGCAGCCTAGTTCTTAATGGGGGCAATTAAAGTGCACTTTGCTGGGACACTTCATTAGTGAGTCTTGATTCATCAGCCTGGGAGACTGCTATTTTTGAGGCCTGACCCTGAGAGGCAAATGGCTGACTTACTGCAAGTCCCCACACCCACAGTCAAGGAAGTGGCATTTAATCTGCTCTTGCTCTTCTGTGTGTTGCTAATTGGCTTCTTACCACTGTGCCTGCATTCGGCTCTTCCTTGTGTGTGCATGACCTTGAGGCAGGGCACACTTCCATTATGCACCGGACTGCGATGCTTACACAGTATTTAGTTGTACAAGAGTCTATCTGAGTCACCACAAACAACAGATGAGCTGGCTGAATGAGCTCTGCGGAGGGCAATGGAGAGGGAGTGTTAAATCCTTCTGAGGAGAGCTACTTTCATTGTGGGAACTAGTGGCCCAATAGGCAACTCTGCTTCAGGAAGAGCAGGGCTAGGCTCACGGAGCCACAAAAGACAGGACACAAAAGCGTTCCTACGTGCTCAGATTCTGCACTTAATAGTTCATGGAGAATGGATCATGGAAAACCGTCTTTCACTAATTCCCTAAAGCTCACACTCATCCTGATCATTAAGGATCGAAAGCCCTACCTGCTACACGGCACACAGAAGACTGGAGGAAATGAGGACATAACAAACCTTGACCCGGTCTCGGACCAACAAGGGGTTGGGTAACACCCACCTTTCTCAGGTGCGGAGAGATTGGGATCACTGCGTGGCAAGGCCCCATCTCCAATATGATTAAACAGCATCCTCTGCAAAGGGAGAAGGGTCCGTTTCTATGACGTAATATGCTGAGATAATGATGCCTTTTAGAAAATGATATGGTTATCTCCTTATGAAACTTTTTGCTCAAAATACTTTCTATATGGTATAATGAGGCAGGAACAAATATTTAAACTATATTTAAGGAAAAACGGAGACCAGAGTCATAAGTTTTCTGAAAGAAACACAATAAAATCTTGTGCATGTTAAATATAAATGGTAAATAATTACTTATAATAAACATAGGGAAAATGTATAGTAAATATTAGCTAGGTATGGTGTTCTGCACAAGTATATACTACTAGACTGGCACTATGGCATATGAATAAGAATTAGAGGAGAAATATTAGTTTAAAAACTACTGTATATATATATACCATTATGGTTTATATCCTATAGTAGGCAAAGAAAATGTGCTAATGAATGTTCTATAATTTTTAACCTACAGAAATGCCGATCTTACACGGCTCTACCTAACGCATGATAACACGGACACCTACAGCATGATACATTATAGCACTTTTGGTAACGTATACACTGCTTCACATTTTACCCCAGGCAGATAACTTGGGGCTAATCAAGGAGGCCTTTCAGAGTTTCCCATGCTGGCACATGTTCTCTTAGAGCAGATGAGACAAACTGTGAGATTCCCCTTGCAATGCCAGTGACAACGGGAAATACAATTGGTTAGCTGGTTCAGCCAAACGCACTCAGAAATCATTTCTGCAAGACATCAGTGCTGCTGCGCAGAGGAGGTATCCTGGGCCTTTCGGGAGGATCACACAATCAGCAAAGATAAACCAATCAAGCCAAATCCCACTCGCTCTCATCCAATTCCAGATGCAGCTACAGACTTCTGCCAGGATGGTGTAGAAAAACAGAGAAATTAGCTGGAGCAGAAATAAATAGCTTTCTCTGCTCTTAAAACTACTCCCAAATGTAAAACTCAGGGATACAACATGAACCTTCAACTTCGTGCCCACCCTTCAATGCACATGAGTCACCCCTGGACTGAGCCTATGGCCCTGTGCTCACTCAAGCTGAGAGGAATCATTTTAAAGTGAGGTTTGAGTGACAGGCAGAACCACGTTCCCTGGTTCCTATGGGCTTCAGGGGCATCTCTAGGACACGATCCCTTTCCTGGTAATTCATGGAAGAAGAATGGCAAAGGCAAACAGATTGCTCCTGCCTTCTCGAGGAGGCGAGGAATCAGCTGTGGCTGTCCTCAATGGTTATGGGAAAGCAGGAAGTTCTGGGTAGAAGCAGGAGTCTTCTGCTACCTTAAGAGGTTCCTCCCTCCCCAGCCTTCTGCTCCATACACATGCAAACACACACACAGGTAGTTCACTCATTAGTGCCCCCCCTTGGAATCTTGCTGTAGCAGCAGTGAAACAGGCTGAGATCAAGGAAGACCCCAGACTTTCCTCTTCACTGTTCAAGCTGTGACCCAGATATCCCTCTAGAGTAGTGGTTCTCAACCCGGGGGGGGGGGCGGTCTGACCTCTACTGGGGTAGCATCAGTTATCCAGCTCAACCCCTAGGGGCCAACGCTGTTGGTGGACCACATCAGATATGTTGCAGATTAAGATATTTATATTACAATTCATAACAGTAGCAAAATAACAGTTATGAAGTAGCAATGAAATAACTGTATGGTTGGGGTTACCCCAACATGAGGAACTGTAGTAAAGGGTTGCAGAGTTAGGCAGGTTGAGGACCACTGCTTTAGAGTCATGAGTCAGATGGCACTCCCAACCGTGGACAGAGACCGGAGGCAGACTGACTCTTCTCCCAGCTGGCCTTGACACTGGCTGCTTTTGGCAGCTGCTGTGTGCCTCTGCAGATTCACAAGCAACCCCATTCTCTCCCTTCCTCTAGCTTCCGATTCACCCACAGGAGTACCTGGGAAGGCTCCACGGGTGTTGGGTAAATGGCACTGCATGGTCTATCTCTCGGGGACAGGCAAGAGTTTTCTCTGGAATGCTTGTGTTTGTCAGACAACAAAGGAGAAGCTGGGGAGAGAAGAGAGAAGTGATCAGTGGGGCCGCCACGTGGGGCCAGCTTAGAGAACACCGGAGTGCTGTGGCAGGTGCCTGCAACATGCACCAGTGAAGCCATAGCTCCTAGGTTCTGGAAGATTCTCTGGTCACCAGTCACCACGTTCCCAACCCTGCACTCACCTCTGGCACTGGACGGAGCAGAACTTGTCACATTAGGTGATGCAGAGTGAGTGGAGCTTAGGCTTGAGGTAGACGGACTGGGCTGGAAACACAGGGACAAACTGTCATGCACGGGGAGCCTCAGTTCATAACGACATTTGAAACAGAACACCAACAGGTTTTTTTTTTTTTCAAATTAGCAGAAAGAAAAACAAAACCCCAAAGGCCGTTTAGAAACAGAGCAAAGTCTTATTAACTCAGATCGACAATGAAGCTTGCCTGGATTACCAGGCACTTGAGATTTCTGCTACCGCTGAAGGAAGGAACACACACATTGGTTTCGGCCCTATTCCCTGACTGTGCACCCATCGGCAGCCCTCCCTGCCTGCAGTATAAAAAGAAACACTTCTAGTCTTGGCCACATAAATAGGAGCAAGTTTCTAACTTTCCGTCTATTAGTAGATTGTGCACGTGTGCTCCTCTCCTGTGTGAGCATGCATGTGCTATGGCATGCATGTAGAAGTCAGAGGACAACTTTCAGAGAACTTGCGAAAGTCAGTTATCTCCTTTCACTACGCGGGGCATCATGCTAGGCAGCGGCAAGTGCTCTATCCATTAAGCCACGTAGCTGGCCCAGATGAGCGCTTCTAAAAGGCACACAGTCTGCCTTCTCCTTCTCTTCAAAGCTGTGTTCAAGGTATACAACGGGAGTCGTTTCCAAGGGCAGTGATAGGAAACTCAGCTTTGTTTTACCATCCTAAAATAAAATGCTTTAAGACTCCCACGAGCTCAAAAATTCTGCCAAGAAAACTGTATTTTCTTCCATTTTTTTTATTATAGAAAAATTTCCTATATAAGTATGCAAATTTTATAATGTGGCCTTATGCCACAAGGAAACTCATACAGAGCCCCTTGGGAATACTAAGAGGCAGCTACTGGATAGCAGCATGTTGTAAGAATCTAGGATCCACGAAGCAAAGACCTGCCAAGGCCAGTCTGGAAGCTAGGCCTGGGCAGCTTGCCTGGGATTTTCTACTGCTTGCTTTATACGTCCTAAAATGGCGGGCACGTTGGAGAGATGCATCTTTGTGGATTCCCAAGGCCAACAAAGCAACACTGAGAGTTTTTCAAAGGTTGGTCCTTAGGTCAAGTTCTTGCTTGTAGGTCTCTTTGTGAGCCCAGGAGAATGGACAGACACTCTCATGATGCAGACAGAAAAAGAACAAACACGAGCGGACAAAAAGCTAATGAAGTACCTGCATGTTAAAGACTTCATCAGAGCTTTCTGACTGCCCTGTAATATTGCTTACTTCGGCAGAGGCCTGTGAGGACAACGAGGACGAGGAATACCGGTTCACAGCTGGGTAACTTAATGGGCTGTTTCAGGGGGGAAAAACACGGTCGTTAACTCAGTCTTGGAACTGTATTTTATCACATGCCGGCATGGCATGAAACCAAAGGGAAAAAAAGACACATCCCGCTTTGTTGTCTCCTGTTTGCCTCATTATAATCGAATGTTTTGAGTTTGTTTATTTCTCATGCTGTTGCTGTTTCACCAGTGGCAGATGTCTGCAGCTGCCTCATGGCTTAACTATTTCATTAAGAAATAGAGAATTTGACAAATTGTACCATAAAGAATGAGAGAACCATTCTGGATCATCTTGCAGGGCTGGCAAAGTGTAAGGTAATTCAGAATATGACTTACCTGCGTCTAGGAATTACCCTGGTACCATCTGGACTCATGGAGGCAGGGGCTGAGTTTCTACACACACGAGGGCTTCCATTAGGAAAATGCACAGGACTGGCCTGGATACAAGCAGAGAACTCCTGAAGAAGAGGTCAAGAGCACATTTTATTAGTGCAACTGATCTATAAGGTACTTTAATCTACCAAATATGTACTCGTAACATCATGAAATCTTTACATAGGTACCCATTATAAATGACAGTACTGTTAAGCCTTCAGACATTGACCTTGTTTGTTTTGTTTTCATAAAGGGTAAATATGGCAAACAACAGAGATGCAATTGTAGTAATTGAAGCTCCTAGGCAAATCTGCAATGTGGCAGAAGAACCAAAAGATGTCGCTATTGGATACTTCATTTGTAGACACAAAAAGCAGTGGCAGTGGTTACATTGCCCCACTGTGGCCTCTCAGCACATACCTGTATCCCAAAGCTTGATTTCATCACAAAGAACTGGTCCACCAGCTTTTTGTGAAGGGGTCTCATATCTTGAGGTACAAACTTCTCATGCACGGCCAGCCCAAATTCCAGGATCTGTGCCTTGATAAAGACACAAGGAAAAGCCCACATCAGTGATTACTTCTCATGGGAGCTTGCTGGGGACCATACATGGTTGCTAACCTCCTACATCCAACGGTGGGAAGACTAGTTGCTCTACAGGTGAGAAGATAGGGCAGAACAGTCTCATGTGTAATAAGTAACAAGTGGGGACTTGCCTTTGGGTCTGTCTGACTCCCTGAACTTGACTTTCCTGCTTCACTTTCCCCCAGCTCCTTTCCTGTGTATCGCATATCTTTAATGATAACCCTCTTTAGTGGCTATATGTCCCTGGGCCCCACACCCCTTCCTAGCGTAGGTAGAGAATGAGGCAGAAGCTGCTTCCTGTTTGGAGAGTCCAACAAATCTTTCTCAGGATGAAACCTCCTCTTTCACATCAGCCTCCCAACCCCTAGAGATTCTCCAAATTTTCTAGGGGAGAAAAGAATAACAAAACAGGAACTTTGTAGCAGTTGCTGTGCTTTCTCTTGTTTTTTATGAATATTATTCTTGTTTACTTACTGTAATATAACAAAGGATCCTGCCTTAAAGATTTGTTTTTTTCTGTAAGGTCCCAAAAGGAAATGAGCATAAACATGCAACTTTCTTTTGTTCAACCATCAACAGCATAAGACTTCTTGGGTTGGAATGGCAGCTATCTTCTGCATTTTAGTGAATTCAGTCTGCGATGAAAGCAAGCCATGCAACACCACACGTGCTTGCATCTTTGCAGCTTTCCAAGAGTCTTTGTAGAAAGCCGATGATCAGACAGGTCTGACCTTAATGGGCTAGAGCATGGGGCTGCAGCAGCAGCTTCCACTCTGGATACCTCTCCCCGCCACACCTTTTCTAATGAGAAAAGCACCCTGGGTTGAACACCAAGGATACACTGGAGGATATCTGACACATAAAGGGAAAGACTGTCCTATAAGATGAAGAGATGGGAGGGACCCAAAAGTTGTAACCAACTGCAGCAAATGCTAGACTTCTCCAATAGCTGTTGCCTTTCTTTTGCTCGGATAGGGTAATTTGGGTCATCAGGGAAGAGAGCCAAGCATGGAGATTAGGAAGGCCATTGTGGGGAGTCTGGGGTTCCCTCCCTCCCTGTGGATCAAGCAGAAGCAGAGAAGAAAGATGCACTGTATAGCAAGCTGGCTGACTCTTGTCAAGCCCAGGGCCTCTTAGGAACTTTATTATGTCAAAGTTGTCCTGTGTGGACCCAAATGGCCAGGCTTTATACTTTCCCCTTAGTCTTAGAAGTGGGGCATTGAGAAGATGGTGACCATGGGGCAAGTGGCTTTCTGGAACTGAAGCCACTCCTGTGGGATTAGGCAGCTGGATGTATCTGTTGACAATATCTCCATGTCAACTAGACAGAGATCCAGGAAGGATGGTGGCTTCTCCAATCTAGCTCCCAACTCATGGTCCCACAGAAAGATGTGTCATGCCCAAGGTTACACGATAGGCTCGTATTTCAATTGTGCTATAACAGAGACACCACACTTCCTGGCCACAGCTCTTTCTAATGGGTCCCATGAGCAACACCAGGCATGATATAGGAAAGCCTCTTAAATTTTATTTTCTTGAAAATCTTAACTTTGAGCTTCTGTTTTAGTTCTGGGGAAAGAACCTATTCAGGCAAAAAGACATAATCTGAAGGAGAATACTTTTGAGAGGTGAAGTTCAGGCAATGCTCAAAGAGTTTTTATGAAATCAACCAAGGCTAAAATCCTTATGCAACGCTGCATCTGTGTGCCAGCCATAACCACACTGGGAACTTATCTGACTCTCTATTTGTCTTGTAGGTCAAAGTCCTTTTTCTTTGATCCACTAGAACTAGTCCTTGCCTTCATCCATGAACCTGTCATTATCCTTCCCCTGTGTCATTATTTTATGGATATTATCTATAGACCATAAACAGACTAAAACCTAAGACAACCCCATTGTCTTCCAGTCTAAAAAACATGCTTTGTTTACTAATTTCATATTATCAAGTAGGAAGAAATACTTCTGTTCCATTCACACATACTCTACTCTCCATAGGAACAAAATTATTTCCTGTTTAATCTAGATTGCCAAGTATGCTTTCCATCTCAGAGGTTTGCAAATCCTTTTTGGGCAACTATCAACAGAGGCAGAGCCAGCAACAGAACACTTAATCTTGATGGCACCAAATAAAAATAAACTATGCTACTTTGAAGCAGAAAATGACAAGTGTACCTAATTTGTCCACTTAATGCAACCTCTAGGCTTTATCTACAAGACACAATACTGCTGCAGAGCCAATTCTACTGATGACCTACTCCTTACTATGGCATGCATCTAACAATCACATTCATTCATGTACTGATCCGTGGCCTTGACTTGGCCTGAATTCACTTGAGCATGAAATTTTCAGTGATAAGCTAGCAACAAGTCTGCAGGAAGCCTTAGCAAGGGACATTCAAAGAGACTATGTGAAACGGTACTTATAGGGGGACAAACTGTTAAGTTTGTTCTTGGATCCAAGTAGGGATAGTGAGCAGGAATTAGCCAGTTTCTGGTTATATGTTAGAAGTGAATCTGCCAACTTGACTGCCACTTCACTTAGGCTGTTCATGCAAATGCCTCTAGGTGGGTATTTGGAAGGACTCATAGGGCCAGGCAAAGTAGAATGTTTGCTTCTGTGGCCTACCTGCTCAAGCATCAGCTCTCTTAACCGTGCAATCTTCTCCCCGTCTTCAGGATGACTTAAAATATAGTCTTTGACAAAGAATGCCTAAGAAGAGAAAGAACAGTCAGGCTATCCTGGGAGAGTTACCATGGAAGTGAAAGGTACTCTTACTCTTACCACCACCACCACCACCACCACTACTTTCTAAGGCTTTAGCATATATAGAGAAACAGCATGACTATGAAACTTGTTTGGGGGAAATGGAGTGATTCCTAACTGTGCACAGCTGGTCACAGGCAACATTCAGAAAGTCTGAGCCTGGAACTAAGCATCTCTGGTAAAAATAAAAAGGAGACCCAAGTCAATAAACTATAGGTATTATATTCTAAAATATTCTAAAATATATTCTAAAAATATATTCTAAAATAAAATAAATTAAGATTCAAGTGGCCAAGATGGTCTTCCATCTATTCTCATCATAAAAAACAGATAAAAAGTTCACATGGAGGATCACCAAGCAAGCAACCAAGCAACCAAGACTATGCCCACAAACTTCTTTGATCAGGCAAATTAGTTTAGTTAGACAAATGCTTCTAGGTGGGTATTTGGAAGGACACACAGAGCCAGGCAAGGTAGAATGTTCTGATATCCTCACCACATTTATTCTTCCCATCCCAAGCACACACACTTAAAGTACCTTACCATGAAGATGGACTACATGAGCTTCACAAATGGCTAGCTACACATTTGTTCTGGCTTACAAAGGACTACATTTGGGCTGATTGAAGTCATCTGTCACTGACAATGGGCCCATATTTGCACAAGGAAAAATTCCTTCATAAAACCTGAAGGCATCTCCACTGACAAGTTCGCCTCCAGTGACCCTCAGTCCTCACCTCTTGGTACCTGGAAACGCCACCATTCACTGCGGCATCTATGACTCCATTGAGGCACATGGTCAGGGGGTTGATGTTCTGCATCTGCCTCGTCTGACACTGGCTGATCAGCGTCTTCAGTTGCTGATTCTTGTTTTCTAACACTTCAATGGCATTTTCCAGAGGACTCATTTCTACCTGAAAAGCACATGAGTGTAAATATCTACTGATTTCTATGGTATTCAAAACCAAAGATGGGGGGGGGGGGAGACGGAGGGAGGGAGGAATAGAGAGCGAGAGAGCACACAAGACAGACAAAGCAGAAGGCCCATCTTCTGAATCATCTATGGTTCTAGTGGCTCCCATCAGTGTCTCTTCCCAGAGCCATCCCACAGCACAGGAAAGGATGTAGAAGTCGAGTTACCCATTCACCAGTGAGGTGTGAATACGGCAGTAAACTATGTCAATTGATGGAAGAGTGGTTTGGGTGACCAGCAACTTTCCATTCTATACCATCACAGCAATAAGCATCCCATGTTTTTATGTCCTTTTGGATGGACCCTGAAGGATGAATGTTTCACCCGTCTGGTATTTATTTGATATAAAGCAGCATGGGCAATACAGAGATACATTAGCAGATCTTCTGGTGTCAGAGAGCATTAAGTCCCATTGGAGAGAGGGGACATATGCCCATGCAGACCTCCGCATGCATTTATAACAGCACCATATGGTGGCAGAGGATAGCACACAGTTGGGAGTTACAGAAAACAAGATAATCACGTACATTCCAGGATCTATTTCTTGGTGCACAGCCAAATAGAATCATAATGACTTACTGGGTTGTTACAGGGGACCTAATTGTGACTATGATAAAAGTGTTTTTCCAATATATGGCATTGTGCTGTTAATGTCACTGACATTCTCTCTGAAGAGGTCTGCCAAACTCTTAGTAATGAAATAATTTGGGCTTACAGGAAGCATACTTAAGCACTTGCTCTTTCAGTTAGAGAAGCAAAGTAGAAGAACAGCCCACTTAGACCATACTGACAAATCTTACAATATCTCAAGTATATGAAAATTAAGAATAAACATTTATCAAAAGTAATATAAAAGAAGACATGATAAAATAATTTCAAGGTGCATAATCACCAAAGAACCCATTTGGAGAATATACAAGACCTTAAAGCCAGAAAAAAATAAAAATAAAAAAAGCAAAGAACCCAGGAAAAACTGGGCAAAGATTGAAACAGCAATTTCAGAGAGGAGTAAATTGAAATGGCCAGTAAATATCTGCAAAGGTACTGAGTATCGTGTGTGAGGAAACACGAAGAACAATATGAGCATGACATACTACAAAATGCCCCCTCAAATGGTAAAAATAAGTGTGGCAATAGCAAGAGAGTGTGACAGTGAGCGCCGAGCTCCTCTTCTGCTGGTGGAAGTTCAAACTGCCTCATTATCTTCAGGAAACAGTTGCAGGATCTATCATCTATCTTCTGATGTACATTAAATATAATTTTATTTACAGCTTTATCTATCTCATGGTCCAGAAAGTCTATTTATAGGCATACATATAGAAAAAAAATGGAGCTGGAAGCATGAACAAAAATGTTTGTAACTGTTCCCCTAAATCACTGTTTGTCAACAAGAAACTACATATAATATATTGTGGTCTGTTTATACAGTGGAATAACATATAGTAATGGAAAGTGTACTTTTGATACTTAGTCAATGGAAAAATATGACAAATACACTGAAAGAATGAAATAAATCTTTACAGAGTACACACAGTTAACCAAAACTGAGTGGGCTGGTTTAGAAAAGCATAAATAAGTGATAACTAGTGAAATAGTGGCTATTTCTCTAAGGAAATTCATACCACAAATGCCAGTGACAGAGAACTGTCACTGTAATTTGGAGAGGTACATAAGCCCTAAGATGTACCAGCAGGGAGGGATGAATAGTTTTAAACCATTTGTGATATTAAATCTACGTTTAATATGTGGAAAAGCTAGAGCATAAAGGAAAGCCTGACTCGAAATCACTCCAAGTTAAAAAGCAAGCCATCTTCAGGAGCCGGGACAGAACAGTGCCTCTAGAGCAGTGCTTCTCAACCTCCCTAATGCTGTGACCCTTCAATGCAGTTCAATGCATGATGTGGTGACACCCAATTGTAAGAGTATTTTCATTGCTATGTTGTAACTGTAATTTTGCTACTGTTATGAATCAAATTGTAAACATCTGCATTTTCAAATGGTCTTAGTTGACTCCCACAGGTTGAGAATCACTTAGGAGCGGTGGGTGGGCAAGAGAGGACACAGCCCCTCAGTTCACAGGAGGAAGAACGAGAGATCAATTACTCCACAGCTGTGAACTACTAGCCCTGTTACTATGCATTTAAAGTGGAGAAATTTTATGAGTTGGTCTTACTACAATAAAATTAAAAATCTGTCTTCACTTTTATAATCTCTAACACTGTTAATTCAACAACTTTGTGAACATCGCATAAGACATAATAAACATGTGCAAAATACAAGAACACTAGAGAATATCCCCAATATGTAAATTGAGACAAAGTATAAGTAAGTCACAATACAGGATAAAACGGAACACAGGGAAGGAATGGGCTATTCCTATTTTGGGAAGAACCAGCATGAGTAAACACACATTTGACAGGAAATCTTCACCATCACTCGGCAAATACAAGTAAACAAGACGCAGGCTGCCACGTTTCCTTGTGAGATCAGAAAGCAAGGAAGGGTCTGGGAGGAAAACACTAAGCAGCTGGGCTGCAGCCCATCCACGCCCTTTCCTGAAGAAGGTCCTTGGAGGGAACTGAAAAGGAAACAGGCGGCCAGGTCATTTCTCCTAGCAGACTGACCCCCCATTGGAAATGGACTAAGAATAGCTGCTGGGAGGGAGAGCTGCACTCTACGGAGGCCTGCAGTAGAGAGTTAGTAGCAGAGTAGCAGGAATTCTCAAGGAGACAAGCCCACACTCTAAGAGAAGTGAGAGGTCTGCAGCTAAGCCTCTGTAACATGGCGCGCAGTGTCTCCTAATGCACACTTTAAACTGCGGAGCCCTGCCAACCCCACTTATAACTTTCGTATGTTATTCTAGATTGTTACCATTGCGGTGAGATAGAAAGGTGTGGTGCATCATCCTTTAGTCTCAGATAGTCTCTTTGTGGTGCCAGAGCATCTGGACCACATTAAATTATTAACAAAGTTCAACACCAGGAGGGAACAGAGAGTCCTGTCTGACTGGCTCAACAGTAACATCTCTGTTGAAAAGTAAAAGGACACAAGAGGCAATTGAACAGGAGCCCAAGTGCAATCATTAAGTAATGGAAAATAAGCAATAAAATTAAGAGGAATAACTTAATAATAATAGCTGCCGTGGAGTAGCACAAAACTATCTCTGATCTAGTAAAACCCAAATCAAACAAAATCCAAGCAGCCTTCTTGTTACTCCCACAGGGTGCTAAAGACTTAACTCATTTGAATAGAATGTTATATTTCCTTTCCTATATCTCACAGTAATGAAAGTATTTGATAACAGATATTATTATTACTTTATAGAAGTATTGCAATGAATAAAGACATGATAAAAATATCAAAATACATTTTTTTTATCACGGGTGTGCATCTGTGAGTGCCATGCTGTGCACATGGAGGTCAGAAGACAACTTGAGGGAGTTGGTTCTTTCCTTCCACTATGTGGGTCTTGGGGTTGAAGTCAGGCTTGCAGGCTTAGTGGCAAGCACCCTTACCTACTGAGCTATCCTGCTGGCTTCCAAATATCAGTACCTTAATCCCTTAAACTATCAAGAGGTCTGGGTGATGAGGACCAACAACTGATTATCAATTATTCTTGCTATCATCACAAGAAAAGAGGAGGGGAGGGAAGAAGAGAGTCAGAAAGAGGCACAAAATGTCTATGAAATAGTCTTGCACAAACAAGCTTACTAAGCCTCCAGGCTTAACTACCAACTTAGAAGAAACGCAGGCCACAGAGAAACATGTTAATTGACCCCACTTGGGTCAAGACTGAAGGAAACACTAAAAGGCAGCCCACTGCGATTCTTCAACAAAATTATCTTTTTAAAAAAGCAATGCAAGGGGGAACATGTAGACAAAAAGTATTTAGGAGACACTGCCAATAACTGAAATGAACATCTAGAACCAAAGAGGGGAAAAGAAATCAAACAGACTCTTGGTGAGGCATAAGGGAACACTATAAGTTTTATACTCATCACATTATTGCTATTATTTAAAATATAATGATCTGGTTGTTTATAAATACACATATGAGACAGTTATGGATGACTTTGTATTGTCACATTTTTGTTACAAAATTATAGTGTGAGAAGTGGTTAGAAGTGCAGATAAAGAAAAATAGGTTCTTTTTCTAACTGCTGAAGATGAAAAATTAGGATTGTTATACATATTCTCTATCTTTGTGTGATATAACTAAGTTTTAGAGGGTCACTGGCTCCCATGCACTGGGACTATGGAACAAGGGGACGGGGAGGAGGCTTCTTACAAACAGGCTAGTCCTGGCGTGTAGGGCAGTAATGAAACACTAGATGGCGCTGTTAGCAGACTGATGCAGAGCCCTGGGATTCTGGGTAGGGAGATAGATACATAGATATCTTTGAGTTTGTTCTTTTACAATTTTATACATATATAAAGTCCATGTTGATGACTACAAACACAGCCCTTTCTAATCTCCCTCACAACCCTATTATTCCATCCTGCCTAAGAGTACCCTTCCCACATTGTTGTTGTTTTTCTGTTTTGGTTTTATTATTGTTTTTTGTTTGTTTGTTTGTTTTTTTGAGACCCACTGAGTTTAACCAAGATCATTTGTGTGATCATGGGTTTGGAGGCATCTACTGGGCCTAGTGGCTCCTCAGTAGGCACTCAAATGAAGAATGACTAGTCTTTCCCTAGAGTCCATTTCTAGGGCCTCAGGGAGGGGCATGGCTCCATAAACCCATTTCCTATCAGTCCAGAAGAACTAAAATTGGATTTCAGGGTTACTGGGGCAAAGGTTAAGAAACAGGCCTACAGGAGATAATCTGCCCAGCTGCAAAGAGCAGCACCACTAGAAATAGCATTGCCTAGTGACTGAGGAGAAGGGTCCCACTGGAGATAGAGTTGATCAGTGACCCAGTTTTATGGCCACATTCCTTCCTGCCCACTGGAGATAGGGTTAATAAGAAACCAACACTTCCCTGGATAAGGTAGTGGACAAAGAAAACAAAGAAAGCTAAGCCATGGTAGTCTTGGAGCCTTTTTTGGTCTTGTCACTTTAGACATTAGACCTTTTTATGTTACTCAACCAATAGATGCTTGCCAAGTTGGAACTCCCCTGCTTTGGGGCTTTGGGAGGGATAGGAACCTATACATTTACTCTCAGCACAGAGATCAGGGCTCTTTCTGGGTACCACTGTGCTGGTGACTGGTCAGAGCCAGGCTCTGGGTCGATTAAAGGTTCTCATGTATATTGCATCAGTCCTGGTGGTTTTTTTGGTGGTCTGGTGATCTGGGTACAGCATTGCGTAGGCTCATTACAGGAAGCCACAGCACACAAGTGCACTGGCTGTACTGGGTCCAGCAGACAGCACCCCGCAGCCTTTCTTCCTATCTTGCATGCTTCTGCAACATTCTCTGAGCCTTAGTGGAATAGTACAAATGTCCTGTTTAGGGCTGAGGGTCCAGCTGTTACCGAGAGCCAGCACCCTGCATAGCCATGGGCCTCTGCAGTCACTATTTATTGCAGCCCGGCTTCTCTGATTAAAGATGGAAATAGCACTTACATATAGATTTAACTGTAAATATTTAGAAGGCAGCACGGCAACATGACAGGTTAGCTAACAGAAGTAAGTTTAGCTCTAAAACCTCCTCAGGCATGGCTTTTGGTGTGTGTGTGTGTGTGTGTGTGTGTGTGTGTGTGTGTGTGTGTGTGTGTACAGGCATACTGGACTGGGTGTGAATTCCCTCTTGTGGGGGGGGGACATCAAATCTCCATGGAGATTCCATCTCACCTGACTCAGAATGGCTCTCATTATGAAACCAAAATAACAACAAACACCAGTGATGATGTGGGAAAGGAGGAGCCCTTAGTCACTGTTGGTGGAGTAATATGGTGCAGCCACTATGGAAATCAGTGTGGAGGTTCCTCAAAAAAAAACCCTAGAGACAAAACTTCCACATTACTGACCAAGTACTCAAAGGACTCTACATGTTACTTCAGGAACACTTGCTCAACCATGCTCACTGCTGCTCTGTTCACGGTACCTAAGAAATGGGTCAGCCTTAAAGACCGCCAACTGATGAGTGGATAGTGAAAATGCAGCACATATACACAGTGTATTTTATTCATCTGTAGAGAAAAGTACAATTGGGAAGTCTGAAGGCAAATCCTTGGGGAAAAATGATACCATGGCTCAGAAAAATAACTACTGCATGATCTCTCTCATATGTAGAGCCTAGCTTGAGACCTCCAGACTTGTGTAATTAATCTGGAGGACCTGCAGGAGCAAGTAGATGAAAAAAGGCTACTGGGGTGGGGAATGCCTTCAGGGAGCAGGGCTAGCAACACACAGGTGATATTATAACAGAGAGGGAGGATTGTGAGGCTGGAAAGTTTAAGCAGGGATGGGTGTGGGTGCATAGAGGAGACAAGAGAGGAAGGAGGAAGGCTAACCAAAACTAAGGACCTACAGAAACACCGTATCGACTCTTACTACTTTTTTTTTTTTTTCAAGACAGGGTTTTTCTGTGTAGCCTTGGCAATCCTGGACTCACTTTGTAGACCAGGCTGGCCTTGAACTCACAGCGATCCGCCTGCCTCTGCTTCCCGAGTGCTGGGATTAACGGCGTGCACCACCACGCCCGGCAACTTTTTAAGGCAATTTAAAACAAGGTGAAGAAGAGCTAGGAGAGCGCTATCCCATAGGTTTGGATAGTGCGGCTGCTGCAAGCCAAGAGTTAGGAAACAAAACCCCAGTGTCAGGTCTGGGCTGTCTCTTTATTAGTTGTTGGTCAAAGATGCTCTGGAGGCCACTCAAACAATACAAGCTCTCACCATTCTTCTTGGTTGCCCAGAAGAACTAGTTGATGACACCCTACTGCTAAAGACACCACACGCCTTGTACAGAGCAGAGAATCAAGTTAGAGGTAAGCTGCCTGCTTCCCTCCCTGTTGGCTCATGTTCCTAGTGCTGGAAGGTTCTATATAGGCAGTGGGGGAAAGGTATAGTCTTCCTTAACCGTGAACTGTATGACCAAATGAATTTTGAAGCCAAACTTATGGATATCTTTTGTCTTTCAGATTCTGGCACTGTAGGCAAGAAATTTCCATTCATTTTCCTATATTTATTGAGTACCTACTATGTTCTTGAAGTCCTTATACAGCAAGAACACAGCCAGTAAGCCAACAACTCTAATGGTTCATGGCGCATTCCAGGTAGCAGAAACAAGAGAGCCCCATGGAGGCTGCTGAGAGTAGGCTGTACTCAGCATGGACTAGCCCAGTTTGACTTGTTCTGTTAGAACATAAGATTACATATTCTAAGAAAGTAGGCAGCTGAGGTTTGAAAGGCTGTGTTTAGTATTTCTCCCTTTATGTTTGTCAGCAGGCTAGTCTTTGTGAATGGCGTGTGTGTGTGTGTGTGTGTGTGTGTGTGTGTGTGTGTGTGTGTGTGTATTGTTTCCTGGGACCATTGGTGAATCTTCATAGGATCTAACATTCTGGGCTGTGTGGATCTGAAAAGGCTTTCTGAATCATTAATGTAGCCTGGATGACTAAGAACACTGCCGTGGGTTGAGGTTTTGCCACTCTGTAGGAAGCATAATAATAAGACTTTCTGAGCACAGTGTTTGGCAGCCTCCTCTCTTCTAGGAAAGGCACTAAAGCACGTCATGCCAGCAACCAGCTTTGGGAGACCCCTCCCTCAGATCGCACAAAGATGCAACTGGACTGACATAATTTCATGAACTAGGAAGCTGCATTCAAATTTTGGCATTGTAAAATGAAAAACTCACTCAACCTCTAGCTTTGAACATGATAAGCTTGTCTTCAATGCTGAGAGATTTTTATAGGGGAAACCCTTCTGTAAAGACATTTTGGGCGGGAGCTACTTTTATTTGTTCATTGACAACATAAGCGGCTACATACCTGAGGTGTTGTTTGCATTGCAGATTTACAATTGATGTAATTAATTTCAAATAGAATATTAGATCAACCCAAGGACTGGACTTGGAGCCATAATGGATGTGTCAAAGGGGAAAGAAAAGATACTGTGAGGCTGAGATACTATGGCTGTCGTACTGAACTGCAGTAGAGACAGACACAAGGGTGCAGGACCAGCCTTGCCATCAGCTCCTTTCCCATTTCTCTCCGTTGGGGTGGAACACGGGGAGGCAGCTGGCAACCAGAGAATTCCTGAGAGCTGTGGTTATCAGAGTCTATAATGGCATCCGCTGATGGTTACCTGAAGCTCCAGCTGGGCTTGCTCCGCTCCTCCTCTCACTGCCCCTCCCTGAAGATCAAAACAGCACAGGCTCCTCGTGGCACAGACCCTACATAAGCTTTCTATGAGTGGGGCTTCATATGAGCGTCATTTTGTCAAGCAGAAAACCAAGGCTCGAAGAGAGCAACAGAGCAGGCTTTGGAATACCCATGGCATAACTCTGACATGATGATTACGTGAGAAAATAGGCTGCCCCGCGGGCTCTGGACTGCCACACAGTAGGCAAGGAGGATCACAGATGCAGCAGTTTGGAGAGCAGGAGCGCTGGCTGTCACTCAGAACCCCACCAGGCGTTTGTTTTTACGTGCTGCAACCATAACTGCTTGAAAGATGAAGCAGGATTACATCAACGTCCACCTTCAATGCCTTGGGTGGTAGCGGGCAGAGTTGTGAGGGAGCCCAGGGAACGAAAGAGCACAAGCAATCAGCAGGTAGCTCGGCATGCGGGGAGCGACCGGGGCGCAGGGGGCGTTGGGAAGGTACTTCACTCCTTACCACTTCACGCTTTTCCACTTCGAACCAGCGGGAGATGCCAGGTAAGCTCTGCACCAAGTAGAGCGATGTTCTCTCCACCCAGAGACTCTGCAAAGACACCACAACACAACACAACACGACGTCAGGCTCTACCTCCTACGGTGCCCTTCTTTCCAGGCCTCGAGCTGGGACAGATCTGACCAGGTGCTGCTTAGTTCCTGCAGCCTCTCGTCAGCCTTCCCTGGAACACTTGTGAAACGGTCACAGTGAGATGCCTGAAACGACTCCTCACGCAGAGCAAGCGAGCACCTGCTTCCGAAAACAAGGGTCAGAGTGCAAGGGTAAGCTGTACCCAGTCTTACTGCTCTTTCTCCCCAATGTGACTAACCTCGTCACTCATCACGGTTTAGCCACCTTCATCTAGAAGAGGCAACAGTGTAATCTATGGAGACAAGGTTAGAGTGACCTAACCTAAAGGGAGAGGACTTTAGGATTACATGGCTTGAACCTTCTGTCATTAAGGGGAGGGCTTTACATTTCAGAAGGATGCTCGACTCCTTCAAAACCATCTTCCGATTAGGGGAAGGGCTGGGCGGGTCACACACGCCTGGAGCCCCATCGCCTCTCTATCGTCATGTGCACAGGGCCTCACTTTTGGTAATGAGCAGAAATGCTGTGACTCGGGGGCACCTGTGTGCTTCAAGATGGACTCCTTCTGACCAGGAACCAGCTCCTTCAGGACACGTGACATGCAGCTGCTTTTGCCATGAGCCACTGTACATGACAAGGTTTTCTTTTATTAGCCAGTTTTGGAATGTATACTTTATCACTGTTATTTAGCGTGTTACCAAAAAGAGCATGTCTTTCCACCAGCTACTGAGATGACTACGGAAGAGGCCGTGTGGTAAGAGCTTGACAGGTTCTGCTGATGTCAGAGGCAAGCAGACAAAAGCTCAGAGGGCTGAGAGGGATGCTCAAGGTGTGCACTGGGATGCAGGCATCCATGCTGTCAGGATGGCGGCTTTCTGAGAAGTAGGCAAGCAAGAAGGGTTTTACAGAGTGAAGAGTTCACCAGGAGGAGGGTGGGGGACACTGTGCAGGCAGAAGGCTGCCCACACAGACTTTTAGCTGCCTGTGAGAGGGTAAGGCAAACAATAGAGAAGGTGGGTGTTGCTGGAGCCAAGGGGAAGGGTGGGTAGGCGGATTGTGGAAAGGACAGGCTTGGAATAATGGGGTTCAGTTTGGAGCCAAATCCTGAAAGCTGTAAGTATGGAGAAAGAGACCGATTTAACCTTACCCATCCCCCAAAGGCAGCTAGACCACTGAGTATTAAATTGCTGGCCAGGAGGAACAATGGTTCAGTAGAAAAAGCAAAAGAAAGGGAGTTGGGAGACATGGGTTTCAGGGCCAGGGGTAAAGGTCACAGGCATGTGACTCTGAACAAGCTAGTACTATGATCTCAGTACATCCATGGGTGAGCACTGGAAGCCACTGCAAGGCCAAAGAGCTGTATCCTTATCTAATTAAATCTCTACTTGGCTTGGGAGGAGGAAAAGAGAATTAGAAATATGCAGACAGGACTAGAAAATGATTGTGGGTCTTTTCAGTAATATCTCCATGGGGTTTCCCAACGGTATTTTTATTGATCAATGCCCGGGAGAAGGAAGAGGCTAGGGGGCAGGCTGCTGGTGCACGTGGCTGGTTCCAGTCTATCTTTTGCTTTTATATATCAGTCTGTGGTTAGATTTCTGAAGAGACCCACAGTAAACACATATGAAGTATTCTACAAAGGCCCACTTTTCTATTCCGTTCTCCTTGGAATTCTGCAAAGCTACTGCCTCTGCCCCTTGGCTGGGAATAACCCCAGTAGGTAACTACTGGCAGCGCTGGGAACCACTGGGCAAGGATGACTGAGTGGTAGGAGATGCCTCCTGGCTTAAGAAGGGAGTGTTTGTTGTGAGCACTGCAAAAGTAACACCCTTACAGGAATCAGCTCATTTTGCAATTTTGTTTAGGTTGGAATGCTGAGTCACTGTTTTCAAGGAAAGGGATGGTCATAGGTGAGTTCTGAGTACCTGCCTCCTTTCCCAGTGAGGCTGTGAGAACTCCTGGCCCTTTCTGACTTGTAGCATGTTGAATTATCAAGGTACACTGGAGCACCCCAGCACATGCAGAGGCTAAGATGAGCCTGTACTTTGGTTGTCATCTCAGAAACCTAATTGCACTGTTGTGATGCACACGAGAGAGAGCAGAATCCAGAAGGGCGCTTCTCCACTGGACCAACAGCGCGCCCACACAGCCTCCTCTCAGTTCTCCCTTGCCTGCTCCTTCTTTTTTCTTTACTCTGTGCTTCCTTGATGTTAGAATACATACATATTCCCACAACGTCTCACCATGAATGGACACCAGCACCGTGTTCAAACACGAGTTTAAAGCTTAGTCTAAGCACCACTGGTATTGAACAGCCACAGAGAAAATGACTTCAGGACCTACTCCCAGATCTGCTCAGATTTTCTGGGCTGGGGCCACTTCCTGCTTGGAAAGTGTTTCCTATCACTTGGATACACTGCAGAGTTGGGGAGTGATGAGGATGATGGACTGCTAGACCCTTTGTTCCAGTCACATGGCATTGTTCTCAGTCACTATTTACCAAGGCTCAGAGAGCTCAGCCCAGGAAAGCACATGGGGAGGGCAGCCGGTTACAGAGGCTGCAGGGTACCTTGAACTCGTTCTCCTTGTCTTTCGTGCCTTTGTGGAACGGTCTGTCATAGCGGAACTTCCAGATGTGGTTCACTTTATAGAAGCTCTTGATGTTGTCCGGAACCCCCTCTCTCTGCAGCACCTCCTGGCTCTCTGGAATGGGAGTCACAGCATATATCTGTAAATCTAGGATTAAAGAGTCAAGGAGGGAACCTGACTTGGCAAACAGCAAGGCAGTCTGGGTAGCAATATGGTGTTTCCATTTCAGCTGAAGTCGTTTAAAAGCAGCCCAGAAGAAAAATCTCCTGTAAGCATGCCTCCAGCTTCAGGCCTTACTCTGGTCCTAAGTGCGGGATTCTGACAGGACATTCACTTGGCATTTCCATAACCTGGGGGTTTACACATCACTAGTTTAGTGGAGTTGGGGAGAAACAGCTGGGCTTGGCATTCCAAATTACAGTAACCTAGATCTTGTACATGAGACATTTACATCTTTAGTCTGGTCATGGTTCCTCAAATTTATTTATAATGATATGAAACTCCTTATAAGACTATGACCAAAGGCAGTGGCCAGAACACTGACAAGGATTTGCAAGTGTTGCTGTGACCTCTGAACTGTGGCTCCATCCTCCAAAACCAGTATAGATAAGCAGGGTGGTTAGGCGTAGTTCCCACTTTAAATACTATTTTGCTTACATAGTTACTTCCTTCCCAGGATAATAGAGAAAATATTCTTCTTAAAAATTTTCTTATTCTTAGGTTTTGGCTTTGAAAATTTTTCTTATTTTTCTTGAATTTAGGTTTTGGCTTTGAAATTATTTCTATAACAGCCACTGGGAGCTTCCCTGTCCTCTGTAAAACCACTGGTTTCAAATGGCTTTAGGAAGAACTGATGGGTAAATTGCCTTTCTGTCTAAAGCCTACATACTTCCATTTGAGTCCTTTGTGTTTAGATGGGCGTGGGGTGGGGTGCACGGGGAGGCGCTGTGAGTTGTATACTATCATTAAGTCGGAGTCCAGAATATCATAGCTAAGAGCCTCCCAAGGACCCTGAAGACACTTCTTTTTCTTCCTTTCCTCACTCCAGAATTAAAGTATAAGGGGAAGAGGGTGGAGCCTGTGCAGTAGGGAACACAATGCTACTACTTCCTTGAACTGAAGCAGTTTCCATAGGAAGTCAGAAGACAACTGTCCTATGGGAAACCCCATAAAAAGGAGCTTCAGGAGGAGGGCTGCGTCCACAGGAGTGTCAATTAAAAGGCAGAAAGTTCCTTAGCAGATGTTTAAGACATGTCTTTTCAACGGACACTGTGATAATAATTAGAGTAATTACATTTTGTTCAGAAGGCACTAAGCCAAACCTAAGAGGTCTAGGAATGTAAGAATGTGGCCGTTGAAAAAGGGAGCTGTGACTGCCAAGCTTTGCAGGACAATGTCCCAGAGCTAATGGCAGGTACCACCCAATGGAGCGCATCAGGAATGGATACACTGAGCCTCGGCCTGGAAGATGGTCTCGTCAGGCTGGTTAGCATGCTGCATGGCGATGGCATGAGGGAACTCGTTCAGCATTCGCTGTTGGAAGGCCTCCAGTCTTTCGTAGTCATGTCCTCGACATACAAACTCCTTATTCTGGGGGGGCAACCAAAAAAAAAAAAAGAAATTAGAATTACATAACAAAGGGAAGAATATGGCTGGCAATAACTGACCATCTGCTCCACACCACATTATAAAAATGATAAAATAAACCAGAACCATCTGAAAAATATGTCCACGAATTAAACATGCTGGGCAAAGGGCAAAAGCCTCACTTGTTACTGGTTTTCACAAGACCCAGTAGCATGCTCTGAATCCCAGGTTCATTTGCATGGGGTGAGGAGAGGGCCTGATACTGAGCATCAAAGACAAGAACCAGGCAAAGTGTCTTAAGATGTTGACAGACATGTGTTGGAGACGATTTTTATAAAACAGACGCCAAATCCCTACATACAAATCTCCAATTGCATAACATAGTAATACGATAGCTAACAATATATTTTACTGCATTTTTATCTAAAAGTCTGTGAGATCTGCTTTATCCTTCCACTGAGAGGGCCAGCAGGTGGCCATCTCTACTCTAGCCTTCAGGAGTATGGAACGACCAAAGGCACGGGGACTTCCACCCCAGAACTGGCTTAGTTCAGCTTGATGGGGCTAGTGGGTTTTAGAGCCTTGCTAAATGTTTGTCTGTTTTGTTTTGTCATATTATACTATATTTTATTAATTTATTCTAGAGGTCAGGACTCTCTCATTCAGGACCAGAAAATTGACTCAGTGGGTAAAATTGCTGGCCAAGCCTGATGGCCTGAGTTCAGTATCTGGGACCCTGATGAGGGAAACAGAACTGACTCTTGCAAGTTTTCCTCTCTCCTCCAGAAGTGCACCGTGGCACCTCTCATCCTACATATAACTAAAATAACATTTTAAAATGCCAACAGCCATCTGAGCTGGGACAGAGAGCTGTAAAGATGAGAATGTTCTTTAAAATGTATCCCAATAGCTGGTTGGTTATGAGGACCACTCTTCGCTAGTTAAAAGACCACAAAATTATAACTGTTGAGCCAAGTTATAGCTGAGATCCATAGTGCAAGGACTGGTCACCCATCCACCACCACTCTATGACTGACTCACTGCCTTCACCTGTCTCCTCCACCTCCGGAGTCTGAGATTACAGGTGTGCACCAATCATGCCTGGTTTAAGAGGTGCTGAGGATGGAACCAAAGGCTTCCTGTAAGCTAGGCAAATCCTGTACCAAATAAAGCTCCATGCTGGGCACCTGGCTTCAATGAATTCTTTAGCGTGTGGTAGGTATGTATGCTTCTTTTGTTTTTGTTGCTATGCAGTAACCTATCATGTACATTTGGCCTGTCCATCCCTCACCTGACGATTCTTGAGTTTTTCCTACTTTTTGGAGGATAAGAGCAGAGCAGTACAGACTTGCATATAAGTGGTTTCAGAGTTCTTTTGTGATGACCTAGAAGCAGACCTCCCAGTTAGAAGGGTTAATATTTCTCATATGAGGAAAGTAACTGTTTCAACACATTAGAACTTAAAAATGTATCCTGAATTTAAAAAGGAGGCACTCCTTGGAATTCTGAAGCCTGCAGTGTTCCTTAGAAACCAAGAGAGGGCACCCTTCTCTTTCATTTTGACAAAAATGACAATTACATAGAAAACAGCTATTTTTCAAAAGACCAATTATAGACATCAATTTATTCTAAATACCTATTAAACAAAATTTGGTCTATTTGGGCAATGTAGTTTTGGTGTTTTCTAAACTTCCTTTTTAATTTGTGCTTCTAAACTACTTCTAACTTTTAAAAACATTGTCTTTAAAGATTGATTTTTTAAAAAAAACGTTATATGCATATGTGCATATCTATGAAGGTATGCCACACGTTGTATAGGTGCCCACAGAGGCCATAAGAGGGTGTTGGAGCCCCTGCAGCTGGTGTTAAGTCAATTGTGAGGTGCTTGACATGGGTGCTGAGAACCCAACTAGGGTCCTTCTGGGCATGCAGCAAGTTCTGTTAACCAGAGCCATCTCTCTAGCCCTATGTGCAGTTTACAGTAATTACATGGAGTGGATAGGAATCTAGCATGGCTCAGTGAATGCTTGCAACTAAACTCAGACTTTAATCAGGGCTACATGGGTGCCTAGTATGCCTTCACCATGATTACCATCATGGGCTTCTTCTTCTTCCATAAAAATATAAAAAGGTGTATCACATGATGGTTTGGTGTAGAGATAAACACACCAATACTGCTATTCATTAATATGTTACATATAACTTATAAAGTATTGTTATATTTTCCTTCAACCTAAAAGTCATTTTGCTTTCTTCTTACAGTTTATAGGAATCAGAAATTTTTTGGGGTCCCTAAAACTTTTATGCTCTCCAAACACTATACCTATAATTCACAATAGATTAGCCAACTCTTGGCATGATATGGAAGGAAATATAGGTTTTCATACTGTTTGACTCTGTGTCAGCAGAGGAGGAGCCTTGCCCACATCAGAGTCACACTTTGCCATGCTGTGGGGGTCTCTGGTTCCTTATGTTGCTCACAGTTCTGGAAGGAATACCTGTCTACTGAGAGCCTGGCCCCAGGCCCCTGTGTGCTTCAAGGGGTGCTGGCAAGAGACCAGGATTGACACCCACATCTAAAATTTAGTATTTTTAAATCAAGCAAATGCTCTGCATTTGCCATTGTTTTGATCTGCAATTGATGTTTCTTTCATTGCCAATGTTGTGTACATTTTTTTTTTAAAGTACAACAAGAAGATCTTACATATTGTGTGTGTAGCACCCAACATGGTCATTTCAATCAATTAAAAGAAATGTCAACTTGCTGTCTGAGTTCCGTTTCCTGTTGCTGTGGTGAAATAGCCTGACAAAGGCTATTCCTCAGGGGACGAGGGCTTACTTCATGGTGGGAAGTAAGGGTGTCAGCAGCTGGTGACAACATGTCAGTCCACACGCAGTGAGGAAGAGAGGAGAGATGGATTTTCCTGCTAAGCTAGTTTCTTCTTTTTCATGCAGAGCATTCTAGAGGATCCCTCACAGGAATGCCTGGAGGCTTGTCTCCTAGGAGGGTCCAGGTCCTGGTCAAGTTGATTGATACCCACCAAACTATAACCATCATCATCCCATGTGATCTAAATATTTACATATGGTCTTTGGATATTTTGAGGTCCATTCTGTAGATCAATCATCTATTTACTTTATCTAAAAGGCAGATAAGCTAAGGATTAAACAATAAACAAAGTCTTTGTCTTCTGCCTTCTCTGAGTCTACTCCCCTTGTCTTTTCTCATATATGTTTACAGTTATGACAAGATTTACTCAACAGAAGTATGTTTATATTAAAATTTAAAGTTGTAATGTACTCAGTTTGGCGCGCGCGCGCGTGTGTGTGTGTGTGTGTGTGACTGCTTGGCCTTGAATTCTTGATCATCTCAGTATATGATCATATAGAGTGCTGGGATTGTAGGCATACACAACTGTGAGTGGCTCTGTTTTGTTTTGTTTTGTTTTGTTTTTGAGACAAAGTCTTACTCTGAAGCCCCAGGCTGGCCTGAAACTCACCATGTGGCCAAAGCTGGCTGTAAAGCTGTGGCCATTCTCCTGCCTCAGCTTCCCAAGTGCCAGTGTTACATTATGGAGGCACTTGGCTCATAAGTTGATTCAGTTTTATCAGGTATTTAGAGCACTTCTCCACGGTTCCCTGAGTGAGTAAGTGAACTCTTTTAACCAGTGTTTTAACACATGGAGGACGTTACGGACGGACATGTCCAATGGTTACTCACATATATAAATATTATGTGCTCAGTGTAAAGAAGAGGGATGAACTACATATTCTATATCTACCTCACAATGTCCAGAAATTCTTCTTTACAGGAACAGTTTATACTAGCAATGAGTCAGCTGTCTCTGCTGGGTGATATTTACCTTCTAGTAAAGCCATCAAAAAGGCCAAACAGCACTTTTTCCATGGCTCTAGAGTAAGATTTGTACTTAATGTGGCTCTGTTACTTCCTACAGTCTGCAACTCCACTGCCCGCCTCTGTATTCTCGAATGCCAACTATGGAAGCTGCACAGTGGATGCAGTGACTACCACACAGGGGAAGCCATAATCACTGAAGACTGCAAGAAGCAAGCAAGCTCAGGAAGGCGTAGAGTATTTGATCTTGAGAAATCGTTCAAGACAAAACATTCTAGAGTAACAGTTCCACAAATTAAAAAGGTAAAAATGTCATGATGCCATCTCCTCGTTACTTGTCATAGAATGCTACCCATCCCTTAGTGTTCTTGACTGGGGGATCTGAGCAGGAAGAATTAAACAAAACTAAGTAGTGTATTACTTACTCTTAAGAAGAATGGAAATTTTTTCCCGTAAAATCCAACTCTGAAGAACTCAGGTTCCAGACGCTGCTGGTCCATGATTTTGTCATACAGAGAGGCTTCCATCATCTAGGAAGGCACAGGGAAGGTCTGTGAACTCCATCCTTCATTCCAGCCAGACCAGGGTAAGGACGGGGGCAAGGACATGCTGCTATGTGCAGGTCAAGTACTTTAATTCCTTTTTAATGCTTGCACGTGAGGGTCAGCAAGCCAGCTTTGTAAACACATTCTGAATAAAAACTTCAGACTTTGTAGGTTACCTGGTTTCCCTGATACTTCTTAACTCGCAGGACACAGGCTCGCAGGACCCTTTAAAGGATCAAGGTTTTTACTGCGAGTTACTACCAGAGATGACTGTGGTGAGAGTTTTGGTTTCTTAAAATACCCAGTTATGTTATGTGAACATGTTTTTGTCTTAATCCCAGGTGTGGGATGTGTGGCTGCTTCAGACTGTCTACAGCAGCAGACCATTTGTCGTGTGGCTGCTCTGGCTGGGGTGTGATTCTGCCAGCTGAAGATAGTTTAATTCTAGGGATGCTCGAGAGTATATAAAAAAGAGCAGAGGCCAAGGAGAGGAGGCTGGCTGTTCCTCCTGCTGGCTCCTGCTCCTGTTGGTTTGTCAAATAGTTGAGTGAAAAGAGGCAAGAAAAAATTGGTGATACCCTGATGAGACGAAGATTGGATTGGTCCCAAGGACTCGATGCCCCTAACCAGCAGGAAGTAGTCTAACAGGAACTCAATGTCCTCCAACCCCCTGTCTCTCCTACCTGGTGTTGCGGAGCTGGAAGGGTTTTGCGTGGAGAGAGTGGGAGATATAAGAACTCAAATAGAGTAGCGTAAACAAATACGCCTACAGCAGACAATTTCTGTAAGTCTGTGTCATCATAGTGTAGATCAAGTAGCAATTACCATGAAGAACTAGAAGCCAAGCCTTTCTGGAGGATTCTTGTGCTAGGTGTATGCACCTATGGCTTTGCTTCTTCCTTGCACAGTTATTCAGGATGAAGAATAGGCAAGATGGGGGTAACTCACCAACCCGAGCCAAGGGAGGTGTGGAGCCCAAAGTGGTGTCTGGGCTAAAGGCTCTGAAGTGTGTCTTTGACAATGCTCAAACTAGATGGCAAACAAAGCTATGGCTTCCCTTTTGTGGTATTATTATCCCTGGGGTTTCCAGGGAAAGACTAATATTGTACTTGAAGGCTTCCTTATCCCCGAGTAACAGCACCCCAAAGAGCAGTTGGCATGAAGGGTAATGTTTTGGGTTTATATAAACCTTAGTGACTATGGCACCCAAGGGTTGTCACTGGTAAACACTGTAACCTCGCTTCTGTTGCAGGGGCAGGATGCCAGGAGATGTTAAACAGCAATGTCCTTATATAAAGCTGTGGGCTCCAACAGCATCAGCACGATGAACTGAAGTTAAAATGAGATTTGTTTTTCCCTTTAATTTTCAAACTAGGAAAAGTATCAATGACCCGCTGACATTAGGTATTATGGCGCAAGTAGAAGGTCAGCTGCCAGCTGGTGAATAAGGTGCTTGTGGTGGTGCAAGGGGACTTTGCAAGCTGCTGTAGGCTTCTGCTCTCACGTCTCCAGTGGCAGCCTCAAAAGTGGAAGGGAATATCAATATCATTTAAATACGTAAGAGCAGAGGATCTTGTGTTAGAAACCTAGGGGAACCTCAGCACTCGTCACCATGTGAAATACTTGTTACTCCCAAGAATAAGGACTCGTTCAAGCTTAGATGCAGGGAGATATAAATAAATGACTCAGGAATAGGGAATAGTACGATCTCCGAGCACCTGGTTTAGTGAGAACAACTTTCTGAAGGTACAGAGAGAGTTCACAAAGGACTTGCCCCTAGTTTATTTTAACACAAGCCAGCTAACCATTTCTACCACTCTGTTTTGTAGACTGTAGGCACTAAGAACTGGATGCTGTCAGAGAGACTTTTGTGTGATTGAGAAGCTCTTCAGTGCAGTGATTTTACACAACGAACTTAAAATATTAATCCTGGATTAGACTATGCATTGTAGACTTTAGGAACAGTTCGAGGGCTCCCTCTTTGTATATGAATCAAAAAACACATCTGCTATTTCTCTGTGTAAGTGGCTGAGTATGCTTCAGGGAAAATACTTATCTTAGGACAAGTTTCTATACCAAGAGGGGTCACAGCGTTGATTTCCTACAGCCCCACTGGGAAGTTGATCAAAAAGGGGTACCACACCCGACTCACAGGCACCCCGGTACTTTACCCTCATCTTGCTCAGGTTCCTGTAGTCATAGTAACTCTCATACTGCTCTGCAATCTTCCGGCACAAGATAATGCCATTTTCCCAACACTGTGTGAAGACAATAACATGAAAGTAAGCATGCACTGCATTTATGCACGTCTAGCCCAGGTCAGGGTATGGATGCTAAGTCCTTACAACAATCTAAAGTAATAACAATACCATTTTAAGCACAAAGCAACATTCAACTAACATGTAACTTATTAAAATGTTCAGAAAGTTGGAGATGACAGCTCCTTATGATATTCACTAGTACATGGTGCAAAACCAGGATTTTCTGTGCCACATCACACCCTGGAAACAACTGTAGTTTCATAATGGTTACATACATGAATCTACACAGACTCTCAGTGCTCAATAGGGAATTATCATTGACTCCTAAGGCTCAGTAAGTGACGTCTGGCACCTTGGGCTCCTTGCTTGGTTAACATGCACTTACAAGTTGTGAGGGCCATTAGATTCTGGTTAGATCAGTGCATTACTTTCAGAAGAAATGTTTAATATTTTGTCATCTAGCATACTATCAACAAAGTTTTGTAATAAAAACCTAGACAGATGTGTGGCTTTTGGGCCACACAACCTTTGCCATAGTTACTCAACTCATCTCTTATTGCATGAAATCAGTGTAGTCATAAGCGAGAATGGCTGTTTCGAAAAGAATCTATGGACACAGAGGCAAATTTCATATAGTGTTCACATGCCTCATAGTATTTATAATCTTTTAATCTCTTGAAAACATTTAACACATAAAAGCTATTTAGAGCCTATAGGCTGTAGGCTTGTGGGCAGTAGTTTACAGCCCTCACCTATAGTACAAACTTTGAAGGATGGGCTAAACTGTGAGGTTTGAGATCGGTTACTGCTGAATCAACTCTGGCAATCAATGGGTGACACATGTCACAACAGCTAGACAATATGCAGAGTGAGAGAACTTAGTACACTCAGTCCTAAATGGATGCCTCCATCAAGCCCCTCCCCTCAGGGCCCAGGGAACTCTGCAGAAGAGGAGGCTGAAAAAGGGTAAGAGGCAGAGGTGATGAAGGACACCAAGGAAATGTGGCCTTCTAAACACAATAGGGAAGAAACACATATGAACTCACAGAGACTGAGGCAGCAGGCACAGAGCCTGCATTGGTCTGCACCAGATGGGGTCCTAGAGCTAAAAGGAGAGGTGGACACAAGATCCCACGCCTAACCCAGAAACTATATCCAGTTGATAACCACTTGCAAATAAAAATTTAGTTTTCTCCAAGGGAGTCTCACTGGGGAAACAAATTAGTTTTAAGGGTAGGTCATATGCTTAGCAGTATATATATAATATATAATACATATAGATATAAATAAAATTTTCAATAAATGAAAAAAGTTTACTTATAGGAGGGAACAAAGACATTAATAGTGTAAGGTCCTATCACTGTAGTTAGATAAATAGTAAAGGGAACATGAGAGAAGCCATTTACTTGCAACAAAATGCTAGGCACACCAAACTGTGCTCTATAGAGAAACAAGCCACTTGCTGTACTTAACACTCTGACTAACCTTTGCGATTTGGAAGAGATATCTAAAGTATCCAAGGGCTCAAATCAAATAAACATTGGTACTCAGAGTCAGTCTTTTAAAACAAAGAGTCCAGCCCTGAGGTCTCCAAGACAGTGACAAATATGCAGATAAATTTCTGTTGTTGTTTGTAAGAGAGAGAGAAAGAGAGAGAGAGAGGGAGAGGGAGAGGGAGAGGGAGAGGGAGAACACGCATGTGCACCTGCATTCTCATATGTATTACAACACATGTGTAGGGGTCAGGGAGGACATCTTGCAGGAGTTCTGGGCCTTGGCCTCAGGTCATCAGGCTTCTCAGCAGGTGCCCTTGCCAAGTGCGCTCCCAGTCTATATAATTTTGTATAGTAGCTAGAGTGGACTAAGACGGAGTCACTACCTCAAGATCAGCCAAAGTTGAGAAAGAGCTGGGCATGTGGGAATTTCCCAGAGGCCTCATTAAACCAACAGATTGCCCAGGCTCATGACAGAACTATTAGTCAGAATGCCTAGGGGTCAGAATGCCTTGGGGCTGGGCATGGACAGTTTATTTTAACAAGCTGGGTGCTTCTAATACACTCCATCCTGTGAGGACACTGCTGGAGAAGAAGTAAAGGCGAAACCCACTGGTTGTCACTGCTACCTACTTTGCCTCTGTCAAAGTTCTGGATGATGGTGAGGTGCAGGTGCTCCTTGCGCTGCCATTCTGTTTGCATGGGGTAGGTCAGGAACTCCCTAAGAGGCCGATCAGACCACTCCAGCAGCTCGTCATACAGCAGGAGGGTGTAGGCAGCCTCTGCAACGCCAAGGAAGAGGACAGAAAGTCAGTCAGAGCCCCAAACCAGTTCTTTGCAGGTGGGATTGTTTTTCCCAAACTCAATATTTATTTCTGCATTTCATTATATAGTAGAAAAATGTCAGGAATACAAGAAGGAACGAGTTAATTAGTGGTGACTTCTCTTGGTGACAGATTCATTAGAGATCTGGATTGAATCTTTGAGTTTCTATTATTTTCTGTATTTCTCTTCTGTTTTTAGTTCTCCATGCTGTGGCCACAATTAACCTGCTCAAGAAAATCATGTTATAGTCAATTCAAAGATGTAGTGCAGATGTGGCATTGTTTACAGGGACAATTCATAAATATGTCTCTTGCAGACTAGGAAACTTTGAAAAGGAAGCTACCTAGCTAACTAACTAACTAGCTAACTAACTAACTAACTACTAACTGTACTGGTCAGTTTTATGTCAACTTGACACTACATAGACTTATTCTAGAAGCAGAAACCCCAACTCAGAAAATGCTCCCACCAGCTTGGCCTGTGGGCAAGTCTTTGGGAGCATTTTCCTGACTGGTAATTTGATACTGGAAGGCCCACCTCACTGTAAGGCAGAACCACCCTTGGATGGATGGTCAGCGTGGTATAAGAAAGCCGACTGAGCAAGCCATGGAACAAGCCAGTAAGCAGCACTCCTTCACAGTGTCTGCTTCAGTTCCAGCCCTGGCTGCCATTGATGATGCGCTGTGATGTAAGGTTGAGATAAATTCTTTCCTTACGAAGTTGCTTTTGGTCATTATTACAAGAGAAACCCCAACTAAGACGCTAATGAACTGGCTAATAAAGGAATCTAGATTTTTTTTTTTTTAAATCTGGAGCACAGGAGGGTGATTCAAAGTGTAGCCAGACTTTAGGAAGGGGCAAAATGGCCAGAGGAAACTGAATGACAAAAGGCAAAACCAAACCAAACCAGACTCCAGCGTCTGAGTAGGGATTGGGGAGGATGGAGGTGTTGGCTGAAGCGCATGCAGGAGGGAGGGCAGGCAAATGCTACACAGATAATGAATGACCCGGCTGAATCCACAAGGTCTGGCCCAGAACTTGCTATGTAAACTAGGCTGGCCTCAGGTTACACAGAAAAACCTAACTCTGCATCCTGAGTGCTGGGATTAAAGGAATGCACCTCCATGACCAGCCCCTGGCCCCATCATTTCAATAAAGTCACTGAAAGTGCTATGTGTTTGTCCTAACTGGATTTATTGCAGAAACAGGTAAAATTATTTTCCATACACAGAGGAAGAAATGGCACGCTTATTTGACAGATAGGGAGTATATTTAATGTACTATTTGCCATTCTATAGGTTGTTTCTTTTCCAGAATAAAATGTATGACCAAATAAGAATAATATGAGCCGGAATTCACTGTCATAGATGAAGGGCTACAATAATTTTCCTTCAAATACTGTAACAACCAACTCATTTTCTTAATTGAAGGAAAACACCCAAGCTCCATTTAACTGCCACACCTCATGGCTCTCCACAGATGTAAAAGTGCCTTTAAATAGAATATCAATACATGGTGAGTCTTTGCTCTTCACTTATTACTTAAGGAAACTGCACACCAAGTCCTAAGGTGCTGGCCAAGTTCTACTCTAACACTATGATTTGACCATTTCCACATACCAAACAGTGAGGTAAGAAGTGGCCTATGTTCCCACTGCTTTTGCCTTTTACCATCAGGGAGACAAAGCCTCTAATTTTTACCCTCAGCAATGACCTTGGAGAAACTAAACAGATATTTTGTAGCAGTCCTGTAACCCACCATCTTCTCTTATCCTGTGGTATGTCCCTGCTGCCAGTATGTGCCCAGGGCTGCTTGCCTGATAAACACCTGGCAATGACTCTCAGCAGTTAAAACGATACATTTAGGTTTTGGAAGGGAGTGGGGTGGGGGTGGGGCTGCTAACCCTCTGGCTGCTCCCATCATCTCATTCCATGCAGTACAAGTAAACTGGGCCCAGCTGTTGCTACTTTTGAGAAGCCTCTGCAGCCGCAGGGCTTCCAGCCTTCAGAGTTGAAGCCCTTGAGCTCCACCATCAGCTTTTGAGAAACTTTATATTCACAAAATAAAATAAAAAAGTAAAATAAATGTTTCTAGCCTGTCTACTGCTTTCCTAGACATGCTCGTCTTTAGAAGGCCAGGTATAGGTGAAATGCTGACAGGTAGCCAGAAAATGCTGAGAAATGACTGCCGTGCCATGGAGAGGTGCGAGGACAAGTCATAAGTGCTTTTTAAAAAAGTCTATGTGTGTGGATGTTTTGTCTACATATTGCCTATGTGAGGGTGTCAGATCCCCTGGAACTGGAGTTACAGACAGGTGTGAGCTGTCATGTCAGTGCCAGGAATTGAACCCAGGTCCTCTGAAAGAAGAGCCAGTGTTCTTAACCACTGATCCTTTTTTCCAGCCCCATAAGTGCTTTTATATCTGACTGGGAAAGTGACAATACACCTCTGAGGGAGGTAAGCACGCTGAGGGCATCTCAGGGGTGCTATGCCCACAGGATCTCCTATGAGGCTGGCTTTGAACAACTTAAGTTACAAGTGTTTCAGCATGCTGTTCTATGCTCACCTTTCTGTTTTTTGGGAAATGACATGTACTGATGAGGGATGCATTCCAAGGGACAATGTTAAAGAGTTTAAAATTCTAAACAGAAAGGTTAACTGCAGGCCATTCCATTATTTTGACAAGTGTACAGTGAGGAAAGCAATATGCAAAAAGAAATACCACAGTAGACCAGAGATGAATTAGGAATGCAGGGCAACATCACAGATGGCTGCAAAGAAAAATCATTTCAATGGAAAGGAAGGTTCTCCCTGCAATTTCACTTTCTTCAAGGACGCATACAAAAATGAGCACATAAGAGGGAGGAAAAACTGTTAGGGCCAGTGAGATGATTCAAAAGGTAAAGGTACTAAATGTACAAGCCTGGTGATCTGATATGGATTCCCATGACCCATGTAAAGGTGCATGAGAGAACTGACGCCTAGCATTTTCCTGTGACCTGCACACCTGCATGGTAGGCATGCCCATACAAATACATCATGTACACACACATTAAATAAATACATTAGGTGTGATGTTACATGATAAAAGCACACATAGCTGCCTGATCTGTGGAACATGAAACTTTGAGTAAATAGAGAAAAAGCACCGAGCTCTGACACTTCAGACAAACTTAGACTTTCTTGTGGAAAACCAAAACATACCTACACTGATGTGAAATAACTGATTTCAGCTCACTCTCTCAATTCTTATGTTAGCAGTTTTTAAAGTGAAACTGTCTACTATACTGCAATGTCCTTTTCATGACTCAGGCACCATTAAAGGAAAGTCTTCATACCAGGGTTTAAATGTAATTGCTGAGTGCACTCTTCAGCGATGTATTTACTTAGGTCTTATGTTCCTAGGCGCTCTTGTAAGAGCTCAGAGGACAAAGAACAAGAAACAAAGAACTCATCCTTTACTGGGAATTACCAGTCTGTCTACATACATGCACACAACCATATATTATATAATACATATTATGTAAAATATAACTAATAAAAAGCAATGTGTTAAGTGCTTTAAAATAGAGAATATGTGGCTGGAAAGATGGCTGGCTTAGTGATTAAGAGTGTTTGATGCTCCTCCAAGGTCTCCACTGTGGGTTCCAGCATAGACATAAGGCAGTTCATAATTGCCTGTGACTCCAGATTCAGGTTTGCAGTTAGTAAGGGAGCTTGAAGGAAAAGAACCCCAGGACAGGAGCTACTTCAGGAAGAAAGAATCCATAACCTCAGCCCTCAACTTGAGGGAGGTTAAAAAGTCTGGGGCAGTAAGCAGATCTCCATAGTAAAAACAGAAATGCTACAGAGATAGTGAGACCAGCTACCATGTAGAGGCTCTAGAGGCATGTTATAGTTCTAGGACTGATACCGAAAGGATTTCTTTACTCACTGGAAGACTGAGTGAGGGCCACAGTTCAAGAATCCCCTGGAAGAACAGTGGGGCAAAGCCCCCAATTTGTCATTCTCAAACCCATGGAAAGGATTCTGGTTAAAATGGAACAGGCCCCTCCACTCTGTTTTCTCACGTCAGTACAGCAAAGCACTTCAACAGAACATGTGAGGCAATTCTTAGAGGACTTGGAAAAGCAACTGAGGACAAATACATCAACCACGAATAGCCACACTAGAAGATGATCACAATGTGCTCAGTTGCCTCCTTTTATTTTCTGCTGTTTATGTCTCTTGTCTCAGACTCTCTGCAAATGGGATCAGACAATCACAGCTCCCAGAAGAACTTTTCTCTCACAGGGCTGAGAAAACACTTCCTGTGGCACTAAGCTCTTATACTCTCTCCATCCTCCTCCTTGTCTTCCAACCTCAGCTTCAGAGCCAGAATACTAAGAACTAGGAGTGCCTGGGCCACGGAAAGGATGGGAAATCAAAGATACAAAGGAGCTCAAGAAAGATCTTTTGGTTTTGTATATGAGGTTTTAGGCAGCTCTCCAAGGTGCATATCTGTAGAGTGGACCAAGCCAAACATAAGCACTACACAGTGGTATAGATCATAAGCAAGACTCGTGTTCCGGGGGTGGGGGAGTGCACGTGCAGAGAACTGGGATAGTAGTTCAGAGGCCTGAGAATCATCACAACCTCTAGATGGTGGTGCAGGAACTGAGGTTCAAACCCAACTGGACTGATTGCCAAAATTAAAAATAACAATTTTGACAGAATGCTGAATCTCATCACATAATGTTCAAAAGGTCCAGGATGTAATCTAAAATTACTTGGCATTCAAGAAGCCAGAGAACTAAATAACTATCCAAGAGAAAAAGCAATTAACAGATGCCAACCCCAGGATGACTCACATTTTAGCTTAGACTATGAAGCAGCTACTGAAACCATGCTCCATGTAGTAAATGTGAATACTCTTGAGCAACTGAAAAGATGAATTCTTTGTATAGAAACTGAAGCTATAAGAAGAAAATAAAACAACAACAAAAAAGGAGTTTTAAAATGGAATAATATGATAACAAAATAAACAGTTCGTTGGGAAGGCCCAGTGTCTGAATGGAGCTGATAGAGAACAATCTGTTAACTATTTGGTCTAAGCCACAGACAGTAATAAAGTTGAGGGGAAAGAACAGAGTCCTAGGACTTACAGGACAAAGATCAGAGGCCAAATACTCATTTCACTGCAGGCCAAAAAGAAAGGAATGGTATGTAAAATATAAGTTGAGAAAATAATGCCTAAAACCTTTTTAGACTTGGTGAAGGGAATACGCTTATAGATCAGAAGAGCTTGGCAAAACCAGGCACGTTATACTTTAAGAAAACCACATCCATGGACGTCACAATAAACCACTGAAGACCAAATACAAATTGACAAAAGCAAGCAGAAAATGTTCTATAATTGGTCACTAAAAAACTACATACTTCTCGCCATAAGCAGGGAGACCAGGAGAAAATGACAACACCTTTGAAGTATAAAAATGAAAGAACTATACACTTAGAATTGTGACTGTGGCAAACATATCCTTCAGGGGCGAGGTTCAGGAATGGTTGCTTGGGTTCAGGAATGTCCATTGATGCTCCATATTTTAAAGCTTGGTCCTGGGCTGGAAAGATAGCTCAGGAGTTTAGAGTTTTAGGAGACCTGACTCCCATTCCCAGCAGTCATGTCTGGTAGCTCACAACCACTCGCAATCCCACTGTCAAGGGCTCTAACATTCCTGCCCATGTATTACAGTCCCTCGTGCATACGCATGCCATTGAAAAATATCTTAAAAGAAGCAGGTTGGTCCTCACCTCGGTGTTATGGAGAGACGGCTGCAAACTGTGAGAGGTGGGGGCTCAGTGGAAAGGGTTAGGTTATCAGTGTCACGTACAAAGAGATTGTGAGGCTCCTTTGTTTTTTTTTTATTTTCTCTCGCATCACACCCATATCACGCCTAGGCTTTGCCATGTACCTGCCCCACCATCATATGCTGCCTTGCTACAAGTCCAGAAGCAGCAGGGTAAACTAACAATGGACCAGAACCTCCACAACTCTGAGCCAAAACTAACTGCTCTTCTTTATAAGCTGGTTGTCATAGGTACCATGTTCCAATAGCAGAAAGCTGGCTAGTAGGAGAGGCAATGAAGAGATTCTTATGTGTAGAAAAATTTAAGACAACTCTTCACTGTTCAATCTCTTAAAAGCACCAAAATCTAAGTGGCGGTCATAGTTGGTCATTCTCATACACAATAGCTCAATGAAGTTACTTCTCTAAGCATAACATATACCCTTCAATAAGTGGGAGACCTCAAGGGAGCCCCACTGCAATACTAATAAATGCTATTTAAGTGTGTGTGTGTGTGTGTGGGGGGGGGAAGCACCAAAGTCCTCCAGGAAAAATAAAATGTAGGGAAACTGAGAACTGCATGAACACAGAGTCCTCAGAGTGGCCAGTATCTTAGTAGACATAGTATAGCTTTTTAAAGTTCTCTAAAATCAGTATGGCTTTGGAAAGCAAAGATGATTGGCACCACCTGATGGAGTTTCCAATGAAGATAGACACAACACATATATACCCTAAGTAAACAGAGAGTACTGCAGCTATAAAGAGTGCACGTATAAAGGAAGACAGCAAAACACTATGTGCAAATATACCGTAAAGAGTTAGGTCCATACTTCCTAATCCTCTGAAAAACCATACACAGGTAGAGTAAAAAAACAAAAAAACAAAAAAACCCTGCAGTACTAAGAGACATAAGTATAATTAAAATGCATTGTGATTTTAGAAGAGAAATACCGGATTCTTCATCCCTAATTGCGAAAAGCAGAGAAGCCATCACGGCATGCATCCCTTAGCCAGCTCCCCGCTCCCCCACATCCAGGCCCCAAGCAGAGTTACCTGTGAAGTTCTGAGCCTTGAGGTGCAGATCGTAGAGTTTGTGGATGTAGCGGATGTACATCTCCTCCTTGTTCAGTTCAGTCTTATAGAAGTTCTGTGAAAAAAAGCACAGGCCTGATGTTTCCCTGGCACTGAGGCCCACAAGCATTTCCTTTAAGTTTGTTAAAGATCTGTCGTCAAGGTCAAGAGAACAGACACACCTTTTTCCTCCTAAGTTATCTTTAAAAATAAATAAATAAAAGGAAGAGACTAAAGGAGTGTAGCAGATTTTCAGTCTGACTCCGTGTTAGACACCTGGTAATTAGTGGGTAAGCTGGTATTTCTTGGGTTGTCATCAGTGATTCAAATTTTTTCTTTCTCTCTCCGTTTCACTGCTTTTTTCTTTTAAGACAGAGTTTCGTCTGTAGTCCACACTTGCTTTGAAGTCACAGTCTGATTTTCCTGCCATAGATTCCAACTGCTGCAACTACCACTGCACCCAATTGTTCTCCTGTTACTTTCCATTATTTATTCTTAGTTTAGCTGTCAACTGGGCAATCAGCCTATTTAACTAAAATATTAAAAATATAGGTAACTTGTTACCTATTGTCACATATTTTTACAAGTTACCTATATTTTTAATATGCTGATTAGTAACAAGGACATCTCCTTTAATTTCACTAATACTTTTTTTCCTAAAGAAAGAACTCTCTAGGTCATAAAATAAGGAAGTATAAAGAAGGGAAAAGAGTTTTCTTGCCAGGTGTGGTAGCAAATGCCTTTAATCCCTGAAGAAAGGAGAGGCAGGCAGCTCTCAGCCTGGTCTACATAATGAGTTCCTGGTCAGCCAGGGCTATATAGAGAGACCTTGTCTCAAACAAAACAAAACAATGCAACTACAAAAAAAACAAAACAAAACACTTTTCTTCCCTGGAAAATTATGCTAAAAAAAAAACCACATGAAAATATTTCTTATTGTTGAAGTACATTTCTAAGTTGTTTGATGCTGTTGTTGTTTTGTTTGTCTGTTTGTCTGAGACAGGGTCTTATGATGTAGCCCTGGCTGGCCTGGAACTCATTATGTAGACCAAGCTGGTCTCAAACTCCCAGAGATCTACCTGCCTCTTCATCCCCAGTGCTGGGATTAAAGTGTGCCTGGAGGTTGTATTGAGTTTTTATGTTTCCAGCTTATGTTTAAAACAGAAAGGTATTTGAGAATTTTACTTCTGCTTATTATTATAGAATGTGTTTACTGAAATATTAAGTAACTACTTCTTAAGCACATTTGAATTTTAGTAAAATTCTCTAAAATATTTTTACCAAGTTTTATCAAAAATCCAACTTTTCCTTACCTAGATACATCAGCTGCATGTACACCATGCAATCCCTGCTTCAGACACACCGGCAGCTAGTACTACTTATTGTTATTTGGCATGATGCTACTCAGTACATGAAAAATGCCGGCTAGTGCTGGGGAGGAAAGCTATGTACTTGAAAGAGTGGCAGGTTTCCGAAACAGAAAATGCCAGGAATTCTATGGGTTTCTATCTCTGATGAGCCGGTCAGGAACATAATGATCAACTTTCAAAGGCTCCGTCTGCCCATTATCTCACTGGTGTCCATTCTTGACCCCAAGGACTCTTTTCACTATATAGACACTGATGTTGAGTTGAAGGCATTCTTATTCCTGATCCATCGGCTCTCTCTCTCCTTGCCTTCCATTTCCTGGCATTCTTTAAAAAGCCAAGTAAACAATGCTACTCAACCCACCCTCATTATCATCAAAATCATTTCAATTAGCAAGAATTGTACCATAAACACAATCTAACAACCCCACAGCAGGCTTTCCATTATTAAAGGATGATTTGTTCTAATAGCTTTCTGGTAAGAAGCTGCTGCATTCTTTCAGAACAAAAATAAGTGATCGCTCTGTAAATGAATATTCCTCCTTAACAAAAAAACAAAACTCAACATCTCCCCAGCCGGCAGATGACAATTTCTCACATATGTCTGCTAAAATTGTAACACAGAGAACAAAATAATAATTACGATTCCTCCTGTTAGTCATGTCAAATATTCCGCACTGTCACCAACTGAAGCACACTAGAGCTAAGCTCAGCTCGCACACCAGCATTCAGAGGCCCAAACAGGCTCTGCTGCTGACCTTACAGGAAGGTGGTGAGGAGAACCATATTGCCAGTAGAAAGCATCAAAAGCTTTCCATATGGAGTAGGAGCTAAAGAGATTAGCTTCAAAGTGATAAATCTGGATTTTTAATAAGGATTCCTGTGCTGATTTGAAATTGGAGCAGCTTTCAAAATGCTCATGTTTTCTGCTCTTTGTCACACTCCAGAGCTACTGGTATCAGTCCTAATTAACTGCAGACAAGGGCCCCTGATTTAGGAGGGTTCTGTCATGCTCCTATTAGGAGACACTAAGGAACGCTGGGTAAAGTATTCATTCCTTCACCAAAAGGAAAGGGCCTCTTCTGCTGGACCAGTTGAGGAGAGGAAGCTAGGGGCTGCATTAATGTGCTCACCACCAAAGAGAAGGCACTTGAGGAGGATGGTGGGGATGATGGAAGAGGCTTCCTTGGCAAACAGGTAAGCACTTTGTTTTGAGGTTATTTATGAGCTTTTGTGCCTGGGCCGAGCATTCAAACTGAAGCTCGCAGAGCATGCGGCATACACACAAGGGCATGGAAAAGGCTGAGGTCCCTGATAGTGATGGAAGCTAGACAAAAAGCACTGAGAAAATGGGAGGCTGAGGAGAGGGAAGGCTGTGACAAGTTGAGAAAGAACTGTTAGAGGAGAGGTAAATGGCCTCACAGTGGGTGGGCTGGTGGCCAGCTCCCTGTTGGCTCTAAGGAAGAAAATTATATAAGTACATCAGTGTGCATAGGATGCACACTCACAGGGCATGCGTAGCTCTCACTATTTTTAGGGGCTGGTAATCGAGGTAGAGATGTAACAACTCAGTAGAAATGTGAAGGAAGAGGTGGGTGTGGTAAAGAAAGATGATGTCATGACCTCAGAAGTGAAGAGGAGTATAGCAAAAAAAAAAAAAAAAAAAAAAAAAAAAAAAAAAAAAAGAGCAACAGAAAAATAGTGCAGGCAAAGTACAGCTGCAAAGGGTTCAGGGTGTCAGGGCAAGAATGCCAACAACAGTACAAATGTTTAGAGCAGACAACAAAGTCTCATGTGCTCTCAGAAATACAACAAGAAGAAACTGTGACATCCACAGGTTCAGACTGGAGGAAGCCATTCCTCTTCATTTCCCAATGAGATGAAGGAAAGTCACCAAAAGCATTAATTTACCATATAGCAAAAACAAAAACTAATGTCCAACGTATGATTGAAATCCCATTCTATTTAATAAGATAGGTGACACTTTTTATAAATTTTGGTTGGCCCAGAGTAACTGCGGTTTAGACTGCAGATATATATATATACACACACAAAAAAGACATGTATATGTATGCATATATATACATTGTAATACAACTCTTTGCAATAATGCTATTATGATTTCAATCTGCAAAAAGGCTAGTGAGTGAAATTTAAGTATATGAAATAGAAAACTTTCTGAAGTTAGAAAAGAAGAGTTCAATAATTGTTAGTAAATATACAATAACTGTAAGGATGAGATAGGAACTGGGCAGGGAGGAATCTTGATTGAGAAAGAAAGGGACCTCAATTTGGCTATTGTGCTTTCCACAGCAAAGCTTCTAAACTGAGTTAAATAAGAAATTCAACAGGGGAAGGCTGCATCCCTCAGCCCCTTTGTGACATCACTGAGGTCTGCTCACTGCTACCAGCCCAGCACATAGCCAGGGCATTCTGAAATGGTCTTAGTTAAGGATTTTCTGGACTTCATTCAACCTAAAGCACACTATCTTTCTTTTAAAAAATTGTTTTGTTTTGTTTTACATTTTTGTAAGAAACATCCTGGAAAAGGGCACATACAGATTAAAACAAACAAAAATTAGTATTTCTGTGAAGAACAGCAAAGGTTGGGAGGAAGGGAGAAACAAAGTCCAGGTTACCAACCAGGAGGCTAACTGTGCACCCGATCTTCTTGCCATCTACTTCTCCCATTTTCATGCAGTCCCTGAAAACAGAGAGCAAAAGTCACACTCTACCCTTCATTTAGTAGGGAAAACACAGTTTGTTTTTCCAGTGTCTGGTGTGGGGGTGGGTGAGGTGTCCTCAGAGATCGGAGATGATTGTGTAGATTCAGGGAAAGGCGACTGGGACTGAAGGTCTCTGATGTGACTGGGAACAGAGACTGACTCCTGAGGCTGCAGTGTCTGCTAGGGACTGTCCCTCTCAATGGATAGGGGCTCACGGGGCAGGGGAGATAGGGTGCCCATCCCTTATTCGAGGTGTAAAGCAGCTGGGCGTCTGTCCAGAGACAAAGAGGAAAGTCTCGCTCTTAAAATAAAAGAGAACCACCATGCATAGAAGAGCCTGCTCTAAGGTCAAGATAAATGGAAATAAAAATAAATTGCATTCGGGGGAAGATAACAGTGCACTCTGCCCCCCTTTGACGGTGCAGCACATTGGTACAATTGCATAGACTCATTCTAAAGTGTCTGGACCATTTGAGTGGGTGAGCGTAAATACCCCCGATTTTTTCTTTCTGTTCTATTTTTGAGGACTGTCAAGACTCTGAGAACTCTTTCAACTTAACGAGACTTTGAAAGAGTTATCACAACCAGAACTAAACAAACAAGGAAACAAACACCAGAACCAGATCTGAAACTCTGAACGAGCCGGTTTGAAGCCCAGGTGCTGACTAGCATTCTTTGACTGATTAGCGCAAGTGCGGTGCTAATTATTGTCCAGCAGTTTGAGCTTTTAACTAGAATGTATCGTATCTGGAATCTTGGGATGCAGCTTACCTGTAGTCTAACAACCTCTCCATCAGCCGAGTGACAGTGGCAATTAATGAAACGCCACTTTCCCTCCATGTTTCCCGCTCAATTTTCTTTAGTAGACTGGAAAAGAAAGAACCCAGGGCATTTTCAACATTTATTTTTATCAGTCACCATGACAACCATTTTACTTTCATCAGTACCTTAAATGCCTTAGCAACCACTGCAATATCTCACAAGTAGGACAATTTGCAAACAATGTCTTACCTAGGGTAGGGACCAAATAGTGGAATTCTAATCCAGGAAGCATTGACAAAGCAAATCGATTTTCAGATTATCCATGTCATAAAATATGAACACATGCACAGAATCATGCTTTCAAATACACACAAGCACCTCACAGCTCAAAGACATTTCCCCCCTAGCTTCTCTGTTAATGCTGATGGAGACTAGGGAACTGGTGCCTTGCCACATTAAATAACAGCGCGGAAGCGAACACACGAGTCCCTCCAAGTTTACTTCCAAGTAAAGAGCTTGCTTTAGTCCCAGAAAAATGTTTTCCTACCTCTCAGTGGAATGCATCTTCACCCAAGCAACTCTGCTGCAATGCAACTGCTACAGGAAAATCCTTGTACCGGCGGTGTGACGTTTTGCGTTTTCTCCCTTCACTTAGCATTTGCCCACTCAATACATATTGTACTATCTGTGCACTCACTCAACGGTTTCATTCACTTTGTCATTAATCACGGAGGATTTTCCAAGTGGTTGCTACAGCAGATTGATGACGAGCGCCCGAGCCACAGCTCTCCTCCTACATTTCTCCTAATCCTAAACACCTTGGAGCAGAGGCACTATGTCAACACAAAACATTAACAGTCATCGTGATGAGGACCTGATTTGCTTTCACTCCTCTCTGCAAATTAACGCTGTACTTGGTAAAGGCTTTCCTGACTGAACTGTCCCCCAAAGATAGAAGAACCCGAGTGAGGGGGTGTCTGTATACTTCCTTATCCCTCTTATTTCAATGATCATCATTTTTCATCCAAAATCTTTTTTTTTCTCTTGCATCCTGAATTTTAAAAAGGGGGTGGGAGAGGGGACAGTGTGTTTGTGTGTGTGTACATTTCCTATAGATACCATGTAAGCATGTCATATCTGTACTTAGTTGGGGAAAAAAAAACAGTAAAGGGCAAACTCTCTTGGTGAAGGTTGGTTTTGTCGGTGGCTATATTATTGTCTAATTTTCTTTCCATCCCTATTTCTTTTTCTTGCTATTGCCATTCTAGTACCCAGTGTGCTGCCTGTTCTCCACGCTTGTTGTCTGTTACATCATATGCTTTCCTGACTGATTTTAAACTGTTATCTAGATTAAGTGTGGGTTGGCCAGAGAGAGAGAGATGGCATACAGGAGGTGTGGGGCTTGCCCTGACTGAACCCCTAGGGAAGGCCTCTCAGTTTGTTTAAATGTGTTTTCACTTATAAACCACCGAACAGCACCTGCTTAGAGTGTAAATGGCAAACTGGTAATGAACCAAATTCTCGCATCCTGCCAAATCATGCAGGATGCTACAGAAATTTCTCCAAGTGACAGCCCACACCTAACATACTTAGAAGCTAAAAAGCAAGTAACTCAAGTTAAGTAAGGATTCTAAAAATATACAGAGTCTTCATTTATGACTTTCATTAATTTTCAGCTTCCTGAGGAGCTACATCATCCTCTCAGAAGAGGCACAGCTCTATACAGCCTGCTCCCTGCAGTGACTCACGACCATTAGGAGCAAGTCTAGAACTTTACTCATCTGCATCCTTGGCCAGGCTTACTACTTCATTTGGGAATCCTCCCCCATTCCAGGCCACCTGAAACATACATCCCAAGGAGGCTATCAGCCTAGGAAAAGTGTCTTTCTAGATTATCTTGGTAAATTAGAAAAGAATATAGCCACAGACAAAATAAACCTTTACCAAGAAACTCCTTATTTCTCCTCGTCTGCACCCATGCTCTAGCGCTGCTGTGGTGCATTCAGAGACCTCATCTCACAAAATATGAGACAAGTTTCTCACAAAGCTTTTCTCCATTTTGCAGTGGGCTGTCCCATCCAATGAAGAGCAGGACAGAATGCAGAACAGCTCAGTGCCATTGCTCACCATGAAGGAGACGGGGCTGGACAGTGGTGGGTTAATTTTCAATCTGTCTTTCTATATCCTACCAGGAAAATGCCAAGAACACTGTTCTGACATACACATTCTTCTCAAACAACAGACACGGCCAACAGATTGGGACACTTGAGGCACAGTGTTATAGAACTAGTGTCCCAAATCCCAGCCGTGACGAAACATGCAATCATTGGTTAAGATCTTTGGAATAGTTCGGAGTCGTGCTGGATTGGACAGAATGGAGGGCATATCTGAGATAGACGTCACTTCCTTTGCAAAGCTAATTAGAGCCTCAGGGCAGTAGGCAGCTCTGGTGTGTCTCCCCAGCAGAGCCTCTGTGACATCCTTACCCAACAGGTGGGCGTGTCTGGGAAGTTGGCACAGAAGCCAGGTCTTAAGTGAGGGGGAACCAGTAGTGCAGCATACAGTTCTTTCTGACACCCGATTTTGGGTATCTCACACTGTGTTCTATTGGCTACCATTTCTGTGTTATCAAAAAATAGGAAACTCCACTGATTAAAAAAAAAGTGATAATATACATAAACGAAGCCCATGGGAGTTAGGGAAGGTGAGATGGATTTTTGGCAAAGACACTACACTCAGGCTAAAAGTCTCGTTCTAAGGGCTGTTTTGCCAAGTACAACAGTCTCACAAGCAGCGAGTGCCTTCCAACTTCCATCTTCTTGCCTAATTTTATGAAGTTTTAGACATGGATTTCAGAGTAAATGTGAATCTGTACCATAACAGCATGCTTTCCTGATTCACATGTGTGCAGCCACTCACCATGGTTACACTAATGCATTGTGACTGCTGGTCCAAAAATTTAAAGGATTTTATTGTTTCTTTAAATACACTTACATTTTCACTTTCTTTTTATAGATCAGGTAGTAATTCTATTTAGTTGTCACTTTAAATTTGTTTTAGTCTCAATATGCTGACTATAAAAACATTAAAGTAAAATATTTATAGCCTTTAAAAATTTTTATCTATTTCTATTATTATTTATTTATATATTCTAGCAATATGTTAAAAACCAACAAAAGAATAAAAATTCCCATCAAATCTATCAAGTCCCTTAAAATACTCCTAATTATAGAGGCTTAATATCTTAATTACTACTTTGATTCTAATGTCAAGGTACATCTTTTATTTCACAGTCATATTTATATAAAAGCAATCCAAATTGCAAATTACCAGGCCCTTACTAAAGTAGATAAGAGGCATTAAAGAAACAGGGCATGCATTTATTAGTCTGATGAATTCATTATAAATAATTAATCACAAATCTCAAGGGGTTTATTCCTCTGAGTGCCTACGTAGTTTAGTCCTTTGTTCTAACCAAGGACTAGTAACTGAAATAAAAGCATTTTTCAAAGGCAATTTATTATGTTGGATGAGGTTTTAATCTGAATTCTTGCTAAACTTCAGCTGTCATGAAAGACAGACACTTTGTACACGAGAATGAACGAGTGAATAATTAGTAAAAGTTCTGGTTTAATTACAGTATCAGAAGAAAATTGTAACCGGGGCTCACAATGCATCTGATCCCTCACCACCACCACCACCACCACCACCACTGCATGAAATCTCTGTAGCCCCTTTTGGCTTTCCCTTTCTATATAATTTTCCTGAAAGCTTCAAGAGTGATTTTGAATCAGGCAAGCTGAAGGCTACCTAACCTGTCAGGCAAACCTGTCTGTTTTAAGACAGCATTATTTTATAGCCTGTACAATCAAATTGCCAGGGTTGCTAACTGGCAATCGTAAAATGAACTTGGATCTTGCACTTGGTTATCAGTCCCACTTAGGCAATGGAATGGCACAAATATAAACACAGGTGTATTTTACAAAAGGGAAATGCTACTTTTTTTTTTTTGCACTTGAGAGAAATGTGAACATTTTCCAAGCTCAGTGAGCTAATTTTCTCCCTTAACAATGTTATGAAAATACTAGGTCCAAAAATGACTAAGATTTTTAAGATCATAAAGAGGGCAAATGCCAAGTGGGAAATCCCAAAACAGTCAGCCAGCATCGTGTCTCCACTCTGGCTGTTCTGACACAATAAGCTGACACATGATACGAGGACACAGTGAGCTGACACAGGACACAAGCAATCCATCTCATGACTGTGATCATATTGGAGCAGTTGGGACAATCTCAAAGTCCCTTCATAGAACTCCATTCTTTTTCCTCTATTGTCCTTACAAATCCCCAGCACCAAACTTACTAGAAATGACTTGCTTTGGTGTCATTCTAATAAAAAGCCCTTGGGAAGCATTTAACAAGCCCTGAACAAATTGCCAGTGTCTACAGATTAAAGCAGGTGCTGAGCATCAGGCACAAACTAAGTTAAATTTTCAACCAGCCAATCAGCCAGAGTCATGTTTTGGAAAACACTGTACACAAAATGTTATAATCACACACTTTTCTTCCTCTCCCACTCATAACTCTCTTTAAAATCATTATCTTGTAACAATGGCTTTATTTTCCCTTAAAATTACCATGCATGAAAAGAGTGAGACTTGTTATGTAACACAGGCGACCTGTCCTAATCTGAGATTACAACAAGGAGACATGTCGAATCATCGACATAATATGATCCACTTGCTAGAGTCAGGCAATTATCCTTTATTTCACACTCCGCAAAGACAAAGCTCTCCTAGGAGACCCAAGCTGTCTCTGCAGCTCTCATCTGCCGTGGCGCAGAACGGCTCGGGACTGACACCAGATGTCCTGAATAGAACCAACTGGAGAGAAGCACATTACTCACATACTGTTGAAGAGCTCACGGTACGTTTCATCACCTTTGCCCTCTGACATCAGGCTATCCAATTTGTCAATTAGCTTGGCTTCCACCTGAAACACACCCAAATATTACTCTCTTCCCTCCCACTTCACATATAAGATTTTTAGGCAAATTGGTATGAATTTCCTTATGCCAGGCAAAAGCTGTGGTAGACTTTGTCGAAGTGACATTGTCAGCCATGATTAATAGCAAGCCTCCCTGTGGAATTCCAGGGGGCTAATTTAGATGCAGTCAACATGACTTCACACTCCTAGCTGCCTAGCTTTTCCTGCTGCCAAAGACAGCGTCTATCTATCTGGGATTCCAACATAAATGCTAGCAGCCCGACTCAAACATTTCCATTCTTTTTTTAGGGACTATCAAAACTGGCAAGTCCTATTTCTTTTTTTTTTCTGAGAACACCAGAAAACTAGCATGCCCACATACATTAATTTAAATCCTTAATGTGTTTTTATATCTGTTTTCTTTCCTAAAACAGTTCGAGGTTGCACTAAATCTTTGCTGAAGTTGAGAACTCATCCTAGCCATGTGCAGATGGTAGACCCACAGAAATAGTCTAAGTCAGCAGTAAGCAGCAGGAGAGCTAAAGGACATATTTCCTGAAAACTGTAATCAAAACATTTATATTTTCAAGCATGTAAAGTCCTTATAACTTCAATATCAGGAAGGGGAAATTTCCTTTTATCTGTATGAGGCAAGAGAAGAGAGAAAATGACAAGCCGCAGTCAGAGTTAAGGCAATTCAGGTTTGAGATGGATATTCAGCGTTGCTAAAGGACTGAGCCCAATTACTCTTTTAAATCAAATGCCAATCAAGAGATAAAGATGAGGGGGAAGGAAAGTGGAGTTCCCTACCAAGCACAGTTTGCTTATAGCTTTTTGCTTACCCATTAGCTTTCTTGAAAATAAATGTATAGACGGATACAAGTGAAATGCCCACACATTTGGCAATAGGAAAGGTCTATGAACGCAAGCAAATTGCTTATACAGATGACAAGCACTTTTCTGAAGACGGCCTCCTGTGGGGAAGTGTGGAGGGCCACATCCTGTGGGCAAGCAGGTTTGCGCAGTCACTACGTGAGTGCGTGGTTTTCCTACTTCCCCCAACAGACTTGGACTGGCAGCAGTGCCTGACTCTGTACAGATCTGGCTTTGCAATAAGGATGATTCTCTTCTCAAACTGGAGCAGCCCTATTAGAACCTAAGTCAGCAAGAGACGATAGGTTCATCCCCTTGGAATTTCCTTTGTGAGATTTTCCGCTGCTTTCTCCTCCAAATTAATTTTCAATGCTTCAAGCTAAGAGCAATAAAACATACTGTGAATCAAATGCTCAAAGCCTAGTCATTCACCAAACACAATGTGCAGACCACTGAGAGCTCAATGGCTTAAAGAATCATTAACCTTCCGATTCCTCTGAGCCGTGTCCAGCTGGGAGCAAACAACCCTCGGTAAATTCTTAAATACAGACTTGGTAAGTCAAAGAATTTTTTAGCTGAAAGGAGTAAAATGGGCTTTCAGGGTTTCTGTGGAGGCCCAGGGGAACAAGAAGCAAGTACCCAAGGCGGTGTGGCACAGGGAGCACAGGTCCTCCGGGCTCTGGGTACACTGGACCAGGGAGGATCTGGAGACACCTGAGGGAGGTGAAAGTCCCTGTCAGTTCTGCTGAGTGACACCGCCTACCTGTTTAAAGTTGCCACTCCTCCTCTGCTCCCAGTCCATCATATCATGAAAGATGGGAATCATGACATTCCGGAGATCTGGCTGCGGAATCAAGGTCACTTCCAGAAAGGGCCCAATCAGGGCAGGGATGAAATGAAGTTTGTGTTCTCCTAAATTAAGCAAAATATTTTTTTTGAGTTTCAGTATGTTTAGTCTTAATAAAATTTTAAAGAGACTACTATTATAAAATTTAGGTAAAATTGCCATTTAGTTAGAACTACCATAAAATATTCAACTATAGTTATTTCCCCAGATAAGAACTCATAGTATCCAAGTAAAATGACATAAATCAGAATGTTATATTACTGTACATTCTTGTAAAAAATTAGATGCAGTTACTAAAAATGTGGCTAAAGAATAACACAAGTGAACTTTTCCAACATAATTTAAGTGAATGAAAAACAAGGTATGGCTATATGGGAAAATCTTTCACTTAAAAATGCGTAAGAGGCTGGAGAGATGGTTCAGTACTTCAGATCACCCAGAATCCACATGGTGGCCCATAACCTCCTGTACATGCAGTCCCAAAGAATTTGATACCTTCTTCTGGCCTTTGTGGGCACCAAGAATACACGAGGCACAAAGAAATACAAGTAATCAACACCCTGCTCATAACATAAACAGAAAAAAATACTAACTTAGAAGATATCCCTAAGGTAACCACAGCTGTTATCTCTGGGAGGTAAAACTGCAACTGCAAATTATTTTTATATGAGAAAAACTGGCTTTTGTTTCTATTTAAAGAAAAAATAAATAACACACAGCCTAAACAAAAGTCTAAATGCAGGCCCCTCAAAGCCTTCAACTGTTTTCTGAAGAGACTAAAACATAACAATATTGAACTCCAACTGGTGAGTAACCAAATGCTAAGAGGTACAGTAGCCTTGATCAGAGCAAAGGGAGGCAGGCAGCAGCAGGGACACAAGTGACGTTGTACATGAGGAAGACCTGAAGTCCATTAGTCTGTGTTAAATCTCAGAGTTTTCTATGTTGATAGAAAGAAAACAACATGCCATGAATAATATGTCCTTTCTCAGTATCGTAGTTAAAAGCCTAGATGCTGAAGGACCTCCCTGGAATTCCTACGACAAGCTCAGAGGGCAGGCGGAAGGTAGGTGGCTTCATGGAAACATTTTCTGATGTGATCAATTACAGGGTTTTTATGCTTTCAGAGACTCAGACCGTGACCACTTTCATCATCAGGAAACTCTCCCTGCCCCAGTAGCATGGGAGGACTACTACTTCTTGTAGCCGAACATAATAGTGAATGCTAGTATAAGCTGTAGTGTTTCCCATGATATCCCCTGAAAGAACAGCAGTGTTCAACATCTTCCCTGTGTACCCTAGGATCCACAAAGTCCAGGACACCCTTTAGGTCTCTACTTTGCTGGATAAGACACTAGCTGAGTAAAAATAGAGCTAAGAGCTTTCAACCTTGTTACATGACTATACAAAACAAAAAACAAAATCAACAGAGAGAGAGAGAAAGAGAGAGAGAGAGAGAGAGGGAGAGAGAGAGAGAGAGAGAAAGAGAGAAAGAGAGAAAGAGAGAGAGAAAGAGAGAAAGAGAGAAAGAGAGAGAGACAGAGAGAGGGGAGGTTAAAACAAGTAAACAAGTATCTGTTTTGGCAAGTGATAAATTATAAATTTAGTTTAGAGCTTGGAACTTTGGGAAGTCAAAAGATAGTAGTAAAAAGTATTTTCTTTTAGTATAGATATGTATTTTATATTTGTTTCATCAATTCGATCATTAATCTATTTTATTCAAGGGCTCAATAAATAGGAATGCCTTGTATAATTTGAACCATATACTGCTTACAAACATAAAACACAACAAACACCGAGGCTACTGCAGAGATGCACATCTACTGTCAGGAACCACTGCGGTGGTACAGCTCATTGGACCCAGGGAAACTGAGGAAAGCAGCTTGGACAAGTTATCTCACTGGACTGGGAAATAAGCAGCAGCCACCCTAATATATGAACAGAAGGTACTCCTGGAAACAGCTTGGGCAGTCTGTCACATCTGGAAGTGTGGAGGAGGTCAGGGAGAGACACTAGCAGCAGTGGCCTGGGTTATGTACCAAGTGGGATGGGAAAGGCAGTGTGACTCTTCAGGTGTGTGTGTGTGTGTGTGTGTGTGTGTGTGCTTTTACAAAGTTATTATACATAACTTTGGGGGACAACTTGGGAAAACTGATGACAGTTAGGTCATGGTCGACTTTGGTCCCAAAGCACCAGCCATAGAAATAGGAACAGGAGGCCAGGTTTGAGGTACATTGTCCTGGCCTAACTGTAAAGCATGAGTGAGAGTAAACCCTGCTACGAAAGGAGATGAAATTTGGAGGAGGAGCAGGAACTAGATTCAGATGGAGGAAGGATAATGACTTCTGCTTGGAGCTCTTTTGAGATATTCTCATGTACACAATGCCCTGACCACTCCCAAAGCCAGACTTGGGGCTCAGGAACCTTGCAGAATTGTCAATGATAAATAGAGCTTGGCATCATCTAATGAATGAAATCGCTTAAAAACAAAACACACACACACACACACACACACACACACACACACACACACACACACACACACACACACACACACACGACCCTGAAGAGAAAAGTACAGGACAAGAGGAGGCACCAGCTAAAGAGCTGGTGAGATATATGGACCGATAAGAGAAGAGAAGGCTTTTGGAAGTAGGGAGCGACAAGTGTACCAAATTTGGTGACTCACTCACTAGTCACGCCAGCCAGCACTTGCAAGCGCCGCTCTGTGGCAGGCGGGTTCTGGCTGCTTTCCACGCAGAATTCCATTACTTCACCATGACAACTCTAGGCAGTAGGAACTGCCACTTCCACATACAGAGAGGAAACAAAAGTCGTGGGATCTTAAACACCTCATTCCCAAATCACTTAATTAGTGCTTAGGGTGGCTAGCACTTGGACCCACCAAGCAGGCTTGCTCTAGTTTGAAAGAGCTGTCCTAAGGGTGGGACCAACACAAGCCTGTGGGTTTGTAGGAAGAGTAATAAGAAGGTAAGTCCAATCATGAATCAAAGCCTAGAAGGAAAGCCAAGGAGGCAAGTGTTGACACTGTGTCCTTTAGAAGTCGAAGTCGCCAGAGGGCAAGGCAAAAACAATGGTCAGACACGACTAAACACTAAAAAACTTTGGAGAGAGGAACAAGGAAAGTTTTCCTCTTCACAGAGAGAGTACTCACAGATACTTTCTGGCCAGCATCCTATCTTTTGGAATAAGTCATCTGTCATTCCACAGAGTTAGATTTAACAACTTCCTATTCTGACCTCATGAACAAGCAAAAATAATCTAAGCCTTGTCCAAAACTAGCTTAATCTCTGGGACCAGTATGGGCCATTAAGGACTTTTCTAGAAGGGCCTTTAATAAGCAAATATGTTTCCTAATGCACAGAGACAGTCCTTCTGAGACAAAGGTTAGCACTCAGTATAAAGGACAACTAAGAAGTAGTGGGCCTCTAAAAACTCACAGTGAGCCTCTCTTAAACAGGCATAACCAAATCCAGGTCTATCAGCAAGCCTCCTAGCGCTATGCAAGAGACCATGCCTGCCTGCCTGTCTTCCTTCCTTCCTTCCTTCTTTTGTTTTGTTTTTCAAGAGAAGGTTTTTCTGTGTAGCCTTGGTTGTCCTGGAATTTGTTCTGTAGACCAAGCTGGCCTCAAACTCGCAGAGGCCTGTCTTGCCTCTTAAGTGCTGAGATGAAAGGCATGCACCACCACCCAGCTGACCATGCATTTTCTTAATACAAGATTAATTTGGGAATTCTGGGTTTTTCTTTGTCAAATGCAATCTGTAGCTATCTGATGCACCAGCTAGAGTGTGAATGTCAAAGACTTCACGAACAGTACGTCGCCTGCCAACTAGTTTGGATTACTCTCTATCTTGGAGATACCTAGAGGACTTTATATCAAGAACTTTTCTAACAGTACTATAATGTATTTGAGACTTCTCCAATACTTGCCTCAACTATAGCTAGATGTCATTATCCTTTCATGTTGTCTGGAATGCCCTATAGGACAAAGATCCTCATGATCTCTACTCTCAACATATAGAATCCTGGGGCATTTGTCAGGCCCCCTCTTTGGGAACAGGAGACCCACATGGACCTCACATCATAGTTGGGAGCCATATTGATTTTGTCTTGTGTTTCAGTATGAAAGTGCTTATCCAGGGGTTGGAGAGATGATGTGGCAGTTAGCAGACCTGTCTTACAGAAGATGTAAGCTTAGCTACACACACACACACACACACACACACACACACACACACACACACAGGCTCACAAGCATCCACAACTCCATTTCCTGGGTGTCTGATGCCTTCTTCTGAACTCAGGTACCAGGCACACACATAGTACACATATATGCATGCAGGCAAAGCAATCACACACAAAATGAAACAAATTAATTTAAATAAAACATAATGAATGCTTTTAAAAGGGCTTTGAGCATAGAAACCCAGTCCTGGATACAATCCTTAGGCCCCTGTCCATATGAAAGTCCCTTTTTATAACACTGAAGCCCCATCTCATTGCACTAAGAATTCATCAACAGTAATTGGTTTGCACCATCTTTATATTATTATTATTATTATTATTATTATTATTATTATTATTATTATTATTATTAAATCAATTAACTGATGTGTGTGTGTACACATATGCATGCATGTGCCACATGTGGAGGCCAAAGGTGTTCTTCCTTCCACCATTTAAGTCCTGGTCATCGCACTCAGGCTCTCAGGCTGGGTGGCAGGTGCCTTTACCCACTGAGCCATCTCCTTGGGTATCTTAAGGCTGATCTATACCTACAATGCATATGGAAGGAACTCGTAACTTCTTATCTATTCCTACCTGTATCTCTGACGCAGATTATTCTTGGCCTTTCCCAAAAGTCAGTTTTGTTTTCCTTAACACAGCAAGAATATCTCAAGAGATATTCTCATTAATGTAAATTTTATATTTTCCTCCAAAAATGAATCTTCTAAGATGGAAATGCCTGCACTGTTATTCCTTTTCCTCCTCTACCATTCTGACACCCTCATTTCAGGCAGGTAGCTAGCAGCCAGAGTTTGCAAATTCCTTTTCTCAGTTATTTTTGTCAAGGCAGAAAACAGAATCTGGATGCAAGCATTCTTACTGTCATTTGTAAAAGTCTAAATTCACTGTTTATTCGAGCTGTCCTGGTAAGAGAGAAAGTGGAGGAAATGGAGGACACGCCAATGTGTGCATGTCTGGGGAGCCTGGAGAGCCCTGAGGTCTCAGGTATGATGCCTGCCCAACACCTTGCCCCAGGACTCAGATATAAGGCCCAAGGCCTAGCTACTCAAAGCTATCATACAAAAGCCACCTTAGAGTCTGAGGAATTCTGATAAGCCCTGGGCTACCTCCACATGGGTAGACACCAAACCTCTGCACATGAGGGAAGTGAGGTGACCCAGAGAGCGAATACAACTTAAATTAAAATCAGTCTTCCCAGAGAGGTCTTTCATGGTAAGATTGTAAAAGGAGACTAAGAGACAACATGGTATCAATTTGGTTTCTTTCCTCCCGCCCCCCTTCATGTTTTAAAACAATGTATTTATTTGTTAATTTATTTTACTTTGTTGTCAGGAATTAAATGCAGGGCCTTACACATGTTAAACAAACATTGTATCAACTGAGCTACAAGCTCTGGTCTAAGACAATATCTTTAAGTCTGGGCATGGTGGCACATGCCTTTACTCCCAGCACTCAGGAGGCAGAGGCAGATGGATCACTCTGAGTTCGTGGCTAGCCTGGCATACAAAGGGAGTCCAGGATAACCAAGGAGACACAGAGAAACCCTGTCTCGAAAAAATTTTTTTAAAAAATACATGCCTATCTGTATAATTTTCTTGACTGTATGTCTATCATTTATTCAATTCAGATATTAAACAGGTATTTACTTATTTTTGCCTCATTCATTCTTCCCTGGTCCTCACATACATTGATGGCTATAGTAGAGACCACCCCTAGTACACACTTATTTATTTATCACTATTTGGTTGGGCATTTTTGAGTCTCCTTTAAAAATACCTTTACCATTTGTGGATATTTCATAACGTAATTTTCTTTTTTAAAAAAAATTCCAAAATACCCACAATACAAAGAAAAGCAAAACAAGCCTCACATGAACACCTTCCATCCTGTATCATACTTGAAGTTTTCACTAATTTGTTTTACTATTCTGAGTAACATCTTTCTCTAGAGAATTTTAAAGCCAGCCTGAGACATATTCTACTACTGTGCCAATTAGACAGCATCTTAAAAGACACAATATTTTATGAACATATAGTCACAATGTCTTTATCATGGTAACACAGTCACACATTATTTGACTAAAACCACAACCACATTCAAACTTCCTGATGGTCCTGAAGCGTGCAATTTATAGATTTCATTTCGGCTACCATTCAAACAAGGCCCACAGATTACACTCTATAGTGGTATCTTTCTTCAGATAGGAGAGAAGTCAGAGAGTAGCCACATTTTGGTCTTTGCCATGCAGGAAGGCTTCAGAGTGGCCTTATTGCTAAAAACACACTTTGGGAGTACAGAGCATGAGCAAACCCAGACGAGCCCCCAAACACTGAAAAATCCAATCCCCACCAAACAAGCAAAGCAAAGCCTGGAGCTACATGTAGCAGAAGGAACAACTGAAGTTCACTTAAATGACTCCTGTAAAGCAGAGGGTTCATATACATCCCCACATCTGGCTGTCAGCCATATGGTCTTATTCTGAAGTATTTGGGGTACCTGCTACTTGGGCTGTTGGCAGTTTTATGTTAATGTACAGTGAACAGCCTGCTAGGGAAGTATCAGTTTTTCTACAGTGGTTGCAAGTGTGGAACAAAGGACACACTTTATGTTTAGTAAGAATGTGAATCCATCTAAAAATAGAAAGTGAAAACTTTACAGCAAAATGGGGGCCACATAGACAGTGAGCTGGCAAGGATTAACCTCCTCAGACCACCTTACTCTTCCAAGGGTGCACATAAGTGAACAAAATTTGGGGAGTAATATATAACTTTCCCCTTCTATTGATATAATATTTTATTCCTTTAACTTAGTAAATAAAAATATTGAGGATTAACACATTTAATAAAAAAGTGTTTCCTTATCACCACTTGGTTCTTGCTCTTCAAATATAAGTTATCAAAACCATAGTGTGATATCATTGCACATCCACTAGATGTGTAGGAATTGGGACCCTGGTACCCTGTTGATGGCGATGAGAAAAAGGACAAAAGCTATGCAAACAGTGTGCCAGTTCCTCAAAAAAAATTTAAAAGTACAATTATGACAAGGTCCAGCAATTTTTATTCTGAGCATCTACCCATGGGAAGAAAAAGCGAGACCCCAAGAGGCCCCTGAACACCATGTTCACAACATCATAACTCATAATGGCTCAGGGTGGGAGCAATCCACACATCCAGGGACAGACATGGAGAAGGAAAATGCAGCAAAGCCACAACAGTGGAATATCACTGACCCTCAAAAGGAAAGCAAGCTCTAACCTCTACATATACCAAAGGGGAAGCTCAAGGTCATTATCCTAAAAGAAGCAAGTCAGTGGCAGGAAGGTTAGGGTTGACTGGCAATGTGAACTATCGTTCAACCACCGAGAAAGAGTTAAGATCACAAATTTTATGAGTATTTTACTACATTAAAATATCTTCAAACATATTTTAGATTTTAATCAAGTTATAAGGATACTATGTCAAGTGGGCCATGAGTATAAGACATGGCAGCATAAAGTGGTTGGTGGTGGCACACACCTTTAATCTCAGCACTGGGGAGACAGAAGCAGGCTGATCTCTGTGAGTTCAAGGCCAGCCTGGTTTATAGTGTGAGTCCAGGACATCCAGGCTACACAGAAAAACCCTCTCGGAAACCAAAACCAAAACAAAACCCCCAAACAAACAAACAACAGCAGGTTCCAATGAAGAACCTGACACTGCTCTGCCAGGAACCACTGTTTTCTAGGCCTCATTTACCTCCTGGCTCCATAGACAACCGAACCTTCTGGTTTTGTTCCCTTGTTCTCAGTCAGACTCCTCTATTCCTAGATCTGGTGGATAAACTAGCAAAGCCATTGATCTGCTCTGGTTAAGGTGAAAATGACCACTTTAAGACCCTGCTTGCTCAAATGATCCAAAATGGAGTGGCTAAAGGAAGAGAATAGTGAATTCATCGTGGGCTTAATATACACTAAAGTGCCCAAAGACCTACATAGCTAAGAAGAAGCTTCAACTTTCTCATGTAAATGCGATTTACAAAGCACATTTTATACTATAAAATGTTATATGATTTTAGGGTGACAAAGTATTTTTAAAGCGCACAACTGAATTCTTGTCTGACAGCTGTGGTGGAAAGTAACACTGGGAAGCAGCACACGGTGGCACACACCTATAACCCCAACACTCAGGCAACTGAGGCAGGACAAGTGTGATTCCAGCCCAGCCTGGGCTACAGAGTGAGACTTTCTTAAACACAAAGAAACCAGAACCAAAACCAAAACTAAGATAAAAATGTGGTGCTTAGTTCTTATTGTTAACTTGATCCAAATGAGGGATGCCTAAGACATGATTGGTAAGGCACACCTCCGGGAACATCTTTTTTCCAGTGATGACTAACAGGAAAAGACTGTTGTGGGAGTGGGCGGCGTCATCCCTCAGGGCAAGGACATGCCCTGTGTTAAGTAGCCTTGTCTCTCTCATTCCGAGTTCTAGCCTCTCTAGCGCAATTTAGCTCGGTTAGGAAACATTCATTATTCTCAATGTACAAATCCCCACTGTGATCAATAAAGGGGGTCAGGTGGGGAGGGTGGCCTGCTAGCACTGGCATACTCTTCTTTCTGCTTCTTGACTTCCATGAACTGAGCAGCTTTTCTACACCATACCCTTCTACCATGATGTGCTCTCTCACCTTAGTTCGGAAACAATGAAGCTGGCCAGTACCAGAGGGAAATGAACAATAAAACACGTCCATTCTCCTTTAAGTTATTTCTGCCACGCATTTGCTAGACATGAAATCTAAGCTGTTATAATGGTGAAAAGTTGGTCACAGGTAAAACTGCAACATAATGACTAGATCTGCAATATTAGTAGGTTTGTATTTAAGTGGTCTGATCACAAAGTTACAGCTACCCTTGAAATCAACTTCCCCTCTGCCTCACAGTAGAATGGGAAAATCTTTAAAATTCATGCAGTTTTGGGGAAAAGCCAAGACTTCTTCGTAAGACAATATAGAAAGAAATGAATGACGTAAGGCTTTAGATTCTATACCTGAGGTACGTACATCATGATGGGACTTGTACATTGAGAATACTAAATGTTACCTAACAGCTAGGTTATGCTAGAGAGAGTCTTCAGGGTTAGGACAGCAAAGGAGGGAGCCAGTGCTGCTTAAGACATGGCTTTCTGTCTTTGGCCAAGTACCTAAGGAACACTCGGGAAACTAGCTTGCTCTCCTCCGTCCCAGAGACTGTGCTTCAAGGTCTATGGGGGAGACAGAGAATTTGCATTTCTCACACGGCTCCGGGGGAGGAGGATAGTACTTTGGATGGCACTTTCAACCCTACTGATCTAATGGATGCCACTATGGGGTGGGACGGTGCACATACATCTGCACCTAGGAGAGGTAGAACTACTTCTGCTCTGTCATAAATATCAAACCGATAGTTTATGAAACACATCGGCTTTATTAAGTAGACTAAGACAATGGGGCATAAGTGCATGGCTACCCTGACCTGGGTGCAGTCATACAATCATACACAATAACACTCAGAGAAACCCATGGTGCCCACTACTTTGGTAACCCATCCACATCTGGTGTGATTCCTAACAGACTCTGCGAAGAACCTCACCAACTGTGCTGCTTGGGAAAGCATCCCAGTCCAGCACTCAGTAGGAAATGCAATGCTAAATTAATGTCACATGCAACCAGGGCACCACAAGGCTCATCAGAGAGGCCTTGGAGACAAGACAGAGTCAGCCAAGCACAGACACTAAGGAGACCACTCTCCAGACATTTCATGCTGAAGTGTTTTAGTGGAACTGAGAGATATCATGATTTATCCTAACTGGCCTTTCATTGTTGGATCTTATTTTGCTGATGTTAACTCGTTTTATTTTTTCTGAGATCACCAGCAAGTATTTATGAGTAACAAAGCTCCCCACATTGCTGTGTATATTGGAGGGTCATGTGAGTTCTGGACAAAAATCATTCTGTAACAAGGAAAAAAAAATTGCTCTTTCTTTTGTTTGTTTGTTTTTGAGACAGGGCTTCCCTGTAAAGCCTTGGCTATCCTGGACTCACTTTGTAGACCAGGCTGGCTTTGAACTCACAGCAATTTGCCTGCCTTTGCCTTCCAAGTGCTGGGATTAAAGATGTGCACCACCATGTCTGACCAATCCTACTATTTTAAGTTGTACTTCAATGAGCCCCTCAAGAAGGAACTCTCAGATCATTACATAGTCATGTCAATCACTTGAATAAATTACAAGGGATTCAAATGTAGTAACAGTTAATGATATAAAATGTGCAAAATTAATATGCCAAATTAAATGTCATGAATTTCTATAAAGAGATTCTATGCCAATGAAATTTAGAACAGTTTATTTTCCAAATATTATTCTTTTTGTGCAGGCAGATCTGTGCCACCAATTTTCTGGGATGATGTGCCTCTATGCTGTGGAAGATTATCACAATTGGATCTAACAGTCTCTTAGCAACTGCAAATGCTTTTAAAGGCCTTTGGCGATAATCTTTGTGGCACAGGTCAATGGCCTGAAAGGTGTTTTAGAATGGTGGCGTTTAAGGCAATCTTTCACAAAGTTTAATCCAAATTTATGATGATTCAGAGCTTCTTTTCAGAGTTCTGAAAGTTTTCTGTTGGTGTAGTTCCCTATTCTGAATGCTTAGTTCATTGCTGGAGAATGTTCAAGGGATACTAAATCTCAAAACCTATCATTAATAAGGAAAACCACAAAGGTATTGTGGTGTTTTTCAAGTAGACACCAATGTAAAGAATTAATCTTATTCAGTGCCACAGTGTCAGTTTCTGGAGAGCTGTCTGTGTGTGATAGAGAACTTGACCCATGAGCACTGAAAATCTCTTGATTGATTTGCACATCTGCTTCCAAATGTGTCATTAATGAATCGCTCTTCCTATGTATATGTAAAAGTCGGGAGATGATCTGTACCACAGTAGGGGGTTCACTTTTTACCACTTACCTAGGTTTTGCCACATGCTAAATATTTCACAACCCATGGTGACCCGCATATCACCATACCTGAAATAGAAAAAAATTTTTTATAATTTCCTGAATAAAGTAGTTGTGTTTCTTTAGGGTATAATGTGTCATTCTGAATTAAAGGCAAGGTATTTGAATTACAGATATCAGTGAACAAGTCTTGGTGACCCTAAATAAAATATCCAGATAAACTCATAACTTTTGGTTTCTATAATAATTTTGAAACCTGAAAAACCCATCAAGAAATAATATTAATAGGTTGAAAAATATTGAAATTTCCCTGAAAACCCTGCTCTAGCGATTGCATCACTACTTGTCGGTTCCAGCTACAGGCATTCTGATTTGTGAGTGGCTGGAACTAAAACATCTGTAAGGCCACACTTCCCTCGTTGGTACTTACTTTTCTAGCACCTTTTTCTTTTTGGAAGGTGTGAACATCTCCAGTTGCAGACACAACTGGTTTATAAAGATGACAGCGAGGTAAAAGTAGGAATCCCAGATCTAAAACAAGAACAAGATATTTCAATACTATTGTGCGAGGTGAGTTGATGCAGCAGCTGGCATTTGCTTTCACAGCAGGAAAGCGATGAGAGTGAAACTGGAGTAGGTTAGGTACCAGCCACAGCGAGCTATGAGTGCACAGGATGGGTGTGGAGTCACTATGCCATTTGCTACTGTTGCAAGGACACACTTGAAATTTTCTACAATGAAGTAACAAAATTAAAGAAATGCTCCCTCCTTAGATATTGCTTGAAATCTGAACCCCAAAGGCTTGAGTTTTCTGGCATAGCTAAAGGACGCATGCTTTGCTTGGTTGACAATACTCTGAGCATCTCCAAGCAGCCTTAGGTGCTTCATTCCTGCGTGGATTCATTTTTGGAGGTTCTTTTGATGCAGAACTTTTTAAAAAAATGCATCTGTAGCTCTGGAAATGCTTTAATTGCTTTAAATTCACATTGTGTTTAAAAATTCCCTATCTAGACAATTTTTTTTTGAGTCATAAATTTTCTTCTGCCAAATAGAGAATCAGAAAGCCATCAGAATAAAATTTCCAGAAATAAACAGCTAAAACCATGTTGGACATATGGAATGCAACTATGCCTCCAGTGATGTCATGTCAAATGAGAGCTAAATAACTACAAGAAATAGAACAAGAGCTGTCTGTCATAGCTAAGAGCTCTCATAAGCAAAACAAGGATGTGGTAAAAAAAAATCCAAACAAAACAATTCTACTAAATATATATTTTTAAGGGGTGTTGGATTCTTCTGGCATTGGAGTTAAAAGCTACCCAACACAGGTGCTGAGAATTGAACTTGGTTGAGAGCAGCAGGCAATCCTAAGTGTTGTGCTCTTCCCAGCCCTCTCCACTAATAATATCTATTCAAAGAAATACAGGCACGTTGCAAGCTTAATTTTGCAAGAATGTACATTCTAATGGATAATTTACAAGGAGAAAGTAGTGGAGGAAAAGAAATACCAAAAAGCAGAGGGCTAGGGCTGTACCTTGTGTGTGTGTGTGTGTGTGTGTGTGTGTGTGTGTGTGTGTGTGTGTGTGTGTGTGTTTCCTTTTTTCAAATAGCAAATGACCACGGGTAGACAAAGGTACTTGCTAAGCTATGGTGACTGGTTATCCAGGGTTGCAGATATAATATATTGACTTTTCATAGTCAAGTTTCTACTGTTCTTTAGATGCTTTTGTTTTTTGTTTGATTGAACTAAACCCAGGGTTAGTTTATGCATACCAGGCAACAGTACTTAAAAATGTTTATTGCATTTGTGCTTCCTGTATTTTCTAGTTATCAAATAATAAGATCTTACTAAATGTTTCATGTTAAACATGTTATTGAAAAATAGGAAATAAAGATACCAAAATAGAACCATTATTGAGAAAGGAAGCCACAGCAGGCACACACCATCTACACACTGTCATTTGCTTTGATTAAAAAAAAAAAAAAGAGGGGGGTGTCATTTAGACTCGGTGGACATGCAAGAATACCACCAGTTAGGATCGAGAATCCTGCCTGAGAGAATCATTGTAAGGTTTCACAGTTTTCATTAATTTATTCCAAAAATTCAAAGCTCGGGAACTGTTCATTTTTATAATTTTTTAAATAAATTTTACAAAGCAAAAATCTAAAACTCTAAAATAAGACTTTAAAATGACTTAGAAACATGTACTAAATCCTCTTTGTCTGGAAGCACACAAAAAGCACAATAATTAAGATTTATGGTAACAAGTCTAGTCAATCTTTTGTGCACAGTGATTGCCATGAGGCTGATACCGGTGTAACGACTCTACCTATTGGCAGATGTGATAACAAGTGGTCTACCGTTATGCTCAGTTGAAACCAATATTATCAGGAACCCAAGTGAGGAGCCAGATACTGACCTTATAGTCAAAGTTCTCATTTAAGAAGTTCTTGCGGAGGGCATCAGAGAGGTACAGAACTGTTGTAATGATAACACTAGTGATTAAAAAAAAAAAGACATTTTGAGCTAAAATTTCACATTAGTGAAAATCAGTTAATATATAAGAATAAAAAGCATCTAAGATAAAAGAAAACCTCCTCCAGTAAGCATGTGGTCTCAGAAAGAACATGAACTTATACAGAAAAAAACAAACAAACAAAAAACCCCCCAAAAAACAAAAACCCAAAACTCTACCAGGGTTAGTTTCTTCATAAAAAGATACATAGGAATATTTATAAATTCAAATAATTCAGACATAAATATACTCATCTATTGATGTTTTATGACTTTGAAATTAAATTTTAGACAAAGCAAAATTACTTAATGTAAATGTGACTGTCTGTATTTGATTATCACGAATGACGGAGAGCATAAAGATGCAATGATACATACAAAGACAGGATGCACTGTGCCTTTATTAGACAACTTCGCTCTGTTCTTCCACATGTAAGGTCTTAGCGGGCACAGAAGGACTACGGGAGGCAGAGTCACATTGCTTAAGTTCCTATAGCCCCTGTAAAACAGCCACTCCAAGAAACAGGCATCTTTCTAGGGTAGAAGAACACGGGGCAGCCCTATGTTCTTAGCTAAGTGTACCACCCCTAAATACAGCTATATTTATCTTGCTTGGGAGATTGAGGAAAAAAGGATTTGGCAAATATCCTTGCCTAGTTCTGAACAGAGTTCTGTAATTTGTTCAAAATCTTTTTGATAGCCAGAAGTGTGTCTATTCAAATTTGAAGGTGTTTGTAATTGGTGAATTTAATGGTGAGACAAGCCACCACTTTAACTACTGAAGAGTAAGCATGAGTGTATAAATGGTTAACTCCTCTAACTGGTCATTTCTTAACTTAATATGTAATGTTGCATTAGGTTGTGTTGAGGCCCAGCTCTCGTAAGAGTCAGAATTGAAGAGATAAAGGGCAGAGTAAAATGAAATACCCCACCAATATTACATTGTGGTTATGCTACTGGAAAAGTATAGATGAGTATTTACTATTATTAATTGGAATACTATTTATAGCCTCTGAAGGATATAATGGCTCCCTAGTGTTTTCACCTGCTGGAAAGCTCACTATGCATTTTCTTGCCACATGGGAAAACATTAACAAGGCCAAGGGGTGCGTGGATGAATGTGGACATTCCAGGCTAAGAAAGCCAAGGAAAGCACTCGAAGGGGCCCTGTTTATACACAGGTACACGCATTTTTGAACAAGTCATGGTACTTTAAAAGAGGTTGGTTACCAAAGTTAAATGTAAGAAAAACTTGTAAGACTGAGAGTCGGTGTGATTTCTTCAGCTCCTTGCGGCAGTTATCAGAAGGAGTGACTTGAGATGATGCTATAGAGTGGCTGTCTGCGTAGATGCCCCCCAAAACAGTGACAACAAATGAAGAAATAACTGAGGGTCCCAAAAAAGACTTTATCCCGTGAGCGTCACTCTTCATTACTGGTGGATGAAATGCTATCTGGCAAGAGGGCTCTCTGCCCATCACTTAGATCCCTGGGATTCTAGGTTTAGTTAGGGAAGCTTGGAGGCCCTTAGGTGTGCAGCTTGGTGGCAGAACGTGTGCTTAGACTTCACGCAGGCCGAGGTTCAATTAATCCATCAGTCAAGCCGGCAAACAAATGACCTCTAAAAACCCAACCAGCCGAAACAAGTAAAAATGTGTATTCTGTGTGTGCGCGCATGCATCTGTGCACGCGGAGAGTTCAGTGCAAGATGTCCACAGCCAACAGTGGACATCCTAGCGCCACACGTCTACCTGCATCTTCTATGGAAGTCTAAAATCTGACCTCAGGACCTCATGTTAGTGTAGCAAGTACTCTTATTCACCGAGTCATCTCTACCAACTGAAATTTTGTACTTTTAATAGATATACATAAGCTTTGTGCTTGATGTTCAATGGAAAAATACATAGTCCCACGACTGCCGCACTTTACATAGCAAACCAACTTCTGGCCCATAAGTCTATATATGGTTATTACTTGGAAGCAAGAACCTCTACTACAAATGAAATTTAGCATATTTGATATTATGACAACTGGGCCTAAGGTTCTGGAAAGAGGATGACTATCTCAAAAGTCCAGTTGAGAAAAGTAATTCCCTAAAAGGATGACATTCATGCAAGGTCATAAACAGATAATATTCATTGCAGCTTTAGCTGCATGTACTGATAAATAACATGGGACCTCTGTGATCTTAGTACTAAAACATTTCAAAAGTCACAGACAGCTGTCTTCCCTCTGGAGATTAAAACGTGCACAGGGCATCTGGCTTTGCAGAGCTCCCCGGGCTATTTTTGGTGCATCTGGAGTAGAGAGCCACCTTTTTAGACCAGCACCATGCTTCTCAAGCTTGAGTGGGTACCTGGTAACCCAATTAACATCCAGACAATGAGTCAGGCAGCCTGGAGTAGTTCTTGGAAGTCTGTATCTCTAACAAGCCCCAAGTGATAGCAGTGTTCATTTCTGTAAAGCATCCTGTGAAGAGCAGTGAGGCTGTAGTGCAGTGGTTCTCAACCTCCCCTTTAATACAGTTCCTGACATTGTGGTGAGCCTAAACATAAAATTATTTTGTTGCTACTTCATAACTGTAACTTGCTACCATTATGAATCATAATGTAAATATTTGATATGCAGCCCTCAAAAGGGTCGTGACCCTTGGGGTCAATAGACTGCTTGATCTGAAAAGTATCCCAACTAATTCTGCTCCCACATGCTCCTGTCTATGGGATTTAGCAGTTTTAGGGTCTTCAGTGCAGCATGTAGTCCTGTTGCTAGACTGATGAACTTGCCCCTCGTCAGAGCTGCCTGATCTCCCGGTATAGAGGCACCAGGTGCAGGCTTCTCAGTGAGGCTGGAAAATACTAAAGCCTGAGAAAATGAAAGGCTCCCAAATTAAAACTATGAAATAAAAACCAAGATATGATGAACTACGTGCTCACAGGATATAATTTCATTGATTGTCCAATTTAATATATATCTAATTTTTACTAAGTTAAAAATGATAGGTTACCTCTTAGAACTTTTTAAGAATTCTCAAACCAGTTCAAATGCTGATAAACAGAATTTTTTCCTTGGCGAAGGCTATGTAATATGGATCTGTTTAGTGTGTTTAATATGATAGAAGACCCTGAAGCAAGACTTCTCAAGGCTAGAAGGCCCTTAGAAAGGGTCTACTTCACACGCTCGCCATTTATGTGTCCCAGTTCATTACAGGGGCTTGAACTCAGCACCGAGCCACAGCTTACCAGCACAAAAGCCCCCATGCCAGTTAACGGAATTCATATTTACTTGTTCCATTGTGCTTAGTATTGTGCAGTTGAAGGCATTTCTTTAATTGTTCCCAGTTAATTTAAAGCCACATGGTGCCTCTGGCTTGATTCTTTTCTTTGTTTCTGAACATGGGACTTTTTTTTTTTTTTTTTTTTTTTTTTTTTTTTGTATATTCCAAATGCTTCAACCTCAATAGCTGAGAAAAGTTTGAAATTTGCTACCAGAACAGCCAGATGATCGACTCTGCCACAAACAATGTGGGTGCAAGAGTTGCTTTGACAATGCCAATCTCCACGGGCAGAAAATGATGAGAACTGAGCCACAGGGAATAAAGTCTACAGCTTCCGGTGTTCCAGTTGTCCCCTCATTCTGTGATGAGGAGTTATCTCCAATCAACTCGATTCCCTAGTCTCTTGCTTCCTCACTCCATTGGAAACTTACATCTTGGAATCTGTTCTTTCAAATGTGACTAGGACTGGGATCTGCTCAAGCAGAAGCCATGTCCAGTAACCACGGGCAGACTGAGAAATACCCTGTAGGAACTACAGAGTAGAGAAACTTGGCTATCAACAATGTTCTCCCACCCCCTGCCCCCCAAGGCAGGGTGCCACTATGTAGCACTGACTCATCCGGAACTCACTATGTAGACTAGCCTTAAACTCATAGACATCTGAATACCTCTGCCTTCCAAGAACTGGAATTAAAGGTGTGCACCACCATGCCCAGCAAATGTCGATGCTTATATGTTAAAAAAAACTAAGAAAACAAACCTGGAATATAACTTCCCTCTAACTTGGAGTATTAATTGGGGACAGCATAAATCAAGAGGAAGATGCTTAGGGAAGATGAAAATCATGAACAGTCAACAGGGAAATTAAAATTAATTAATTTAAGGTGGGAGGAGTTCTAAAACTCCAGAAAGCATGAGAACTATCTAAGGGACAAACAGACACCAGGCCACATCACCACCTGTGGCCTGGTGGGAAAGGACTGTGGCCGAGATAGGTGATTCTGGTTCATAGGACCATCTTCTCTTGACTCCAGGATTGGTGTTACAGACAGAAGACAGAAGGTTGACAAGTTAGAGTTCAATTATATGTAGGGAATTTGGTCCTATTTGTGCTTGACCTAGCCTAACGTGAATGACTGTAGCCTTGTCTCTGTGTTTGAACTCATGCTGTGTAAGAATTGTAGATCAGACTGAAATTAGTCCAGCAGAGCTCACATAAGAGGAGGAGTCACACCATATCAGGAAACCAGCAAAAGGAGTGGGGAAGGCAAAGGGAAGCAGGAAGCTCTCTTGAGGAACTACAAGGAACTATAGCATCAGTTTTGACTCTAATTTTAACCTACTCAGCCCAAATCTTAACAAACCATTTCCTTCACATACCCAGTTTCCCTACAAACTGCTCACAGTCCTGGCATGGTGGTGCACACCTTTAATCTCAGCATTCAGGAGGCAGAGGCAGGCAGATACTGTGAGTTTGAGGTCAGCCTGGTCTACAAACAGAGTTCCAGGACAGCCAGGGCTACAAAAAGAAACCCTGTCTCAAAACCCCCAAGAACCAACCAACCAACCAACTAAACTGCTTATGACTCACTAAGATATGCAGTGTGCAAGTGTATCTTGCATAAATATTTGCAGTAACTATTTAAATCTGTTTAATATTATTAATATTACTAATAATAGTAAACTATATATTAACAAAGAGTTTTGATGAAAAATCAGTGTCTTAGTCCTCTCTCTCACTAACTATACTTTAAGGACAACCACACTTGATAAAAACAGAAAAATAATAGTTGTGTCAGTGGATGCTTGGCACACTCCCAAGGGAATCACCTAACCCTACCTTCATTCCTATGGTCGTGGAAAAGCTGCCAGTGCTCTAGTTGGCTTCAGTCAGCGTGTTCTAAGTGTGGACAGCTTTCTTGTTCTTAGGGAAGAAGTCTTCATACAAAAATATTGTACATTGAGCTCAACAGTATACTTTCATGATAGACTTATTCAGGTATAGAGAGGTCAGGGTGGGTACACCCAGCATAATGCATCAGTATCACGAACCCACAAACTTTCAAACCCACAAACATTGTTCCTTTAATTGGCCATCTTCCTTAACGTAACCAACACTTAACATATTGAGAGCATTCCTATTAGTCCATCCACAGGCTAGACTACTCCACATATTAAAACAATTCCCATTCTCCTAACTCTTTCTGGAGATAGTAAAAAAAAATTTTTTTTTTGTTACCATTTATAGCAAAACTCTTCAAAAGATCTGCCTGTAATTACTGTTTTCAGTCCTTCACCAGGCTCCGCTCTTGAATTCACCCTCTTCTGGCTTTTATTTCCACCGCTAGAGGAAAACAGCACTTGTCAAGGTCACTAGCACTGACAGCAGTGCTGGCTCCCAGAGGTAATTGCTGGTCCACATTTCTAGCTATACTTCCTTGAAGTATTTTCTTCTCAGGGTGTCGGGCCCCTAGCTGTCATCTTGCCTCAGTGGTCTCTCTGCATTGGCTCACTGCCTGACCTCTGAATGATGGCATGCCCCAGCCTCAGTCTTAAGGCATTTTGTGTTTTCAGTGCATACATTTTCTTCCTGGGAGCTCTCATTCCATTCCCCGGCCTCAGATCCCAACCATGGCTTCCCTGCCAGAAAGTGACAGCTCTAGCCCTAGCTTCTTCCCTTCGGTTCACCTACTTCCTCTCTTTCATCACCACTTGGATATCTAATAGCATCTTGTTTATTTGTTTCCTGTAACATTTCACTCTGTACTTCAGATTACCTGGAAGTCACTCTGTGGTTCAGGCTCATCTTACACTTGAGGCTTTTCTCCTGTTCTAGTACCCCGAGTACTGGAGTGACAAGCATCACACTGGGACACTAACAGCACTTACACTTACATTTGTCACAGACTTCTTCCCTCCCTCACTCTGTGGGTGCCTACTTTCCCCATATCTGCAAATTAACAGACTGATGTGGTCCTTTTTTTTCAGGCCCCAAATCTAAGGACCATCAGTCCCTCTCTCCTCTCTGATCACAGGGCCTTTTGCATAGGTTATCTCTACAGGTACTCATACTTTTTCTTTGTTGTTCGCCCACTGCGGTGGTTTGAATAGGTATGACCCCCATAGACTCCTGTGTTTGAATGTGTGGCCTGGATGGAGGAAGTGTGTCACCGTGGGGGTGGACTTTGAGGTCTCCTATGCTCAAGCTATGCCTAGTGTGGCACATGGTCTCTTCTGCTGCCTGCAGATCAAGATGTAGAAGTCTCACCACCTTCTCCAGCATCATGTCTGACTGTATGCTGCCATGTTTCCTGCCATGATGATAAGTGGACTGAGCCTCTGAAACTGTAAGCCAGCCCCAATTAAATGCTTTCCTTTATAGGAGTTGCTGTGGTCATGACGTCTCTTCACAGCAATACAACTCCAAGTAAGACATCCATTAGCACTTACATTAGCTTTAGCTCAAGTTTCACTCTTTTATGGAAGTCCCTGTTAGTTCAGTCCATAACAAAGGTAAGTCTCTTCAAAATTATCCCTACCACCTGAGTTCTTTATATTTTTAGCACTGGAAAAAAATATCTACAGTATAAATAGATAAATGATATCCGTTTAAATGAATTAGTTATTTGTGCTTCCTTCACATAGAGTGAGTGAGCAAGTCAGTCAGTGAAATACACACACACACACACACACACACACACACACACACACGGGGTGGGGGGAGAGAGAGAGAGAGAGAGAGAGAGAGAGAGAGAGAGAGAGAGAGAGAGAGAGAGAGAGAGAGAGGATTCTCTCTGTATTTCTCTTTGAAATTTAAGGTGGTTTTTATGCTGTGTCTGAAGCCAACATACACATAAGACAAACAAAACAAGATCTGAGATGGCAAGTGAAGAGCCCAACTCTCCTCAACAGACAAGTACAATGTAAGATTTATCTCCTAGAAACAATACATAAAGCCATGACTTCATTTTTATTCCTATTTCACTATGGGCATGGGAAGGTGGTAGAGAGAAACTTCTCTCGATGTGTCCTGTATTTTTGGTACCTAGTTTTTAGCATCCTTCTGCTCTTTTGTTCTTGGATGGAGGAGTGGTTATCTTCTCCAGAAACATCTGCCAGGGACCTACAGAGTCCTGTGCAAGATGGAAGGCAAATTTCCTGTCCTAGTGCAACTGAGACCTGGTGTAGCTGCTGTATTTCAAAATGTACATACAAGTACGGATTTTAAAAAACACCATACAAGGCACCTGGCATCTGGACACAGCTTTTGGGGGACACCATATAAAGGAGAAACGTGATAATACTAAGGCAACACAGCTAAGGGGGACAGTTAAAGGTGTTCGATTCATTTGGAAACAGGAATAAAGAATGAACATGTAAAAGACTTAATTTTGGGATAGGCTATTTGGCTGTGTTCACGGGAAGGAGAATGATGACTTCTCAGCTAACAAAAGTGGGAACATGGGTTAAAATATGTCTTTCCGAGGCCTCAGTCAAGTGTCTGTCTAAGAAAGGTAGCAGCAAGGAAGAGGAGATGGGAGCTCTGAAGACATGGGTGCTCTTATCACCCAATTTAACCATTAGCAAAGTCCAACACTTTCCATGTACACACTTTAAAATATTTTCAGTAATTTGAACATCTTTCAGAAACCATCCTGCCTTGCCTCCTTCCTCTTTCCACACCTCCCTCCCTCCCAGCAGAGTTTTGCTGTGGAGCCCAGGTTGACATTGCCTTCTTGCCTTTAGCTTCCCGAGGACTACAGGTGTGCACCACCATACCCAGCTCAGAAACATACTTTTCTATCAATGTTATTTAGGTTAATACTAAATAAAAATAATCTAGGGTATATTTATGGACTGAGTCCTATTTATAAAGCAAGACCCATCACATATGGTTACCTAACTTGAAAAGGAAGTGGCTACTGCCACTGAGAGGAACACAGAGGAGGATGAGACAGAAGGGAGCACACGGAAACAGTCTGTCCCAACCTGGAGTCCTGTGCAGTAGGGAGGGTGAGTGTGTAGCTATTAACCATTGTCATGGAGAAACAGGTCCGGGTTGCTACCAGCACCAGCCTAGGTGACAATAGGGCATCGCTGTGGTCGGCAAGGGCTTGGGTTTACTATGGGAGAAATCTTCACTTTAAATATACTGCACACACCTCATCTCTGCCCACAGTTGTTCTTACTTGGTTAACACTGCCAATGAAAATCTTAAACATTGTGTGTACATTAAAGTAGCATATGCACTTTAAGCTACTAATGTGACCACGAAAACCTCTGAATGTAGGGGTCTTGAGGTGGGATGGACAGAGGATTTAGTATCAAAGAGCCATACTGTTGTCATGGTTTCCAGCAAGCTCAAGCACAGAGCCTGTGTACCTAAGGAAGAAAATGTTAAATTTATTTTCAGTTTGATGGTCTGCCACTGAAACTTTTAATTGAAGCCAAATGCTGCTCTGCACATGGGGCAAGCAGAACAACCAAAGTGTGTGTGTGTATGGGGGTGCTCTGTGATGCTGCTGCTACTGACAGCCTGGACTCCTTCCTGCTTGGCTCCCCAGATCATTTCATCTAACCTTTCCAGGTACCCTGAATCTTTGGTAATTTAGGGCGAAGACACCAGCAAGAGCTCCAATTTATCAAAGCATTCAGACATCCAGAGAAGCAGACGCTTGATTCTTTCACAGATATCAAAATACATATGCCGAATTCTAAAGAGAGTGATTTCACTAGTCTCAATTAGTCTTCAAAGTGGAGAAGCTGCTCAGTGCTTATGTAAAATATAATATGCCACAAGACACTATTTGTTACTTTACAAGTTTTTAACACATCATTTTTAACACCTCCAAGTCTAAAAATGCATCCTGAAAGAGAAGCCATATTAAGCATATCTCATAAAAACTGAATCCTGCATTCCAGGAGCTCTCACTATCACCGTACCTGCACATCTGAGGGGGCAGATGGTGACCCTGGCCTCACATCTGAGGGGGCAGATGGTGACCCTGGCCTAGGGTGAGTATGCAGAAAATCCCACCCTCACCCTAGGCATGTGGGTGTTGGCAGATGGAGAATGGTGGATGGCAAGAGGGTTTTAATGAAATGAACTAAGCATCAATTTCTAAAGTGGAGACGAAGACCCTGTTCTAAAGTTCACCTTCATTGTCCTCTGAGCCTATGGAGACAGGAAGCTGAGAGAGCAGCTAAGTCCATGGCCTTGAGCTTTATAGGAGCAGAGTAATACCTGCCAATTCTCACCAGGTCCAAGGCTCCTGTCTTGGCTCTTGTCCCTCTCAAATGCTTAAGATTACAGGGTGAACCACCACCCTGTTATACTACTTAATTTTTTTTTTTTTTTTTTTTTAATTTTGAGGCAGGGGTTTCTCTGTATCACCCTGGCTGTCCTGGAACTTGCTCTCCAGAGCAGACTGGCTTCGAACTCATAGAAATACCACCGCCTCTGTCTCCCAAAGTGCTGGGATTAAAAGTGTGTTCCAGCACGCTGGGCTATACAGTTTGATCCTTAAAAGACAATAGTTTAGTTATATTAAATAACAATTCAAAACAATAGTTAGATATTGTTTAAAAAAGATTGAAAAGTTGATTTGGTAGAGGAAAAAACGCATTAGAATGTGGAGGTTTTACCTTGTGATGAAACTACAAAGAACATTCTAGACCATCCTTTTCCCTTGCAAGTCGAGATGCAATTATCAACTGAAAAGTCTTACTTGTTGGCAACCAGGCGCATGACAGTCCAGTCCTTGGGGAACATCTCTGGGCGTATCAATATTCGGAATACAGTAAAAATCTGCAGCAGGAAATCCTTGCATAAAGAAGAGAGATGGTTTTATTGATTTGTCATAATTGTCAACATAAGGACAGAACGCAGTGTTGTTGCCATTATCGAAGCACCTGCAGAGAAGGGAGTCCGACTGCAGACACCTACCAGGAGAAGGGATCTTACATTCTGACCAGCCCCACCTCCCTGCCCAACCTGACTGCTCACTCATCTGTCTCCTTGTCTAGAAGAGGGGAAATCATTTTCTTACTGATCTTTACAAACTCTGCAAATGCAGGTCCTGGAGACAATATGGGAACCTGTCCAGAAGGTAAGCAGACAAACGTTCCCTTTCTTCCAGTACAGTGTCCTAAGTATCAGAACTTTCCAACCCAGGAGCATAATCGATTGTGTCAGCTCAGCTAATGGTTGTTGACATTTGGAAGGTTATTTTCATCAGAGGATCTTATACAACAAGCTGTGTTTTTAGAAGATGTTTTTGAGGTGCAGAACTAAGAGGATGGGTGCGACTTTAGGGAGTCAAAGTAAGCCTTCCTTCATGCATCACACAGAACTCCAGGGATACTATGTGCTGAGGTGGGCCAGCGACAAGCGCTTACCGGCTACAAGAGCACCAAGACACTCTCCACAGAGACACCAGGCAGAGGGCAGCAGCGGTTAGTACCTGACAGCCTAGAAAGGTCCTAGTGCTCCTATGTGTTTTGCTTTTTTGCTCTCTTTTATTTATTTTAATTTATGAGGTTTTTGTTTAGAACTGGAGAAATGGCTTGGCAGTTAATCACTGCTTTTGAGGAGGACTTGAGCTCACTTCCCAGCACCCACATTGTGTGGCTCACAGTTGCCTGAAACTCCAACTCCAGAGGATGTAATATCCTCTTGCTGCTTCTGTGAGTAACTGCACACACATAAGTCTTTAAAAAGGTTAAAGATTTTTGTTTGAAAGTGACAGAATTGCAAGTTTTTGCCATGTACATGCTACTTGCAACACACACACTGCAAAACACACACACACACACACACACACACACACACACACTGGAAGTCCAGTTAATTAGCAAGTGCTTTGCTCTACATAGTTATCATCTTTTGGGTGAGAACACTTACTCTTCTGACACGAAGTTGTTGTCAGACATTTGGTTATCAGTTTCCAGACATGGAAGTAGCACTTCTTTAAGTGTTACAAGAGAGAAGACCCAAGACATGCTAGCACATGATACTTAAAGGAAGGGAAAGAGGGAACTTACCACTTGTCATAAAAGAACTGGAGTTTTCTACTAAAAAGAAAGACTCGCTCAACCAGGTCTAGCTTATATTTATCAACCAGCAAACCTGAAAGCTTTATTTTGTGTAACCTTAAGCGATTCTAGGAAAATATATTTCTCTAACAATCTGATAGAAGGCAAAAGTGTGGGGTTCAGAAATAAAAGGCAACTCAAAATACAAGACTTGTATTTACAAATCTAGTAACACATCATGCTAAACAAGTAAGCTGCCTGCATAAAAGATTATGACTGTCACTCATATCAACAGAAGACTGTTAAAAACTGAGAACCATGTGGTAGCTTTTGTGTGTGTGTGTGTGTGTGTGTGTGTGTGTGTGTGTGTGTGTGTGTGTGTGTTTCTTTTTACACATTCTAACAGCTTCAATCAAGCCCACAAATATTTTGACAAGAATCTATTTCAGTTTCCTTGGCATTGACACACATATGTTGATCTATAGCATGTGGAAACATTCCCACTAGGTCACCTGTGCTTAAGGGGGCATGAAGATCCTGTGCCTGTCTGCAGAGGCACTAGGAGGACATGTTGTCCCTAAGTCATTCTACTGCAGGCTACATCATTTGGAGAGCTGGGAATGTGGCTTAGTGGAAGAGTGAGGATTGAACAGATATGCGGCCCTGTTTTTACATTAGGTCACTAGCATAGTAACTGTATGGGGTTCTTTTAAAAGGACTTCTCAACATTATTTTAATAGTTTTCCAGCTGATTCCCTTTCCCCCCTTTTTTAGATACTATTTTATTCTCAGTGTAAGATAGCTTTAGGATGAAAGGAGGTAAAATGATATTTTAAGCTGATGAAGTCAGAAAGCATGCCGGTTCAGAAATTCTAATATCTGATAGACCTCAAGAAAATATTAGAAGAGGTAAAGTCACTATATATTCAAAAGTCTAAGAGGATATTATAATTGTAAACATATGTACACTAACATTAGTGCAGTTAATTTTGTAAAAAAAAAAAAACACTGCTGTGTGTAAAAAAAAATTGACTGCAACACAATAACAGTGGGTGATCTAAATACCCCTCCCACCAACAAACAAGTAACAAGCAAAAATAAGTGAAGAAGCATCCGAGTTAAATGGCATCATGAAGCAAATGGACAAAAGAGACGTCTACAGTATGTCCCACCTAAATACTGCAAAGCACACATTCTTCTGCACAGTCCATGAGACTTTCTCTAAAATAGGCCACACTTGAGTACACAAAGCAAGTCTTAACAAATAAATGAAAAGTTAAATAGTTCTTGTATTCTACCTGATCACAACTGGAATAAAACTAAAAATCAACAAGAATATGGAATATACACAGACTCATGGAAACTGAACACTCTGTTGAATGATGAATGAATTGTTGAAATCAGGAGGAAAACTTTAAACCTCCTAAGATCAAATAAAATGAAAACATAAAATACCAGAACTCATGAAATAGCAATTCTAATCCTATTTACAAATGGCAATATCCTGTGCTTAAAAGATCCTAAAGATGTCATCAGAAAACACTTAGTTCTAATGAACATGTTCAGCAAGGTAGTAACATACAAAAGTCAACATTTAATAATACCATAAGCTTTTCTGAATGCCAGTATCCAGTTGATTCTTTTGGGTTTCTGAGACATGAATATACATTATTCTTGAGAAGAGGATTTTGCTTTTATCTTTCAAAGGTTTCCTATCTTATGAAACAAAACTCATGTAAGTGGGGAGTCCAGTTGAGTTTCATAGTCCACAAGATTTAAAAAAAAAAAAAAGGCCGGGTGTGGTATGGCACACCTTTAATCCCAGCACTCCAGGAGGTGGAGGCAGGCAGAGCTCTGTGAGTTCGAGGCCAGCCTGGTCTACAAAACCAGTCCAAGACAGCCAAGGCTATACAGAGAAACTCTGTCTTGAAAACAAACAAACAAACAAATAGTTTTTTAAAAAAGTTCTGAACTTTCATCTTTTAACCATACAACTTTGTCAGCATTGGCAACTGGAGGCAACACAGTTGGAGGCATCAGGTATGCGTGTGGCGTGGGGTGGTGGGGTGGGGTGAGCCCAGGCTGCTGTCTGCACAACTGTCAGAAGGTGGAGGAGGAGGGCAAGCTTCTATCTTGGGGATAGCAGCTTCATCTTTTCCTTTTCAGTGCAGGTGTCAAAGGGAAGATTATTCCAGAGGCAGGAGTGGGTTATATCAACTGGCTCTGTGTCTTCCCATTTACCTGTTTATCTCATAGAATAAAAAGCAACAGCCACAGGTGACAAGCCTAGGTATTGATATAAATCCCCCCAACACACACACTGAGGAAACTTTTTAGGTCTTCAAGTAGCCTTTTAAGGTACCCAGCTAATTGTCATTTACATTTCTGGGACACATTTATTTAAAGAAAAAAATAGGGAGAATCAGAAAAACCTAGATTTAAATTCTGGCTCAGCAATTAAATAAATAGCTCAACAGCTTTGGGAATGTATTTAGTCTCTGAGGAATTAAGCTCTCGTCCTTGGACAACTGGAGGGCTTTGGGGTCCCCTGCAGCTAGAGGGGTTTTGAAAAACATCACTATATCTACTTATCTACTCATATATTATCCTGCTATTTTTCTTTTTTTCTAAACTGCAGTCCAATGCTTCCTTTGATTACAGGGCACATTCCATTGTGGCCCAGAGACACAGTGTAGTTCAGCCAGCATTTGCCTACTGCCCTTTGAGAGATCGCTGTTCATAATAAGCTCCTGTACTGTAAAGTGCAGGATCCAAGTGCTGGCTTTCCTGTGTTTTTCTCTTTCCTACCCTAGAAACTATTGCTTCCTGGCCTATTCTAGACTTCTCAGCTCTATCCCTTTCCCTATGTGTGTGCTTTTGTGGAGGTAGACACCAGCATTCTGTACATGCAACTTATGCATTCTTTTTATTCTGCTAAAAGGAGCAATTCTGTATCCAGTGTTCTTTATTTGGATAACACCAGGAACAAGCGGTTCACGGCACCATTTGAGAACCGGCATCCTGGCAGAACTGTTTTGATATGTATCTGGCTGTGTGATACACACAACATGGTAACTATACCACTGTCGCTCTTCAGGGTAGGGCCCAAAGCAAAAGAGAAACTGGAAAGTCCTGTTTGGGAAATTATTTATTTCTGTAGCCTTAGAGGTTCAGGCAAGAAAGACTTTAGTAAAAATCTTCCAAAACAAGAAAAGGCCCGTGTTCAAACCAGAAGGAAGGCAAGGAAGGCTGTGATCTGAAATTTTTTCTTCATCTGCTCACTGAGAAACACTGGGTCCTTTACTGTGTTCCCAGCACTGTGTTAGGTGCCAACACCCTGCTTAGGTAAAACACTTTTCATTAGCTACTGAAATAGAAGGATTTAAGAAGTACTTGTGACAAGGAACTTAAGTGCAACACATTCTTGCGGCAATGCCTTGTAAAAATCTCTCTTGTATTTTAAGAGACTGGAACTTCTGTTGGATGTCACAGACAAAATTAATAATATACCTTGAGGTCACTTAAGACTGCCAGCCTACTGTGTCCTCAGACTATTTGTTCATTTGTTCAATGTGCCTTTAAGAGAATAGTGTAAGAACAGCCTCACTTGTCTCAGATTCACCAGGTAATGAATGCCTACAACGTAAGCTAATACATAGCTGTCATCTTAAATTATGTGCTCTCTCATGCCCCTGAAACATGAGCAATGCATATGTGTGTGATGTCATGATCACTTGATGAAGACAGCAAATTGGCAGAAATAAACCTTATAAAAATGAACATCCACCATAAATGGTAGGTGCAACATATGACTGTTTTTTGATAATACTTTGTTTGTAATATGCCAGTTGGGGTCAGCTGGAGTAGGGCACTTCATCTCTTGTCAAACTCTGTTAAAGATTTCTTTATAGTACCCCTCATCCCTTCCCCACATGATGCTTTCTGTGCTACCCAATAAGAGACCGAGTAAAGCTGGTTGTTGAGGACAGACACTCAGACATGGATACAAGGACAGGCTTACAGATATCTACTTCAAGTAGGCACAGGTCTAGACTCATACAGCAGGCAGACAAAGTGACAGGAGGGAGTTAAAATCTTGGCTAGGTCTTGGTAAAAAGACAAAAGTGGAAGCACTTTACAGATTTATGTCTTAATGTGACACTGATGCATAATTGGTGACTCTGAGTTTATTATTAATGTATCCAAATGGACACACTTTCTGTTTTCATGGAACTCATGGTTCAGTGATACAGATATATGGATGTTAACTAACAACTAACAACCATGTGGGTGTATGCATGCTCTATGAACGAGGAGAACATGGGGGCCAGGAATGTCACACCGAGGGGGATACCTGCCACAAGCAATACAAGGAGGTATCAGGACTGTAAGGGGCTGGGGCAAAATATGGGTACAAAATAGAAACAGGGATCAATTTAAAGATACATTAGTTAGGATAAAGAACACATACATAAAATCTAGGTAAATAATGATGGGGGAGGGACTGCTCTCTACCTTTCCCATGGTGATGGGTTTGGAGTTTAAGGACAACATGGAAGCATTGAGAGGCTCTGTGCAGAATGTAGAGGATTAGGCTCTGTGTTTATGACACAGTGACATGGTTTCAACTCACATGGCCAATAGACATGGAAAATACAAAACAAAAACAAAAATAAAGACAAAAACTGAACAGCACATTTGTCATTTAGAAGAAGTTTCCAATGTCATATACAGAGTGCTTTGTGTTTAAAGATGGTAGTGTCGTAAGGTGGCACAAAGTAGAAACTGTCTTTTAAAACCAAACTGGAGCAGGAATCCTGAGATCATGAGCACAGAGATACCCTGGCAAGCATCACAGGGCAGGTAGATGACCGAGAGCATGGACAGGCTAGAGACCGCTAAGAATGCATTTCTGTAGTCAGGCATTACTTTACAAATTTGTCACAACTTTTAAATGTGTAAGAGCCCTGATATGGGGTTTGAATTCAATTAAGGGGTATTAGTAACATTTATCATGTTAAAACCTGGACTGTCAAATGGAATCTTGAAGTATATCATACAAAGTATTTCCCAAGTACTCTTTAGTCTTTGAGAATTGCAAAATTATTGTTCTGTAATCAATATATGCAAATTAAGAGAAGCCAAAATAACTGTGTGGGAGAAGATGGCTTGCTAATGCAAGCAGAAACTTGTTAAGAAGAGTCATTTATTAAGCACAGATTTATGTTCTAGGCTCTGTGTTTATGACACAGTGACATGGTTTCAACTCACATGGCCAATAGACATGAAAAATACAAAACAAAAACAAAAATAAAGACAAAAGACAAAAACTGAACAGCACATTAGACAGGATGGACCACCTCTTGTAAAGACCTCACCATAGAGCAGGCATTTCAGATGGGAAGGAAACAACAGCAACAAAACTTCAAAACTATGCAGAGGAATTATAGATGCTATACATGATTTGCTAGAAATGAGCAATTTATCAGCCTGGGATGTGTTCTGAAGTGGGTGCGGGCTATGGTTGAAAGGTAGGGGGGACACTGTGATGAAGACACTGGACTTGGTCCAGTAGTAACAGGAAATTGCTAGTATATATAAATTTGGATTAAGGCAATTTTGGTGGGAGAGTCACCTATGATCTCCATATTTAGGAGGCTTTGGAAAGAGGACCATGAGATAAGCATGGTCTAGGGTACCTAGCAAGTTCCAGGCCAAGCTGAGCTGAGTTCTAGGCTGGCATTGGCTACATGACAAGATCCTGCCACAAGAAACAAAATAGATTGGATATAGGTTAGATCTGATCTGTTCTGAAAGCTAGTGTGTAGATGATGGAAAGTTCCAGAATATGTATAATTCCATGCCTACATCAAGTTCCCTGTGGCTCATTATGAAAGCTTATAATCAACAAAGATGATTTCAGTGCTATATATGAAATGTCAAGGATATGGACAAAACTTTAGCCCCCAGTGCAAGGTGGGTGTATAATAGAACACTACTGACTGCAGAAAGAAAAAAACTTAATCACTACCTAGCCACTACCTTTTGTTCATTTTTTAAAAAATATAATATTCTACTGATGAAAAAAATTAAACAATATAGGCTACCAGCCTTAGGCTTCTGTTCCCTCCCACACACTTGTGCTCTGACACTGTGCCTCATGCCACTCACACACAAGTAGCTGAGGACCAAGAAGAAATGGCATCTGTTCAAAAAGCCAGGAGCCACTTCAACAATAGCCCTACAGGCATCCAGCTTCCTTAAGCACAAATGGAGCTGAAACACTATTAGTCTCAGTTGTTACTTGAGAACTGCACACTTCTATAATTCAGTTTCCTTTGGAGAGCTGTTTGGGAAAAGCTAAGACAAATCTTTCTCTGAACGGGCAAGAAGAATGGGAAGAGAAGGGACACACGGAATAAAGAATAGTAAAACTATCCATTTGAAATCTAAGCCCATAATTTGTCATTATCAATATCAAATGTGTATATCCTAAGACTCGGCAATATGAACCAAAATAAACGTATTTCTCAATTATCCCATCTCAGGCATTCTGTTACAGCAATGGAGAATGGAAGCCAAGTATTGTTTACTTCTTTTTAAAACTGATGAGTTATTTGGAATTTTAGCATACAATCCAACATTGGCATATTTTTTCATTAAATTGCACCATATTTGGCACTTGCCCTATAGCTACTTTGTCAAATTTCAAACCTAAATGTAGAACCAGGAACATCTAATAATCCTCCCTTTACTAACTAGAAATACTTTATTACACTTAGAGAGGTGAAAAATGAAATTTGCAGTAACTTGAAGGCAAAGGCTGGTTTATTGAAACTCAGGGAAACACTGTGCTTAGGTATCTGAGCAAGGAGCTAAGGACATTCATGGGATACCTTAGCTTTCCCAATTAACATGGAGGCTGAAGCAAATATAATAGCTAAAAAGGGCTCAGCCACATGCGTGGCTCGAGGATAGAGCGTGAGAACTGTTCCCCAACTGTTGGCCATTATTGTTTACAGAAACCACATTAATTGGCTAAAAGGTGAAAAGTTCATGTGATCTGAAGAGAAGCCTGAGTGTTCACACTCACTTATAACAATAATGCATGTTTGTATGTGTGTATTCAATAAAACTTTATTTGACCAGATTTGAACAAGAGCTGCATCTGTCAATCCCTAGAAACATTTAGACTTCCGAAGGTTGTATCTGGCTCATTGTCGTACTTCTTCCTGCTGTGGTTACACAAATGTAACAGTAGATTTATCTATTCCTAATATGTAGTTATTTGATTATCTTTGATATCCTTTCTGTCCAGCCAATGCACTCAGTAAATGTTTATTAAATCAAATACTTGACATATGTAATACAATAATAGAGTCCTACCTCATGCATTCCTTTTGAGAAGGAAATGAATTAGTATTAATCATTTACACAAATGGTGGTTGCTTCATATTCAAGTCTACGTACAGTGTTTATAGTTAGAGATCTTCAGGTATCAAAACCTAAGAGGGCTCTAAAATGCTTCAGTCTTACAACCTATTTGGCACCAAAAAAATCTCCCCTGAATTATTTATTCCTCTAGAGGAAATGCTGCATTCTACTGAAGATCTTACTGGAGGGTTACAGGATAGCACACAGTATTATGCACCACATCAGCTTTCTGAAGTTATAAAATTCCGATTCCCAAAAGACATCGATGCTAAAGGCTTTAGATAAGGAATCACAGATCAATGTTCTCACCTTTGGAAAATATTGCAAATTAGCTTTGAAGGACTTAACTAAGGCTACCTCAGCTTGGTACAAAATTGAGCACTGTTAAATTGGCCTACTAAACAGAGATATCTGGATCTTGAATATGTAGATTAAAATCAGATTATTAGCCTTTTGTAAATCAAATCAATTAAAAATGAGGTAAATGGAGAAAATGCAAAGTAGAGGTCATTGATTGCATTTTCTCCATTTACCTCATTTTTAATCTTATACTAGGAAAGATGAGCCTCCCTCATTCTTTTCCCATCCTCTAACTTCTCAGGGCATCTTGTGGGCTAGCATCTCACTACTTTGTCTTTAGTATCTCTCTCTACCAGCTCTAATTATTAAACATCTTTCTAAGTACCTCATCTCTAAATATTCTTCTGATATCCAACCTCTCTTTCAGTAGCCACTTGCTTTATTCTTGATGCAAAGACCTATCCCAGTACATAGTATTTTCATTCTTCAATCCATGACACTATGGTTCCCACTCACACCACTACAGTGGAAGCGCTCATCAGGTTCCCCAGCATCAGTGGGCCTTTTCATGATTCACCATTCCTTGCTCCCTAATACTTCTGCCTCTAGGCAGACCCTCTTAACTCTGCACACTCCTTGATAATTAGTTACTCCTGTAATAACAATTATTTATAGGCTGATAGTTCACAAATCTATACCTACATCCCAGACTTCTTTCCTAACATTAGACACTGTCTACTAAACATCTTTTTAATCTCCCTTAAGTGACTAAATTCAGGCTAAAACTTGATTCAGTTTGCTCACATTTATTCCTTCTAATTCCCTATTCAGTGAAATGGTACCAACAACCATCCAGTGGCTAGAAAGCCTGGAAAGAATTAACTCTTCCTCTCCTTCCCCCCCCCCTTTTTTTTTAAACTAAAAAAATTAATCACATCCACTTGAGCTGGAGTTACACACTGTTGTGAGCTGCCTGATGTGGCTATTGGGAATTGAACTCAAATCCTTTGGAAGAGCTGTAGGTGTTCTTAACATCTCAGCTACTTCTCTACTCCCTTCTTTTATCTTCAAAAAAAATTAGGGGTTGGAGAGAGCTTTAAGATATTTTTTGATGGGTCATCAACTCCTACCAATTCAAATCTCCAAATTTACAAGGACTCTGCCTCTATGACAATCTCTATTTCAGGCTATTCTAGTATGTTTTCTCTTGCTATGATAAATACCATAGCCAAAAGCAATTTGGAGAGGAAAAGGTTTATTTTAGTTTGCATGCTATAGTCTACCATTGAGGCAAACAACGGCAAGAACTCAAAGTAGGAAATGCAAGCAGAAACCAACAGTGGAACACTTCTTCCTCGCTTCCTCTCTGTGGCCTGTTCAGCCATCTTTCTTATACAGCCCAGGCCTACCTGCTTAGAGATAGCACTACTCACAGTTCACTGGGTCCTCCTATACCAATTAACAACTTTAAAAAATGCCTCAGAGACATTGACCACAGGCCAATCTGACCTAGTCACGTTCTCAACCTAGGCTCTTCTTCTTAGCTGATTCCAGGTTGTATCAAGTTGAAAGTTGAAACTAATTCTGACACATATCACAGTCATTTCTAGCTTAGATTACTATATCAAATACTTTACATAATTCTGTCTCCTGTTTGGACCTTGGATAACCCATTTTCAGTTGTGCAATCAGATAAATGTGATCACAACCTCCTCTTTTAATAGTATTTCAACTTTATTGCTTTATTTAAATTGTACCTTTAAAAATTTACTTGGTTCATAACTAAGAATTATTCATTTGTGTGCTATTTATATTTTTAAAATACTTACTCTCTCATACAATGCATCTCTATAGTAGTTGCCCCCTCAGTCCCTCTCTTGTAGTGAGAATTTGGTTAGTTAAAAAACCCAGTTGTATTATGTGAATATGATTTTGTTTTAATCCCAAGTGTGGGATATGGGGTTGCTTCGGATTGTCCACAGCAGCTGACTATAATGTGTCTGTACCAGCTGCAGATAGTTTAATTCTGGGAACTCTTTTTCCATTTTTCTATTTTATGTGCATTGATGTTTAGCCTGTATATATGCCTGTGTGAAGGTGTCAGATCTTAGAATTACAGACAGTTGTGAGCTGCCATGTGGGTGCTGGGAATTAAACCCTGGTCCTTTGGAAGAGCAGTCAGTGCTCTTAAGTGCTGAGCCATCTCTCATGCCCCCTATTTCTGGGAACTCTTGAGAGGGTATAAATGGGAGAGCCCCAAGAGGGCCTGCAGCAGCTGCTACTATTCCCTGTTGTTCTTAAATCCTGCTACTGTATTGGCTATTGCTGGATTGCTGGATTGCAGGATTACTGGATTGCTGGATTGCTGGATTGCTGGGTTGCTGGATTGCTGGATTGCTGGATTGCTGGATTGCTGGATTGCTGGATTGCTGGATTGCTAGATTGCTGGATATTCTGACAAAGAAGACTAGACTACCCCTAGGAACCCACTGACCTTAATCAGTAAGAAGCAGTCTAAAGAGTTCTACACCCCCTTTCCCCTCTAACCTTTTTCATCTACCTAGAGTTGTGGGGTTTGAAGGGAGTGGGGTGTAGAAGGGTAGTAGATATGAGAACCCAGCTAAAAAATATTCTTACACTTTCCCTGCTACCTCCTCTCTCCCCAATATTCATTCCTTCTCAGTTTCCCTTCAGAAAAGGGCAGGTGTCCCAAAGATATCAAGCAATCATGGCATAACAAGATACTGTAAGACTAGGTACAAACCCTCATATCAAAGTTGGATGAGGCAATCCAGTAAGTTATCTCCCTTTCTAAAAAAATTTATATTTATTTATTATGTATATACTGTGCAGCCTGCATGTACACCTGGCAAGCCAGAAGAGGGCACCAGATGTCATTATAAATGTGAGCCACCATGTGGTTGCTGGGAATTGAACTCAGGACCTTTGGAAGAACAGCCAGTGCTCTTTACCTCTGAGTCATCTCTCCAGCCCCTCTTCCTTCTTAAAACTATCTATGCCCTTAAAATAAAGTCTATATCCACCCCGAGGTCTTTATGTTTTATGGTGTTGTTTCTCAAAGTTTTATGTTCTATTAAACAGAAAAAACATCTATTGCTTGAACACCTAAGGGATGTGACCTCAGAGCAATGAACCAAGCAAAGATTTAAACATCAAGGAATTTAAACCTCACTGGCTGGAGGCTGGGAAAGTCACACAAACAAGTAAAAACAATTTCCAGATTCCAACAAATGTTTAAAGAAATAAAAAAAATACTAATGAGTTATGTGCAATGTCAGGGCACTGGAGTGACATTTCACTCATTTGTTCATTTGGCCATTCATTTTAAAGTGCTGGGAAATAAACCTAGTCCCATTTGAACACTGGGTAAGAGCTCCTCCACTAAGCCATGTCTGCAGTCCAAAGCAGCTGGCTAATTATGAGCATAGCTCAACATCTACACTCAGCCAAAACCTCTCGGAGTTTTCTGTTTCTACTTTATATACTTTGATGAGATGTGATTAAAATCTGAGGCCTTTCCCCAAAATAACAGCGAATAGATACGTTTAAGTAAAAGAAATCTCAAGAGCCAATAGAGAAAAGAAGATCTGTTGAGACAACTGAGAAAAAGCAGAACTTAGTGGGAAGAGGTAAAACAGTTGCCCAATGACCATTCTGAACAGCAATGCGTAAGGACAAGAGAAAGTAAAAGGAGAAAAACGTGGACATCACTTACCCGCAGCTCTTCTTTTGTATTGAAACTATTCAGAAGTTGTTGATAATGTCTATCTGTCATTTGTCGCAACAGGGAAAGAAGACAGGCAACAAATTCTCCCTAAGGAATATAAAAGTCTATATTTTAAAGGAAGGACATAAGAAAACATCAATAACTTAATCTGCACTGTTCTCAAAGAAAACACTTGGCAAAATTGCTATGATCCCAAATTAACCCTGTGATGTCTTCTTAAACGTTGCTAATTTCACATTTCTTTTCTGAATTTACACAATCCCCTTCAACTCATTAGAACACTGGTCTTTTGACTCATGGGGCAAAAGACACCATACAATGCATAATGTTGCCTTCAAATCCCTCTTTAGAAAATGGTTTTAGTTAATAGTCATTCTTTGTATTTGAGCTCTATGTACCTGTCTCCTGTGAAGTCCAATGCTTAAAAATGAAAAAGCTATGTGTACACATTATCATTAGACTTTGAGAATACCATAAATTGCTATAACTTGTATTTTCTAATACACCTTTAACTTGAAACTGTTTTAAATGCGACCATTCTTGTTCAACCAGGAACTTATCTTCTTCTAAACAGAAAAGATATAAAATGATGCAAGAGGAGAAGCAACTGCTGGCTTACTGGATGCACATAGAAGCTCGATTTAATTGGGAGATTGGTCTGAGTATACATGGAAAAGACTATAGTATCACATTAACAGTGGGGATTTAAAGACCTGAGAAGTAGATTTTGCAGCTCAGGCAGTTGGGCTAGTTCAGGCCAATGTCTTTCTGCCAGTTTCCATAAGAACCCATGGAAGTTAATGGTTATATGAGAGAAATCTGAGAGTCGTGTTGGTTCTTTATATCCACAGTCATTTGTGACCCAAAGATATGTCAAACAGTTGCCCCTGGATATTAAGGTAAACAGTCAAGAATCTGTCATATGGGTTATGGTACAGTTTGCATCGGAATTGGCCCCTCCGCCTTAGGCTTCTGTATAGAGTACCTGTGCCAGGGCTAGCCTTCTTAGGAAAATTTTGGGAACAGGGTCTGGCTGGTAGAAACAGGTTGCTAGGGGGCAAGCCTTTGTAGGCTCTGGTCTAGACCCTAGTTCTGTATGATGTGGATAGCCCCCGATGCAAGCTCCCACTGTTATGCAGTCTGAGGCACTTTGCCACCCTTTGTCCATTATGATAGGCTGCATCACTCTGAATCCTGAACTCAAACAAGTCTTTCTTCTTAAAAACTGTGTGTTAGGTATTCTGTGACAATAGTACAAAATCACTAATGCCAACTAGCAGAATCACCTCCTAATTCAACTCCTACCCTGTCAAGGAGCAAAAGAATTCTGGATATTTCATGCATGAGATGGAAAACATAAAGAAAAGGTTACTGTTATTTTAGTGGAAATATGGTTTTGCTATCACAAACTTCAGAGAACTTCAGGTGACATTACAACCATTTTCACCTAAGCCAGGGAGAGCACTTTCCCTGGTAGCCTATCACAGTGACTTTAGTGATCAGTGCAAAAGCCAAACCAAACAACAATAATGAAAACAGTTGCATGATAGGTGCAAGCATCCTGTCTCTGGCTAGATAAGCAGACTGTTTAATTCATCTTATGAGCCAGCCAGAAAACAACTTCCTGCTCTGTCTGCTCTGGTGTTACAATATTAGGCCAAATAAAGGCTTATTTTGTCTACTATCATCTACTTTTAGTTGAATGTGTGTAAGTATTAACACAAGGAAAGAAACAGCAGGTAGGAGAATGTTAGTGCAGCAGAGGTTGTAGAGCACTAACAGAGGACTAGCCAGTACTGTGAGCTGCAGAAACAGCAAAGCAACTGGCTGCTTGGGAGCTAAAGAAGAGGCAGAGCTGAGGGGCAGCTGGCACACTAAGCTGCAAATGCTGAAGAATGGCCTGCTACAATGCTGTAAATAGAGGTAGAGCCTCAAGCCATGCAGCTTCCTCACAGGTGGCAGTGGTGGCTGTGGAGGTGGTGGCCGCAGCAGCAGCAGCAGCAGCAATGGTCCTATCAGCAAAGGGCTGGTCATAGCTTCCTCTTTAGAAGCCATTTCTGTGATAATGGCTATAGCAGTAAGGCAGCCTTAGAAGTCACAAACGTAGCCAAGGGACGCCGAAGAGTACAAACTGCTGTACTAAGCAAGGACAATGTGTGTATTAGACCTAGACTCTCTGTTCAGATCTAGCCAATGGATAGACGATTCTATGTGATTGTGTGGAAAGCAGGGACTAACTTTGACATGAACTCTGGTGTCCCCAATTTGATCACTTCCCCTTGGTGAGGAGGCGTGGAGCGCACACAGAGGAAGGAGAAGCAGGCTATCTGGTTGAAACCTGATAGTCTGCAGTTATATGGTAGGGGAGGAAGTCCCCTTCTGTCAGAGGTCTAGGGGAGGGGAATAGGGTGGAAGAGGGAGGGAGGGTGGAAACAGGAAGATATAAGGGAAGGGATAACAACTAGGATGTAATCTGAATAAATTATAATAAAAAATTGATCTAAAAAAAGGAGTTGAGGGAAGGTAGGAAAGAGTGGCAAGCTGAGGCTGACAGAGAACAGAAGGCTACTAAGAGCCAACAAAGAAAAACTGTAAGCTATGGTTACTGAAAAAGCCCCAGAAAGTTGTCAAGTCTTTACAGCAGAGGGTCTCAGGCACTCCAAGGCCAGAAGCTATAACACTGGATACAGTCAAGGGTTGAGGAATCCAGACTTCCTAGGCATACAGATGAGGCTAAGAGTCCTGCTGCCTAGGACTTGCATAAGAATTCTAATATTTGAGGGTGCTGCCCCCCACTCCTGCGCTACTGCTCCCAACTGTTCGCTGCTGCCACTCTCCCATCAAATGCTGAGGATAAAATGCTGCCAAAGACCAGCAATCGAAGAGCTTCTTCTTAGATGACCATGGTTTCTGTTTAAATGGAGTACAATGATCTCAGTCAGCTGAATAATAAAAGGGGACGAGAAGGTACACTAAATGACTTTTGAATGATGGACATGGTCATTATCTTATTCACTGAAATGGTTCCTAAATAAACATAATATATCAAGTCATATTTTTAAAAAATATAAAGTTTATTCTATTTCAAAATTATTGTAGTGTACATCAATAAAACACTTTTTAAAAGGCATTGCCAACACTACGATTTACAGAAAGACATTATGTACATCACTATACGGTGTATTGTCAAGTTCATTCTTCATTAGGGTCTTGTTGGGTAGACACAGTCAAACATGATAATCTGGTTTCACAGCTAGCAAATGGCAAGGCTTAGATATGAATGTTGATGGTGCTGGTTTGAGAAGACTACTCAGTGGCTTTCTTTCCTACTTTCAGATTGATTTTATTTAGGAAACACAAGTGAACTGAAGGGGCAGGGTTCAATGGTTTTTATGTAAATAGAGAAGAACCTACATAATGCGAAGACTGCTCAGTATATTATGTCTTGGCCTAAAAGGCAGATGAGTTGGTAGAGGTTGAATCAATTTTTCTTCTTGGTTTTTCATATTGTATACAAACTATTTGGACTCATTTGCCACATTATTAATATACTTAAATACTTACTGCAATACATTATATAAATGTTAAAAGGCTTTTAAATTTGAAAAATTATATATCCTAGATAATAATTTTAGTAACAAGAAAAAAAATCAGTGAATAGACCTTCAATAGTTTGTTATGATCTATTTACAAGATAAACTCTTTGAATTCAAACTGTTACCTATGTTGTGCCTGGGATAGACTCACTGCAAATAATTTATCATTATAGCAAATAATTTCTGGCACATTCATGATATACTGTCAATCTCAGCACTTACAATTCACTGTCATTTGCTCACAGAATCTATTTTGGAGTTTCAAGTCCTTGTCCAGAAAATAAGATGCCTGATATTTTACTTCTATCATTTTTTTTATTATAATGTGATTTTCTTTACTTTTAAGATCGTTTAATAATGTTTATATGAATTCTCATAATTTGTTTTAAAAGAATAATAAAAAAATCACTGGCCAAGATTCACTTACTTGACTAATTGCCTATAAAATTCAATAGTCTTCAGTGGCTTGTGTCCATTTTATATACAGAGTACAATGCATACTTCTTTCAATAACTGCCAAGAGTATTTTATATCTACATCAAAATTCTTCAGAAAACTTCTGCCAAACATGTGCCTGGTTTTTTTTCTTCAGGTATTTCCTAGACAATGCTACTTTTAACTTTCTCTAACTACAAACCAATGACAGTACCTGAAGATTTTAGATAGGCATGCTAGAGCATCTGAGGCAGGGCCAATGGTGAGACAAGTCACCCACTACACACGCAACTTAATACAGTCTCATGCAAGGAAACATTTATGCATTGTAGAGAACTCTGGTAGACAGTTAGTTGAGGGTGTGAGACAAATGGTCATTTATGTTGCTTTATGAAATCTGTTATGTATAATTGGGTGTTTTAAAGGAACCAATTACAATGGTACACTTATATTTCTAGCCAGAAAAAAATATTTTATGGTTTAAAAAATAGCTTGTAGAAGAACAAAAAGTACATTTGAGAAAAAAATTGTAAAAATAAAATTACTAACCAAGCTGTAGGGGCATACACCTTTAATCCCAGCACTCAGGAGGCAGAGGCAGGTGGCTATCTGAGTTCATGGCCAGCGCAGTCTACAGAGTAAGTAGCAGGACAGCCAACACTACACAGAGAAACCCTGTCTCAGAAAACCAACCAACCAACTGACAAACACATACCAAACCAAACCAAATAACTACTGTTATCTGGAATTATAATACAGTGGAAGCAGTTCTAATGCTGGGGTTGCTGGGAGGCAGGACACCAGGTGCTGTCACAGAGGCCTGGAAAATACCATTGTGACATGTTTGCAGAAACTGATTTTCTTTACAGATGCACATGCCTGTAAGAACTGCAAGTTGTGCACTGTACACATGCCATGTAGAAACTCCCTGATCATGAAGCCTTTTCTTCATGGGAAGTGTGGAGGTGTTACCTAGATCTTTATAATCAGAGAGAACCACCTTTGTGAGTGATCAAGGTATTTCTTGCAATAGAATTAAGGTATAGACACATGATTTCTTTACATACTCTTACAAAAATTTAACCAAATCTACAAATTAGCTTTATGATAAGAATAATTAATTTTTGTTCTAAAAACAAAACCAAAGGCTTAGAAAATTAATCCCTTTATGAATTTCCTACCATCAATAAAATAGAAAAGAAAAGAATGAATGAAACGAAGTCTGCCTTAGTATCCTAAAACTATGTCTTAGGGCATAAAACCAAAGTTTCCAAGTAACTTGGATGTATTTCATAGAAAATTTCATCTCAAATAATGAGTTTTGCTTTTTATACAGCAAAGTTAACACCCACTAATTTGGAGGCAGTCCCTTAGTCTGATTATCTATCTATCTATCTATCTATCTATCTACCTATCTATTATATAACTATCTATCACCTATCATCGCTCATCTATCTATCATGCATTCTATGGTATGCATGTTGAAGTCAGAGGACACTGTGGGAAATGGTTTTCTCCTTTTACAATGTGGGTCTTACAGATTATACTCAGGTCCTCAGAGAGCATGGATGGGGCTGAACATTTTAGGTCCACCCAGAGTAACACAGAGATCTCCATCCTCGGGTGCCAAGGAGGCCAGAGGAAGCTGCCCTTCCACTCTGTCTTTACATAAGTTATCATCTGCCTTCTTTCTCCATAGCTGAGTGGTATCACTTAAAGCTAGCTAAAAGAGAACGCTTAATGCCCAGGACCATATAATACAAAAACATTTGGATTTCAAGTGAAAATCATTCAAGAATCAAGATTTCAAATCAAATGAAGCCAGACTAGTGACAAGTGTCAATATCAAGAGCAGAAAGGCACTGAGATGATGTGACACATAAAAACCAAGATCAAATGGTTCATGCATGTAAATGTTACAATTGTAGTAGTCTGAGGAAGGATAGGTAGTATTCTTTATGAGTAGATAAAAGTGTTGTTATATATGAAATTAAATCATGATTCACCAAAGGAAAAATTAATACTCTGGACTTCATTAAGATGAGAGATCTACGCTTTTGGAAATACTGTTAGGGGACAGAGAACAAACTACAATGGGAGAAAATACAAAAACAATGCTCACACATGGCAGTGAGAGAATCATTTAGCTAGAAGATGGGGCAGAACATGAAGAGACACTTCTTTTAGGAGGTGATATGGATGGCCAAAATGTAAGTAAAATACATGCAGGGTGACGTCAGTCATCAGGAAAATGGAAGTTAAACCATGGGAGCAACTGGAATGCTCCCAAACCTGACACACACACATAGACACAAAGGAAAAAGTGACATTACATACTGACAAGAATGTTGAGCAATTAGATCATTTGTACTATGTACTGTGGTAATGTAAATGACATTACCATTGGGATCTGAAGCCTGGCAGTTGCTTAGCAAACTAAACAAGTAGCTACCCTATGCTTCAGCAGCCAAATCCCTGGGAATTTCTAGGATTAAAAACTGGAGAATCATGCCCACAGACAATCTAAATAAATGTACATGTTTATACTAGCTTTCTTTATACTATTCAAACTCTGTAAATTAACCCATCAACCTTCATAGGTGAACAGTTAAACACATTGTAGTATATCTGTACCATGATTCCAGATACTCAGTAATGAAAAGGGAAAGAGTGTATGCACAGCAACCTGGAAGAGGCTTCATGGAACTATGCTCACTTTTCAAAAATTAATTTATTCATATTACATCTAAATTGTTATCCCATCCTTTTTATCCTCCCATTCATCCCTCCCTCCTGCTTTCCCCCTACTCCCCTCCCCTATGCCTGTGACTGAGGGGGACTTCCTCCCCCTGTATATGCTCATAGGGTATCAAGTCTCTTCTTGGTGCCCTGTTATCCTTCCTCTGAGTGCCACCAGGTCTCCCCATCAAGGGGATGTGGTCAGAGATGGGGCACCAGAGTTTTTATGAAAGTTAGATCTCACTCTCCACTCAACGGTGGAGAATGTCCTGTCCATCGGCTAGGCCTGGGTAGGGGTTCGAAGTTTACTGCCTATATTTTCCTTGGCTGGTGCCATAGGATTCCAGGACCCAGATCCGTCCATCATAATGTTCTTCTTTTAGGTTTCCAGGACCCTCTGGATCCTTCTATTTCCCCATTCTCCCATGCTTCTCTCACCTAAAGTCCCAATAGGATGTCCTCCCCTCTGACCCACTTTCCTGGTAAGTAAAGTCTTTCATGGGACATACCCCTTGGGCTAGTGTCTCAATATAAGTGAGTATATACCATTTGTCTCTTTTTGCTTCTGGGTGAACTCACTCATTATAATTTCTATTTCAATCCATTTGTACACAAATTTCGGGAATTCCTTGTTTTTAATAGCTGAATAGTATTCCATAGTGTAAATGTACCACAGTTTCTTTGTCCATTCTTCTACCGAGGGACACTTAGGGTGTTTCCATGTTCTGGCTATATGAATAAGGCAGCTATGAACATGGTTGTTCATGGTTTTTTAAAAAAGCCAATCGAAGTCATGTAGTCTAAGATTCTGTACATGTTAACACCCACAAATGACAGAGCTACACAAGGAGAGGAGAGTGGTGGTTGTCTGGACTTAAGGAGGTTAGAGAGATGAAGGAAAGTAGGTTTAGTTGTTATAGCACAACACAAGGCATTCCTGGGGTGATGGAAACATTGGGCATCTTCATCAGGTCAGTATCTATATCCTGTTCTAGAATTCTGCCAGCAGCTACTGTCTATAGAACTAGGTAAAAGATATATGAAATGTTTTTTATATTGATTCTTATATTATTACAAAATAAAAAGTTTAGAAAGTGAAACAATAATAATGAAAACAAAACAAAACCCAGCCAGTCACTCAAGCCTTCAAGCCTATAACAAACTCTAGTGGCTTTAGGCAACACGCCGTGAGCTCACATCACACATCAGGTAACAGCAAGTACATGAAGCACACCTGGAGGGTGGGGATGTGCCATTCCACACACAAGGCTGCATTTGAGCATGGGAAGCTGTAATATACCCTTTTTTAATTTTAAATAAGACTATTCATCTATTACATACATTAGGATTTAAATTCTTTCATTCTATGCATATTAATGTTTTGCCTGAATATGTGTCCATGCACTCATGTGTGCCTGGTGTCCATGGAGGACAAAAGAAGGCATTGGATCCTCTGGGTTCTGAGTTCCAAGAGGCTGCAAGCTGCCAAGTAGGTTCTGAGAATAGAACGTGGGTCCTCTGGGGAAACAGCCAGTGCTCTTAACCATGAGGCCATCTTTCTAGTCCTGCCATCTTTCTCATTTCCTTCCTTCCTTCCTTCCTTCCTTCCTTCCTTCTTCTTTCTTCATCTATATCTATATCTCACTTAAAATCTTAGTTTATTAGGATATTTAACTTTATTTGTAGTGGTGATTTGGATGAAAAATGTCTCCAATAGGCTCATGTATTTGAATACTTGGTCCCCAGCTGTTGTTGCTGTTAGGAGAGAGGGAAGCTATGAAGCTTTTAGAAAGTGGAGCCTGAGTGGAAGAGGTGTGTAACACTGAGGTGGGCTTTGCGAGTTTATAGTCTCACCTCACTTTGAGTTTCTTTTCTCTCACACAGGAAGCAGAGCGAAGGCATAGTATTTACAGAAAGGACCTGTAATGTTAAAAAGAATGCCTTGCTGGGCAGTGGTGGCACATGCCTTCAATCCCAGAACTCAGGAGACAGAGTCAGGTGGACCTCTGATTCAAGGCCAGCCTGGTCTACAGAGTAAGTTCAGGATAGCCAGGGCTACACAGAGAAACTCTGTCAATCCTGTCTTGAAAAACCACATTAAAAAAAAAAAAAGAGGAAGGAAGGAAGGAAGGAAGGAAAGATAATGCCCTGACAACCTTATGAGACAAAGATCCTCCAAAATTACGATTGACTTTGTTTTGTGTTGACCTTCTACAGCTAGTCATGGAGCCTCCTCTTAAGAGTGCTTTGTTTCTCCATTGAGACTCTTTTAAAGAAAACTCATTTTTTTGGAGATGGCCTCTGGGTTAGCAATGGGGGCTGTGTCCACTTGTCCTTTTAGCCCTAGGATTCCCTCTGGTGCAGACCCATGCAGGTCCTGTATAGCTGCCTCAGTCTCTGTGAGTTCAGATGTGCATCAGCTCTGTTGTGTCTAGAAAGCCTTGGTTCCTTGGTGTCCTCCATCACCTCTGGCTCTTGTATTCTTTCTGCTTCCTCTTCCAGAACATTCCCTAAGGATCTCAGACTTCTTAATTTTTAAATGAAAAGTGAAAACTATTTGCATGTAGACCTTAACCTTCTCAAGCACCACAGCACGATTTGTGAAGCTTAAATAATGCTCGAGTACATAATTCTCAGATGAACATTTGAGCATATACCACCACAGCTACAGATGATAGCTATTGCTTGGAAGAATACTGTTTAACACATAAACATTTTAAAAGTCAGCCTAATGTGAGGTTTTAAATAAAAATCCACATATATACATATACATACATATATATATATATATGTATGTATATTTAGTTCAATGGTAAATCACTTGCCTCCCATACATGAAGCCCTAGGTTTGATCCTCAGCACTGCCATGAATAAACACCGAATGTGTTTACATGTACAGCATATACACATACATCTGTGTAAAATAGCTAGATATTATTTCTTTATACTTTGCCTAAATAAGTTATGTCTTAGTGTCCTAAGACAGTGGAGCTTGAAAACCCTTTAGAATTTACCAAGATAAACCTTCTTATTTAACATTACCAAATTGAAGACTTAAAAAGTTATGGTCCTGACAAGTCGGGGTGAAAAATACAGAGCTTTCACATAGGACCTCTGATTTCAGTTGCCTTCCCCATATTCTTTAGATAATTTGGGAAATTAAATTTATCAAGTTGACTGGGGATTTAAAAAGCATAAATTAATTTAAATTGAGAAAAAGTAAGAACATCAAAGTTATCTTTCTGAAATTCAGACTTGCTTATGACAGCATCGTTACCTACAGGCTTCCTGTCTTAGATTTTGTGGAGTGAAGGCAACCTCCTGTGTATTGGCAAAGTTCATAGTTCATCCCAGGGACCAGGCTTCCCAATGTCAAACTACAAGCTATCGCCAAAGGGAGCTGAGCTTTAAGAAGCACCATGAACGTGTGCCACATGCTTAGGATCTTACAGTGACATCCTGGAACTGCAGCCGCATGGCAGAGCTGGATGCTTGAGGCCGACTGGTGATCTCCAATATGGTCCTGAGCAGGATGTCCAGCAAGCTGGCCACTATCACGTCTATTTCCTCCAACACAGACTTTTCCTTGGGAGAAAAAACAAAACAAAACAAAACAGGGTGCTCAGGAGATTGGCTCTGCATGCATCAAATCTCTTTTTAAAGAGAGCAGGAGTCTATCCTCAAATCTAGAATCAGAGACGCAGGGAACTCAAGACAAAAAGAGATGTAGACCTCAGCTGAGAATCATCTTGAGAAAAAACAGTGCTTCAGAGAGCCAGTGGCTTGCCCCAAAGAACACCATTTGACTTCGCAATGGAAAGCCGAGATACAAACAAAAAAGGTGCAGCAATGTTGTAAAAACAAAACAAAACAAAACAAACAAACAAACAAACAAAAAACCAGTCCTAAAGAACCCATGGCCTTGGGCCAGTCAGCAAGGCTCTCTGGGATGTAGTCTTCTCTTACAGTATGAGTTCCTTAGACCCTAATTGCTTACATTGAGTCTTCTCAGCACGACAGTCACACAGATCATTTCCCAAGACTGGCTTATGTGCAAATGACTATTCCCACGGAAGTGGGTTTTTTAAAAGCTTATATGTACACATAAGAGCCTGGAGAGCAGTTGAGATGAGGGTCTTCCATCACAGAGGGCCCTGGTTAGTAATCATGGGAGAGATTTGTTTTTCTGAAGTAGTTAACAGTATCCACACGTCAGGACTCCAGAAAGAATATCTGCACTGCACTGCACTGCGTAGAACACGTAGGTTCTTAATGTAATTGCATGGGGGAAAAACTTCTGTGCGCAATGGCTCCTCCCAAAGATACTTTTAGAAAGTATACTTTGAAGGCACCTATTATGTATGTATGTATGTATGTATGTGTACACACAAATATATTTTAATGATAAACTTTATACCACTTGTGATAGAACTTCCAAAGTTTCCCCCAGTGAATTGGTTTCAGGTCTAAGTTCTTTATGAGCCAAGTCTTTACTTAACTAAAACCTGACTGCAATTTTGAAATTTCAAGAGAGGAGAAATAAAAAGAAATAATCTCCAATAGCTGCTTGCTTCTATAGTCTGTCTAGTGACGTGGCCTAGCTTTTACTCATGATGGCTGTAACCTGGAAAAGCCTTCTAGTCAGACATGGCTTATCTCTTTGTGGGCAAATGGTCAGAGGGAGTTTCAAAGCAGGGAGAATGCCTTCCCCCTGTTGTCACTGCTCTGTCTCATTCCCAGTCAACACTGGGGCTGGATTGCGGGGTGACAGAAGGGCAAGCTGTGTGTCCTGCTCATCACACTTTCAGATCACAACTTCTTTAAAGTGCCACCGTTTCCACAGCAGCAGGGCACTGTGTCCACTACCTCCCCCGGCATCATTCCCATCCCTGCTCTATGGAAGCAGGTCATTAGACACTGCAAGAATGGGGAACACAGCAAGGACTTTAATACAGACTTGGAGAAGCCAGATGTGTAACACTCACTTTCAAACTTCTCTGCAGCCTGCTACTGATGAGCCCAATGTTTAATTAACAGCTGAAGGTAGACAGAAAGAGAAAAAGACTTCCTTCTGATTCAGATTTCATATAAGGCTCCTGAGCTGAGAACATCAATCCCAGACACTGTTCCATTTATAAGGAAACATTTTCTCACTTTGTGCTGTATTCTTTTTTGTTTGTTTGTTTGTTTGTTTTCGAGACAGGGTCTCTCTGATTTAGCCCTGGCTGTCCTGGACTCAATTTGTAGACCAGGCTGGCCTTGAACTCACAGTGGTCCACCTGCCTCTGCCTCCTGAGTGATGGGATTAAAGACATGCGCCACTACGCCCGGCTTGTGCTGTATTCTTAACACACAATAATTATACTGTGTCAAGAGTCAAGCAAAACAGAAATCTGCAAAGCCATAATGAAAGATGACTGTTGGGGTTGTCTGATGGTTGTACTGCAAGGTACTTCTAGTCTCCTGGGGGCTGTCCTTTGCTTCTGTAATTTCCATGGGACTAGGCCCAAGGGCCACAGCCAAGTTCTGAGCATCGTCATGTGGCCTTTCCCAGAACAGGCCCAAATCACCATACTCTGCAAGCAGTAATTTATTTTTTGCCACAGAGCTTTCATCCCATCAAGATTAAAGACACATGTGGGAGGCTTTGAGATTTCTAATTTTTCTCACTTGGTATTCAGTTCTTCCTTGAAATACAACTTTAGGAGGCTAGGTTATTCAAGGTTACACTAACCCCACAGTTTTGTTTTGTTGTTGTTGTTGTTGTTTTTTAATTCCTTCTGAGGAAACCCAAGAAGTCCATCCCGGCTGAAAATGAAAAGTGAGTGTTTCTCCTTGGTGTGACTCCTTGGAAGACATTTAAGATTTTATTTGCAGAAGCCATTTGATGAGAAGCACACACTATGACCTGCAAGTACTTACTGAGCTATTTTTCTTGATGAGACAGAATACGTTGCTAAGGATACGTGCACACACGATCAAGTCCTTCTGTTCTTGCAAGTGGATGTGCAGGTGGTGCAGTACGACAGGCAGGAGAATGTACCGCGAGTCTGAGAGAGAGGAGCCATTAGTGTCCCAGCTGCTCGAGTCCCACACCAGCCTCAGCTGGATCCTTACTGACTTTTGAGTTCCATTTTGATTGTGAAACTGTCAGCACACAGTGTTGCAGGGACACTAGCTTTATGAGTTTTATACTAAGAAAGGAGCACTTTCCCCTAATGCATGACTGCTATCGTCAATAGCCCCATTCCACCCCCACCCCCTACCCCAGGGTGTTTTACCTCTAAAATTCTAATTCAAATGCTTCTTTTGCTGGTTCCCGTGTTTTCTCTGAGGTAGCCATCTTACTATGGTAGATGATGGGGACTTAGCTCTCTTATCTTTCCTACCCCCCGTCCCCCCGCCCTGCTCTTTGGTTTCTTGAGTGTTACAGCAGTTTCTGGTTAATATTATAATTATGCTCTCACTCTACCATGGTGATTTCCAGTCTCCAGAACAAGACTCTATTTTTGCATTGCTTTGTTTTTCTCTTTTAGCTTTCAGAGTTATGGAGAAGTTATTGTCATCCACGGTATTTGTATGTTTAATTCTAAGTTACCGTGCCTTATTCCTTTTACCCTGTAAAGCCAGGGTTCTCAATCTGTGGGTTGTCACCCTTTGGAGGTTGAATGACCCTTTCACAGGGGTTGTCTATGACCATCGGAGAACACAAATATTATGAGTCATAAATGTAGTAAAATTACAGTCATGAAGTAGCAATGAAAATAATTTTATGGTTGGAGGTCACCACAACATGAGGAACTATATTAGAGAGTTGCAACATCAGGAAGGTTGAGAACCACTGCTCTAAAATGTCCTGTACTTTTGTCCTATCCTGATTTCCCTCCACTTGAGAATGCAAATATATCCCCAGTGTGTGTGGTGGCTTGAATAGGAGTAGCCCCACAGAGTCATATACTTGAATTCTTGGCCATAGGGAGTGGCACTATTAGGAGATGTGGTCTTGTTGGAGGACGTGTATCACTGTGGAGGCCTTGGCTTTGAGGACCTATATGCTCAATCTTCATTCAATGTGGCACATAGTCTCCTGCTGCTGTCTGAAGATCAGGTTGTAGAACTCTCAGCTCCTTGTCCAGCACCATGCCTGCCTGCACGCTGCCATGCTTCCCATCATGATGATAACTTATTAACCTTCTGAAACTGTAAACCAGCCCTAATGAAATGTTTTCCTTTCCAAGAGTTGCCTTGGCCATGGTATCTCCTCACAGCAATAAAACCCTAAGTAAGTCAGTATGACTCTCTTGATGTTGCCTTACATATCTCCCCATGTTGTGTCCCATTTTCCTGGTGATTTCTGCACTTTATCTCCTACACTTTCTACTTAATTCCTTACTTATGCTATCTTGCAGTCCATTTCTTTGCTCAGGTCCAGTGTCATAGGTTTGGAATCTCTGCAGGATCACTTCTCCCAGGCCTTTCATCTCACTGAGACAGCAGACATACCTTGGGGGCTTGGGGGATGTTCTCTGCATTATCTTTTTCTTTCAAATTATTTCTTTCTGTGTTTTCATTATGGCCTCTGATGTTCACATTAGAAAATGCACTGGTACCTAGTGGTTTTCCACCATCCATTCATCTTTATAAGCAAGAACAAAGAGAGAAAACAAACAAACCAACTCATGGAACCCTGGAGTTAGGCTTAGAGACTCATTTATTTTTATGCCAGCCACTGTACCACCAGTACAAGGATGTCAGGCCTTACGGAGAGAGAGAAAGAGAGAGAGAGAGAGAGGGAGAGAGAGAGAGAGAGAGAGAGAGAGAGAGAGAGAGAGAGAGAGAGAGAGAGAGAGAGAGAATACACAGAATACTAAAATTCAAACCTGTAACCTAATTCCCTGCAGGCCTTCTGGAAGCAGTACACCCCAACAGGGTGTGTTGTTACAAAGCAATTACTTGACAAAAAGAACCAAGGAAAAGAACCTGGAAACTGAAGAACCAGAGAGCACTCTGTAGTAATGTTTAATTAGAAGGGAAGGCAAAGTTCATCTGATAGGTTCCAGCAGCTAGTGGGCTTTTGTTTCTAAACTCCCAACCTGCAGCCAGCTGTTAAAATATCTATGAACTAGGCCTGAAGCAAGGGAGACAAACAGTTCACCTGCATTATATAAAAACACAGACACATGACTATCTACCAGTACAAAAGATAGGATTAGGAGGTCAAGGCCAGACAGTCTGAATAGCTAACATTCTTCATCTTACCTTTGTAAAAGAAACATCTGGCTCCAACAGGCCAGGCACTCTCATAGAACTAAAAGTTAAAACCAAGCCCAGATCCTCTACAGGTGAAGATTTAAAGCTAGTATCTGTTATAGATTCTCCCCTTGAAAAGGACACTACTGTCGCACTCCAAGCCTCTGACCAAGCTCACTGAACACAGGTCTCCATGGTTGTAGAAAGGAGGGGCTTCTGTTTTTGTTTTATGTGTATACGCTGGAGTAGATAAACCTAGCTGTCAGTAGTTCTCTTGTGGCATAGACTAGGAAGATGGTGGGCAACTAAGAATCCTTGGTAGATTTCCTCCTTTAGCTTAATTATGAAGTTGGTATGTCTTGCTCTCTCTATTCACAAGTATTACATAAGGACCCTTGGTGTTAGAATCTGTCCACAAAGAGTGAGGTTTATCAGTCTCAAATCTTCTACAAACCACTTTCTACAAACTGGACCCCAACATAGACTAGACATCTACAAGGGAACAAGGCAGCCTCTTGAAGTGGGAGACTGTGAGTGAGGGGGCAGGACTGCTCTCTACCAAGATATGGTACCCAGCAAAGCTTCCATCTGTGGAGAATCTCCTGAGCTGGGAGTACCTAAAACTAGATTAAAGCCACGAGGAACTGAATCATACATCTGTAAACCTGGGAAGACATCTTTTAGATGCTGTGATACCAACAGCACACACTTATAGTAGAAACCACCACAGACTTAGATAGTATCAGGATTTCAAAGGCGAGCAACAGTGCAGTGTTAAGGACGCTCATTGTATAAAACTTGTACATCACACATGTACACATGTACACCATTGAGGATGTGACACAGATGCCAGATGCTTTCCAACATGCTCCCTACCACTCCCAAACTCCTACTTCCCTTCCACTGTTTTGATCCTTATTTCATGCTTACCCTTAGCTCAGAAGTTGCCTTTCCTATAAGATTGAAAAAAATACACATAGCTTCAGGAGCTTTTACTATTATATACCAACTCCTAATCCATGACTCATGCAATACCTGTTTTGTACCTAAGCACATGAAATGATGGTGTGGAATTGGGGGACAGATTTGCCTTCTGAGATACTTAAAAACAAAAAACCCCTGCTCTCCAGAGCTTTCTGTGGAGGTGGGGGAGGATGTACATTGAACTAGAGAGCCAATTCTTCATTTAGTTAGAGCTGTGTTTGCTGATCCAAGAAGGAAAACACAATAAGCCATGACACCAATAATGTGAGAGCCAGTGCAGGAAGATGGGGATACCTGAAGATGAGATTCAGGATGAGTTGGAGAAAGTGGACTTCATAGAGAAGATGGGACAGAGCAGGTAGGCAGAGCCAGAGTACCAGCCTAGAGGACCAGTTCTGAAGTGTCCCCAAAATGCACAGGTGGGATATGAGGAAGATAGGAGGAAGGAGCTGTGGGAACCATACAAAAGGTCTCAGTTGTGGCAGCAAAACAGGGCAATGGGCTGTGTGGGGAGATGTTGGGGCACAAAGGAACCATGTGATGAGGGGAGATGGAGGGTAAAAGTGAGAAGGAACTTTCAAGGACGGCTGAGTTTTCCCGCTGGATGCATTTTCTATCTGCAGATTAAGGGTAGAGCACAAACAAGAGAGAGGAACACTGCAACTTCAACTGTAGACAAGGTGAGTGTAGGAGCCGGGGAGGTGGTCACAAGCAGAGGTGGAAAGGACAGCTGTTTATGCAGCTTTGGAGCTCAGGGTGCCATCTCACCTTGAAACATAAGTTTGAAGTTGTAGCAGAATGAACGGAACATTGAGAGACTTTAAGTGAGCAGGATTGACCTCGAGCATCCGTCAGATGCCACATGGTACCCGTCAGAGTCCCCTCGGCATCATGCTGCCATATCTTAACATGGAATTGTTAGCACAACATCCGCTTTTATGCCAGATTGAAAGAAGATCCAGGGTAGATTTGCTGGACCGATATTTTTGTATATGACTGAGGGGCTGCTCGGGGAAGGAGGGGTCAGTCTTGGAGTGTGTAATTTACTGGTGGATGGCCTTAAGCCGAGGCAGCACTAACAGGATTCAGTGGGCTGTTTTGAAAAAGGAGAAAGGAGCCTTGCATGGTGGTACAGACATTTAGTCCCAGCATTGGGGAAGCAGAGACAGGCAGATCTCCGAGTTCAGTGTCAGCCTGGTTTATAGAGTCCCAAGGCAGCCAGGACTATACAGAGAAACTGTTTCAAAAAACAAACCAATCAAGTCTCTTCTTGCCTTGATTAGTTTGTTTTTTGAAACAGAGTTTCTCTTCCTTGATACCCTATGAGCATATAAAGGGGGAGGAGGTCCCCCTCAGTCACAGTCATAGGGGAGGGGAGTAAGGGGAAAATAGGAGGGAGGGAAGAATGGGAAGATACAAGGGATGGGATAACCATTGAGATGTAATATGAATAAATTAAAAAAAAAAACAAACCAATCAAAGTGGGGGTGGGGAACTGTGAAGGAGAAGTACTTTAGGGGGGATTTTAAAAAGTGGGAAGAGGCCGGGCGTGGTGGCGCACGCCTTTAATCCCAGCACTCGGGAGGCAGAGGCAGGCGGATCGTTGTGAGTTCGAGGCCAGCCTGGTCTACAAAGTGAGTCCAGGACGGCCAAGGCTACACAGAGAAACCCTGTCTCGTAAAACCAAAAAAAAAAAAAAAAAAAAAAAAAAAAAAAAAAAAAAAAAAAAGTGGGAAGAACTTAGGTTCGGTTCAATATGATCAAGATACATTGATTATGTAGGAAATTGTCAAATAATAAATTAAAATGTAAAGAAATTAGTACAATACATTAAACTTATAAAGTTAAATAAAACATACTGTAAGGGCTTTCCCCACAATAAATATTGATGGGATAAATGACTGGGGTTTGTGATAATTTCTGTTAGATATTAAGGCAAAGAAAATAGAATGTGGCATGTCTGACTTCATCGAACACAGCTCCATGGGATGAGAGCAGGAGGCACCTGATCCCAGTCAGGTGTGTATAACTCCATCGGCTGTGCCCACCCTATGCAGCAGCAAGAAGAAGCTGTTCCTGTCACCACATGAACCTAGTAGCTGCTGTGGCACTTATCCTACCCCTACCCCCATTCCACTGAAAATCTATGAATGACTGACATGTAAGACAGGAAGGCGAGCCCTCTTCTCTCCAGTGATGCAGTCTCTACCATAAGACAGAATTAAAAACTCAGGAATCAGGGCTGGGGAGATATCTCAGAGGTGAAGAGCACTGTCTGCTCTTCCAGAGGTCCTGAGTTCAATTGCCAGCAACCACATGGTGGCTCACAACCATCTACACTGGAATCTAATGCCCTCTTCTGGCAGACAGGTACATATGCAGATGGAGTGTGCGTACATAAAATAAATAAAATCTTTAAAAAAAAAAAAAAAGCCCCCAAACAGAAAAACCTCTGTAACCATGGCAAGAGAGCAAAGTGGGGACTGAACCCTGAGTATCCCAACATGAAGTTACAGCTAACAGAGGCCTAAGCCAAAGCCCAAAGTACATTGGGGTAAATCTTTGATAACATTCAGAAGAGTACGAACAACCATGGAAGTAGTTGAGTCTGTGATGTGGGGAGTGTGGAAAGGCCTTCAACCTCACTCTGCCCTCAGGATGAGCCTAGGAGAGGAAGCTGAAGAACACAGTAGGGAAAGCAAGGGTGGGGACAGGTAGCCAGAGCAAATGGACACAACACTAGTGTCATGAGGTCAGGAGTAATTCTTTCCTTCTCTCTTTCTCTTTTCCTTCCTTTTCTTTCTTTAGCCCACTCCTATCATCTCATTCCACTCCTGGATAATTATTTTTATATTATATTTTTATAGTAGATAACCAATAAGAAATCTACATTTAAAAAGAACAAAACAACCCCTAAGACCTGTATGCTTTTTCAATACATGAATGGCAGGTCTAAGTGGTAAGTGTCATTGGACACTCATCAAGTACAGTAAGTTTTTTATTCTTGAAATTGCCAAATTAACATAAAAATCTAAACAAACATCCTTTCCACTTGTATGCCATTAATTCCTCAAATATGCTTTAAAAGTAGCATTATATTCTATCTTCCTCTCAATTTTTAAAATGTTCTTTTATTTAAAAAGATTTACTTTTTATTTAGATGTATATCTGTGTGCTTGTGTGAGAGTTCACCTCATGTGTGCTGGTGGCCTTAGAGGTCAGAATAGGGCGTCAGATCCCCTGGAGCTGTTGTTACCCGCAGTTCACAGCCTCCTGACTTGACTGCTGGGAGCTGACTTTGGGTTCTCTAGAAAAATCACTCTGTACTCTAATTGCTGGGTGATTGTCCCAGCCCCAGCCCTTTCTAATTTTCTATTAGAGCCTTGCATCAGTCTACAGAATTACCAGTAGTAACAAGGAAGTCACTAAAAGAAATTCCTTATTACTTGCACACAGAATTCCCACCATCAACTACCTGATCATTCTGTTTCTAGGTGGGAGTAGGTAGCTCTGGCAGCTTGTCACCCCTGATCTGAGAACCTCAACTAGAGTGGAAGACATAGCTAACACAGGGGAGCACAGCAGCTGGTTCTCAGTGTCTAATGTTTCAGGGCTCTAAACAACTATACTTAAGGCACGAACAGGGGAAGCCCCTTTCTCTCTTTCTGCTCCAGACAGCTGTACTCGGAAGGCCTAGGATAGAGGAGTCTCTCATTTTGTAGCAGGCATTCAGGCCTTTATACTTAACCTCTGTAATCTGCATGGGGTTTGTCTGACAAGCTGTTCAATCACAAGCAAATACAAACATAATCTTTTCTTAGCAAGAAACTAGGTAAGTGACAGCTGCAGATTCCTGCTAAACAAATGGCCAGGTACTGAGCAACAGGGACAAAGCCAAGGCCAATGCTCACAGCTCCTGCAGAGTCTGATCTGCAGTGTGGAAGAGTCTCATTACCATTCCATAAACCACCACTCCTGACTGCCAGCCCCCATGCTTCCTCCCAGCCTCCACTCGTTGCCAGAACTGCCTGCTCTAAAATGCAAGCCTCCTCCACTCCGTTTCTCTGCAGAATACTCCCGATATAAGATGCTAGTACAATGTTAACTTACAGAACATTCTAGATCTCTTGGTGGGCATATACTGCTAAGATCAAATTCTCCAAAATTAAATTTAATTTTCTTACCATATGGGCCAACTGTGGATCCCCTTCTTTCTATGGCTAATAGTAGCCTCCTAGAAAACTATTCATTTTGTCAGCTTCTTCCTATTTCTGTATCTCAAATCAAGTCTCTGCTCATAAAAATCAAACTCCATAACAAATTATGAATAGTCAGTGTCTTGGTGGACTCTGTTTTGAAGACATGGAGTTGTCATTAAGAGAAAGTCAAGAATTACTCCTTTGTTTTAGCTGAACATAATAGCTTAGAACAGGCTCGTCCCCACTCATCCTACCATCATCTCTGTGTTTTAACTGTCAAGAAAGAATCATGTGACATCTGCCTGGTCCGGATATGTGCACTCATGCATACAGCTGCAACCTTTCTGGGCTTCATTTCTTTTACTAAACAGAATTCTAGGGAACCTGTTTTTTGTTTGTTTGTTTGTTTGTTTGACCTTCTTATATGGACTAAAGCTGACAAAGTGCTTTGAATCTGTTTTGTTTTTTCTGCCCATGTGTGGTAAGCAGAATAATTGTTTCCCATATCCCGGCTTCCTGGATCCTGGGAGTTAATTTATGGCAAAGAAGACTCTGTAGATGCAACTGGGGAGATTTATCTGGCCTCGTCGTAAACCTGGAGTCCTTATGAATGAAAGGGACAGAAGAACCAAACCAGAAAGAGGAGGGGGCAAGGGGGGAAGGCAAAGGGAAGGGGAAAGGGAAGATGAGAGGTGAGAGAGAGAGAGAGAGACCGAGAGAGACAGAGAGAGACAGAGAGACAGAGAGAGAGAGAGAGAGACAGACAGACAGACAGACAGACAGACAGATACACACACACATACACACACACAGAGAGAGAGAGAGAGAGAGAGAGAGAGGGAGAGAGAGAGAGAGAGAGAGAGAGAGAGAGAGAGAGAGAGAGAGAGAGAGAGAGAGAGATTTAAAGATGCTGTACTCCTATCTTTGAGGAGAAGGGGGAACCCTGAGCTAAACAATGCAGGTGGCCCCTACAGCTATAAAAGATTAAGCAGACCAGTGGTTCCCTAGGACCTTCAGACAGGAAAACAGCCTTGGAACCATCCTGCATTCTGTGCAGTCATCATGAGGTTCTGCTCTATAGATAAGGAGTCTGCATCATTTCAAGCTACCAAGGTGTGGTCCCTGTCACAGGTGCAATGAAAAAAAACAAAAACAAAAACAGTCTGTTGCCACTGCCTTCAAAAACACCAACCTTACTTCACCTTATTTTGATTATGCTAGCCTTGAATATGTTTATCATAAAATTAAAATGTTAACATATTCCTTGTGTCATTTGGATATAGTTATCTTTGGAAGCTGGAACAAATTCATTAAAAAAAAAGTTTTTCTGTTGAAGATTTACATTTTGTTTTGCTTGAAAGGTCAAATGTTGTCCTTTGTCTGCACTGGGACCTCTTGTGTTGTGGTTCTTTGCTTATCCTACCATGCCCACATAGTACTTATAATTTTATATTGTCCCCCTTCTAACCACAAGCTAATTATTTTACCCCATTAGTGAACTCAGGAATTCACACTGTTCATTTCCAATATCTTTTCATTCGTAAGGATACGACGGACCTACCTGCTTATCCCTGAGTCACAGTGAGTGAGCCTGAATGTCATAGTCCTTGCAATTCTCTCTAGGTTTCCCTAACACCCCTGGAGAGTATCATGCAATTTAAACAAGGCCTTTTCAATCTTGGAAGACTCCCAAGGACACTTCCTGTTTTTCTCTGCAAAGACAGGCTTCTTCTGGATATGCTGTACCCTGTCACTTACACATGACAGTCTTTGTTTTCTTCAGTGATGAGTCAGTGAATGCCAAGCTAAGCATCACTGAGGAAGTGAGAGAAGCTGTTTCAACGATGTTGACTGTGAGTGGCTTCTGCTCCTCCATTATATCTCTCCAAAGGGGGAGGCCCCCATAGCAAGGGCACACAGGGTTCCTACCTCTTCCACCACTTCCACCATAAGGAGATTATCACCTTCCGAATCCTGACTCTGAACTTCTCCTCTGGGACCCTGGCACAGATCCTGCAGGACATCTCCAGAGCTACCTTTGCAAATATCCTCACCTATTCATACAGAGACCCGATTAACCTAACATCTTGATTTTGTTGACTTCTTTTCTTAAAAAGCTCTCTGAGCTTGGTTCTTCTATTTTGTGAATACAAAAAAATTGGGTCTGTGAAATGAATAAAATCCTCTCAGAAATTTCTTTACTATTGGGAGCCTATATTGATGATCTTAGCTGACCTTTTAGCGTAGGACCTAATCTAATGAAGAATCATCTGGTCATTATAGGAGAAATATGGCAGAAATCACTATTCCTATGAGACAGGAGGCAACCTCCCTTAGTTTAGGAATTGCAGGGTTGGCGCCTGAGTTAAATTAGGGACTTGGCCAACCCCTGTCCACTCTGCACCTCTGCTCCCAACCCTAGAGGAGTCCCTGACTCCTGAAACACAACCCCTCTGTTCCGAGAAAAAGAGTTTGGAAACTACCTGCAAAAAATATCTTTTCTCTAGAATATTGGTTCTCAACCTTCCTAATGCCACAGCCATTTCATACAGTTCTCCATGTTGTAGTGACCCCCAATTGTAAAATTATCTTCATTGCTACTTCATTACTGTAATTTTGCTACTGTTATGAATCATAATGTAAATATCTGTGTATTCTGATGGTCTTAGGTGACCTGCGCAAAAGGGTCATTCAACCCTCAAAGGGGTTATGACCCACAGGCTGAGAAACACTGCTCTAGAGCGATATGATTTTTTTTTTAATCAGGAAAAATAAAAAGATTAAACTTTCTTTTACATTGATTGAAGCATTAAAACAAGTCCCCCTAAGCAGGACAATGGAAGGAGTGATGATACAGGAAGTTAGCAAAGCATTATCCTGTAAAACCCTGTATATATAATAAATAAATTAATCTCTTTTTAAACTAAAATGTATGAACTGAGACTATTTCCCAGCCTCCAATAATGTAAAAACATCACATCAAGTTAAAATGTAATCAAAAGAGTGATATATATCATGTTATATACATCATGTTATATAAAGATGAAATAAAACAAAAGTGGCAGAAAGTCACACAGCTTATCTTATAATAAAGAATAGGAAATAGTACCTAGAATCTCTGATATTCTGGAAGATTCTATATAGAACATAATATGAGAGTGATGAATCAAATTCATTGCCCCTCCACCCCCTCAATAGGGCTTCTCTCTATAGTCCTGGCTGTCCTGGAACTCACTCTGTAGACGAGGCTGACTTTGAAGTCAGAGACCTGCCTGCCTCTGCCTCTCAAGTGCTGGGATTAAAGGTGTGTGTCACCATGCCCAGCTAAGAGAATAAGAAGATGATGAATTCCTTAAAAAGAGACCTAAATTAAATACTGCTGTTAAGATCTGTTCATGACTTACTTATATGCTCTATTTTATCTGCATGCTTAAGATGTTTTATGATACAATGATGGATCATACTCACATATACATTAAAACGGAAGAACAATTTCAGATGGAACCTATCTTAAAGACTTCTTAGTTGGTGAATCTTACAAAAATTTCTTTAAGTAAATTTAAAAATAAAGTGAATACTTTTTTATTTTCTTCAGAAAAAGCAAAACAAAAAAATTGAGAGGCAACAGGATTTAATGATAACTAGTATAGCAAAATCTATCAAGTAGCTTGATATTGGCATAACATAAAAAGCAAGAGTACAAAGAACTTCCATATAGTTTCAGAAGACAAATATGGTGGGTTTTGAGAGTGGATCCCATAGGCTCATATGTTTGAATGTTTAGTTCCCAGTTGGTGGACTATTTAGGAAGGATTGTCACATGTGGCCTTGTTGGACAAGTGCCTCACTGGGGATGGACTTTATAGGACTTTGAGGTTTCCAAACACCACATCACACCCAGTCTTGCTCACTTACTGAATCTAAGAAAGATGCTTTCAACTACAGTCATGCCTGACTGCATCGCATCATACTTCCTGCAGCAACAATGATCATGGACTCTGAAACCCTCTGAAAGTATAAGCAAGCCCCAATTAACTGCACTTAAAAAAACTGCCTTCATCATGGTATAGCAATAGAACAGCGACTAAGACACAGACTGATGGAAAACATTGAGAAACAAGACAAACAAGGATCATATCAGGCACCTTACCTAAATCTCAGAAGGAAAAGGTTGCTTTTCTCTTGATCATATAACAAGAAATCTACAGCAAGGTGGGCAGGGGAACCGTCCCCTACTACTACTACTTGCGATGACAATCAACAACTTATTCAATGCCTTCCCCACTTGCCTTCCTTCGTTTGCCATTGGAGCTCAGAATGTGGACTTTGCTCAGGCTTCTTCTAACCTTCTAGATTTAATGGACCTGCTTGCTTTAGCCTTTTAGGTAGCCAGGATTACAAGTGTGAGCCACTGTACCTGGGTTGGTATAGAGCTGGCTCTCTACGGTCTTGCCAATGCACTGAAGCTTAATTGCCTGCAGGGAATCGTCCACGTGCATGATGGTCGGCAGGCTGCCCAGAGTGTCCTGTACCAAGTTGGCCACTTCCCGGACATCAAAGAGCTTCAGCAGTTCTGAGTACACCGCCGGAAAGGAGCTCAGGAAAACAGCCTGAAAACGAAGAGGGGATTGAAATGAATTACTGATGCCATGAAAAATAAGATGTAAAATGTCACCGAGTTTAAGAGCTGTCTCAAGCATTCTTAAGCAGAAAGAACATGAGCATCACCTACAGCTAATGGGCAAAAGTCTAAAACAAAGCAAAAGTGTGTGACAGGTTAGGAAGGATTTTAGAACCGTGCAAAGGAAGGACACAACAAAAACTAGAGGCTTTTTGGAAAATCACCCACATTAGGAAAATCACTGGCATCAACCTCACAGAAGAAGCCACAAAGAGCATGACTGCATATGCACAACCAAGTCCTGACCTGCGTTCGCTGAGACCACATTTCCTTTTGGAGAAATTTTCTGAACTGCTCATTTAAATCTCATTTCTCTTTAAAAAGCCAGACACACTAGTTTCCCTAATGCCATTGGTTTGTGACTTGGGAGGAAACAAGAGACAGAACAAGAGAACTTGGCTATATGTAACAGCCTTGCTTCTAATCAGCCCTGTGACTTTGGGAAGCCTTTTTTGTCCTGTAGGCTTTAGTTTCAGGACTGTAAAATAACAGATCATTAAAACAGTAGCTATATTGCTCCAAGTATGTAAAGACCACGAACAATTTTTAATGTAAACAAACCTGCTTATCATTTTGCAGAAAAAAATGCTGATATTAAATGTCAAGAGGCATAACTTAAAGAAAAAAAAAGACCTAAAACAAAGACAAGTAAGGTAAGGTTGAACATCACAGTTCGGCCTCTTTGAAGCCCAGAGATGGAAGGCAAGAGAGCCATTGACCAGCTTTATTCTGGCCAGGGAGGGGAGGGGACATATATTTCTAATATACCAAGCAAGGCTCATGGACTAGCTGCTTTTCCAAGATGACCTGTCACTATGTGCCTGAGTGGGTATGTCTGATGCTTCAAACATACAATCAAATTCAAACCTACCTATTAAGTTTAGTGTTTATTCAGTACAATAAAAACAAAAACAAAACCTAGAAAAGTAAAATTCTCTCTCTCTCTCTCTCTCTCTCTCTCTCTCTCTCTCTCTCTCTCTCTCTCTCTCTCTCTCCTCTAGGGTCTTTCTGTTGAGGCTTAGCTGTCCTGGAACACATTGGCCTCAAACTCCCAGAGATCCTGCCTCTGCCTCCCAAGTACTAAGATTAAAGGTATATGCCACTACAACCAGCTCAAAATTCCATTCTTCATGCTAAAGCTATCAACACGTACAAGGTATGAAAGTTATGATTCTTGACTCTTATCAATTATAGCTCATGCTTGTTTCTCAAAAAACTATGCATTTGCTTGAATATTCTTTAAATTAATAACTGGTCATTCCCTGCTAAAGACGATATATGATCCTTGGTGTATTCTGCAAAGAATGCAGTCATATAAATGGAGTAAAATAAATAAAAGCAAAATATAAAACATCAACAAGTCTATCTTTCCTCCTCAGGTATCCCTTAATATATTTTGGAATTCTTTATTATACTTTTTTACTTCAAAAAAGTGTCTGAATGTGCCTGAAATGTAAGGTACCTTTACAATACGGTCACTAAACAGCATAAAGCAAGAAAGACTTTATGATGAGGGCAGGAGGCTGGCTGCACCGGGACAAGCTAAGGGCTATTACTGAAAGTAAAAATAAAAGTACAATTTGGTTTTAACCTTCCTATGCCCCGAGACAAATAGAGAAAAATAATTACAAGGAATTTGCAGCAAGGTCTTGGGCCTTTACTCTTTTTGCCCTTCATCTTCTTTTCCAGGAAATGCTGGGGGCAGGAGTCAGTGCATGAAATGGGAAACAGAGGTCCATGGCAACATCAGCTGAGTTGGTTCTGGGTTCTGCCTATCCAAGGGAGGGCTATCCAGGAAAGCCTTATTGCCAAGTTAGGCTTTGGCTAGATGGAATAAATGAACCTTTCTACCAGGCCTAAGATTAAGCAGGTCCATTTGGGTAGCAACCTCTTAGCCCACTGATAAGCAGACCCACAGTAGCAATGCCTTGACCCACCAATGAGCAGGCCCACTGGGTAGCAATCCCTTGCCCCAAGGATGAGCAGATCTACTGGGTAGCAATCTCTTGGCCCACTTGCTAGAGTGCTCAGAAGGTCCCTTTGCCTCCAGGAATCAGGGTCTGCCCAGAGTTGTAACTTATATGGGAAAGACTCTCACAAAGTCAAGCCAGTAAACCAAGCTTCAGAAACATGGGTCAGTGCAATCCTTGGCTCTGGGTGAGGTAGATACAATTCTAAGATGACTGACTGGCCATGACTTTTGTCCTTGGTAGCTTTGCAACTTATGTTACTGCGAAAAGGGGTTAGCAGAAAAATTGAAGGCTGCTACTTAGATGACTCTTAAATATAGGATTTGTACAGGTAGGCTTAACCTAATCACAAACCTTTAGTTTTGTTTGTTTTGTTTTGTTTTTTCATTTCATTGCAGGAGTCCCAGATTCAGAGCAAGGACAGAACAGAGCATATGGCTGCTGGATTTGAGGCATTCAGAGTGGCTTCCTGAAGACAGACCATTTCCCATCTCTCCATCCTCCACTGGCAGCCATCAAGGGGAAGCCCTTGGCCCTACAATTTCTGCCAACAGCCTGAAAGGTCCTATTCTAGTTCAAAGACTTAGAAATCAAGTCCTGATTTTGATTTTGAGACACTATTAGGAAAGAATTCAATCAAGCCTGCAGAGACTCCTGACTCACAAAACTGCAACTCAATAAAAGAGGGCCATTTAAAGCCATCAAGTGAAGGTGTGTTAGCAGCAACAGAAAATTAACATGTCACATCAACCAAATGTTTGTCATCCTGCTTTTTTAAAGAGCAGTATAGGGTCAATAGTGAACCTGGAATGGGAAGAAATGTGGCATTAACCTTACTACCAAAATATCGGGAGGCAATGCTCTTTTTGTCTATTAAAGAAAACCAGTATCTCATAATCTTACAGTAACTCTGACTTTGCATCAAACTAAAAATAAAGCCATCACATACACATATCTAAATAACCAGTGCACAAAGTACAATGACCTTAGCAGAGTTATAAGCATATTCAGAAACTTTATATATTTAAGAACAAACAACAGTCAAAGTTGTCTCTAAAGTTTGATTTGGAAGAGTATTCTGAAAACCAAGAGCAACAAAAGTCAGAATGATGCAGAAACAACAGGCTCTGCGCACTACAGAATCATAGCAAGTGAAGGTCCCTCAGGGGATGCTAGGACTCACAGGAGATGTGTAGATATGGAAATATTTCTGCAGTTTTAGAAGAAGAAAAATGTCTTGGATCTCTAAGAAGTAATACACAATGATTTAAAGTTACTCTTAAGGATTGAAAGATATTTTTCAGGTACAAATTAGTCAGTTATGGTCTCTGCAATTAAAAAGAGTTAAAAGAGATGTTTCCAGGGCAAAGCCCTGATCACACAGTGGTAAATTCTGAGAGTTCTAAGGAATATGTGGTGAGCCTACTGGATTATCCTGCTCAAGTTATCAGCTGTTGCCAGTCAGCTCTGGCAAGGTGGATGCTTGCTTTTGAGGCCTCTGGCAAGTTCTCTGTTGCCAGGATTGTACTGTTAACTCCAGAGTACAAAATGACATCTAAAAGCACCTGTGTTATATGCTGGCCCAGGTGGAAGATAAGGCTATATCTATAAGGGAGAGAATGACAAGACCAGCAGCCTGATCAGTCAGGAAAATACGGTGCTAAAGTCAGAGGACTGTGGACATCTGGTGCTGGCACACTATATGGTAGGCCTTCCATGTGACACATGACTCCAAATGATATCAACACTCTTAAGTCAGAGTTTAGTCTAACCTTCAAATTTAAACTCTAGTTCTCAAAGACTTTAAGTTTCCAGGAGATGGTGGGAGGCTGCTTCTCCATCTGACAGCTTTTAAGCAAGCCATCAGAATTAAAAATATACAAGAAGGACTGAGAAATTATAAAGAAACATGCTAAGAATTGTCTCTTGGAATGCATAAAAGGCAATGCTATTTCAAATGTAGATGGATCCTGAACTTATAAGAAAAAACAAACAAACAAACAAACCTGTCTCCAACTAAAACAGCCAACAACATATTGGTACATGTGTGCATCTCAAGCACACACACAAAGATAAGCAAACTCATGTGAGGCTACGCCCAGTTACCGAATCTGGCAGCAACAATCAGGCCACTGGTCTTACAAGATCAGTCCCAGAAAGATTACAGAGAGCAAAATAAAATTAAAACAATGTGAACTTAGCAGAGTCCAAAAGAATGATTCTCAACTTGATATATTAAAAAGCAGTAGGAGGCTGGGGTAAAAGAATCAGGGCAGACCGGCTCTAGTGAAACTGAGTCCTTCTGCTGGGGGTGGCAGTGTCTGGCCACTGCTATGTGTTCTGGTAAATGGGAACATGGCTGATGCAAGCTGCCTCTGCTCTAGTGTGGGATCTGGGAAATGGAGCTGCTTCTGCTAGGCTGGTACTTAGAGCCCAGGGACTCTTCAAAGTCTAACCCTGAGGACGGTCAAGCTTCAGGGTAAAGGCAGCAAAGCTATTCATCAGGCGGTATGTAAAACGGAACAAACTGCAGCCATAGTTTTTCTTCTGCTCAGCCAAGACGGAAAACGATTATTACCTGCGACTGGGATAACGCTCCAGCCCCTTTGCTCTCTTGGGAAAGAAAGAAGCGGACCGACATCAGGAGCTCCTGGATGCAGCAGCGGAATTCCTCCTCGTTTTGCCCACCCGTGGCGAGGGAAAACAGCCTTCGGGACTGAACTATATACTTAAAAATGTACTCTTGTGCCTTGAAAGAAAAGTGTTAGGAAGTTAGCTTCAAAGGACTCTGAGAGTATTTATGTAACAATGACATAGCATAAAAAAATTACAGAACAGTGTTAGACTTTTAAATAATTCATCTGAAAACTGAGGCACCCTGAGACTTTTGAATGATATGTACTTAGAGGGGAAATGCCACTATTCTTTGATGCCAAAGAAGCAAAACATGTTAACATTTCTTTGTAATTCTGAAGTTGGAAACATTGAATATTTTTGATCTTCAAATAGTTTTTCCTAATTTAGCTGATGAAGAGACGACTATTTTCTCTTCTTTCCTTTTTTTTTAAAAAAGATTTATTTATTTATTTACATGCTCTATCTGCATGTATACCTGCATGTCAGAAGAGGGTATGAGATCCCAGTTTGTTGTGAGACACCATATAGTTGCTGGGAATTGAACTCAGGACCTCCTGAAGAGCAGATAGTGCTCTTAACCACTGAGCCATCTCTCCAGCCCCATGATGACTATTTTCAAAAGTGATCTGCTACTTAGCATTTTAGTTTAAGCAGACCAAGAGAATAAATTGATAACGGAAGAAAATACCTTATAGTCTTTATGCATGCATTCTCTATTTATATATTGACACTGCATGGGACAGTCTCAGTAAGAATCAGGGGACTTCTAGGGCTAGGAAACCCCCCTGGAGGATTCCTATTTTCTCTGTGCCTACACCAGGGGTGAATCCAGGGCCTCATGTTTGCTTGGCAAGCACATACCACTGAACTATACACCTTGCCCCAAATCAGATTGAGAGTTGGAATCTATCCTGGGCTACCTGATGAGGCCCTATCTCATGCAGAGAGAGGGAGAGAAAAGGAAGGAAGGGATCTGGGAGGTGGGAAATTTATATTCTTCGACATGCCAGAAGGCCGTGTTACCATCACTGTGGCACAGTGTATCAGCTCCAGCGACGTGGGAACTACTAAACCATGAGACCTCCTCATGTTTCTTCATCGTGGTCTCTCTTAGGTGACCCTAGTGTTTCTTAAGACTTAAGCTAAAGGGTTCTCAAAAGGTCTCTGTCAGGGTGTGAAACAGGCAGAACCCTCTAATTTTAATTAACTGCTCATATGTAGTCTCTTCCCATGTCCCTACTTCTCCTGCCCATCCTGGATGTCATCTCCAATGACAGGTGCCCAGAGGGACAAGGATGCAATCCCCAGCAGGTTCCAGTGGACAGTCCTGGCAAAGTCCCCTTCAAATTTCATTAGCTCGGGAGCAGCCATAAACTGATTACGATCCTCGAATTGGAATGTCAGTAATGCATCATCCCCAATTACTGTCTGTGCAGAAGGACCAATTAGTCTCTGATCATCACACAACAGCTTTGTAAGCGTCTGTCGTCTGTCTTCAACAGTAGGTTATTACCTTCAACACCTCCTGGATGTGCTCCTGACGCTCTGCTTCCGTTATCCTGTCCACGTACCACTTGAGCACTTTGATGAGATCTCTAAAACACAGGAAGCAATGTGCAGATGGCAGAATGGCTAGTTCTCAATTAAATGACAATAAACTCCACACATAAGAATATCTGGAAGGCACATCTTTCTCTGTAAGGTCTCACATTCTCTAGAGCCAGGTTGCTCTAGAATAATCTTACTGAAATTGCAGGTCAGCATCACTACTTGCTTTGAGACACAAGATGGAAACATACTGCTGCCCACCAAGATTGTCCTCAGCCCGGAGGTACCCTGGGGACCCTAGAACCAGGGCAGTCATGAGCCAGCTTGGCTAACTGCTCACTGGGGCTCCCATTCTTGTGAACACAGCAAGGGTGACTATTTAGCTGCAGGTAAAAGGCAGAAGAGGCATGAAGAGAAACTGTTCTGCTCCAAGCCACACCCCTGCCTTCATCAGGCCAACGTTCTCATCATGAGACGAACAAGGCTTACTGTCAGAGCGTGACCTTGGAGGAGCAATACCAGAAGAGAAAGCTGCTTTCCTTGTTGCTGGTTTATTTTCCTTTATTTTAAGAAACAAAACCAAAAATAAACAATAGCCCACAACTTTTAAGATTATAGTCTCACTGAAATAAATGCTGGCTACTTCCTAATTTCTAGGAAACAGTGCATGTAGTAGTTTTGCTTCTTTTCTCTTTGAAGGTTGAAAAACAGACAAACAAACAAGTGTGTATCTAGAGTTAGCTCACTGGGCTCCATTTAGATAATCCCAATTCCACTGGTCAGGGACCAAGTCTTCACATGAGGGCAAGATGCATGGAGCCTGGTGTGCCATTGCCGTGGGGCAATTATTAACCAGGCTTTCCAGGGGCAGGCAGGCTGAAGTAGGACATCACTCACTTGCCCTTGGCTTTTCTTATGTAACCCAAGTTGCTAGAAAAAAAGCAGCTACCATCTGACAGTAGACTTCACTGACTATGGTTTGAGGCCAGGAACCAAGTCTATATATCAGAGCCCTGAGCAAGGCACTGAATAGGCACTGTGTAAATATTAACAGCTGGACAAACAGCTGGAGCAGGGATGAAGGCAAACGTTTCCATTCATAATTATTTCTTTAAGTCATATATAAGTGCAGCATAAAAGCAGGACTTTTATCAAGAAAAATGACAAGAACCTTGACATCTTAGACCAAAGCGTACATACTAGGTGAAATGCGGATGAGAAGAAGGGCGCTAGATTTCAGGAACAGACTTTAGGAAGTTCTTTTTTTTTTTTTTCCCTTCCAATCAAAGTAAGTTATAGCCACTGAACAGGGATGTGTGGGGAGGGAAGACAGGGCTTGGTGGTTGGGCTTCATGTCTGCCTGTATCTCCTCACAACTATGTTTTCCCATGCAGCTGCTTAGGCTTCTGCACATGTGTAAATGGCGCGGTTGCTACAGCAATCACAAGATAAAGGGCCTTACCTGTATGCGAGGGCTCCAGCAAAGTGACTCTCGATGTAAGTGTCCATGACAGGCTTAAAGTGATGGAACTTGCTATCTTGTAGCAAATTTATTATGTGGACCTAAGAAGAAAGCTGAGTGTTATAAAACCAACTGCCCATCATTCCTCAGTCCGTTAAAAATAAATAAACTCTTAAATTATCAAGTGGCCATTTCTGGAACAGTGCCCTTAAAAACATCAAGATTGAGAGGCACAATTTTTGTAATAATATTAAGAAAATAAACTTACCAAAGAATCAAACACTTTAGACCCATATTTCTGGGAGTTTTCATCTAATATTCCAAACAAGGTATCCAATGTGTCTTGTAGAAACTGTGGATTAAAGAAGTAAAGGCAAAAGAGTAAGACCCAGCCTGTCCTCCCAGTGTTCTTGAGTTTCCAAGTGCTGATAAAACAGTGTATACCTTTACTATCTCTGAGCCGTCGATTTCTTTTAACTTAGAGAGACAACCTGTGATCTTGTCTGGGTGGGTTCTCCACTTCAAGAGATCGAGCATATCACCTTTGCAAACAGAAAAGGAAGATCAATTGCTTTTATAGACAACAGCCCCTCTCATGAACGTGCCATACTGGTAAAGCCTGACTTCCTAAACACACTGCCTACCCCATCCCCACCCTGGGACTAGCCTCTCTGCTCCAGGATGGCATTTACTTAAGAGGACTTTAATTATCTCCTCTATACTCCCAGGGCTCCTGCTCACTGTTCAGTTCTCCAGCTAGCCGATGTTGTCCAGAGAGGCTCTCCATCCCTTCCGCATGCTCCTACCTCACAGAAGCACTTATCTTTTGCCTAAAGTTTTCTATGCCTCAACTTGACTGTAAAACCCAAGGCAGTAGAGCTAAACAAGGCCCTACTGTAACCCCAGTAGTAAGAACAGTGTAAGCAGCCAACTGATACCTGCGTAACATTTTCTGCCACCTCCTAGTAAGACGGGAGTTTCCTGAGATATAGGAACCTGCTTGATTCATGCTTAGACCCCCTGAACATGAGCACTCTGCCTAACCACCAACAACAGAGCAACAGCAGAGGTCTTGATTGTTAAGGTAATTCAAGCCTTAGGACCGCATATGTTAGTGTGCTGCTAGTGGACCATCTAGTGAGTACCTGTTTCTGGCTTCCCATTCCATCTTCTATCACAGTGTATGAAGAATCACACAGCCCTAGCTCTTCCTCTCGTGGTGGATCTGGGGCCACTATTATTTAAATGTTAATTGCTTGCTCCCCAAATTCCTTATGAGCAAATCCTCAGGGATCCAAAATGAAGTGGTGCAAACCTTGCCTTCCAAATTGTTGCCGATTGGCAAATAAAGTGCTGACATCTGGGCTGGGCAGGAGAGAGGTAGGCGGAGCATTTTTCCCTAGCATCCTCTCTGGAAGTATCCCAATGTATTTCCTCCTGATATCTCCCCTTAAGTCCCATTCTACCCTATCCCATCTCTTATTCCTTGCCCTGGCTCTTCCCTCCAGTAGAGGCAACTGAAGGACATCAGATCCCTGAGAAATGTGAAGAGTGTGGAGAGGAAAGAACGTTCCTGAGTTAGTAGTGGGGAACCTCATGAACAGCCAGAAAATTGACTGTAATATTCCGGACATTTCCACCTTTCCTGGAAGCAGGCTAACAGATCTCAATCAGACTTGTTCATACTGTAGAGGTTTAAAGAGCAGAACAGTTGTGTCTGACTCTTTGATCATCCTTGTAGAAATGAAGGTGTTCTAAAGTGACAGTTGTGTCCTCTCTTTAGGTATCAGACTATTAAAACAATGGCCCAGAAGAAATTGGAATTTCTTTCCAAGACTCATCCTGGGAGAAAGAAAAGGCTGGAAGACTGGTGCCACCCAGAGGAGAAACTTGTCTCTCAGGAAGATTTCACATAGTTCTAACAACCTGTCACACCGCCTTTCAGGAGAGACTGAAGCAGAGACAACGATGGTGCACAGGACCATACCTTGACTGACATTACTCAGGTAAGTAAACCCTATGCTTACTACTTAAACCTAAACCTTAAGTCAGGACCCTAAAGACAGACTTGGGAGTTCACTAGATCTTTTCTTCCCAGTGTGGCTGCATTCAGTACATATCCTTTTCATCATTTGTCTAGACTATGAAGAACAGATGGCCAGGCCTAATGTGTTAGGGCTATCAGGGCCAGGCTCTAATCTTAACAGCTCTAATCAATGTGTACATACAGTATTAAGAGTTAAGGCAACATTTTCATCCATTCAGTCTGCTCCAGTCACCTGAAGATGTGTTGGATGGAAATCAGTAGCACTGTTCTATGACTGCAAGTATTGATTTTCTACATCCTATTCAAAGAGAATTTATTAAGTATACTCTTTGTACCTGATCTACCAAGTATAAACAAAGATGTAATTACTCCTTATTAGTGTGGGTGTTTGAGACAAGGTCTCATGTAGCCTAGTCTGGCTACTCATCATGTAGGCAAGGATGACCTTGAAGTCTTGATCCTTCTGCTTTAGCCTCCCAAGTGCTAGGATTGCAGGCATGTACCATCGTGCCTGTATGATTCTCCCATTCCTGTAAAGAAGTTTAAACAATCTACTTGATCTGTCCATCAGCAATACCTGTAGAGTGGCGTGGATTTGGAGCACTAGCCATGAACAATGTTGGATGCCACACAGCAAGAAGAGGTAGACACACCAGGGATGGGAAAAAGTCTTTGTATCCAGAAGAGATATAGCATCCCTAACACGAAGTGATTTTACACCTCTGACTGCAGAATCATAGAGTAGTACATTTCTGTCACTTTAAGCTAGAAACTTTGTGGTGATAGTTATAGCAACAATAGCCCATAAATGCATTCCTGAAACAATCCAGTTAGGACATTTAATTAACAGTAAGAGCTACAAAGATGCACACATCCCTTTGTAGGACAAATACAAATTTTGTCTGACAGTAACAGATTTTATTATCTTCATAACCTCCACAGCAAACTCCCGAGGTTTGGTTAATGCTTTATTTATAGTCATTGAGTTATATCAATGGAGGTCAGATTTAAGCTAAACCATTAAACACTGGAAACTAATAAAGTCTAAACAACCCAACTTTGTGTCTTATGTAAATACAGTTGCTTTGCTACCAAGAGGGAGTTAAGAAGGGGTCAATATTATAGTGCTATATTTTGCTGTCTTTTAACACTACATTCTGAGATAATTATTTCTTTCCACAAACAGTTCCATATTACCACAAAGGGAGAAAAAAAGCTTAAGTATGGGAGCTGCATGAAACACAATACCTTGTAATGAAGTGATTCCTCTCAACACATTGCATCTAATTTATTAATATGGTACTCAGGATGCTAGCCAGAAGCCATATATGGCAACCATGAAAAATTAAAAAATGTTTAATTTACTTCTTTCATTACAGATGCAGTTTTCATAACAATTTGCCAAGGAGATGCACTTGCTTTATTAATCATAACTTGCTAAACAATTAGTGACATAAAAAGCAAGTCTATGGCAGAAAAGCAATATCCATCTAATTAAACAACAACAACAAAAACGAAGCTTTATCCTAAAGCCTGCAATTAGCACTCTTTATGATGCTATAAAACATAAGATTTAAGGTGGTGACACTTTTCATTTTTTCTTGTATTTGAGTGCAGTTTAGTGTTTAATGGTTTGTTTGAGGAGTTAGTTGACAGTTGGCTTTCAACACTGAGTTAATTCTTAAGTCATTAAATCACATGCATAGGGTCATTACTGTTTTCCTTTGACTAGAAATCCTAAACAAGAGGATCAAGAACTTTTCTAGTGCAGAGTTCTTAAATATTTGAATCTTTGCTGAATATGCTTAGGGAAATACATATAGTTCACGTGTGCCCGTAGCGGGGAGGGCTTGTGTCATACATTACCATTTTGAGTGAGTTTTGTGGAGCAGAGAAATGATGTTATCCAAAAGGACTCCTTAGTGACTTTCATGGTTTGATTATTGTTCCCAAGGAAGATGACCTTGGAAAAAGGAAGCTTGAGGTAGCGGGTAGTGTCCTGAAGGTTTGTATTTTCTTCACACTGTGAAAAAATATTAAGGACAGGAGGTGAGACCGCAGAATTATTAAGCATAATTTCCTCTTCTAGCATTTATAAACTAGAAACATTCTGAATAGCATCATAAACAGAATGGGGCTTTTAAGGAAAAGCCACCAAAAACATATTAAAAAATTAAGTATGGAATTTGGACTCTGATCAATTTGAGTTGAGCTGAGCTCTATCATCCCCAGTGTGAATGATGTGGTCAGGATATTGAACCACTTAGGATTTGTGTAGACCTTCCTTGAAGCTTCATTGTCTTGTTAGAAGACTTAGCTTATACATGGGCTTTAATATGGTCTAGCAGACACTGCAAATGACAATCACATTTGACAATGATCAGAAGACTTTTTTCAAAAGATACTATCTGAGGACTGATGAACTGTTATCACTTTGAAAACCACTGTTAAGAAGAGGAAGATAAGAGTAAGGGGATTATAATTGAGATGCAATGTAAATAAATTAAAATTTAAAATATATGTAAAAAGAAGAAAATAGTATTATATGAGCAGTAGTGGAGTACACCTTTAATCCAGAGGCAGAGGCAGGCCAATCTCTGTGGGTTTGAGGGCAGCCTGGTCTACAAAGTGAGTTCTTGTAAACCCAAGGCTACACAGAACACCTGTGGTAGGCTTCCATGCCTCCTATTTCCATCTCCTCTGGATCCCATGGATCTTCCCCTTCTAACCTCCCTTCTACCACTTATGGCTTTGTCCTAGCCCCCAACCCTACCAGGCACTCCTGCTAACACAAGGGTCACTCCTGCCAGGGCAACAAGTGGGGTGGCTGTGGATCCATACCCCCACTTCTGCTCCTCCAGATCCAATCCCCTCAGTCTCATCCCTGGCTCTGTAGCAGAAAACCTCCCGCAGTTTCCCTTTTCTCTCTGAATGCACACCCAACAGATGACAAAGATCTCCCTAAACTTTCCTTTCCTCAATCCACCCCGTTATCCTAGCCTTTAATACTAGCAGGCACAGCTTGAGACACACCAGCTGACCATTCCAGGACACAGGTCCTCAGAAAGTTTCCTACCAGGCATCACACAGCTACCACACTCTCTTAAAACCCAGGGAGGAAGCAGATGCCAAGGAAAAAAACACTCACCCAACAGAGACAAAACCAGATTCCATCATCCAGAACCACAGTCACCCCAATCCCAGATACCTAGATGTCCGCAAAAAAAAACCACAACCAACAACGGCCAGGACAGCACATCTCCACTGCAGCCCAGAAACCATACCATAGCGGGCAGTTAATATTCCAAGATAGCTGAAGGCCAAGAAAAACTCTAAAACCAGCCTTATGAAGATGGTAGAGTTACTTAAAGAAGAAATTAATAAACCCCTTAAAGAATCCAGGAAGACACAAACAAACAGTTCAAGGAAATGAATACAACTGTTCAGGATCTGAAGATGGAAGTATCATTAATGAAGAGAACCCAAACTGAAGGAATGCTGGAAATGAAAAGTTTGGACATTGCAACAGGAGCTACAGGGGAAAATTTTACCCACAGAATATAGAGATGGAAGAAAGAATAGATATGATAGGAGAAATAGATACATCAGTAAAAGAAAATGTTAAATTTGACAATTTCTGCACACAAAACATGCAGGAAATCGGGAACATTAGGAAAAGTGTAAATCTAAGAATAATAAGAATAGAGGAGGGAGAAGAAACCCAGCTTAAAGGCCAAGAAAATTTCAGCAAAATCACAGAATATTTTCCTACCCTAAGAAGGAGATGCCTGTATAGGCACAAGAAGCTTACAGATACGAAATAGAGTGGACCAGAAAACCAAGTCCTTTTGGCACATAATAATCAAAACACCAAGAGTAACAGAACAACAACAACGATGACGACGATGACGATGACGACTATTTAAATTTGCAAGGGAAAAAGAGAAAGTAACAAAAAAGAACTGTTAGAATTACATCTGACTTCTTAATGAGACTCTGAAAGCTAGAAGGTCCTGGACTGATAAGCTGCAGACTCTAAGAGACCACAGATGCCATCCCAGAGTAGTATACCCAGCAAACCTCTCAAATACATAGATGGAGAAAATAAGACACTCCATGATAAAACCAAATTTAGGAAATAGTTATCTACAAATCCAGCCATACAGAGGGTGCTACAAGAAAAACTATAATTGGAGGAGGTCAACTACAAACAGGAATATACAGGGAATAAAGAATTCCAGATCAGTAAAATCAAAAGAAGAAAAAAAAAATGCACATGTGCGTGCTCATGGACATGTGTGCGCACACACACGCAAGCGTGCATGCGCACACACCACCACCACCATCAACATCCCCGTCAACAACATAATAATAGGAGTCAAACAATCACTGGTCGAGCTGGAGAGATGGCTCAGAGGTTAAGAGCACTGTCTGCTCTTCCAGAGGTCCTGAGTCCAATTCCCAGCGACCACAGGGTGGTTCATAACCATCTATAATGAGATCTGGTGCCATCTTCTGGCACGTAGGAGTACGTGCAGGCAGAATACTGTATATGTAACAAATAAATAAATCTTAAAAACAGAACAAAACAAAATCACTAGTCATTGATATCTCTCAGCATCAATGGTCTCAATTCCCCGACAGAAAGAGTAAGAGAATGGATGCAAAGATGAGAGTCACCCCTTGGTGCATCCAAGAAATACACCTCAACATCAAAGATAGGTTACAAGAAGACATTTCAAGCAAATGAAACTAAGAAGCATGCTGGTGTAGCCCTTTTAATATCTAAGAAAATAGACTTTACAACAAAAGTAATCAATAGAGTGGGGGAAGGACACTATATACTCACCAAAGGAAAAAATCCACCAATATGACATTTCAGTTCTTAACATCTATGCCCCAAACAAAAGGTACCCAAGTATGTAAAAGAAACAATACTATAGCTTAAGTCACATATTGACCCTCACACACAGATAGTGGGAGACTTCAATACCCACCTCTCACCAACATAAAGGTCATCTAGACAAAACTAAATAGGGGAATGCCAGAACTAACAGACATTATAAACTAAAATGGGTCTGACAGATATTTATAGAACATTTCACCCAAACACAAAAGAATATACCTTCTTCTCTGCACTTTATGAAACTTTCTCTGAAACTGACCACATACTTGGAAACAAACCAAGTCTTAAAAGAAACAAACAAACAAACAAACAAAAAAAAAGGAAACAACTCAGTACATACTATGTTAAAGATTAATGCTGATACCATCAACAACAGAAACAACAGAAAGCTTACAAATTCACAGAAAATGAACAACTCTCTAGAGAATGAAAAAATGAAAAATGAGTCAAGACAGAACTAAGAAAGACATTAAAGACTTTCTAGAACTGAATGAAAATGAATATACATCATAGTAAAACTTTATGAGAATAATGAAAACAGTTCTATGAGGCAAGTTCATAGCACCAAGTGCTTACCTAAAAAACAAAACAAAACAAAAAAAAAAAAAAAACACAACAACCTGGAGATATTGCTGGGTAGTGGTGGCACATTCCTTTAATCCCAGCACTTGGGAGGCAGAGGCAGGTGAATCTCTGTGAGTTTAAGACCAGCCTGGTCTACAGAGCGGGTTCAAAGACAGACAAGGCTACACAACAAAATCCTGCTTTCCAAGAACCCCCCTCCCCCTTCCCCCTCAAAATGAAGAGATCTCATATTACCAACTCAACAGCATACCTGAAAAGCCTAGGAAAAAAAGAAAAAAATCACACAAAAAGGAATAGCTGGTAAGAAATAATCGAATTCAGGGCTAAAACCAATAAAACAGAAACAAAGAGAACAGTACATAGAATCAATGAAACAAAAAATTGCTTCTTTGAGAAAAATCAACAAGATAGACAACCCCTTATCAAAACTAACTTAAAAAGAGAGAGAATATCCAAATTAACAAAATCAGAAATGAAAAGGAGAACAACATGAGAACAGATTCCTCCCAAAAAATCCAAAGAGTCATACTTTTAAAAAACCTGTACTTTATAAAATTCAAAAAAAAAATCTAAGAGAAATGGCTAATTTTCTCCAAATATACAACTTACCAAAGTGAAGTCAGGATCAGATAAACAATTTGAATAGATGTATAACCATTAGTGAAATAGAAGCAATCATTAAAAGTTTCTCAACCTGGAGATTTGATGGGGAGTGGCCTGGGGACAGACAATTTTAGCAGAGAATTCTACTAGACATTCATGAGTTAACACTAATACTCCTCAAATTATTCCACAATAGAAGCAGAAGGAACACTGCTAAATTCATTTGGAGGCCACAGTCACCCTGATACACAAATCACACAAAGACCTAACAAAGAAAAAGAATTACAGAGCAATTTCCCTTATGAACATAGATTCAAAAATAATAAAATACTTGCAAACCAAATCTATGGTCAAATAGGCTTCATCCTAGTGATGCACATGTGAATCAAAAAATGTAATTCACCATATAAAAAACTGAAAGAAAAATCCACATGATCATTTCGTTAGATGTAGAAAAGGCCCATGACAAAATCCAATACCTGTTCATGATAACACCCTCCATGATAAAAGTCCTGGAGAGATTAGGGATACAAGGGACATACCTAAACACAATAGAGGCAGTTTGCAGCAAGCCTACAGCTAACATCAGGTTAAGTGGAGAAAAACAAAATAATTCCACCAACATTGGTAACAAGAAAAGGTTGTCCACTTTTCCCATACCAGTTCAATATACAGTACTTTAAGTACTTTATAGCTAAAGCAATAAAGCAACTGAAGGAGAACAAGGGGATACAAATTGGAAAAGAAAAAATCAGACAGAAGATATGATAATATGCAAAAGTGACCCTAAAATGTCTATGGGGGAACTCCTACAGCTGATTAGCATTTTCAGCAAAGTGTAGCTGGATATAAAATTAACTCATAAAAATCAGTAGTCTTCCTATATTCAAATGACAAACCACCCAAGAAAGAAATCAGGGAAACAAACACCTTTCACAATTGTCTCAAATAATACAAAATGTGTTGAGGTAACTGTAACCAAGTAAGTGAAAGATCTGTATGACAAGAACCTCAAGTCCTTGAGGAAACAAACTGATATCAGAAGATGGAAAGATCCCCCATGCTCATGGATTAGTAAGATTAACATAGTAAAAACTGCCATCTTACCCAAAGCAATATACAGACTCAATGCAATTTCCATCAAAATTCCAACACATTCTTTACAGACCTTGAAAGAATCATTCTCAACTACACACACACACACACACACACACACACACACACACACACACACACACACACGATAGCTAACACAATCCTGAACAATAAAAGAACTGTGAAAAGTCTCAATCATTCTTGATCTCAAGTTATACTAGAAAGCTATAGTAATAAAAGCAGCATGGCAGTGTCATAAAAGCAGACATGTTGATCAACAGAATTGAAGAACCAGACATAAATACACACTTATATGGACAATTGATTTTCAATAAAGAAGCCAGAAATACATCCTGGGAAAAAAGACAACATCTTCAACAAATGGTGCTGGTTAAGCTGCATGTCTGCATTTGGTAGAATACAAATAGGTCCACACATGTCACTCTGCACAAAGACCTAAACATAAAACCAATACACTAAACCTGATAGTGGAGAAAGTGGGGAACAGCCTTGAACACACTGCCATAAAAGAAGACTTCCTGAACCAATAGCACAGGCACTAAGATCAACATTTTGTAAATGGGACCTCATAAAACCAAAAAGCTTCTGTAGGCACAGGATACCCTCATTTGGATAAAGCAGCAGAATATAGAATGAAAAAAGATTTTTACCAACTCCACATCTGATAAAAAGCTAATATCCAAAATAACACAAAACAACTCAAGAAACGAAATAACCCTACTTAAAAATAGGGCACAGACTTGAACAGATAATTCTCAATAGAGGAAGCTCAAATGGCTGCAAAACACTTTCAAGAAAAGTTCAATATCCTTAGCCATCAGGGAAATGCACATGAAAACTACTTTGAGATTCCATCTTATACCGGTCAAAACAGCTATGATCAATAATATGAGTGACAGCTCATGCTGGGGAGGATTTGGAGAAAGGAGAACATTCCTCCATTGCTGATGGGAGTGGAAACTAGCACAGACCCTATAAAAAGCACTATGGTAGTTCCTCAGAAAGATGGAGTCTATCTACTTCAAGATCCAGCTACATCATTCTTCATCATATACCCAAAGGATGCTTCACCCCACCTCAGGAACACTTGCTCAATCATGTTCATTGCTGCTCTATCCATAATAGCCGGAAATTGAAAATATTGTAGATGTCCCTCAACAGAAGAATAGAGAAAGAAAACATGGTACATTTAAACATTTACACAGTGGAGTATTACTATGCTGTTAAAAATATGACATCATAAAACTTTCAGGCAAATGAGTGGAACTAGAAAAAAACATCAATGTGTGCTTCTTTTTTAAACTTTATTTGTATATGATTGCTTTATCTGCCAAAGAGGGCATCAGATCACATTATGGATGGTTGTGAGCCATCATGTGGTTGCTAGGAATTGAACTCAGGACCTCTGGAAGAGCAGGCAGCGCTCTTAACCACTGAGTCATCTCTCCAGCACCAATATGTGCTTCTTAAAATGCAAATAATAAATAATCTGATGATTGGAAAAGTAGACTCAAAGTACATATATATCACCTATTACTATTTGTTTAACAAATCCATACAGCAAAACATCTAAATGGATAGATGCTATGAGGCTAGCAGATGGTGACACAGCATTATGATGTTTTTTGTTTTATTTGATTTGCATACACAGAAATGGTACAACTTAGCTGATTTGTGGTATTAAATTCTAACTCTTCTGGTATGCAGCTCAGTATGTAAAGGCACTTGTTCGATAAACCTGAAGATGTGAACTCAGAGTCCCCCAAACCTGTAAGACAGCTGAAAGGGTGGTATGTGCTTGAAATTGCAGTACTCTTATAGTGAGAGACAAAACAGGAGAATCCCCTAGAAGCTCACAGACCAGCTAGCCTGGAGTATGCAGTACAGTGACAATAACAAGAGAGAACCAGTCTCTAACAAAGTAGAGGGTGAGGACTGATAGGCAAAGTTATCTTCTGACTTCCCAATGTGTACCATGGCACATGTGCATTTTCACTTACAAACACATACAAATTATATATATATATATATATATATATATATATATATATATATATATATACACACACACACACACATACATACAGGCAGACACACACACATATACATATATATGAAAAAAATATATATGGGCTGGGAAGATGCTCAATGTCCATGAGCACTTTCTGCTATTCTAGAGAACCCAAGTTGGGCTCCCAGCACCCATATCAGGTGTCTCACAAGTGCCTGTAGCTCCCCAGCTCCAGGAGATCTGATCCCTGTTCTTGCCTCTGCAGGTACCAGCTCATACAGACACACATACATAAATAATTAAAATATGTTAATTATATTCATATGAACTATATATTTGTTAAAATATTTCTAATGCTAGTGTATTGGTAACAGACAATAATTCAACCAGTGAACCCCTCCATACTTGAGACCATTTTATGTGATGCAAAACAAAAACAAACAAACAAACCAAACTTAAAAAAATAAGGCCTTAGGAAAGCTCTCTCTAGTGAGTTGAGAAATAGACTCAGAGTATTACAAGATGTTCTTGCCAGCAACATTGCTCTGAAAGACAAGTACTGGTATCAATAATAAACACCATTCTCTTCTGCTTTCATAATCCCAAATGGCTTCTCTTGTTTCTTCAAGATATATTACATAGACTAAAGACTCAAGAAAATATGCACAGCTTAAAGAAAAATTATAAATACTAAAAGTATTTTCTTTTGAAATCTATTAGGCAAGAGAATGTTCTGGACTTCTGCATATCTGCATCTCTACTTGTTCCTCATCAGAACCTGGAGCACATCAAGTCACAAACACAAACTCATCCAATTCTTTAAGTGAACCTGGGCTACAGAATTAGGAATATGCTCTAGCCTCCCATCTCCAGCCTGACGTGGCCTCTTTACATCTGTGTAACTTTCTATGTGACATACTCCAAACCCAGCCCTGATATTCACTCCAGCTGTTCCCAGGTTTCTTCCGAGGACATTCTTGTCTTATAGAACCATCTCTTAATACAGCTCCCTTCCCTCAAATAATTGGCTCTTGAGTTATTCTGTTAGCATCCTGGGATTTCTGCTTAGCTCCACTATTGTTACGGCACTGACCACCCTTGAGGGCAGATGGCTTTCCTCTGGCTCTACAGGGAGCCATGGAGAGTGTACTTGTGGGCCAGCCATAATGGTCAGGTTAGTCCCACCAATCCTACTTGGCTTCCCCTGCCCACCAGCTCAGGGCACTAAAACCTCAGGATTCAAAGTATGAGACACATTCATTAGCTTCGTATAGCTAAACTGTATCACACTCAAGTATAAAACATAACCATCAGTAGGAACAATACTGTGAGTACAAAAAATATTTGAATATATTCTTACAAGAATAGGGAGGGAGAGGAAGGGATGGATGGATGGAGGGAGGGAGAGAGAGAGAGGGAGAGAGAGAGAGAGACAGAGACAGAGACAGAGACAGACAGACAGACAGACAGAGACAGACAGACAGACAGACAGACAGTATATTTTGTCCATCAAATAAGGAAATCAACTCTTGGTAGCACTTTAATACAAGACAAAGAAATTCTTATCACATATCTTTTATTGTTCTTCAAGGCTTTCAGCATGCATAATTAATATATAATATAAACATTGCACATCTGAAAACCAAAAGTAGGCAACAATTACAAGTATCAGGCACTGCTACATACTTCACATATACATTTCTCTCATAACAATCGCATGATGTAGAATATTGTGACTAAGGCACTTATATGATTTGCCTAATGCTACCGTAATACTTAGGGCCAGCACCAGGATGGGAACAAAGCTTGTACTCATAACAACTACACAACACTGCCTTTCTCCACTTGTCAGTGAAAACAACGTAAATTTCGGATTGCTTTTTTGACAAATATGGACTGTCTGGTTAGAAAGAAAAAACATCACTGTTTCCAAAAGCTTAATGTGTGGCAGACACAATGGCAGCGGGCTCCAAGAGGAGTGTGTAACTAAAATGATCTCGCGAGGAGTAAGACTTTGAGTCTTACAGTGAAATTGCTAGTGTAAGTTTCAAAACCTGTGGTACAAAGGAGATTGTGGGAGCTGGCGGTTAGGCGGGCCAAACAGACAAGAGCAGAGGGAGAGGGCACATGGGCCTGTAACAAAACAAAAGATGTTTATTTGATGGCAAGGACTCTAGGAGAGAAACAGAATTTGATTATAGAGATACATAGAAAAAAATGTTCTAGAAGGTAGGTTTTAGGATAGGGGCAGGTGACAGATGACCCTTTTAGCCCAAAAGGCTATACACGCTCCTACTAGGAGGTGCAGAGCTCAGAGTTCACTCATTAGGGAGTGAGGATAACAGTTAGCTCTCTTCTGTAATGCATGAAATGTACAGACATTGCTCAGTCAGGTAGGAGAAGAGCCTATACTGAGAGACGATTGTCTAACCAGAGTGTGAACAGAAGAAAGCAAACAGGAAGCACCAGCCACCACTTTAGAAAAGGCTAAGAGTAGGTCAGTCTATAACGTGAGGTCAGTAGAGCTGGTTACTGAACTGGAAATGCATCAGAGTCAGATGGTGGGGGGCGGGTTCCTATGTCTGCAAATCTGAGTAGAGCAGTACAGTCAGGGGGCTGGCTTTTCCTTACAGTGAAGTTTAGTTGCACCCTAAAAGTGTGGATTATTGCAACCTATACTGGGCTTTGGCAGAAGTCATGTCTTCATCTTCTAACTCCAAGTAGGAGTGGAGCAAGACGGTGTGGATGCAAGGATGAGACGCGAGCCTCATTGGCGAACGTGTGCTGTTGTGGGACACACTGACGCAGCCGATATACAACCCATGTTCTGAAGGACAGCCGGGGGTAGATCTGTTAGCGAAGACTTTACCTAGCTGTTCTTTTAGGGAAACAAAGCTTCCGGAGTCTGCTACTAGACTGGGGGAACAAAAGCATGCTGCTGGCATAGTAATAGCCTGCGAGCCACACAAATCATCTTCAAACATGTTAATTTATTATTAGGATAGAGACAAGAATTAGTTTTTGACCACATTTGGGTCTGAAGTCTGATCTTATGAGAGAGAGGGGGTCCTTGGCACTCTTAAGCATCTGAAGTAGCACAGGTGGCCTCTATCTTTGAGACTATACTTCCTGCTTACAGTGCAAACCAGTTGGTATAGCTGTGGTAAACAGGGCCTTATGTCCTGGGCTACCTGCTGACCATAACCTATATCTTGTGCCTACAAACCACAGTAGTCAGTCCTGAAAGTCTTCCAGAATGGCAGTATCTGTAAATACCTAAGACCTGTGGCGGGGAGATCCACACGTATAATTTATTCAGAGAAAATTTTGCCAGTGAATTCCCAGTATGTTAATCAGATTAAGGGTCTAGAGCTTAGGGTTGTAGAGAAATGAACTGAAACTGTGGAAAGAGAGTCAACTTGAAATTCTGTAATACCAGCTAATGAAAACCATATTTAAATAATTTTTAATGACAAAATATCTTCTTGTGGAGACTTTTTCAACAGGATCAGTCACTGCTAATATCATTACTATACACCTATTACATTTCTAATATTTTCCCATATTTCAATTCAGTATTAAAAATACAACCAGGAAAGCAGCACTGGCCCTTTTTTGAAGGCCTCACATAACAGGCCACTGTATGCACAGTCAATACTGGTGTCAACGCTGTGATAAAGACCACCGGATACCAGCTGTGCTGGGACAGGAAGGAACGCTTTATTGGGAAGGGGGAATTTAGGTGCAACTGTAAAGCAACAAGAAGGTTACAAATCAGGCAAGGGATGGAAGAAGCAATGCAGATGAGATCAAGAGGCAGTGGTGGGGAGGCATATGCAGGAACAACTGGCAGACATCTTAATACCATGTGGGCTCTGGGTAGAGCCAGGAACAGCCGAACATTGGTGGAGAATTTATTGTGAAACTCACAAAAACCTTTCTGTTAACAGTACTGTATTGCCTCGCTAGATTTACTGTTAATGTGTTATTGTTTATGTAACTGGTTATAATGTAAGGAGACTTGGGTGAACAGTATATGGATATATTCCCACTCTTTTGTGACTCTAAAACAACTGCTAAAAAGACAAGTAGATACATCGTAGTGTGGCTGGACCATGGAACCCAGGCGTCTTAAAGAAGAAGAAGAAGAAGATCTCAGTAGCTAGGCAGAGTTGAACGTGACTGTAATATCTCCTTCTTGAGACGCTGTGGCAAGAAGAATGTGTTTTGAGGCCAACCTAAGGCAGTTTAGCAAAGACTCTTTCCAAATGTAAAAGGGGAAGCTAGGGGTAGAGCTCATGGTACAGTGATTGCTCAGAAAAGAGGACTTTTTACCCCTAGGGTCTGTAGCCCCTGAGTGAGCAGCAGACATGGTGGAAGCAGATGTGACTGGTGATATCTTAACCAACTGCTGAGCCTCAGGAGGGGGACAGTGAGTGAAGACCCGTTTTTACATGAGATGGGAAGGGAAGAGGAAAACCGTGCCTCCCTAAAGAATGGAGAAAAAATGCTGTGCTATGTTTACATCCTGAACGAACAGCACTAGAACAGGAAGCAGTCATAGAGCAGGAGGAAGAGAGGACACAGGAAGAAAGGCCTGACGCAGCAGGTGGAATTGGCTTTGCAGAGAAGGCACCTTGCCTCATCCTTTAAGACAGGAAGCAGGAAGAACAAGGGGAGTGCAGATAAGGGTTCAGGTGGTGGGGAGAAGGCACAGGAAGTGAGGGGAGCTCCTGTCAGGCATCTTTTGTTTTCTCCAGTAGGCTAAAAGGAGCTGTGGGCTCGTGACCCTCACCAGCAGGAGGAGTATTTTGGAGAAAATTCCATGCTTGTTTAATCGATACATTTTATTCTGTATTTCATTTTGTGAGTATTCTCAAATAACTTCTGTGAATTCCTGCTTTCTGAATTTTCATGTTATGTCTATATCAGGATACTTTGTTCCAAGTTTTTTTTAGAATTGTTACTTAAAATAAAAGCAAAGGTTGTCATAACAAAGCACAGATAAAAACATAAAGAGTGATGTCTAACTTAACAACTTATTAACTTATTTCCTCTGAGGATATATAAAGATTTATAAAGTGTTCATATCTGAAGTACTTATAAAACTACTTTGGTTTATTTAATCCCCTCACAATAGAAAGGACTTTGAGATTAACACCCATATTCATGCAAATCAATTTATTTGTAAATTAAGATGAATAGTAAGTCATTTAAAAAATATGTTACAGGGTTGAGAAGCTCAGTGGCTTAGCACTGTCTTTACATGTGCCTAACCTGTAAGAAACAGATTTTACACACACACACACACACACACACACACACACACACACACACACCCCATATATATATAAACACATATGTGTGTATAAACACATGTACAATATATATGTATATATATGTGTCTATGTAATGTGACATAGAAAACAGAGAACTTAAAAATAATGCTTACAGAATGACAGTGTCCTTGCTTATAACCCTTTAAAAAAAAAAAACACAGGACCTTACTATGTAGACCAGGATGACCTTGAACTCAGAAACCTGCCTGCCATCTGCCTTCTGCATGCTGGAATTAAAGATATATACCATGCCTAATCTACAACCTTATTTTCAAGGGAGTTCTTTTTCAGTTTTTTTCCCCTCACTTTTTTAAAGTTAGAAGACATGCAGTACAAAATTGTGTCCTGCTTTTGACAGCCTATCACCAATAGGGATCATTGGTACCTTATGCACGATGAGCTCGTGTGTGCCATCTGGAAGAGTCCTCCCATCCTCTTGCATCAGGGGCACAAAAGAGAAACCGAACAACTTCTTCTCTCCTTTCTCCTTTGCTGTAAAGGAGAATAATGACTTGTTTACTGAAGTACATGTTCATCTTACACACAAAGCATGAGCAGCAACAACTGTAGCCCTGTGCCATGCACATGCCAGGCCCTCACACAGTGGAGAGCAGCTTTTGTGGTAGATACCTACACTATACTCACACCTCCTAAACTTTAGGTTACATTCGCTGCCCAGATGTTTTCACAGGATTAGATATCTGAAATTACGTTCTAAAAAATTGTCTGGACTGCCTTTTTCTCCTCACATCTTCCACCAGGGGTAGAATTCTCACCCGTTTATTTATTTATATTTCAAATAGTATCTGGATCTCAACAAATAAATGCTTAGTGAAAAGAAGGACGGCTGTGAGGAGCAGTGCTTTGTCAGTGGGCCTCTAAGAGAGAACGGTCAAGCTCTACCCTGGTCCGTGTGTGAGGACAGCCACCCCGGAAAGCTGCTTCCTAGACCTCTGCCAAGGCTCCTGTGGGCTGCCATCTCCTGTGGGCTGACTGTAGTGCTCTGCAAACCAGAGATGAGGTGGAGACTTTGCAGAGAGCAGACACCTAATTAAGGACAACTTTGATGCTGAGTGTTTGCGCCGTTATTTATAGGAAAGGAAACGGAGATCAAGGATGGTAAGCAGCTTGTTCTAGATCTTTCTCTTTTTTTTTTTTTTTTTTTTTTTTTTTTTTCAGGTCATAAGACATGTTTATTTATTTTTTTTAATTAATTTATTCATATTACATCTTGATTGTTAGCCCTTCCCCTGTTTCCTCCCATTCCTCCCTCCCTCCCACTTCCCCCCTTCTCCCCTCCCCTATGTCTGTGATTGAGGGAGACTTCTTCCCCCTATGTATGCTCTAAGATTATTGAGTCTCTTCTTGGTAACTTGCTATCCTTCTTCTGAGTGCCACCAGGCCTCCCCATCCAGGGGACATGGTCAGAAAAGGGGCACCAGAGTTCACGTGAGAATCAGATCTCACTCTCCACTCAACAGTGGAGAATATCGTGTTCGTCGGCTAGGTCTTGGTAGGGGTTCGAAGTTTACTGCCTATTTCTCCTTGGCTGGTGCTTTAGTTTGAGGAGGACCCCAGGACCCAGATCTGCCTGTCATACACTCCTTCACTGCTGGTGGGAATGCAAACTAGTACAACCACTTTGGAAAGCTATCTGGCGTTTTCTCAGAAAAATGGGAATAGGGCTTCCTCAAGACCCAGCTATCCCACTCCTTGGAATATACCCAGAGGATGTACTACCACACAACAGGGACATATGCTCAACCATGTTCATAGCTGCTTTATACACAATAGCCAGAACATGGAAACAGCCTAAGTGTCCCTCAGTAGAAGAATGGACTAAGAAACTATGGTACATTTACACTATGGAGTATTACTCAGCTATTAAAAACGAGGAATTCCCGAAATTTGTGGACAAATGGATTGACCTAGAAATTATCATAATGAGTGAGTTCACCCAGAAGCAAAAAGAGACAAACGGTATATACTCACTTATATCAAAACACTAGTCCAAGGGATACGTCCCATGAAAAACCTTACTTACCAAGAAAGTGGGTCAGAGGAGAGGACATCCTATTGAGACTTTAGGCGAGAGTAGCATGGAAGAATGGGGAAATAACAGGACCCACAGGGTCCTGGAAACCTACAAGAAGAACTTTATGTTCTAGATCTTTCAAGCTATCCCAGTCCTCCTATCAGGCAGCTTTTCTCCCAGAACAGAGCAAGTGCTAAAAAATGTTCAGTTCAGCAGCATTCCTCCCTGGTATGTGGATATGTGAGTAGTAAAGGAGGTTCCACCAGGAGCCTCTGATAACGGAAGTGTCGTTCTTTCCCATATAATCATGGTATTGGACCATCACACTTGCTCAGAACAGCTCAGCTGGGACACAGTCAGACCTGAGTGGAGAAGTCTGATGTCCAGGGAATCCCACACATTGGTCAAGGGCTTGAGCTGTACACTCTTCCCTAACAGCTGTCCCCACCACTGGATAGAGGGAGCGTGAGACCTGTAACAGGAGGCCGTCCCTGGATGTGTGAACTCACTAAATGTGTGCTTCAAAAGAAGAAGACTTCCTTTCAGACTGATTAGTTTTAAGTCTAGAGAGAAGGTGGAAATAGACTGATGTTTCTAAAAGCCAGTAAAGTAACAGTAGAAGCACCTAGAACGAGGTGTTTCCCACAGCAGAGAAGCAATTTTCGATGCTTGAATTTTATTCAGCTGTCTTTTATGTAGTTTCTAATGTTCATTTAAAAAAAAAAAAAACAAAGAGAAAAGTGGGGGCTGAAGAGATGGTTCAGTGGTTAAGAGTCCTGACTGTTCTGGAGGGTTCAACTCCCAGCATTCACATGGCAGCTCACAACTGTCTGCAACTCCAGGATCTAACACCCTCTCGCAGACAAATACGGAAGTAAAACACCAATGCAAATAAAATAAAATGTTTTTCCATTACACCTATAATTCAATTTGAGTTGACTTCTTTTTTATGTTTTTGAAGTATATAAGGTCTGTGGCTAGATTTTGACTTACCCAAGGCTAACCAGATGTACTAGCACCATTTGTTGAACAGCCTCTCTAGTTCTATGGATTTGATTTTGCTTCTTCGTTAAAGATCTTTTGTCTAACTTGCACCCTTCTAGATCTGGGCTCTCTAGTCTGTCTCATTGATATTTTGCCTAGTCTTTCATAATAGCATGTTGTGTTGATTATTGTAATTTATCTAGGACGTACTGTACACTCCAGTATGACTTTGAACTCCTTATCCTACCTTCTCTACTTTCCAAGTGCTGAAATTAGAGGCTTGTGCCACCACCTGCTATATATGGCACCAGGTATTGAACTTGGGGCTTTGTATATACTAGGCAAGCACTCTACAAAGTGAGATACACCCCAACCCCAACGTGCTTTATAGTCAGTCTTAAAGTCATGCAATGTCATTCCTCCAACTTTGTCTATCTTCCATTTTATATTGACTATGTTGAATCTTTTGCTTGTTCATATCAACTTTAGAATCTGGTTTGTTTTGTTTTGTTCATTTAAATATAGTGCTGAGCTTTTTGTTTTTGTTTTGTTTTCTTTTTTCACTAGGAGTGCACTGGGCCTACAGATTCAGTTAGGAAGACCTGACATCTTGACAACACTGAGCTGTTCACTCCACAGACATGACTCCACTGTAGAGGTTCTCAAATGATTCGTGTGTATTCATTGCTTCCTTTTCCTTTTCCTCCTTCTCATTCATCACCAGAAATCCAAGGTGCTCATCAGGTCCAGTGACTTCTTGGGTATTAAATCAAACAGCAATTTCTCTGTCTTCATCTTATGTGTCACTAGCAGCTAAGATATCATCTGCCCAATTCTCTCTTGGAATAACTGCTTTTCCTTTAGCCACTTGGACCCCTTGACTGCCCTTCAGCCTTCTGGCTGGTCCTTCTGACTGTCATCAGACAGCTCTTCTTTTTCCCAGCGGTGAATGTGCCCTAGAGATCAGTTCTTGGACTTCCCTCTGCTGTCAAACTTACTGCGCAGGGATGTCACCCAGTCTCTTGACTTGAAAAAGAGCATAATGGATGCTGTACTGGAGCTGGACTCAGCTGGATCACACCAGCTGGAACAGGTATCTTTGCCACAGTCAGCATTCCATAGAGTCCTGTTAGTGCTTAAAAGCTGGAAGAAGAAGAGCAGTGCCACAGTACAGACCAGGGCAACCCTGCCCCAAGTGCTGCTTATTCAATGTTCACAGCAGACCACTAGCCTGCATGTAGGTTCTCAGCCCCAGCCTCATTTGTTTCCTACCAACACCTTGGCTGTGTAGTTAGTGGATGTCAAATGTCTAAGATACAAAGTTTGGTGTCTGCCACCCACCCCTAAACAGTTGGCCCCTCTTGCCTTCCACTTGATTAAATGAACATTTCAATCTCAGGATCAAATACTGGGGGTCATCCTTGACTTTCCCCTTCTTCCACATCTAATCCATCAATGAGCTATACCATTCAAATTGTCATCCCCTTGCTGCAGAGTACCTTAATCTCTTATTTAGTACAAGAACTGCAAAGCGCCCCTGTCCCCGAGCAGCCTTCCCATACCTGAATGGCCTATCTGTGGTCTGTTATCTACACAGCATCCAGGCCCTCCCTCAAATCAGCTCCCCTTCTCAAACAAAATCCACAGGCTTCACACAAAAGCCATTATAAGGCCTGGTTCCCTTGTTACCACTCCAGTGTCTTAATATTCTTTGAAAATGCAGAGCACGCTTCAGCTTCATGCCTTCTGTATTTACTGTTCTCCTTGCCTGAAATAGTCTCTCCTTGGATAAATCGAGGTTCAGCCCTTGAGTTCTTTTAGTTTCTTCCTGTCGTATCTCCTAGCCAGTCTTGTTGCTGGCTGTTCTATGTATGCTAAGTGGCGGCAGCACAGTACCATCACTTTCTAGCCCTTTCCATCTTCTTGGCTGCACTCGTGGTTCACTCTCCACTACTTATCAGTCCTCCCCAGTGTGCAGGGAGGAGCATGTTCCGAGATGCCTAGTGGCTGCCTGAATTATAGATAGTATTAAATCCTATACATCTCTCAGTTTTTCCTACGCATATGGGCCCATGGCAATCTTTATAGTTTAGCACAATAATATGTTACCAGCAGAGAAATAGATGTTATCAACTTCCATGTGTGACTTTTTTTTCTTGCTAAGTTCAGAATTTCTAATTTTCACATAGAAGTAATTTATTAGTACTTTTTGACATATATGAGACACCAGAATCACTATTCTTGCATTTGGGGACCATCAGTAAGTGAAATAAAGGTCAACTGAACCCAAGCACTGTGGTATAGTGACTGACAGGTGGGTATTGTACATAGCACAGATACATGGGACAAAGAAAGGACTTCTAACTCAGGTTGGACAGAGTGTGGCTGTGTAAGATTTCTCCAAGCTACTCGGAGTGCTATGTAATTTAAAACTTTAGAATGGTATATTCTGGAATGTTCTTCTTTCCAGAACTAACTGAAAGCCTGGGAAACAAGCCTGCAGATAAAGGGAGAGCACAGTATTATATACTTATCATTCATCTGTCTGCTCTCCCTCTCCCAGCGAATGCTCTGGGAAAGAAGGAACCTTCTGGGTCCTAGGATGTGGTTCTAACATGCAGTAAAATGGTTAGTACATAGTAAGTGTTCATTTTTATGGATAAATAATTTGTTTTATGAATAAATAATATTATTTAGTGAATATATATACACAGGAATATGTGGAAGCTCTGTGTGATAAAATGATTTCACTGTGCATTTGCCTTCTGTGAGATTATGGGAAATCTGTTTTCCTTTTTCCTGTGGCAAGTTCTTCTGAGTTAAAACAACAGCAAAACAAAATTGAACCATGTTCTAAATACAAGGCTGAGAGGGCAGAAACTGAACAGATTTTATTTAAGCACAGCCTTTGCTCTGCTTCCTAAGTTGTGCAGTACAGTGCTTTCTGAATGTTCCTTTTCATTTTCTCCTTATTTCTCTCTACTGTTTTCTTATTTTGGAAGTCAAAGCAAATGTCAGGTCCAAGTAAGAAGTATAAGAAAGGCTGGCAGATAGCATCACACGACAGCCCCACCATAAGTGTGTACTCCCTCAAGTCCTTTACCTGGGGCTCCCTGGGAATTGAGGACAGGAAGAACCTGCTGCTCATCTCCCTGCATTGTTTTGTTTTGTTGGTTTTTCAAGACATGGTTTGTTTGTTTGCTGTCCTGGAACTAGCTCTGTAGATCAGGCTGGCCTGGAACTCACTTCGATCCGCCTGCCTCTGCCTCCTGAGTGCTGGGATCAAAGGCGTGCGCCACCACTTCCAGGCTGCCCTTGCATTGTTAAACACCCTCATAAGCCTAATTTATAAATACTAGTTGGCCAATTTTGAAAAATATGCCCTAGCTCTGATGACAGGTACAGTCCCTCTGCCTGATGCTTGGGTGAATTGCTTATTGCAGTTGTGATAATGTCATTCTCCTCTTTCTCCTGCTCAATATTCTTCTCCCAAAGCGAGATTCTCTAGAACCTTGCCAGTCACTCCTCCGGCAGTGCCTACATTTCAGAGGCATAGGAAGTATCAGAAGACTGCCTGGTCTAGAGCCGGATGAGGCAGAAAACCGGCTTGAAAAGGTAGTAAAAGAATTGAAACATAACTGTCCAATAATGTCCACAAAGACAAGATGAGTTTAAATCTGTAAAATTAGGTAATTATTTTATCCCATTTCAACATCATCCAGAACTGCACAGTGATGCAGACCTGCACAGATGAATACAGACCTGAGCTTCGCCAATGCTCTTCTAGTAGCTTCTGGGGGAGCTTGTTGGAGTTGAGTCAGCTTCCTGGTAATGCCAGGAGGTCAGGATAGCCCAAGCCCACCCAACAAGTGCAGTTTTTCTAATGCTGTGTCTCCCCCTCCTGTTCAGATTTTCTAAGTTGTAAGTGATGAGCTGGAGGTTTTAATAAGACTCCCTGGGCTTCCTGTGTTTTTTGATGTTTTTCTTTCTTTTCTGTTTTCCGCAGCTTCTCTAGGAGTCAGCCCCCTCACTTCCAGGGCTCCCACTGCTTGCCTTCCTCCCTCCTTTGTCAGCTTCTCAGTAGATCTGCCCACAAGTAAGCACAGGACCCACCCCTAGCCCCCAGGCTGCTGTGCCCACCCCCACACTTACTGGAACAATGCCGGAACTCAAAGCGAATGTGCGAGCCTCTGAATTTATCCACAGGAATGGGAAGTTTCAGCAGCTCTGACCACCTGGGACTGTTGTTATGATAAAGCACGAAGGAGTGGTACTCACTAGCTGGTGGCTCTCCAGAGCCAAAGGAGATAAAATCCTAATAAAGAAACAGGTAAGTGAAAGTCAGCTTCATTTAGACACTCCTTGCAAGAGCCAGGTCATTCGCTGCTGACGGCCTGCTCCCCAACAGCATTTCACAGGACATTACTGATTACCTCTCTTTGCTGTGTTGTTTCTATACTTGTTCTATCTAGTGAGGAGGCCTGGTCTCCAAGGCCTATTGTACCAAGGGAGGGCAGGGAGGGATGTGATCTGAGAATTCAACTCTGGGAAACCAACATCCCAGGCACTGAGTGAGGTTGGAGCCTCTTCAGCAATCCAGGGGGCTGTGACTTTCCAGTGCCACAACAGGGGTTCTCTACCTGTGGGTTGCAGGACCCATTCAAGGTACTGTCTAATACCATCAGAAATCACACATAATATTCATATTATGATTCATAGCAGAAATAAATTTAGAGTTATGAAGTAGCAATGAAAATAATTTTATGGTTGGGGGTTGCCACAATATGAGGAACTGCATTAAAGAGTCTCAGCTTTGGGAGGGTTGAGAACTACTACTGTTTTCAAAGAACTTCTCCACCAAGCTGTGTTCACAGAAAACACTTCTTCCAGAAGAGGGTCTGTTATTGCTTTCTCAAGCTACAAGTAGTACCAAATTCCACTTTGGCTAAAAAAATTAATAAAAATTATAGAACTACACATGATAGGTTTTTTTGGTTGCTGTTATGTTGTTTTATTTTTCCCCAGTTGCCAGAGCAAAGAAAGTAATAAAAAATTAAATGCTATTTAAATAATGTACTTAAAATGATTGCTGTAATAAAATTAGTGATATACATAGGGAAATGTAAATACCTTTCGGTTTTCTAATTTCTTTTCTGTGAAGGATTTAGTGAATTTTTAAAAAAGAAAAGAAAGTTAAACTGGGTTAGGAAAACACTGCAACTCAAGAGTTAGATGATCACAATTAGAGATGAAGCCAAAGCAAGTGTTAATTGTCATCCCTTAAGGCCATCCAGAAGCCACATACCTTTAAGGGCTGCCCATTACTGTCCACAATAAACATTGTAACTTCCACATTTCTGGCCACACTCTTCCCTCCTTTCTCAAATTCTCCCCTTTCTACGGTGATGTACAAGTCGTTCCTCATTTCACCTATTGAAAAGTAAAAGTAATAGCATGTTACAGATATTAGGACATGTAACACACTACCAAGAGAAACTTTATAAAAATATGTGGTTATTGTTACATTACACATATAAAAGGCCTCAAGGCATTCACACTTTTATAAAATGGTCTCTTCCCTCTCTGCCAATATGTACTGGGGAAGGACCCAAGCTAGCCTCTGTGAACCTCATACTGCAGTACAGCAACTGTGCATTTAGGGGACATATGGGGTGGCCGAGTAAGAGGTAACAGTCTCACCATTTCCCAGTATTTCCTTAATTTCATTTATGAGGTGTGATCACAAAATGACAGCCTAGCAGCGATAGCTCGAGGTGCCTGCATTATTATTTTATCGTCATACAGCTCTTCAGAGAGAAGAAATGCCTAAATGGAATGAAATGGCAGGACCTGCAAAGAGTATGATTACGACATAGATCTTTTCCAAAATTCGTGGACAAAATGATCTCACTGCTGGAAGAATGCAGATGACTGTCTTGTGAACAGATGTAGAATAGCTCAGCCACACAAATAAAGTCGACTTACTATTTCATACCATCAAACTGTAAGTCAAATGAGAAAAAGCCTAGCTTCCAACTTTCTCAAGAGAAACAAAAATCATCTGTCTTTTTACCTTACTGATTTATACAATGTGGGTGTCTTTTTTTAACATTACCCCTTTCTTATTATTCCAAGAAACAAGGACGAAAGCCAACTAACAAACTTAGAAGAAAAGGACAAATCAGAAGGCAATTTGTCATTACTGGAGACAGTGGTGGGCAGTAAGACGGGCATCTCAGCTTACGTAAAGCACTTTTAAGCATCTGATGAATCAAAGTAATAATTGTCTTTTTTATAATTTATTTTTATTGCATGTGCATTGGTGCTTTGCTTGTATGTATGTCTGTATGAGGGTGTCAGATATTAGAGTTACACAGTTGTGAGCTGCCCTATGGGTGCTGGGAATTGAACCTGGGTTCTCTGGAAGAGTATTCCGTCCTCTTAACTGTTGAGCCATCTCATCCCCTGTAATATTGACTTTTAGTTAAACAAACAAATAAACTTCCTATAAAGAAACAAATCATCAGAAGGAAAATAGTCACACACATAGCCACAGCTACGAGTTTTATAAAGCTTCCTAGTTAAAGCTTTTACAAAAAAACTCCCAGCTCTCCAATACCAGGGGGCAAGGAACATGTCTAGTCACCTTCTTCCACAAAGATGATGCTTATGATAGTCCCCTTGCTGAGTAGGACATAGATAGGTATAAAACAGATGAGCTGTGTAAGGTCTAAGAAGCATTAAACCTTAACTGCCTTTTAAAAGAGTACATAAAACATACATTAGTGGAACAGTTGACAGAGAGGTGTCATGAATTCTGGAATTCTCACACAGCTCATAAAACCCAACTTCAGAAAACAATGACTTTATCAATACTGGAGAAAAGCAATGTATTTCAACACATTTAAGAGTATTTCATCTGAGTACTTGGGATGCAGAAGCACATAGATCTCTGTGAGCTCAAGACCAGGCTGGTCTACATGGCAAGTTCTGGACCAGCTAAAGTGACACAGTGGGATTCTGTCCCACCCACCCACCCAACCAAATTATATTCTTTCAAAGTTTTTTTTTTTAATTTTAACTGCTTCTATGCTTTCCAATTTCTAGACAGTGGCTTGAAAATTACACAAGTTTGCTGGCTCTTTCATAGCTGATCTCATCACAATGAAGTGTCCCTTTGTATGCACCAGAGGTTGGTCCCAGGGACTCTCACAGGTACCAAAATCCACAAATGTTCAAGTTCCTTATATAAACCAGTATAATTATTTGTGTCGAGCTGACATTCATCTTCAAGTCTGTGTCAGTTCCACCCAATGCCATGTAAAAATTGCTGTACTGCACTGTTTAGAGGATAATAAATAACAAAGAAAAATTTAGGCCATATTGAATGTTTTTAATCCTAAGTTTACTTTTACTGAATCTGAGGAATTGTGCACACACACACACATACACACACACACACACACACACACACACACACACACACACTTTATACACAAAAACTCCCTTAATGATATTTATTTTAGAAATTATATCACAGAGTCAGCAACAAATGAACCAACTTTTTGTCTGAATAGAGACTTGACAGGAGCTGGGATGCTAGTAAGGGCCGCTAAACGCGTTTGTTCAGTGAGCTGTGTGGAAGGCCATTTTTTGACAACAATTTTCCCTCTAACAGAATTGGCAAATGACATAAGAACATTCAAACCAAGACACTTTAAAGATGTTAGCTAACAATTTTCTCGCTCCATGGAGTAGGTAACATACCTCAGCAGCTATAAACCACACTCTGATTGAGAGGAAGTCTAGCCACAGGGGTTTTTACCTTGAGAATTTCTCATATTGGAGTGATCAGTCTTTCTAATCCACAAAAGGATTTATTATCCTGTAAAAAATGACTCAGTAGTTTTTGCTCTTTTCTACTGGAAGGCCACAGCCATTCCAACTTCAGCAAGGCAAGAGGGATGAGAAAGGTTTGAAAGGTTCCTTGCATGACTGTAAGGGAGGCTCAAATGATGGAAGGCCAGGGGACCCATTACCAGTACCACACAATTCTCTTTCCACTATTTGCAAAGCTTTTTGAGTACTTCCTATGTACAGATACACTATCCTAGACCCAGTAAATGACACAGTGAACAAGCAGAAGTTCCATATTTAGTGAGTTGGGTCTTTGTATGTTATGTTGTATGTGGTGAGTTCATGTGTGCGTCTGTGTGAACATGCATGGCAGCCAGACAGATGTTAGGCGTCTTCCTCTATTACCCTCCACCTTATTTTTTGAGATTGAAGTCCAACTGTCTCTGGATGATTGACCAGCAAGTCCTTCTGTGTCTATAGCCCCATGCTGGAGTTACGGATGCATGGCAACAAGCCTAGCTTTTATGTGGGTGCTGGGGGCCTGAATCCCATTTCTTAGTTTTTTGACCCACTGAGCCATTTCCCTAGTCCTCATGAGTCAGATCTTTAATAATAAGCCAAATGTGAAGCATATTTCCTGATGTATAGTGTTATGGATAAAAGAAAGAAGACAAAAAAGAGAGGTAGACTTTGGGAACAGAAGAGGAGTGATAATTTTTAACAGGCCAGTAAGAGAGGCCCTGGTGAGAAGATCAGAAAGGAGTGGTATATTTCAACAAAGGAGCAAGGTAATAAAAGATATTTGATCCTTAAGTCAATTCTTGAAGCCAAATGAATGAAATCTGGATTCTTCTATCTCTTTCCTACAAAAAAAAAAGTTTGAATTCAAATATGCCTAATCCCTTTAGGGTCCTAAGACAATCAGAATAAGAAGATCAAGGCTCTAGCTTCCTTTCTAACACTGTTACTCTGTGACCTGAGTCTAGATAGGACACTATGAACCCCAGAGTTCCATGGGTTCATAGTGTCCTAGACTCTGGTTCCTACATTACTAAGATAGTGGCGAAGTAAAGGCAGGGGAGAAGAGAAGAAAGATGTTAGACAGGATGCTTTAAAACCTCAATTTTATTATTATTATTTGTGAGGGTACATGACATGCTGCACGTGTGGCGTTCAAAGAACAATCTTTTGGATGAATTCTGTCCTTCTAGCTTTAACTGACGCTAAGGATGGGATTCAGGTCATTAGCCTTTCTTTATGTAAGCACTTTTACTCCCTGAGCCATCTTTTTTGTTTTTCAAGACAGGGTTTCTCTGTGTAATAGCTCTGGCTGTTCTGGACTCGCTTTCAGACCAGACTTGCCTTGAACTCACAGAGATCCGCCTGCTTCTGCCTCCCACATACTGGGATTAAAGGTGTGCGCCACCTGCCTGGCTTCCCCAAGCCATCTTGCTGGCCCCTATGATGCCTTTGTTATAATACTGTTTCTATGACTTCTAATAGAACTTCTAGAATAGAGTATATTCAGACACAGCAGACCAAACTGGTCAAAATTCCTGCATAAATGGGGCTTCCTCCTGTTGTGTTGGAGGAGCTGTCAGCTGCTGATGGCTGCTCAGAGAAGAAGGGTCATTTTTCCTTTGGGGCTGTGGCTCCTGGTAGGCTGTTCACGCCCCAGTGGATTACCCCACTCCCATGTGCATATGGGCAACAAGAACTGGATTTTGGGGCTTATTAATTAAGAAATAAAAACAGAACATGAAGATTGGAAGGGAGCAAAGTAGAAACACTAGAGGGAGTAAGAGGAAAGTGGTAGTGGATAGATATGATCAATATACGTTATATAAATGTTAAACACTTTCAAAGAACAACAACAAAAAAAAACGCTATTCCTAAAAAGGAAAAACTGTATACACATGCTTTAATATTCTGCTCCCTAACCATTAGCATTCCTGTAACAGCCTCCTCCCATCTTTTGCAAACCCTGTAGATTAAGCACAATTTCTTTGCAAAGAGAACACACAATGAGAAGAGCATTTCTTTGGGTGGCATTCTACATATGCCTCTCTCCAGGAATTCTGCAGCTTGCTATGTCCCAATACCACAAGGTGCCACGTTTTGCCAAAATATGCAGAAGGAGAAAGTTGAAGCGAGTGCTAATTAAAATCAATGTACTTGAAGACTCCGAAGAAAACTAATAAGCCCAACTGGTTCTAGAAAAGCATCTTGGGTAATTATGAGACAAACTGTAAAGTATGAGATGGAGTCACAGTGCCAGTGAGAGGAGCTATTCTTGTGACAGTGTTTATTAAGATCTCATAGCTCTCCGATTCATTGCTGTGTAAATTTAACATGTAGGACACTCTCTTCTCTTTAGCAGGCCCACTGGCTAGGGAGCCTGCACACACCTAAAGACTTTTCAAATTATTGTAGGCAAGATAAAGATAAGGTCACATTAGTAGAAACAAAGCAAAAGCATTTCAGTGGATTGATAACCAATAGGAAGTCAACAGGAAGACTGATGACCTAAGGGAGCAAGGTCTCTGTCATAGGCTACCATCCTTGGCACTGTCTTGTGACTGCTCTGGACACTGGCACAAAATGCATGCAGACTTCATCCTAAAACCACTGTGCAGAGTCAAGGCAGGACCAGCCCAGCCCTTTCTCTGAGCATTTAAAGTTTAGGGAATTAGAGGAAAAATTCTCTTGGTTAAGAAGAAAAAATATACAAATGACTTAGAATTTTCCACACACACTAAAATAACTGATGACATAGGGCAGAACACTGAACGTCTCTAATTGGAAAACCAAAAGCTTTTGAACACCAACATAACATTCAGAGTCAAAGATACCAGGGCATTCTAGATCTTTATTGTAGGGATGAGAAAACCTGTATGTTTTGTGGAAATTTTTTCTCCCCCTCTTCCTTCTCTTCCTCCTCCCTCTTCCTCTTCTTTGAGACAGCATTTCACTATGCAGCCTTGTCTGGCCTGAAAATCACTATGTAGACCAGGCTAGCCTCAGACTCATAGAGAATGGCCTGACCCATCCCAAGAGTTGATATTAAAGGTGTGTGCCAGCACTCCGAGCTCAATAGGAAAATTTCAAAATTATAAAACACCTCTAAAGTCTCAAGCACTTCTGGTCTTAGCAGTTTTAGACAAGGGGAATTCCAATGCAGTGGTTGTCCCTGTAGTACAAACAGCAACAGTTCACGTTACTCAACGCCTGCTACGAGTTGGGTTCTTCACAGAACACTTGAATGGCTAGCTACATCTTCTCTTCCATTTATAGGGAGGCGCTATCCATTGCATTTGATAGATGAAACTCAAGTGTAGAGACTAAGGTATATGTGTAAGGCCCTATTGGTAACGCAACAGAAAACTCAGCCACTGTCACCACAGGAGACTTCAGCAAGGAAGATATTCATTATATGGTACTGCACATTGGTCAGACTAGTCTTGAAATACTAATAATTAGTTCTGGGAACTATCCCCATCTGGTGTGACCTGTGGCTGGAAGGAAACCGTTCATCTCTCTCCAGTATCTGACACCTTCTGACTGAAGGTGTACCATCTTTACATGTGACCAGGATTCAGATCTAAGACAAGTGATGGCTCCTGTGTGATGCAGAATCTTTGCGATTCTGACCAAAGCTTAGGGAACTTTAGTTGAATTTAGAAAATATTTTTACAAGCTCAGGCAGGCCCTGAATTTGTGATCCTCCCTCCTCAGGCCTTAAGTAGCTGGAATTAGAGGCATGAGGGATATTGACCAAGAAGGACTTATGTTAAAGAAAGATTAAATCATATCATACTAGCTCTAATCTACTTTCTCCAAAATGAGGATTACTGCAGAATTAATTCCCCCTGTGCTTCTTTACCAGTAAGTAGCAAAGCATAACACCTATATTTAAAAGAATGCAATTCCTTTAAAAAAAAAACAAAACGAGGGAAACATTTATCATATTATTATCCCAGATCTATAAATCACCAAGTTATTTGCAAAATAAATTTAAATAAGTCTTGAGTTCAGTTTCAAAATTAGCCCCTGATCTCAGTCCTTGCCTCTTCCTAGCACCCTGGCAGCTACACTAATTCTTCTTAGGGTTAGAAGCCTGAAAGACTTACAAAAAGCCCCAGAAAGTATTAATGATGGGTTCTCTAACAAAAAGTGACAGTTTAACCAATCACTCTGTGGGAGCACATCTCCAGGGAACGGGGCATAAGCCAGGAAGATGAAGTAGAGGGAACACGATGGAGGCGAAGAAAGATTTGCCTAGAATATTACCTAGAGTAGGAGTGCTCAAGCAGTGTGCGGAGGGGACAGACAGCCTCTTGTGCCCTTCCCGACACATCAGTCAACTGTTCCAAGGTGTCTGGTGGAACTCAGACCTTCCTCATACTCAGAATTTGCATGGAGTCTGTTAAGACACTTAGAGCCAAGCCGTCCAACACAGTAACTACTTCCATGTGGCAACTGAGCAGTTGAAATGTGACTTGGCTATAGAGAGATGTACTGTGAATGTCCAATACCCAGCAGCCTTCAAAGACTGAGAGTGGAAAACAGTGTGAATAACTCATTAGAGCATTTTTTATATGGATTACCTATTGAAGTAATATTTGGGGATGCACTGAGTTAAGTAACATATGCTGTTGAAATTAATTTTTACCATTTCTTATTTCTTTTAAAATACTGGCTACTCATTATTTGAAATTACATTTGGGCTCATTCTACATTTCTGTGGAGAACAATGATTTAAATATTTTGTTGTCTTCTGTCAGAGCCTGCACCATGAAATTTCCCTTAGAGATAGTACTCGGTTTGTATATTGCTGTCATAAGACCTCTTAGAAATGGACTTTTTGCAGCTGTAAATCAGTGTACAAAAATAACAACAGCAATAATATATTAACAATGAAAACAATAGGCACTGACTGACCCACAGGCTTGAAAGCACAAAGGCAGACCCCTCTTCCTCCTTAATACCAGTGATAAGTGATGCCCCTGGACAAAAGCAAGGCTAAGGGAAGAATTTCTGCTTCCAGGTCTCTCAGTTTCAAAAAGAGGCACTGATTATGTCTAGTGGACCAGAAAAAGAATTCTGTTTTTGTTTCTGTCTGTGTCAAGGGCATAGGCCATCCATTTTGCAGAGAGGGTGACTGTGTTAATGAACCTGGTCCTCTTGGTATGAGATGTACCTCACCTGTCCTGACCCCATCAGAATACTAGATGCAAATGAGCTTTGAAGGACAGTCTAGAAGTGGGAAGGGCCATGCATGCAGACTGTCCAGAGGACACTGTGAACAGAAATGTTGTTCATAAATATTTTCTCATTGGAGTATTCAACTCAAATTTTCACTCAGCCACTGGTGAGAATGAACTAGTTAATCTGAAAACAGTAAAGGACAGTAGAGCAATGACTGTGTTTCTCATTGTAAAAATTCCAGTGAGTCTGAGAGCTGTTCTCTGATGCTTAAGTACCTACATGCATCTCTCTTATCTCCATCTTGTTTGAAATATTAAGAAGTCAAAGAAGACAAGAAAAATTTAAAAAAGGAAATAATGAAGTGCTTTTAAAAAAGTTTTCTTGCAGTCTCACGCCATGTAGATCCGTGTGTGTCTGGAGGGACTGTTTCCTTGGACAGTATGAACCATACATTATAGAATACTGCCAGAAAGAGACAGAAGCAAGCCTCTTAAAGCCAGACAAAAGCTACATGAGAACAGATCCTCGCAGCCAGCCAGAGAAGTGCCATCCTGCTGTATATATTTCCATTCCTCTGTGATACTGCCCAGGGACCAAGATGAGGAATTCTCCTAGCAGCAGGCCATGCTCTGCTCTAAATATGTTTTATATATTAGATTTGCCCATCAATTTGCTTCCCAGTGGGATGAATGTTTTTCTTTTTTGTTAAAGAGGAAATACCAGTTATTTATAGCAACTAGGGGGAAATAATGAATGGTTGCAAGAGCCACTGGCTAGCATGTCACCAAGTAAACAGATCCATAAACAGTCATTTTCCACAACAGTCCTGTAAGACACGAAGGATGACTGGGCCAGGTCATCCCAAAAACCTTCCAAGCTGCTTCTCCAGCCGTGCTTGCATGAAGCAATTTCAATCAAGAGATCAGTAAATGGTACAGTGGGCAACAGTGAATGCATTTTGGGTCTTTTCTAAGCAATTCCAGCACCAGGTCTCAGAGCTGGGTGCTAGAGTTGTCCTTTGGAGTTACAGCAGCGGCTGACTATGAGCACGGGGAAGGATAATAACGTGAGGAAGGGCTGGACTCATTAGTTCTGAAAACCCTGCTGTATGAATAACAAAAAAGAGGAAATGCATAAAGTAAAAATTTCACTCAATACATAATATTTTCTTAAGTCATATTAAAATAAAAGGTTTTCTTTTTAAAAGAGGAACTGAAAAAAATCTGTTTGATGAAGAAGTTAGGTCCTCTGATCATCGGCCCCTTTACTGTTCACATGTGCATCTCCCCACCAGCACCTTTTTAAAACTTGTTTATGAGCAGCTGTGTACTCATAAAAATGAGTTGGCCTTCACTCAGCATGATTTTTTAGACATAATTTTATCAAAGTTGATCGTCTGTCTATAACTCATCATGTTTTGTGCTTATAATATATTGCTCTCCATGCTCAGAAACAAAACAAACAAACAACAACAGAACTATGAGTGTATCACCTAACATGACCTAAACTTCTCCACAGAGAGATGAAGTATTTTTGGATGGTACCTCACATTTGGTTGTTATGCGGGAAATGTAGCCATGGCCATCAGAGTTCCTTCATTTCAGATAATAGTTTCTAATTTGCTCATTATCATGTTCCTCACTTTGCTTTCTCACATGGCCCCCGGGCCACATGGACACTTCAAAGCTGACAATTTGTCAATTTTCTCAAATGGTAGAACTAGCGCGTCCATACATACTTCACTGCTTCGGTGCACGCCACGTCACCTACCAGGCATGATGATGCTAGAGAAGCCGAGCTTCCGTGTAATGGACACTCCATGGGAGAACACTGACGAGTACTCTCTCCTGATTTGTTCAATGTCTCCATGCAGCAGCTGCAGGGAAACTGCTAATCCTAAAACAAGGGAAGGACACGGAAGTTATGGTAAGAAGAAAACAAACCATGTTATGTAAGAAGTGAAGGCGCCTCCACGAGCTCGTGAGCTCAGGTTTCCGGTACCAGATTTTACTAGCCACATAAAATTGATAAAAACTGGAAATGATCTTTGAGTAACAGTTTCCCAACATTAATACATTTTCCAGTTTCTAGGAACTGGAGACTCACTGGCAGAAAGCAGGCTAGTAGCCATGGCACCCTGTCCTCCCGCCTTGGCTGTCAGAATACCTCTCCACCAACACTTACTCTCTAAATAGATAACGGGCAATGAGATCAAAATAGACCTATACCCTTTTTCAACTCTATAAGGCTTGTAGATGATGATCAACCAAATATCAAAAACCTGAAAACGAATCTTTAGATAGAGGCAGCTAAGACTTGTTTAAAATAATGCTTTTTCTTGAATTTAAAGCAATGAAAGTGATTATAATAGAATCAAGGATACATTTTTATTATGATACAGAAACTCAAAATGGCATTTTTTTTTCTGAGAATATATTAGGATATAGGATGCTTTGACAAATAAAAAGGAATCTAGTCATCTCAAAATTATCTGTTTTTCTTTTTTATCCCAATTATAGTGACATTATCACAGCAGGACATGCAGTAGACAATGTTTATTTCATATGCAATTTTCTCAATACTAAGGCAAGAACTACAAAAAGGAAACTAATGTGAAAATGTTCATATGTACACTTCAAAGACACAACATCTTCTTCAATTCCTTCCTCCTTTTAACAATTTAAAACAAGAAGGCACATAGCTGTATCAGCAATAGAAAATGAAATCTCTCAAAGTGACTTATTTTTAAAAAACAGTTACTTCATTAAAAAAAAAAACCCACGCAACCTAAAGTGAGTTCGGAGAGTGGTGTTATAAAGATAATAAACCTGTCCCCTGATGATCTTTAATCTATATCATTATTTGTCACCACCAGTTGCTGAATAGCCCACTGTAGTTAATTTATAGTACTACAATGCTCTGTAAAAACAATATAGGAATAAGTTCAGTCACACTGGAAAATATGCAAATGTTATCGACAACACAGGCACACAGGGGTCTTTCTTTTACTCTCCCTAAATAGTATAAGAAAATACAGAGTAGTGAATGATGACTTGTTTGTTTTAAGAGGGGCAATAACAAAGAAAAGACCTGGAAAGGAAGCCACTAGCAGAACGTCTGTCTCAGAGAAGGGCTGTGTACGTGAAGCCCATCAGGTTTCAAAATTCTGAACCTGCTCTCCATTTCTCCATAACTTTCCCTTATCTACCCCACCCCCATTGCACTCACTTTGAACTGGGGGCCTGAGATCAGAAGAGGAGAGGGCTTCACCCTTCCATAGCCATATTGAATGAAGTCGGGAAGGGACAGCCATCCCGACATGTGGATGGACTGCAACCCTCAGAGCAGTTCCAGGACACTTGAAGTGGCACTGGTGATTCCTTCCAAAACCCAGAGGCCAGGGAACAAAGAGCAAGTGGCATGTCTTCTAACCCATCTGTCTTGCTGGCTCATGATCTCCCACTGCCTCACCTTATCATCACTGCCTCTGTTCTCTATCCACTACTGTCCCTTTTCCTTCAACACCCACATCACCATCACCATTAGCATCATCAGGAGCTGGGGTTTGTAGAAGACCTATGTGTACTACACAGTTTCACAAAACACTTCTTCCTGTTGGGGAAGGGCACTGCTCAAAGTCTCAGAACTCTTAGAGAATAAGATGCATTCGTCAGAGGCTGGAGAGATGGCTCAGGGGTTAAGGCTGTTCTTCCGAAGGTCCTGAGCTCAATTGCCAGCCACCATATGGTGACTCACAACCATCTATAATGAGATCTGGTGCCCTCTTCTGGCCTGCAGGTTATATGCAGGCAAAACACTGAATATACAATAAATGAACTCTTTTTTAAAAAGATGCATTTGATACAATATTTGAGATTTTGTTATATTTTTCAAATGGAAATCATTTTACCAGGACCCTGTGGAAGGCCCTGATCTGAGACACTTGCAACACTATGTGGTAAACACAAAAGAAGAAGGAACATCTCAATAATAATAAAAAAAACCAAAGATATCGTGTTCTTTAGGATAGGACCTTTAGGAGTGGGACCATGTAAAACTAAGTAGGATTCCTATTTGCCCAATGGGTGCTACATTTATTCACCCTGCAGTCTTCCCCTTCCTCCCTCCTCCTCACGCTTCTTTAAAGACAAAAAGTTAATTCTTTCTAGAGAATTAGACAATGAAAAAGTATTTAGTCAGAGATAATGGCATCCTGGAGAAATTAAAGATATGAAAGGGAGAACATATACTTTCAGGAAAGAAATGGGTGGAGGAAGAATAGTAACGAGCCGAGGAATGCATCAATGTCTAGATAGCACGTGCCATGGAGAGGAGAGAGGGGAAAAGACAGGAAGGGCATCAAGAAGGCAGCTGGCAGAGGGCAGCCAGCTAGTAGGTGTTGGATGGGAATGCCAAAGTGATGGGACAATATAGATAAACAGGGGGGAACAGAAAATTACTTAAGAGTTGGATATATTCCAGAATTTAGAAAAATATAGAATAAAGTCCTATGTGTGGCTAATTGCATTACCCTGGTGACAATAGTTGGTGATAGTGGGGGCAGTAATGCCATTTGCAGTTGACCCAGTTTTTCCAGAATGAAGAATTAATTCAGTCAGGCAGCAGAAAGTCAATTGAATGGAAAGACTGGCTACAAAGCATATGCTCTGCCTCCAAATCTAGGCTGTCCTCACAAACTACAACTCTTATCTAAAGAACAGCAAAGGAGTCGTATAATTTCAGTAAAGCAAATCAAGAAAACAACACATGGTGCCAGCAGCTGAACCACAAGAAGCAGCTCCACCAAGTTTTTCATGGCATTTTTATGTATTGTGCCATCACAGAAACTGTTGGTCTTATTTTTAAGGTGGTCCTCAGTTATCATGACCTTACAATTACAAGGCTGAATAAATGAATCATCACAACACATTGGGTAAAAAAAAAACAAAAAACAAAAAACAAACAAATAAAAAACAAACAAACAAAAAACCTACTCATTACTACAAAGGAAAGTCTTGACGAATATTTACATACTGATGTGGGAAAAGTTACTGGCTGAGGCTGAGTGCTGGGAGGAGAACAGGGTACATGAGAAGATTTCTTTAAAGGATATAAAACTTCAGTTAGATAGATTTTAGAAGTTCTCACAAGAAAGAAAGAAAGAAAGAAAGAAAGAAAGAAAGAAAGAAAAAAAGAAAGAAAGAAAGAAAGAAAGAAAGGGAAGGAAGAAAAGAAGGAAGGAAGGAAAGAAGAAGAAAAACAAAGCTAAGTAGTGGTGGCACACGCCTTTAATCCCAGCACTCAGGGAGACAGAGGCAGGTGGATCTCTGTTTGTTTGAGGCCATCTTGGTCTACAGAGTGAGTTCCAGGGCAAGAGAGGCTACATAGAGAAACTCTGCCCCCCCCCAAAAAAAGCAAAAACAAGACCACAAGTATATGAGATGCCATATACATTAATTACCTTTCACTTATTTGTTTCATAATACATGCATCAAATGAATCAAAGTATACACTGTACAATATATACAATAGAATTTTTATATATCAGTTCCTTGCAGCCCTACTTTAGAATCTAGGTATCCTACTGTCTCTCAGAGGTGACTGCTTCTTCCAAAGTTTGATCTGCACACTCTTTCAGATTCCTACCATTATTTGCAATGATCAGCAGGGAGATCAGTAGCTTATGGCCTGTGAATAAGACAGAAGGTAGAATACAAGGATATATAGCACAGAAATTCTATTCCTAAGGAATTGCTAAGTCAAGATACATATAAGTGATAGACTATAAGGTAGAATGGGCAAAGTACATAAAAGGAGTATACAGAAAATTATTACCGAAAGGATCTTAAAATTGAGAGAAAATTTTTACAGAGTATTATGATAACCTATAACCTATAGAACTAAGTTGCTACCTTAATTTTACAGTGTATAAACAATGTTTTACAACTTTTTCCCTCCCCAGCCATTGATATAAGTTAAACTCCATTGCCAACTTGACTAGATTCAGAATCACTCAGGAGACACACATCTAGTTCTGTCTTTGAGAGTAGTTCAAGAGACGTTCACCTAAAAAGGGAAGACCCTTCCTGAATGTGCATCGCACCTCCTACATACCAATGGGCTGATGTCTTAGGCTGAATAAAAAGAGCAGAGACATCATGTTTAGCATCCACATTCGTATCTGTTTCCTGACTGAGGAACTGAACGCATGCAGCGGCCTCCAGTTCTGGTATCATGCCATGGTGGATCATACGCCCTCTAAGGTTACGAGACAAAACAAACCCCTCTTCTTTTAAGTTGCTCCTGTTGCACATTTTGTTACAGCCATAGGAACGGTACCCAAAAGTAAGTATCCAAAATGAACTGGCTTTGGGACAAATGTTCCACGTATTAGAAGAAACGTCTTCATTAAACTGAGCTTTCACATCGGCCTCAGCATTTGAGCTACAATTAGAAGGACCTGGTGAGTAATTAATCTGGAGTCTGCCAAAACAAACAAACAAACACACAAACCAAAAACCAAAAACCAAAATAGCCCTGAGACTGTACTATGCTCAGAGCACAGAAGCAGCATGAAGGAGAAAGGCTGAGGATCTGTGGACTATTTGGTGATTCTCATTTTATGGGAATTAGAGCAAACTCATTTTAGAAGACGGCTCTTTTTAAATTCACGAAATTCTGCATTTTTATATTAAAAGTGGAGAGCACAGCATGATTTATAAGTAGCAGCCAGAATTAATTTAAGGTTATGTCAGCTGTTTTGTCAGTAATGAACCAAATAACATATAGCTGTGAATATACAGCAATGCAAAATGGAAAAGCATGCAAACATTTGCTAAATGCATGTGCCATTAAAGAAGTACATGATACAGCTGCAGGATGCTGTCTCAGTGTTGAGTTCTCTGTGCTCTGGTTCCCATCTCCAAACCACACAGATAATGACATCAATTTTACAAAATTCTCTAGGTAAAGCCTGACAGAAAGAGCTCAGGACTGACAGCATGTGCTGCAGCAACTACAGTAGAACTGTGGTTTGACTCTGGCCTGTTGTTTCTCCTTTATTCCTCCTGGCCATAAAGCCAACAAACTAGGTTCTGTTCCAAGTTGCATAGGTTTCCCAACAGCCATACATTAAGAAAATATTCCTTTTATTCAGGCTGGGTGCTCCATACTGCCATCCTAACACTCAGAAGGTGGAGGCAGGAGGAGGAGGAGCCCAAGATTCTTAGCTATAAAAAGCAAGTTCAAAGCTAGCCTTGGCTACATGAGACTGTTTTGTTTTGTTTTGTTTTTTGGTGGGGGGGGGATGTTGTAACAAACAGCAATCAAATGAAGTAAAACAAAACTTTAGGAAGTAATAAAATAAAAAAGGCAGGAGGAAAACATTTACTAGGCCTGCCTCCTTATCATTAGACAGAACCCAGGGCTTTCTATGTACTTAGGCCAGTTCTTTGTGGTGGGTTCAAAGGCAAAACTGTGTATAAATATCACAGGTCTTAGATAGAAGATGGGTCAAACATGGAAGTGGGACAAGCAAATGTACACAGAGAGATGTGAAAGTGAAAAAAAATCCCTAATGACATAGGAATTTGAGTATTACATCTAGACAGAAACCAAAGCGTGGAACAAGTCACTAATCAGGAGCCCTGCGATGTCAGCCTGCCATTTGGCAATCAGGTCCGCCATGCCGCCCTACTACCTCACTGTTTTCCATTATATACATTTTTTCTTTGTTTCATTTTTTCCTTCTTTATTGTTAATGAATCAAATAGCACAGAGCTGTGAATATATAATAATGTAAAACTGCAAAACCGTGACTTTACATGCACTGAGCTACGTTTTCTTATTTGACTGATTTTTCTATTCTGGAAACAATACATTTTACTTTTAAAAATTATTTTCAATAAAAATAATTGACTTAAAGTCTGTATTTAATCAATTGTTTGCATCTCTTCCTGCAATGTGGACCAAAATCTCCACATCTCTAAAGAGGACATCATTTTACTCCTGCTGTCCACAGCTGGAGCTAAAGTGTGCCTACTGCCCCGCTTACTTTCTCCCTGCACACAGGTGTGTTTACTGCCCTGCTTCTGTTGTCCCTGTACACAGTGTGCTTACTGCCCTGCTTCCGTTCTCCCTGCACACAGGTGTGCTTACTGCCCTGCTTCTGTTGTCCCTGCACACAGTGTGCTTATTGCCCTGCTTATGTTCTCCCTGCACACAGTGTGCTTACTGCCCTGCTTCTGTTGTCCCTGCACACAGGTGTGCTTCTGCCCCACTTATGTTCTCCCTGCACACGGATGTGCTTATTGACCCGCTTCTGTTGTCCTTGCACACAGTGTGCTTACTGCCCTGCTTCTGTTCTCCTTGCACACAGTGTGCTTACTGCCCTGCTTCTGTTCTCCTTGCACACAGTGTGCTTACTGCCCTGCTTCTGTTCTCCTTGCACACAGTGTGCTTACTGCCCTGCTTCTGTTCTCCTTGCACACAGTGTGCTTACTGCCCTGCTTCTGTTCTCCTTGCACACAGTGTGCTTACTGCCCTGCTTCTGTTCTCCTTGCACACAGTGTGCTTACTACACAGCTTCCATTCTCCCTGAACACAGTGTGCTGACTGCCCTGCTTCTGTTCTCCTTGCACACAGTGTGCTGACTGCCCTGCTTCTGTTCTCCTTGCACACAGTGTGCTTACTGCCCTGCTTCTGCTCTCCTTGCACACAGTGTGCTTACTGCCCTGCTTCTGCTCTCCCTGCAAACAGTGTGCTTACTGACCTGCTTCCATTCTCCCTGCACACAGTGTGCTTACTGCCCTGCTTCTGCTCTCCCTGCACATAGTGTGCTTACTGCCGTGCTTCTGCTCTCCCTGCATACAGTGTGCTTACTCCCCAGCTTCTGTTACCCCTGAACACAGTGTGCTTACTGCCCCGCTTCTGTTTTTGCTGCACACAGTGTGCTTACTGCCCCGCTTCTGTTCTCCTTGCACACAGTGTGCTTACTGCCGCACTTCTGTTTTTGCTGCACACAGTGTGCTTACTGCCACGCTTCTGTTTTTGCTGCACACAGTGTGCTTACTGCCCCACCTCCATTCTCCTGTACACTCTCCTCACATTTCTTTGCCCCCAGACTCCATTCCTAAGTTCTACTCCTCCTACTTCTTCCAGTGAGTGTGAATAGTAGGTTTCCTATGACTTTATTTGATATTGGAATATTTAGAATTGGAATGATTCTCACTTTGAAGTTATAATGTGGCAAGTGTAGAATGCAAAGTTGGCCTTTTTCCTATGGCAATTCTGAGACAGCCCACGACCTTCATATCTTTACAATTGCTGAAACAATCGGAGGGCGGGGCAGGAGGTGATCAATATTTTCCTCCCGAGTTTCAGTTTGGGCTTTGGTGTACTGTGGTTTCACAACTTATCTGGACACAACTTTAATAATTTATTTATTTGTATTTTATGAATGTTGTCTGCATGCATGTCTATGTGAGTGTGTCAGATCCTCTGCAACAGGAGTTAGTGTTGTGAGCTGCCATGTAGGTGCTGGGAATTGAACCTGGGTCCTCTAGAAGAACAGCCAGAGGCTCTTAACTACTTAGCCATCTCTGAAGGATTTCTATTCTTCCAACTGAACACTTCCATTTTCTCAATTCTTAACATTCAAATGTTGGAGCTTTTTCTGTTACTCTTAGCACCTCTGGAAGTCCTATTAGACACACACTGGCCTTTCCATTCACCTATATATCTTTTAAGTGTTTATTCTGATTTTTCCATTTCATTTTCCCTTTGTGCAGAACTCTGAACTAAATTTTAATTTCAGTATATCAATATTCATTGTTTTCAACAGTGTTCATTCCCTAGCGAAGCAGTTGCATTATTGTTTCAATGACAAGTAAAAAACAATGTCCATTCTATCTAAGACCATTAGAATCCCAGCACTGAGATGACACGGTTATTTATTTATTTACTTTATTGCAATATGCCCGTGTGTAGAGTAGTGTCAGCAGAATACATACTCAATCAATAGCTTTTATGCATTAGTTTTCAAATCTTGTTATTTCATATTATTACTGTCCTGCACAATAGCTTGGCATTTTCTTGATGATTTCTTGTCTCAAATTTTACGATGTTGTGATCATCACAGGCTGTACCTGCTTCCTCTTATTGGCAACTGACTCTTTTCACAATTATTATGACTCATCGTAAGTGAGTGCCTTTTCCCCCACAGGAATCCCACCCATGTGAGTGTAGAAATGACAATGTACAATTACGTATTTATATTTTTAGACTACTCAGTTTGAATTAGTTTTATTTTTACACACAAAATTTATATTTTATAAGTATGAATGTTATCCAACTATTAACGTAAATCTAGACTAAGGGCATAAAGGTCAATGTACAAGGAAGAACCATTCTGCCCTTTACTCCTTAAAGACCGAGAATGGCTTTCTAAGGCTCAGTACTGGAGGACTCAATCATTTGGTCCCAAGCCACATCACAAGTTTGGATCAGTTCAACTTAAGCACTTCCTGGCCCCTGTTACAGGGCCTCATCTCATCATAAATATCTTTGTTCTAGATTGGAGCTTTGTCATTACACATAGTGGGAAGATGTCTCTTTCTCAAACTTTATTTCTCTATTTTTTACCACATCTGCACCTTCTGCCCTAACCTCATGCTGGATTAAAACAAGGGCATGAATACACCAGGAAAGTGCAGTTGCTGACCACACTGCAGTCCTTGAGCACATGGCCATGTTTGTAGCAGGAGAATGGACTAGACAGTTGACTATACCAGGCTTGGAAAAATCAGTCTATTTAAAAATTCTTAAACTCTATTTTTTTTTCAGGAACACAGTAGCCCATAAAGAAAGTAGAACAGAATGCCTTCAGTGGGCAACATAACTGGAATTGTAAATCAACAAATCAAACAACCAATACAAAAATATTCTAACAAAAATAGTGTTTAAGTATTCATGCTTGTCCAAAAAACTACTCCTTCCTCCAAAATCTCATTAATGTACCAAATTAAAGTGGAAATGAAAATCACAATATTGATGAAAATGTTGACTTAAGACCTATAACCCAATTAAAGACTAATATTGTACCCCACTCCCCTTTCTTTTCAAACAAAGTCTCATCACGAAGTTCTGGCTAGCCAAGAATTTTCTATGTAGACCAGGTTGGCCTCAAATTCACAGAGATCCACCTGCCTCTGCCTCCTGAGTGCTGGGATTAAAAGACTGTGCCCACATGCCCAGCTGTACTATTGGTTTTTATTTTCTATTCTGACTCTCTACAAAAGTTTGGAAGAAAGATTACAAGATGCTAAAATATGTATTCTATAAATAAAGATGCTACAAATATCTGAGTTAAGAATAGATGTGCTAATCATGCAACAAGATTTTCACATGTGAGTTAAAGGGCATATTACAATCCACAAATAGTTACAAATGAATCCCCAAAACTGAACTATTGTGATAGGCAATGGAGAATATAGTTGTGTATCTATAATAATCCTCATTTATTTTATTTTCTTAAATAGAAATTTTGTGAATTTTCATCATTAAACTCTAATGGTCCCTCCTTTTCATAAAACTCAGCATTTAAAAATATGAATATGCTAAGAAAAGGCACCAAACTTTTTCATTTTCCCTTTTTTTCCAAAATAAGTAAGTCCAACAGTGAGGATGAAATTGAGCTCTCCGTTTGAACTCAGCCATGATATTAAGAAACTCATATGCGTTTTAAAGTATCCCTAGTCGAACAAAGGCCTGAAAGTAGCATAAAAAAGGACTGACAGGATACTCATTATGTGCAATTTTAACGGTGTAGGTGAAAAATAATGCGGGATTAAGCTTAATACCACAAACTGCTTTAGAAGATGAGGCCCAATCTCAGCAGGTTGCCCTGAGCACAGAGACTGGAAGCCACACATGAAGCCTCCCTTCAACCAGTCCCTGGCAGCTTTCCTCCTCTCTTTATTTATTACCATCACAATGCCCAAAGTTCAGGGTTTGCATCTGTTAGGCACTTATGATTTTCTCTAGATTATATTTATTTTTCCTTCAAATTGAATACCAACCCCCTTTTAATTTTGTACGTTGTGCAAAAAAATCCCAAGAACTCATATTTTCCCTGAACCATCACATTTCTAAGACATTCTGCTACCATAGTATTCTAAAGCACAGGGAAGTCCTCACACTGTTACAGGAGAGTGGGAAGGCAGTTAAGAGCCCTGTTTAATGAGGATTTGGAAAGCACCTTAGGAGCCTTGTACTCAAAGCCAGGGAAAATTATAAAACTCCCTTAGGGTTTGACAAACACTTCCAACTCCTCACTGTGTTCCTCTTTGATTTGGCACTAGGAGGCCATAAAACAATCTTCAGCTATGTATCTTAAAACTGACAGCATAAATCTTCTAATTTGTATTTTATTATTCACAAAATGAACGCTTATCAGGTGCTCAACTAGTGATTAAGCACAGGACATTTTCAACTGTGATATTAAAACGTTCGTAGAATATATATGTATTAAGTAGTTCAAACTGCTAAAGATTCCACTCTAGAAAAATCCAACCCAACTTCCTGCATACCATTTCTTGGAGGCTCTACGGGAATTTCCTTCCTATTAATTGTAACTGTTTGAAAATAAACTAGACCTCAGGGATCTCTGTGAGTTCGAGGCCAGCCTGGTCTATAAAGCAAGTCCAGCACAGCCAAGGCTACACAGAGAAACCCTGTCTCAGAAATAAACAAACAAACGAAGGAAAAAGAAAAATAAAGAAAAAAACTAGATAAATCACAGAGATGGTGATTAAAAAGAATATTGGCTACAGACATTAGTGGTGAGAAGGTAACATTCAAGCTTTAAAAGGGAAAAGATAGGTTGAAAAATGGAGAAACAATTCTTCATGTCAGACACTACCTTGTATAAAAGCACCCAGAGCAAAGCATCCTGCCAGCTCCTGTTCTATGCCACAGAGACACGTGCTCTACTAGAAATATTCTGACCTATGTGTAAGTTTTATAATACTGTGATTTAGTTCAAATGAAGAGCTTAATTGCAGGCCAACTATATCAGCACATGGTGGAGAGAACAGAAGAGAGATCTTCGGAGGCCTCTTTCATATAGGTACTAATAGTAGTCCTTGGAGCACCTTCCTCTCAACCACTCATAATTCAATTACCCCAAAGGCCCTACCTCCTATTGTTACAATACTGGGGGCAGTGTTCTTAGAGGCCAGAAGTGAATGCTGGATTCCTTGGAAGGTGCTCAGAGCAAGAAAGAAGTTTCAGAGGTGCACTTCCACTACCAAGCATTAAAATCTGGACTAGATCCTGTGAGGTATTTGCTCTGGGAAGTCACAAGAAACTGATCTACTGAAATACTACCAATGGCCCAGGTTACTAAGATGTTGGGTATCATTTAATATTGTCATCTTGGACAGCCATACATTTATGTCATTGATATTGATACAGCTCAAATATGGGAACGACTGAGAGCATATGAGTTCTGAAATGCTAGATAAGCAACATGGTAGGCGAATGTCCCAGTAAAAGTGGACACAAGTGGGCAAAAGCAAAGCTTCCTTCTACCTTCTTTTACAGGAGCTGCCACAGGGGAGGTACCTGCCACATTTTGGACAGGTCTTCCTGAGTAAAACAATCTGCTTAAGACAATGCCTCACAGGAGGGCCTAAGCAGCTAGCCTTTCAGTAGGTTCTACCCCAGCCAAGTTAACCATCAAACTTAATGATCATGCTTGTTGGGACCTGGCAGCAGTTAGCCCTGCCTCCTGGGCTCGCCTAACAAGAGGAAGGCCTGAGAAGCATGAGCAATATCTCACCGATCACCTAGATTTAAATATCAAGTCTGGCAAATGCTTTCATGTTCTTTGCTGAGGAAGTGGTGAACCAGTGACTAAAAATTATAGAGAAATTAAGACAGAGCCAACAAATAAGTCAATGAATGTTAAATAATTTCAAGCTGTACTTCACAGCAATAGTAATAAAAACTGCATGGTATTGGAATAAAACCAGACAAGTTGATCAATGGAATAGAGTTGAAAACTCAGAAATAAACCCACATACCTATGAACATTTGATCTTTTGACAAAGAAGCCAAAACCATATAATGGAAAAAAAGGACAGTATCTTCAACAAATGGTGCTGATCTAACTGAATGTCCACATGTAGAAGAATGCAATAGATCCATATTTATCACTCTTCATAAAACTCAAGTCCAAGTAGAACAAAACCTCAACATAAAACTAGACACACTAAATCTAATAAAAGAGAAAGTGGGGAAGAGCCATGAACTCATTGGTACAGGAGAAAACATTCTGAACAGAAAACCAACATTTCAGGGACTAAGATCAACAACTAAAAATTAGACCTCATGAAACTGAAAAGCTTCTGCAAGCCAAAGGACACTATCAATAGGACAAAACAGCAGTCTAGAGAATGGGTAAAGATCTTTACCAAGCCTACATCTAACAGAGGGCTACTATCCAAAATATATAAAGAGTTCTAGAAATTAGACTGGGATACAGAGCTAAACTGAGAATTCTCAACAGAGAAATCACAAATGGCTGAGAAGCACTTAAGGAGATGTTCAATATCCTTAGTCATCAGGAAAATACAAGTCAAACCAACTCTAAAAGTCCATCTTACACCCATCATAATGGCTAAGATCAAAAACTCAAGTGACAGTACATGCTGTGAGGATGTGGAGAAAGGGAAACACTCCTCCATTCCTGGTGGGAGTGCAAACTTGTAAAACCACTGTGGAACTCAATCTGGAGGTTTCCCAGGAAACTTGGAATAGATCTAACTCAAGACCCAGCTATACCATTCCTGGGCATATACCTAAAAGATGCTCCACCATACCACAAGGACATATGTTCAAGTATGTTCATAGTAGTTTTATTCATAATAGCCAGAAACTGGAAACAACCTGGATGTCTCTCAACCAAAGAATGGTTAAAGAAAATATGGAAATGGCTGAGAAACACTTAAAGAAATGATCAACCTCCTTAGTCATCAGGGAAATGCAAATCAAAACAACTCTGAGATTCCATCTTACACCCATCTTCCAGCTATTCCACTCCTTGGAATATACCCAGAAGATGCTCCAGCACACAACAAGAAAACTTGTTCAACCATGTTCATAGCAGCCTTATTCATAATAGCCAGAACATGGAAACATCCTAAGTGTCCCTCAGTAGAAGAATGGATAAAGAAACTGTGGTACATATACACTATGGAATACTACTCATCTATTAAAAACAAGGAATTCCCGAAATTAGTGGACAAATGGATTGAGCTAGAAATGATCATAATGAATGAGTTAACCCAGAAGCAGAAAGACTCAAATGGTATATACTCACTTATATCTGCATACTAGCCCAAGTGGCATGTCCCATGAAAGCCTTCACTTACCAGAAAACTGGGACAGAGGGGAGGACATCCTATTGGGATTCTAGATGAGAGAAGCATGGAAGAATAGCAAAGTAGAAGGATCCAGAGGGTCCTAGAAACCTACAAGAAGAACATTATGATAGGCAGATTTGGGCCCAGGGGTCCCACTCAAACTATGGCACCAGCCAAGGACAATACAGGCTGTAAACTTTAAACCCTTACCCAGATCTAGCCAATGGACAGGACATTCTCCACAGTTGAGTGGAGAGTGGGGTCTGACTTTCACACATACTCTGGTGCCTCATATTTGACCATGTCTCCTGGAGGGGGAGACCTGGTGGCACTCAGAGGAAGGATAGCAGGCTACCAAGAAGAGACTTGATACCCTATGAGCATATAAAGGGAGAGGAATTCCCCCTTTGGCACAGTCATAGGGGAGGGGAGTAAGGGTAAAATGGGAGGGAGGGAAGAATGGGAGGATACAAGGGATGGGATAACCATTGAGATGTAACATGAATAAATTAATAAAAAAATCTTTAAAAAAGAAATTAAAAAAAGGAAAAAAGAATATAAAAATATGCATTTTACCCATTTTATTATGAATATATGTTTTAAAGATCATAATAATAAAATATTCAATTAAAAAAAAAGAAAATATGGTACATTTACACAACGGAATACTACACAGCTATTAAAGACAAAGACCATGCAATTTATAGGCAAATTGATAGAACTAGAAAAGATCATCCTGAATGAGGTAACCCAGATCCAGAAAGACACATGGTATGTGATAACTTACAAGTGGATATTAGCCATACAGTACAGGATAACCATGTTACAATCCACAGACCCAAAGAAGCCAAGATGGACCAATGGAGGATGCTTGAATCTCACTCAGAAGAGGAAGGAGAAGAAGGAAATAAAGTAGACATCTAAAGTAGATGGAGGGAGGGAACTGGGTAAGAGAGGAATGGAAAGGGTAACAGGGGTGGAGATCAGGTGTGTAGAGAGCAGATGGGGAGGAAGATGACTGGGAGAGAGAATGGAAATCGGTGGGGGGGGGGGGGAGACATCTCTAGAACAGGGAAGATTCCCGAGAGTCTATGGGGGTGACCCCAGCTGAGACTCCAAGTAGCAGGCATTAAGGAGCCTGAAGTTTCCACCTCCTGTAGCCAGGTAGGACTTCCAGTGTGTTGGGGTGGGGGACACCAACCCACTCATAAAACTTTCAACCCAAAATTTGTCTTGCCTACAAAGAGTGTAGGGATATAGATAGACCAAAGTTTGAGGGAATGGCAAACAAGTAACTAGGCCAACCTGAGACCCACTACATGGGAGAGAGCCATTCCTGTTATTATTAATGATATTCTGCTATGTTTGCAGACAGTGGCCTAGCATAAGTGTCTTCTGAGAAGCTTCATCCAGCTGCTGATGGAAACAGATGCAGAAACCCACAGTCAAACAACATCCTGAGCTTGGAGAGTCTTGTGGAAGAGTAGGAGGAAGGATAGGGGGAGCCATAAGGGTCAAGGACACCACAAGAAGACTTACTGAGTAAACTAACCTGGGTTCATTGTAGGTACATTGAGACTGAACCACCAGCCAAAGAGCATGCAGAGACTGGGTATAGTGCAGCGTGATCAACTTGTGGGTCATCTAACAATGGGAGTAGAGGCTGTCTCTGACTCTGTTGCCTGCCTTTGGACCCCTTCTCCTAGTGGGGTTGCCTTATCAGGCCTCAGTAAGAGAGGATATATTTAGTCCTTCTGTGACTTGAGATGCCAGGGTAGGTTGGTACTCCTTGGGGGCCTCCTCTTCTTTGAGAAGGAGATAGGGAAGTGGGGGAGGGGATACAAGGGTGGGACTGAAAGAAGAGGAGGGAGGGTCTGAGATCAGGCTATAAAGTGATTGAAGAAAGAAAGAAAAAAAATTTAAATTCAAAGTTTAGGAAATGCTTTCATGTTTTCTTCTGAGGAAGTGGTGAGCCAATGGCTAAAAATTATAGAGAAAGTAGGACAGGGCCAACACATAAATCAATGAATGTCAAAGGAAGGAATATTAGTGACACCCAACATCATTTACTTTCACAGTTTTATCCCAAACATAAATTTACTGGCTAGAGATGGAAGCTGGAGACAAATCCATGCTCACCAGACAATGAACCATCAGAATTTTCCATTTTAAAATTCCATTCTTTATTCTGATTCAGGATTGAAACATTTTCATTGCACTTACATTCTAACATATATATTACATATTACATATATATTAATATATATATTTTAGAAATGGTGCTCATAATATGCTACTTTCCAAAAAGGAATTTTAATAGAATTTTTTTTGGAAATAAAATGTGCTAGAAGATTATTCTGACCTTCCTGGGTTTTCTTCCATGAAATGGGTAAAAAATATGCCCCTTCATGTCTTTGAAAGGGAAGTTCTTCCGAGCAGAAATTGAAAACACAGGCTTTGTAAGAGCCCCCGTTCATTGCCATGAGATCAGGAACTCTGCCACGCTTCTTTATGGCTCTCTATCCTTACCAAACCTGCTCTAGAAACTCCAAGGCTTCCCCACTTAACCAGCACTTTCAATGCAGGTTTCCAGATCAGAACACATGACACAAGTCTGCAATATTTTCTTTTGCTAATCTTAATCTCTCTTTAGTTACAGGAGGATCAGTCAAGAAGTTAGGATGGGTGAAAGAAAACAGGTACAACTCCTACACTGCAGTAGTGCACATGACTGTTCAGTTCCTTCAACATTTTGCGTGATCATAAGAAAGTTAGAGAACTGTTAACTACTGTACATAATAACATTAAACTCTAAGCACTACTTCCATTAGCTTATAATTTGAGGTCAGAGTTTCTATCAATACTGCACATACCCTTAAAATATCTTAGAGTACAGTTTCATGTTATAGTTAAAACTTTTAAATATGTATGAGTAATCTTTTGCCTACATACATGTATATGTACCATAGGCATGACTGGTGCCCACTGAGACCAGAAGAGGGCACTAGGTCCCTTGGAATTCAATGTACAGGGGTTGTGAGCTGCCATGAACATACAAGAAAGCAAACTTGGGACAGCAGTGAGCGCTCTTAACTATTGAACCATCTCTTCAGCCTCTCTAGTAGTGTACTTGGAACTTTATAAAGCAAAACTTAAAAGAAAAAAGAAGCTGAAGGGATAGGGCAAGCACACAAGATAAATCCTGAGTTTCCTTTATTACAGAGGACACTGAGAACAGTGTCAAACATTTAGTAAGATTTTCATATCAGAAATATTATTATGCCAATGTTGAGTTCCTCCTGATTTTGATATTTTACACTGGATATGGTGGTTAGGGGTAGAGAAACACTGTGTCACAGTTTGCTCTCGAGTAATTAACAAGAAGGAAATAAACATATCCATGTATGATAGTGTACATATCTGTATGTGTGTGTGCACCTGCATGTAGGTTTATAGACATATATGGATACAAACATGCATACAAGTCAGGAACAAAGAGGTCAATGTTAAAAATGTCAGCAACTCAGTAATATTGAATCATGTGACCATGTGCATATGCACACATACTCACATTTGGGTAATACAGATGAATGGATGTAGAAAAATGTCACCCTATGGGAAATGAAAAAGTCTTCGCATGATTCATAGGTTTTTAATTGAATAGTATTAACTGACTATGAAATAAACTTCAAAAGAATAAAAGAGACAATAACTAGGAATTTCCAAAAATAAACAAAAAGTAACACGCTATCATTTTAGCCAATAGGTGATACTGTAAAGTACTACTTTTATCTTGTGTTCTGAGAAAGCCATTTATAAACTCAAGGTTCAACAGCCAGGGACACTGATAAAACCCTTGGGTACTGTATCACTGGCATGATGGTAAACCAAAAGACTACACTGGTGTGCATAGATAAGACTGTCAACAGAAAAACACACTCTAACACTGCAGAAGTCTCTGCAATAGCAACTAAGAGAGTACTATTATGGCCAGCATAGAGCCGTACTGCTCTCCCTGAAATAGTAGGCTCCTCATGTAGCAATTCCTGTGACATCTCCTGGGGGTTAAAATGTATAGTTGGATGAACAGAATGGTGTTCACTCATCTTACAAAGGCAAAAAAAAAAATATGAAGATTCCAGAAGTTTACCTGATTAGCAAAAAACCCACATGTGCAAAGTAGAGGAATACATCATATCCACACGAATGACAGGAATACATTTTGAATTTTCTGTTACTATACATGAACTATAGTCAGTGATTTTTATACTGGTATGTGTACAAAGATGTGCACATATGTGGAGTGGAGGTCACAGGACAACCAGAAAGAGTTCTTTCTTTCCTTCTACGTGGGCTTTGAGGATCCAACTCAGACCATCAGGCTTGGCATCAGGCCTTTACCCACTGAGCTGTCTTGCCAGCCTGCCATGACTTTTATAGACATGTCTTATCACCAAATTTGCCTAAGTAAATAACATGAGTTAAGTCTAATTCCACATCCCTAGAATTCAACTGCCATCCACCAGAAGTGACATTTATAATAATCATTTTTGAATGATACAATCAAATCTGGCTAATTTTTAATGAATATTTTTAGATTTTCAAATATTTGGTCCTTTATTAATACATTTTAAAATTCTCATATAACACAATTATTAAAATTTCAAATTACTTAATCTGATTACAGAGTTATATTATTTCAGTAATTCTTTTTAACCTTTAAAAGTTAAAGAGAACACTGGCTATTTTCTCCCAATTTCTAAATGCAACAGACATGGTGGATAATCTTCCTTTCAACAAAGTCTTGTGTTAGAGGGAAATGCCAGTTACTCAGATGACTCTGTTTACAAGATCACAGCTCTAAGAGTGAGAAGGGCATAAGGCCTAGAATTAGCTGGTAGAATTGTTTCAAAAGCAATTTTAAAGCTACCCCTTTTCTTTCTTCCTCTCTTTCCTCTCTCTCTCTCTCTTCTTCCTTCTTTCCTTCCTTTCTTTCTTTCTTCAGTACCAATGGCCAAGGAATAAAAGGGGGTGATAACAGGAAAAAGAGCAGCCCTTTCATAGAATGAACTCGATTTCTCTTGAAAACATGTTTACAGTGGCTCTACTGAATCAACAGTTCTGTGGTCCATGGAGAAAACAGCACAAGACAACACATCTATCTAACCATTGTGATAATTCAGCACTACACACCCGACTCTCCATTTGCATTTCTGGTCCTCTTGTTTTCTTTACTATTTTAAGCAAATCACTAGAGTACCTCCAATTCAGTAATGAAGTTGACTGGACCACAAGTGCCTAGCTGGGCTTGTAATTCCCTCTCCTCAAGGAGACAACACAGATCAAGGGGACAAGAATGACAACTCACCAAGACTGAAGAGAAGTACTTGGCTGGACAGTGTGAAGGTCTTTGTTTTAAAAGATTCCTTCTGAACCTTTACTGTGTGAAAGCACTGCACAGTGCTGAGGCTTAGAGCTGGGCAAGTCTCAGTTTGAAAGAGCTAACAGGGATCAAGTAGCAATCAGAGGACTCCAAGTCATACAGGTGCTGGCTGTGTAGGACCTGGATGGGACACAGACTTGAAGGAGATGCATGAGAGGGTGGATGTCCTAAGGACAGGAGGGTCAGCAGAGCTTTATAGCAGAAACCAGATACAACCTGCATGTGCCCAGCAGAGAAGGAGCTCAAGTATCCCAGTACACAACAAAACGGGATGGCTCGCACCACAGCGATAAGGCCTTTATAGGGGGTTCTATGCTACAATGGAGCCTTTCATTTTCCACAAAGGCAGTAGCAACTACAGTTTGTTTGTGTGTTTGTATACAATACAATGGTTATCAACAGAAAAGGGAAGACTCAAGACTAAGGTAGTTCCTGTCTCATTTTCGGGTAGAGTCTCACTAAGGATCCAGGAGGGTGAAGCAATCAGGTTTGTCAGTAATGTTGATAAAGGACGTGAAACATGTGGTGCACTGCCCCAGGGGTTAGACTGCGCAGCCTCTCCTGGAATTAATAGATGTGGACACAAGGGCAATAACAACTAAATTAAAAGTGATCAGAAAGAGATACTAGCTATTAATCTGCAAAGAAAAGGTAGATGAAACGAAGTGTAGGAGAGATTGGCCTGTTTCTCAAAGACCCAATCTATCACTAAGACCACAGTATTATTATAAAAAGTAAACAAGCAAGAAACCCAACCTCTTCAGGGAGTTAAATAAAGTCCCACAATTAAAAAAAAAAAAAAAAAAAAAAAGGAACCAGGCAACTTATGGGAAAATATAGTGTATAGTAAATAGTGGCTTCAAAGGGACCAACTATAAAATATGACATAATCTATGATACATTGCCACTTATGTAAGACTATGTGCCATATACTTTACAGTAGCATGTGATTATTGCAGTATCTAAATAAACACACAGATGCCTCAGTGGGTAAGAGCACTGATTGCTCTTCAAGAGGACCCGGGTTCAAATCCCAGCACCCATATGACAGCGTACAACATGTCAGACAGACATATATACAGGCAAAACACCAATAAAATAAAAATAAAAAATTTAAAGTAGTTAAATAAGCACACATGTATTTTCTCTATGTAACATTATAGTCAGCATCACGCTCTTCTGTAGTCCACTTACATATGTGAACATGCATGTTTGTTACCCAGCACAATTACATTGCTGTTCATTGACATTGACTGAACCATGCTTTTATTGCACTTCACTATCAGGTTTCCACTTAGCATTCAAAAGCCCGCACATGTTTATCATTTAGCTTTTAGCATATAGCAAAAACCTCAAGGCCTCAAGATATGATAGCACAGAACAAATTCAGATCCTCTGATGTTTCAAATGAGACTGGAAAGGATTTTTTTTTAATGCAAAGACTTATATTTACAAGCCTATCACTATTTAGGAAAATGTTGAGCAATGCATACTGAGTGTTTTCACATAGCAGCAGAAGAAAACCAAGTGACCAACAAACAAACAAAAGACTCAAAGGGCTGACCATCTCTAGCTAATGCAGATGAACAGAGGATCTGATGTGAGAAGTGTAGGGCAATTCAGCCAGCAGAACACACCCACCTGCATTGGAGCCAGTCAAATTATAGCGTGCATTCAGCTTTTTGATGATGTTCTCGTGGATTTGGTACCACTCACTCTCTGTATTACACCTGTGAGAACACAACCATTCAGTTAGGCTCTGACACACAAGCTCAAGCCCCAGCTTGACAACACATCTCTCTCTTGGCCACTAGAACGTGCTATTCTACTAGGAGAACAATGCCTAGCCGTGAGGCTTACTTAGCGCAGGCAGGAAAGCTCAACTTGGCAGTGGCTGACAGTCTACCTTAATCCATTGAGAGGAAGGTGCTGAAGACTAAGCCTGAGATTCAAACTTTCACTATTAAATGAGTTATGTTTGAGGAGCAAGTTGATCACTTTCTCTGTCCCTTGCTTTCTTCATCTGTTAAACTTGCAGAGTTAATATATTAGACTACTGACCAAACACAGGCTTAAGTAATGCCAGCCATACAGTAAATGCTCAATAAATAAAGGTTCTCATTAGAAAATTTCTGCCCTCTGTAACATGACCAGGTCTGGCTAAAGTCAAAATGCAACCCATTAAGTAAATCAAAATCAATGCTAAGACAGCTTACACTGGTGATAGCCTGCCAGGATGTAAAGAAGGCAATGCAAAAATAGTTTCAGATTTTCCATGTCTTGATGAAATGGTATCACTCCATTGTTTTACCCTCTGAGCTCTACCTCTTTGATTTTTTTTGGGGGGGGTGGGCAGGGCAGTGCTGGGGATAGAGCATCTTAGGCAGGTATTCTACCACAGTGCTATATAGTGCCAGTCCTTGCTTTTAGTTTTTGTTACTTTCTAGCTCATGTTACCTTTGCTTGATGTAGTCATCAGCTGGCCTATGGGTTCCTAATGACTAGATATAGGATTTTTTTTTTTAATCACAGTACTACTGAATACTTTGAACATAGTAAAGCCTTAAGACTACCAGTTGCATAAACGGATGGAAGGATAGACTGATGGATAGATGGACAGATGGATGGTGGATAGGTGCCTCACTTACTAGTAACTCCTAATGGTTAATAAACATATGTATCTTCTCATCATCTTTATTGCTACAACTGCTCTAATGATGTTTCAGAGAACTTCCCTATCTAGATATGTTTGTAAAGCTGATATTACTTTTATGAGCTACAAATGCTCCTTCCAGAGGGCTGTAGATATTAAGACTGCATATACTGTCAACCGAACCCAATTGTCCCACGGTAATGGTACTCCTCTTAGCATGTCTGAGGCATATAATTCGCCATTACTAGCTTAGGTATTTACATATCATCATGGGTCTTCCAGGATAAATATCATGGGGGTTGTTGTCAAGACAACTAATGGGGATATCAAACTGACCCTTGGCTCTTAGAAAACTGGAAGAGCTAGATGGAAAACCATTTCATCTGTATAGCTATGAGAGATCAAATCCCGTTTAGTAATATTCCATCTCTATTTTTCTTCTTTCTGCCCATGTTTTGACCTTAAAACCTCCAAGTAAGATCAACACGCCTCAAACAAGTTATTTGTTACTTTTTTTTGGCAGGGGTAGGGGTGGGGGATCCCAGATGGAGGTAAGGATTCTGTTGCTTGAACAAAGAGAATTTTTTCCAAATGGATTCTAACAATCATTTAAAAAGCTTTATTAAGACTGGCTCCTCCCTACCGTCGGAGATGGTTTTCACGGCTTAGTATTTTTGTCTTGGAACTACTTTACAATTTGCTGAGTTGACAGTAGAAGCAATAACCAATAACATAATCTGATTCTTAAGAAAAGGCAGACAATAAAAAAATACAAAGAGCAGCACGGTTTATTTTTAAAATGGTCTTTTTTTGGTAGCTGGTTGCATAATCGGGGCTGACTCCTGTCACTGTCAGCCCCTCAGTCTTCCCAGTGGTGAGATAAAGACCACACGTGTCACCATGCCTGGCAAGACTATGCTAGGGAACAATGAGACTATGCTTGCAGAAAATTTTGGCTTTCTTTAGTAACGCCATGTTCTATCCTGCTCACGTTACTGGACAGTGGTGTGAAATAACATCCATGAAGCTGATCTGGGAGCTCAGGTACCAGAGGCAGACATATTTTGATCCCCTTCCTTAGTACCTGGCTAACAAGGGTAGGTTACTCAGTTCTCGGGCTCCTGTGTGAACTCACCCAAGACATGTGCTTCCCGGGTTTGCTGTGGTGATGAAGTGACGCAGCACATGTAAAGTTCTGAATCCTTTGCACACACTACACAACCCCAAGGGCTTTTATTAGTCACTGTCTTAACTAAGTCATAGTTTAGGAACTATAAGTAGCATTCAGGAAAAATGTTATAGTGGATTTAATCAGAACCATTAATAATGAGGGCTTCCATGAGAACAACAACAACAACAATATTGAATGGCAAGTTCTATTACCTACCAGTTTTAAGATGTTTTCAGCCTTAAAGCAAAGGTCATAGGTTTAACCTTCTTAGAAAGGGTAGAAACATCTCTGGTCCTAAACCAGAGGCTACAGATAACCTAATCTGTTTGTCAACTAATTACTGAATGTTCTGCAGAGACCTTGCTGCATAAAAAGTAGATAAATCCATGAAACCCTGAAGCTATGGACACAAAGCAATTTTTTTGACCAAGCATTGGCAAAGAGCCAGTTGTACTCTCTCCACCTCCCAACAAAACCCACAGAAACATAATCCTTACTGCTACACAGTATAAGTAGCGGCCTAAGTTTGCTCATAGAACTAGCCCACAGTGTAGTCCCTGAAGCCAAAAGTGAAGGCTCTAGTGAGTCTTCTTTGGGTCATGACACTGTTCATCAGATCTTTTCCACCAAGCCTGTGGGATGCGTCAGTGTTGGCTGATGCAGACACATATTTACATGATCATCTTAGAAATATCTTAGGATTTGGATTAGACCACACGATCTTCACAGGAGTGTTGCCTCTTTAACTACAGCCAACTCCAATATAACATTAAAATCTTAACCCCAGGGTCTCTGAATGAGACCTTATTTGGAAAGAGGGTCTTCTTAGAGATAACCAAGTTATAATGATGTCCCTGGGGTAGCTTCAATCCAATACTATCCTTACAAAGAGAAAATAGACTCGTGTGTCTATTTGAAGTGTCATGTGAAGAAGGCAGAGGTCACAGCAACTTACCAACAGGTATGGATGCCAGGAGAGAGGCCTAGAACAGATCCCTGCACAGTCCTTGCCCTGAAGGCAGCAAACATACCTGGAACACAGACTTCTGTCCCCCAGAACTAACTGGAAGATGATACACTCTGCTGCATAAGCCCAGCTATCCATGGTTTGTCATTAAAGCAGTTCCAGTCAGCTATCACACAAAATAGGAGGGGAATAACCCGTGCTTCCCTCTCTTGATTCTAACTTAGTTATATTTAAAAATAATAGATTTTTGCCTTCTAAGAATAAACTAATTATGTAATGGTAAGGATATGCTGCTAAGTTGCTTACGAAGTGAAGGAGATACCTATATAGATGGTCCCCCTAAATAATAAACTGTATTCACTGGTACCCCAATTCATTGATCCTCCAATTGGCAGTTTATAGGGGTTCAGACAAATGACTCAGGCCCACCTTTCCTCCTGCTGTTCATCCTCCCAGGCAGGATTCTCAGGCACCCTGCACCCAGGCCAAGCCCCCCCGCCCCAAAACACACACACACATTTCTTACATGTAAACTTTCAAGACAAGGTCATCTTTCGTCTCTCCTGTGAGAAGGTCTGCGATGCTAAGAACAGCACAGCCAAAAGGTCGCCGATACTGAACACTGCAGGCATTCTTTTTTTCTCCTGCTCCCATTCGACCTGTCCAGTTAAGAAGCAACCATGACCCATGAGGACATGTGATTAGATGCATCGTAGATACATACACAGGTAAAAGATAGGCCACATGTGACAAAACAAGGAGCTAGGAAGAAAATATCTTTAGGATAACATAATATTTCTCTTCAAATAAAGATTCTGTCTAACCACCTAGCTGTCTGACCTTGAGCTAATGGCCTCAACTCTGAGAACATGAGAAGTGTGTAAAAAACAGGAAGATTGGAGCAGATCTCGTGCATGGGAAGCATCTTCTTGCTCTGATGATGCACCATGAAAGCATCCCAGAAGGTGCAAACCATGCAGGACAGTCATGGTACCCATTTCATTTTCTACATTAAGAGTTGCATATTCAAAACAACTTCAAAAATTTCAACTTTGATCAGATGCCTTGGGACATGGCTGTAACCCCCTGTGTTTGGAGTGCTTAGACAAGCTTCTGAGATTGTACCACCTTGTGCTGCCTAGCAAGATCCTGTCTCACAATGAAAAACACAAGATTCACATCTGGAAGGAGTCATTTGGAGACTGAATATAAGTGACCAAATGCCAATTCCTGCCTTGGGACACAAGTGCTAACAACTTTGTCTTGCTCTGGAGTGGTTATGACAGATATAAAGTTTTAGTCCATTTAAAATTTTTAAGTTTTTTTTTTTCTTCTTCTTTTTCTTTTTTAAGATTTTACTTAGGTATATGGGTGTTTTGCTGGCATGTCTTCCTATGTGCAAGAGGGCTGCAGTGCTCCCAGAGGCCAGAAGAGAGCACTGGATCCCTTGGAACTAGAGGTATAAATAGCTGTGAGCTATAACGTGGGCGCTGGGAATCAAACTCAGGTTCTCTGGAAGTTAAGTGCTCTTAACCACTGAGTCTTCTCTCCAACCTGTTGATTATTTTGATATATGCTATGAGAACATTGTTTTCTTTTTTGTTTGTTTGTTTATTTGTTTTGTTTTTTGAGACAGGGTTTCTCTGTGTAGACCAGCTATCCTGGAACTCACTTTGTAGACCAGGCTGGACTCAAACTCACAGATCCTCCTGCCTCTGCTTTCCAAGTGCTGGGATTAAAGGCGTGGGAAACCACTGCCTGGTGGGCACATTGTTTCTTATTGGTATTTAACTCTCAGTTATTGCTTTTGTATACTCCAAGGTGAGAGCATCCTGGAGCTGAAATAGTATCAGGTAACAAAGAAAGAAATTGGTAAGGTTGTCTACAGATCCCCAAGAGATCCAGATTTTATTTTCCATTTGAGCAGCATTCTACAGTGTATCAATGTGCATCTGATACTCCCTTAGTCTAATGTTAAAAAGGAAAAAAAGGTGGCAATATCCAATTTGGTGTTTATCATTCGGTCTTTCTTTTTGACTATCTGTCTTCCTCTAGTATATGCACTACAGAAAGTGAAGCAAACACTGCAGGGGAGGGCAGCTGAGAAGCCCTGCTGTCGCTGGGGAAGATCTCTCACTGAGCTTTATGATCTCCCAATTTGCTCCAGTTGGCCTTGCCTTTCTTGTTCAAAGTTCTCTTTACTGGCTCTGTGGGCATGCACAGCTTTAGAAACTAAGGCTTTGATGCAATTAAAATACCAGAAAGATTTGATGCCCAATCTTGGTGTTCCCGACTGTAAGACTTATGATAAGAATTCAGTTCAGGTTGGTTTCCAGGAAAATTCTCTAAACAGGAACGAAGAGTGGAGGAAGGTAAAACACTGAGCAACTAGCTAAACACCAGAAAGGAAGCACAGGTGATGGTGGGACCTTTAACTGGGATGATCAGGGGTTCAAAACTGGCTTCTCCCTTTGCTTCTTTCCTCTTTTTTTTTTTTTTTTTTTCCAAATCAAGAACCTGGCCATAAATTCCCAGAAGTGAGATGTTACTGCTTTTGCTTTTGGCAGCCAGTGAGGGTCACTATGCCCTTTTCCCAGTAAAGCAGGTACAAGGGACATTCTATAAAAAGCAAGAAGTGTCTGTCCTTGACAGATAATAATCTTCTCCTTAATTTCACTGCATCAAGAACACTGGCAGATTCGTCCTAACCTTTCTCAAGTGTTTTGCTTTAGTTTCAATTCTGATCTGTTTCTAACTATGGAACCAATAGCTATTGTTTTGTAAGGATTTATTTGACCAACAGGGAGTAGGTGTTGGTAGGTAATTCCTATTTCAGCATTTATTTTGCTAACTTATGATGATGAACATCTTGGGAGTTAAAAAACAAAACAAAACAAAAGGCAATTCCTAAGAAACTACTCTGTATTTGAAAGGCTGCCCCAGGCCATCTCATTACCAAGGTGGGCTGCATCCTTGGCAAGGACTCTGTTAGTGAAGATCATGTGCTTTGATGATTGTTATCCTACCAAACCAAACTGACAGATATGGTCTAGAATATTTTCAAAGCCACAAGGCTTTGCCTGTTCCCTCAATGATTTAACAGATTAGACCCAAACTTGAGCAATGTTTACACAAAGATATCTAAAACACATTTTATATAGCAAGTGATTATATACTAAAATTTAAAAACTAAAAAGTATACAATTATAAAACAAACCTTGCTTTTATCATATTAGAGACACATTTAATCTCAAAAAATATATAGTAGCCTATCAACTTTCCTATTATTTTAAAGGAGTCTAACTACTTTCTCACATACTTATCCATATAATGAAAGTTAAAGCCCCAAACAGACACAGGCATTGGTACACATCTGCAATCTCATACTCAAGAGCTAAAACAAGGTTAGGAGTTGGAAGCCAGTGTGGGCTACAACGTGAGCTGTACATATATGTGATCTACAAAATGAGATTTTTGTCTCAAAACAACAAAACACCTCCAGAGCAAACAACGGTACCATAAAATAAAAGAATAAAAGAGCAGTTTACTTTAAAAAATTAACTCTCTTGTTCCTCCAATATCAAAACAGTGTAACATAGTTTCAGAACATATTTTTAATGAGTAGAAAATACAGAAAATCTATGTGTAAATAATAACATACTTTATAGTTTCCTTCGAAATACAATGTGGTCACAATATACGCAAGCTACCATACTACAGAAACAATGGTAACATTGCAGCCTGCATGGCAAGCTGCCATTCGGCTGCACATGCACTGTCCTGCAGGGGCTGTAGCAACTTACATGACTTGGGAACAGATTCTTAGTATCAGCTGGATGACACTAATAGGAGAGCTATGCTGTCTACACCACTCATTTTCTTGAGCTGTCATGTGGGGAAATGCCTGCTTTTAGAAGACTTTCATGTAGGAAAATGAAGGCCAGCAGTCCCTCCCTACCAAAATGTTGCTCTTCAAGATGGGAATAAATGCTGCATTATCTAAATCCTTTCATGATCAGATCAAATGTGACAAAGTGAGAGTTGACATTAAAGAGGCAGATTCATTCTTCCCTGTAGGGTTTCTCAGCACCTTCAATAAGCTGATGAAATTACATAAACTAAAAACCACACTCTGGTCAGGACATTGCTAGTAGTTATACAGATCTCCTAAGCTTAGAGGAAATTTAGCTCCTAAAAGTTGATTTTACAATATTAGAGACTAGAATTGAAAGAAAAATACAACATGTTTGAATCAGATAGGTTGGAGGAGGCAATAAAGCACAACAACGTACTTAACAATGTATATTCTAAAAGACAAAAATTCTACCTGGTGAGAGGGTGAAATCAACAACCCCGGAGAATAATTCCTAACTTCTTAGCTTCTTGGATTCAAATTTGGTCCCAGGCAGAAAACTACACTGAGCCACACAGAGACCCCTTGGGTATTTCTCCCAACACTCATAAGGGATGAACTTACCAATGCGGATAATGTGGACGGTAATATAGATGTCCTTCCTGAGTTCACTGCTACCCAAGTCCTATACCAAGAAACAAATCCTGGTTATTTTGGAGGTCCTATTCTGTGCAGCAAAACTCAGGAGCTCTGTGCACTCCCTCACAAATGAAGAAGATACACACAGACATGTGCAATGGAATGCTTAGGGCAGGGGGACCCTACTTTGTTCAAACCCAGGTCTAAACAAGTCACTACTTCTGCTTAGCTTGTGTAAAAAAAAAAAAAAACCACTCAGGAACAAAGGCCACTGTTGATCACCTCTCCTAACTCACCCATCCTTTAAACACTCCAGAAGCACAGACTGGATGGCCACTGCTGTGCGGGGCCCAGTCACCACTGTGCTTCTTTAAAAGTCTCCCCGAGCCACCAGGACTCAACCACAGGTGTGTGAAGCAGAATAAAAACCACAGTGAAGGCAGCGGTCAACTCTGATTGATGTTAGTCAGAATTCCAACTACGATTGCAATCTGGGAGTTATTTAAGACATTTAAGCAGAGTCAAGAGTTTCTCTTTCAGTAATTTACCTCTCCTTAGCAATAAACACAAGGTGCACTTACCACAAAGAGAGAGCAGTGTCTTTCGGGCTTATCCGGGACTTTGGGAAGCCCATTTCTATTCAGTCTCAAGAAAAATCTCTCACTATAAGAGAAAGACAGTTGGATACTTAGAAAAATTGTTTCATATTTAGCCTTTACTAACTGTTCTTCACCTGAAAGCTCAACATTGGAGAGCACTGAATACAACATGCATGTTTTTCACTTCTGATAGAACTGGCAAAGCAGCAACTGCTTATGTGCATATGAAAAAAAACCTAACTGTTCCAGCAGCAGGATAAGTTTCCTTGTTAGCGGTATCACCACTTTTATTCCAAACCAACACATAGTATGAGACAGTAGAGCCCAGTCCTTCCTGGTTTTATAACTAAGATGTTTTAATGATTTATATAATTTTACTTAATTTGGAGTAATGATAAAATGGCTTTGTAGTTCTTGGACTTTTGCATCTATTCTTCAAAACACAACAAACATTTTAATTCATGAAACTTAAATTTACTTTGATCTACAAATAAACAGACAATCTCAAGCTCTCTACTGAGCCTATATTTGATAACATAGTGTCACCTCGTTTATAATAAACACAAATGACTCATAGTGCCAATCAGTCAGTAACTGAAGACCATAAATGTTTGTGGATATCATACAGATTCAAGGTAATGCATGACATATTTATTTATGTTCAAAAATTAAAAAGATTGTCTATACAAGAAATATTAAAGCACCCACTATCTCCAGCTTTAAATTCCCCACTGAATTTCAATATCTGGTGGAAGAATCAAATAACTGGCTGCCCCAGGCAGAAAGCACAAAACCAATATCCACTGAATGTGAAATGATCACATGATGTGGCCTTGGCTACTGCAGGTTTAGCCCAGGGAAGAAATAGGCTCATAACCTACAGGTTTGCATATTACAATCATCACTAATCCTTGCTTTAAATAATAGCTCTATGATTCCAATACTACAAGCAGGAAAATGAGAACCATAAACAGGTCTCTACGGAGGATATGAGTTTCAATTTATGATGGCCTTACAATACTTCTGCTCTCCTTTGTGATATAACTCTAGATGGATGCATGTAACAGATTCAACTGCCTGGCTAACCTCATCGTTATCTTTTATTATACCTATTCTTGACCTGTCATATAAGAAAGGGCAACTAACACACATTTCTACTAGGCTATTTCCATTCCTCTTAACCAAGCTTCTTCCGTGGAGCAGGCGGCTGGTGCAGTGTGAATGGAAGGAAGATAAATTGCTGCAAGGCTCTTCAAAACTACAGTTCCCACGTGAGTCTGAAATGCAGGCTGGGAAGAGCAAACACAACCGAAGATGCAAAGTGAAATTAGTCCCGTCCAATGCTCATCTACAATAATCTTCTTTTAAATAGACTATAAGCTCTCTTCACAATGAAAGAAAATGCATTGGTATTTCAAACTTATAAGACATGATCAAAGGAAGTACACACAGATTCATTTTACAACAAGGAGTTCCACCTTCAACCGTCATAGTATTGGTCAATCCTTTTGAGAGTTCACCATTTAACAGATTTCTGCTAAGATCTTCATGTGGACGGACTCATCTGATACTCAACATGCCCTCAGAAGTGTGTACTATTATGCTACCTGTTTAACTGATGGGCAAACTAAGACAAAAGTTTTATCAAAGGTCCAAAAACCAATGTGACTAAGAACAGTATTTTGTGTGTTTGCTGAAAATCTTCACTCCTCATTTGAATGTTAGAGTTAAATTATTTTACCATTCTATGCAAATACTGAGCAAGGATTTCCCTAGCATGGAGAAAACGAGACAGGTACAGAGGTGAATACTTGTAAGGCAGAGGCCAGAGGACTGCCATGAGTTTGAGGCCAGCCTGGGCTACAGAGAACATAGCAGGACAGCCAGGGCTACATAACAAGCCTGTCTTGAAAAACCACAAAGAAAAAGGCACAGTCATCTCTGTATCTGGGACAGTCATGTGGCACTAATGTGAAACTGCTCCCTGAGGTTTCAGACTAACTCGAACCATGCCTTCCCCGTGCCAGCAGGACGAGGCAGGGACTAATCTTGGTTCCAGGCTGCACAGCAGTTCTTAGTTGAAATTTGTTCCCTGACAAATCGGTTTGTTTTTTCTCAATGAAAATATGAGTAAGAACATCAATTCTACTACACCCCTATTAAACAAAGACAAAACTCTCCAAAGATTTGAGAATGTGATTTTATTTAATCAAAACTGCTAAGGTTTAAACAATGGTGGTGCTTAGCTTCTCTTCGATTCATCACTAATGTGCAGCTACTAATTATAACACCTTAGCAAGCCACAGAAGTGGTGAGAGTGCCATCCCCTGGTGTGTATCACTGATAGTGTGCCCATATCATATTGCAAATGTTACAGTCAGAATGACCCTCACTGTGAGGCTCTTTTTAAAAATTTTTTATTTAGTTTTTATTTTTTATGTGCATTGGTATGTAAGTGTCAGATGCCTTGGAACTGGAGTTACAGACAGTTGTGAGCTGACATGTGGGTGCTGGGAATTGAACCCAGGTTCTTTGGAAGAGCAGACAGTGCTCTTAATCACTGAGTCATCTCTGCAGCCCCTGAAGCTACTCTTTATCTTCACTGAAACTCTTGAGAAAATTTCACACTATCTTATGATTTATCTATAGAAAACAATGCATATCAATAAAACTAATATACAAAAAATAAGACATTTTACATATTAAAACCTCAACTTTAATATTACTACAAAAAGAACTATCGAATATATCCAAGTTTCATCAGTATTTGGATAAAAACATCTTCTAAAGAATTCTGTTTCAGAAAAAAATCCTTTTTGCTTTGCCACTATTTTAATTTCACCGGTCTAGACAGAATCCTGATTATGCAAGTATTATACTATATCATATCCTGTTCCAGAAAGAACATCAATACATACTAAGCCAGCAACATATCCTTCAGCTTAAGCATGCCTTAGAGGGAAGATAAAAATAGGTTCAAAATGGGGACTGTGAAGCAATAAGTCATTTGCAATTTATTAAAAACCAGACAGAAAAATCTCCATGTCCAATAAAAACCAGTCTATTCATTTGGTGACATGGTGCTGTTTTACAAAATCAGTTTCCTTTCAGCTTTAGTGACACAGCAATTACTTACTCAGCAAATAGTTTCAGGAAAATAATGGCCTTCAGTAATGCACTTCAGAATCTTTGAAATAGAATTCTCTTCTCTCATATTTACAGAATATCATAGCATATGTTTTCTGAGCCAGGACAGAAACCAAACAAGTCAAAGGCAGTTCACTCTAGCACACCCAACAGCCTTGGGGCCATCTCACATAAAGGTCATTGGCCATACCTAAAAGGGTTTCTGACCTTCTCCCTCAGGTGAGCTGCTACTGCAATCAATCCTCCGGGATGTGACAGAGGAATGTTTAGTAGTTTGTAAACTCGTAAGTGTCTTATTAGAAGACACTCATTAAGTCATTTCCATTTCTTTTTGCATCAGAAGTTTGTGTCTGTCTTATGATACTATGACCAACTAGAATATAGGTATGTAATTAGCAACATGCACATCTTTAGCTTCAACCAGTGGTTCGGCAGTCCTCATCGGAACAACCTTTGAAGGCAAAAGAAAACAAAAGTCAAGGAGAAATTCAAAGTAGCTGGAAAGCTTGAATCCCCTCTGACATTCCCTTCCTCCTCACAAGGCCTGAAAAGTAAATGTACAGTAGGAAAGCATACAGAATTTCCTAGCAACAGTTCAGTCAATGGTACTTCATGACCAGTTGTCAGGAGGTGACTAACTGGTGCATGGCAGCTCTGAGTTCTAGATTACTTCACTTGGCCCTGGCCCCATGTACCTTTCACATCTCCCTGACACTAAAAAGGATGAGTAAGATGCAATGTGGTACAGCATTAAGCAATAAACATAATACAAAAAAGCCAATAACAATAAAATCTACTGTGACATGATGTTTTCTAATGCTTTCTTCTCGAAGATTAAACAAAAGAATATATCAGAGCACTTGGAAATAAGAGGTGATATATTATCAATAGAGAAAAAAATCATTATTTGACTTCCTTATCTACTGACATGTTCTCCTAGAGGAAGAACTTCACTACTGGAAAATTTAGAATCTCCTGAATTCTAAATGTGAGCCATTATAAATCATGACTATCTATTCTACTGACTAATTCTTTCTTTGGAAATGAAGAAAAAAATCATAATTATTTATTATTTATAACCTGTGTTATTCTGACAAGGATATTAAAAAAACAAGACAATGAAAGAAGAATATAAATAAACATCCATGACAAGGTGCCTGGGATAAAGTAATACAGGAAACTATGTACTTCATGCCAGATGCTGTAATTTAGCCTTTACAAAGATATCATTTAATTCCCACACCTGCCCTACAGGGTGCGAAGCATTATCATTCCAGTCCAATACACGAGAGAGCTTGGGCTTGAGATATTGGGCAAGTTGCCCCAAGGTTTATGGATAGTCAGGGATGGAGCCATGGTAACATCTGGCATCTGACAGGAGGGTCTTGGCTCATACCCACAGTGGTACCCTATCATTGAAAGAGCAAACTAATCGAGAAATGGACAAAGGAGAGCAAGACTGTGTTACAAGGAAGAAACGTTCTAATATCAATAAAATTTAAAAATAAAATAAAATAATTCAAAGCAAAATGTAACCAGTGTTTGTGAAAGTTATGTCAGTGATTGCCTGCTCAGGCGAGCTACTCAATTCTGAGGTCCTAAGTGAGACCGCTACAGATGGAAAGGACATTTCAACACTGTGGCTTGGTAGAGAGATGTCCTTACACAGTATGCCATAAGAAGCACAGTAAGGACCTGAGTGGCTATGACACCTCTTCTTTCTCTGTAGATGTTCCTCTTTGCCCCAGCCACTCTAAATCAGGAAGCTTTCTGCTATACCAGCTGTATCTGACGTCTGGGAGTCACCAGGCCAGATCTGAGAAGGTCCTTTAGAGTAATAGCATGAAGCGGCCCTCCCAGTAGGATATTCCTATATAAAATGCTCCACTCAAAGAGTAAGGCAACTAAATTATCTAAAGACCAATGCCAGGGACTTTTATATGATATATATTCTTATATTTCAAAGAGTATTACACTTTATAGAGAAATTTAGTACTTCCCAAGATGGATTGATATTGTCACTCCAAGTCACCTCTCACATAAGAATCAAACTGGTCTGAAGATTAATGCATGTGAAAGTCATACAACATGAATTTTATCCAAAATACAGAGAGTGATTAAAATCTTGGTTTGAACAATGTGGTGCAAAAGATCATGAGTTAACCAATCTACAAAAAATTACAAAGGACACTTTCAAAAGGTTTGGATAGTTAAACCACTTGAAATTTATTTATAGCCCCCAAAGTTAGCAATAATAAAATGGAGTAAACATTTAAAGGGCCATGTTTTTATAAGGTAATTGGAAAAATAAGAGAAACATCCCAATCTTCTATACTCATGCAAACCAATTGCAGCAAAACCAAACCAAACGTTAATATCAAATATTTAAAAATGCAAAGGTACTTGTCTTAAATTTAGCTATGTTGTGTGAGATAATGGTTAATACTTATTCTAATGGAACATGTAGGAAATGAAAGCAGAAGAGGGTACCACTAGGGGGGTAAAGTGGAGCCAACAAGAAAGAAACAGACAAGAGATGGGGTGATAACAGGAGATAAGGCATTGTGGCAGGGAGATGATTTTTAGAAAGTGTGATCACAACTGCATGAAAATGTCATCACTGAGCCTATTTTGAATACTGACTAAGAGTTAAGGGAGGGGGCACTCGCTTTAGTCTTTCTCCAGAGAATGTGTTAGGAGTGTGATAGGAAAGCTGGCTTCTGAGCAGAGGAAGCAGAAAGAGACATGGGGACCAGGGTCAACAAGAGGGTGATCACTGCAAACACTGTATCCTTGACATGCTACGAGGGAGCAATCAAATGGACCTATATACAGTAGTTACTCCAACTTTGTGAAGGAGACCACATTTAATACGGAGCTTTGAAAACAAGTAAAGCAACACTCTTTATAAGGACTCTGTGGTGAAGTAGGCATTTAAAACAGAAGAATAAAGGTTAAGAAACTTCAAATGGAAGCAGAATGATTAAATAAAAACCCAACTAATACAAGCCTTTATTATCAATAAATTCATCTCTCATGTATTTTTTCATCCCGAAAGGTTGTTTTTGAGGTTTTGTTTTTGTTTTTATTTTGTTTGTTGTTGTTTGTTAGTATTGTGACTATTAAGTCCACAATAGGTGTGGTGGCACTCAGCTATAATGTGCTATATAGTGCTCTGGAGGCAGAGGGAGGAAGAGGACTAGGAGTTCAAGGCCAGCTTGGCCTATATAGCAAGTTCTAGGCTAGTTAGGACTAAATCTTTTGAGACAATCCTAAAAAACAAACATACCAACAAAAAGGCAAGATTTAGAAACTGCACTTAATTTTTTCAACATTTTGAACCTAAGTAAAATACAAGGTTTAGGAGGATGTGGGTTGTTTTTATTGTTTGTTTGTTTGTTTTGTTTTTTGTTTTTTTAATGCCTTCCCTAGATGAACATTTGGCCTTAAGGGAGAGCTTACTTGTTGGCTGACTAAATGCATGAATAAACAAACTTCAGTGACTGCATGGTAAAGGTGTGAAGTGCATATGCCTAACTGGCATAAAGTAGACACACCCTGCTTAACTTGTAATCCAAGACTTCCAAATGCTTAGGGGGTCATGCCAGGCATTTATCATATGGTTTTTTATGTACTTTTCTTTTGCATGACAGTGTTTGCAAATGATGGCTCCCTAGAGACAGGTCTGAGAGCACAGCTCTGATGAGCACAGTGCAACGTGAAGCTTACTGAAGCACTCATCATTCTGGCTCTCTTATTAAGGAGCACATTTCCCCCCCCCCCCGACCCCCGAGGGGAAGAATGATAGCAAAGATTAAGATACTGATGGCATGATCTTTTAATGCTTTGCCTCAACAGCAAGGCAAGCCTTAAAAGCTTCCTTTAACTGTGTCACCACACACACACACACACACACACACACACACACCCTGTGCCGAGTACTTTGCAAGGTGCTGAGAACATAAAGATGATGAGAGGGTAGAGTCATACTACTGATAATTCCTTTGTCAATGTAAAATCCTCCTGTAACATAAATGACATTGAGTACCAAAGAGGCTCTTGTGAAGTGGTTACTACATGTGATGATGGCTTATCCCTTAGAGAGCTCAGGAAAACTAAATTATTCTGAATTCCCTACAGGAAGCAACCTGGGAGTTCATTGAAGAAAGACAAAGATGACCATAATAGCAGTGTGGGGAGTGGGGGGAGGCTCCCTCATCCACCCTCTGATTTGAAATGCAGGAACAGGGGTAAGAGTGCTCTCTGGTCACCTTGTAAAATACTCCACTACTTAAGAGAGTCAAGCTGTCTGCATAAACGTTTATACACAGAGAAAAAGAGAAGCCAGTGCAAGTTCACGCAGGCCGCGAGCATCTAGTGTCCTGTACCTCTAACCTGTCTAGTCATTTACTAAAATTAAATAATCGGATTATATTTATATCAAAAATGCTATAAAGAAGAGTGATTCAGTTATACTCCACATGTTCAAGATTTGCATGAAGCCTTCCCTTGCTCATTTCCTTTGTATCTTTGTATCCTGCTAGCAACTTCCTTAAAATCGTTCCCATTAAAGGTGACCAGGGTTTGTAGAGCCATTTTTTTTTTTCATATGTAACACAAGAGTGAACAAGTGAAGGGTAAGCCACAGATCTGATTAACTCAGAGGTGACAACACTCCCAATTCCCCCGCACCTGATGGAGCAATCAAATGATGAAGCGGGAGGGTGGGAAGCAGTGGTGCCTTTCAACAAGAGCCCCAGGGAAGGCCGCTGTGGGTCACTGCTGGGCAGACGCCCACCGTGAATCTGTGCCAGCATGTCTAGACACAGCAGGAAATGCTCTGAGGCCCGATAGGATGGTTGACACCGCCACAATTCAAGAAGGGTCGCCGAATGTATCCTCTAACTATTTTTATTCTGTGCACTGTACCTCTTGCTAGTCTGGCTGGGTACTTTTTCCTATACTGTTTTTATTTTTCTTTCTTCCGCCGCTCCCCCCTCCCCCTTTGGAAAGGCTACAATTTTAACTGAACTTTGTAATATGAAATTAGAAAAAGAGGCCTAGGCCTACAAACTGTCAAAGCCAAAACACTAAATGATGCTAATTTACGTAAAAATGTACATGCTGAATGTGTATGATCAGACCATGGTAAGCTTCAAATAATGCATCAAACAATACATGATGGCACAGGGCACAGGAACTAAAACCTGTAAAGGCTCTACTGACCTTACTATGTACTACCACGCACAGACAAAAATAGTAGAGCTCTCCTAGGCTGAACCAAGTAAGCTCCTACATTATGTCAGCCGCTGAAAAGGATTATTGATAGCTACAAAAGCAAATTTCTGAATGAATAATCTCCCCACCTACATGAGAATCCCAGCTCTCTTATTCCCATGTCCACTATGGTGTTTCAGGATGTAAGCCCACTTCAGGCTTTCCTGAGTACTCCTGGCTAAGGTAATATGGGCTTCATATCACCTTTTTGCTAGTAGGTCTCTCTAAACTGTAAGTAACTGCAAGATCATAAGCAAAGCATCACCAATTTCCTGGAATGTCATTTTCCCAAGAATGCAAGGGAAGCCACCACACACTTTGAGCTAGGATAATGCATTATTTCCTGTTTGGGTTTAAAAGTCATCCTCATCATAGCCACAGGCCATGGTTAATCTGCCAGGTACTGAGCAACATCCTATGGATTTAACTCTTAAGAAATCCCACCAGGAAAGCACTATTCTCCTCACTAAGTCCCACTAGTTAACAGCTGTAAGAGACATGAAGTTCCATGCCCGGGCTGATGTAACAAAGTGAGGATTTCTACCCAGATGTTCTAACCTCAGAGTCTGGCCACTTAGTCACAGCAAAAGGCTATACAAGACACAGGTGATATGTGTCTCCTAGACAGAGCAAAATTAGTAGCCGTTTCACAGTTCAGTTAAGAATCCGAATTATTAAAAGGTCTGTGCTTTACCTATTGTACTCAGTACTTTTTCTCCCTTAAATGGTAGAATTGGACTGAATAAAGCATAATTGTAGGCAAAAGAAAGCTTCGATAGAAATAAAACACTTTTAAGAAAAGTGAGTTTAACTGCATTATTGTAAGAAAAAGACCTGACTTCAGAAAAGTTTTAGAAAAGGAAAAAACAAACAAAAAAACCCCAAAAAAACAAAAACAAAAAAAACAAAAAAGAAAGAAAAGGAATCAACAGAACATGATCCTACTGCTGATTTCTCAGATGAAAGCCTCTGCCAGCAGGAGTTATACATGAGCAGCCTTGCAGTAGCTAGGGAGCAACTGGGGACAGTCAGGCCATGTTAAATTCTCTGATGAGATCAAAATAGGAATGCCTTAGTCCCATGACAAAATTACCATGTTAATTAACGAAGACTTAGAATACACCAGTAAGAAAAAGAATGAAAGTTACAAGTCAAGCACCAAACTCCGTGAAGTTCACTGGTTGAGGCGTTGTCCACACTCTGACGCAGATGAAGCAGCATGTATGAAGGGAAGAGAAGCATTAGTGTGCAGCTGTACAGCCTATGTAAAGCAACACTCTGTGGCTCTGTATTACACATGAGGCAAGAGTCATTTCTGGAGGGCCAGCTAAAGGAGCCCCTGTAACATATACTGTCAGTTCCCTTTCTCTATACAATTACATTCATACGCCCTATCCTAAGGCTCAGATGGTTCCCAGCCACACCCTCTGTGCTTCCTTTCCCATGGGTCATCTCTTATGTGCAAACATGAGTGTGTTTCCTGATGCCTCTCTCCTAAAGGGGCCTGGAGCCATCAGTGATTTCCCCTCTCCCCCTGTGTGGCCTCTTCTTCCTTACTGGATCCCTCCTGTCCAGTCTCCACGAGTGCCTACCATTCAAGATCTTACAAGGATGAGCCCTATGTAGACCCTTAATACTCAATAGTAAGCACAAAATGGCTGGGGGAGAACATAGCACATTGTGAATATTACAGATGAATGTGGGGTTCAGATGGGAGATACTGATTCCTATATAGCTTACACTGTTAAAAGACCAGCTTCACTTGACTTTGGGCAAAAGTCTGTAGGCTGTATCATCTACAAACAAAGGAGTATTAGTGGTACGTACCTCATAGGGGAGTTGCAAGAGCTAAGTCAGGAAATATTTTAAAAAGAGCTTAGAACTGTATCTGGCATCTGAAAGGCATTATATAGGCATTTTCTACAGGAATATAATGAAATAAGATACCAAAGATGCAAAGAGTGGACCCCTCCCTGCCTTCCTCAGCTATTCCTTGTGGAACAAGGAAATCAAACCTAGCCAGATAATTGCTCTCTAAAAGTATCTTGCTTATGTGAAACAACATGGCAAATTCACTTTTTAAAAACAAATAATTACCTTTCATAGAAAGAAGTTGTGTGGCAGCTGTATGGACCTTAAAAGAATAGTCTGTAATTTTCCATGATCAGTAGGCTGGGTGGGCTGGTGTGGTACCCGAGTAGCTGAGAAAAGTAAGCTGGAATGGTGAGCTGTCGGGTAGGCATATGCTCGGCAGATGCTGTCAGAACATGCCCGTATCCCTCCTGGTGTTTACAGAAAGGAGGGTCCCTCTCCTGGGCCAACTTCAGGCAGATTCAATAGTTGTTTAAAAACTAAAACCCTGCTTTTGTAAACAAAACCCCAGCCAAATGGTGATTTAGGGAGATCTAAAAACATCAGCCGTGGCTGACACTCTGGTGATATTACACTTCACAATTTTGCTAAATGAACTAGGAAGGTGATAGCACACGTTGGCTCCCCTTGTCCTGGATACCTGTGAGGACAGAATCTGAGCTTTTGTCTCTGGCAGAGATCAGCAGCTCATACTGCTTCATTTCTCCTTGGATCCTCTGGAAGGGGCTGGTGACATTGGTCATCAGTAAAAGCATCAGCATCAGCACAAACCTGGTGACCTGAGTGTGACTCCAGAAAGGCACTTAAAGGTGGAAGAAGGTAGCTCATTCCACAAAGCTGTCCTTGGACTTGCACATGTGTGTCACGATATGGGCACAACCCCCATATATCATGTAGAGACATACGCAATGACATCATATCTTTAGGGTGGCTGAGGGCTCAGCAGGAAACTTCCTGCTAAGCTCCAAATTCTGAGCCTCTTCCAGGAACCCACATGGTACAAACAGTGGGTTGACAGACAGCATAAACCCAATACGCTGTTTTCTGACCCCCCATATGTGCCGTAGTATGCCCCATGAATAAACAAACGGAAACACACTTTAAAAGAATCCTCTGAAAGGATTCAATTTCAGAAACCAATTTCTACAAAGCAGATTACTTCTGGAGCCTCATGGTAGTTTTAGTGTTATTATTATCAATGATGATGCTAAAAAATTTAAATGCCTTGTGTAAAGAAGCCCAATGCACTGACTGTTTCTGTAAATTTGACACACACTAGAGTCACCTGGGAGGAGGGACACTCAGTTGAGGAGCTGTCTCCATCCGACTGCTAGAGGGTACATCCTAAATTGCTTATTGATGTAGGAGGGCCCAGCCAGATATGGATTGTGCCATCCCTAGGCAGCTGGGCAGGGGGCCTTTGAAAAGGTAGCAGAACAAGCCAGAGGAAAGCAAGCCAGCAAGCAACTGGACTCTACTGCAGTTTCTGCCACCAGTCCTGCCTGGGCTGCCGCTTTGGCTTTCTTTATAACAAACTGTAACCCTTTCTAGCCCAAACTGCTTTTGGCCATGCTGTCTCTCACAGCAACAGAAACAAAATTAGGATCCCCGCAATGCTCTAGAAGCACAGTTTACATTTGTAGTTCTTTCCTCTGAACAATGCAACAACAAGGCGAAGGACACAAGAACTATTCCGAGTTCCAAGATCTAGGAAAAAAGACCAGGGCAAAAAGTCACAGTTGCTGTGCCACCATAGGGCCAAGTATTAAGTAAGAGGCCTGCATTGTGTACCTCTTCAGAAGGGGATGTGTGGCTCTGCTTTACTGGCAGTTTGATCACTATGTTGTCTGTGTAAGCAAGCCTCAGGAAATGTAAACCAGTTAGACCTAACAATGTTCAAATACCTAGTATTTGAGAGTTTGAGCGATGCAAGACTCAGGTGGCCCACTCAGGAAACAGAACAGGGAAGTATTCATGCTGGATTCTTCCTCGGCTCATTGTAGAATATATGGGGGCTGGAGGAGCGCCGGTAAAGCCCGTAGCCTATCTGCATGCAGACCAGGAGGAAGGCACGTTCTGGACTAAACTGGGAACCAGAAGTTCACCGTTTTGGGTACCCTAGCTCAGGTTATTTTCTTATTTTCATCAAGCAAATAGGAATTAAACAAGGGGAATGCTGATATGGCCACTTAACTGGAATGGCTTAAAAATTCTGAAAACATTTACAAGGCAAACTCAGAAAGAAGCTAATATTAAATCAGTGTCATTTCAATGATATTAATATTACAAATTAAGTACACTATATTATGATAAAAATATAATGGCATTATATTATGTTAATTGATAATTTTATTGATAACTTTATATCAGTTAGCATTCTATTAATCCTAATATAAAAATTGGTGAAATGTTGTATGAATTCAACTGCAGCACTTGTGAAAAAAATAAAACCAACAAAACAGGAATTCATTTTTCAGCACTTTAGCTTAATCGAACCAAGCAGAAGAATTCTCCCTTCACATTCTATACTGATTGTTAAAACCATAAATGAGAGCATGTTATAATCCATTGTTTTTAGGATTTTGTAAAATGATCAGTAGAAAAGCAAGTATTGAGCCAGGTGTGGTGGTACAGGCCTTTAATCTCAGCACTTAGGAGGCAGAACAGTGAGTTCAATCTCCTCCCCTCCCCCCGGGCTACATAGCAAGTTCTAGGACAGCCGAGGCTACACAGTGAGGCCTTGCCTCTAAAAGATAAAGATAAGACAGAAAGAAAAGCAGGTATCATCTCTGATTTCTTATGCTCAGAGCTACAACAGGCCAGTGTTGTAAGCCTTTTTCTTCTCTTGGAGAACTGACTTGTGATGGGAAAAGTTCTTCAAGGACACTGATTCATCTCCTCCAACTGTTTTCCAGGTTGATTTGGAACTTGTCTTATCACTGTTATTTCCACACTTCATAAACTCTACTGCACAAAACCACTGCCTTCCACGTTTTATAGGCATGGTCCACTAACCAGAAACAAATCTCCCTCTTACCAGTACATAAAGACTAATTCGTAAGTTACCCATCATGTTTTATTGTTACAGGTGCATTAAAACAAACCTCACACATATTTCCTTAAAAAAAAAAAAAGAGGGAAATACTCCTATATTACTTTGCATTTATGAATCAGTATGTGTGGCTTAGAACTGCTAAGCACGCTTGGTGTTTATTTTAATGAGTTCTTTAAAAGCACTGTACAAGTGATCATTATATCCTGATTCATGATTTAAATGTGAATTTTCAATTTCAAACATAAAGTGCTTTATGCTTCCGTTGAAAATAAACATAGTTCTTTTAAAGTCTCAGTCAGAGTTCAAACGTTTGGCTGGGTACACAAAGCATCTACTCTATGTATTTTCCTAAACATTGAAAGTCTGGGTTAGGGATATCACTCAACAATAGGGACTCACTCAGCATGTACAAGGCCTGAGATTTGATTCTTAGCACTACAGAAAAAACAGAATTTATACTGAAAAGCTTGCCATGGAGAACCAGGATGGGTAAGAGTCAGAGCACTGATAATGAAAAACAAGCACTAAGTTTGTGCTGTTTTACAGCTCTGATACTTCAACAGGAGTGTCTGCAAAGTTCTTCCTTGATATCATTGATCCAGACACAGGAAGATCAATGTTGCTACTTACTGAAAAGCTGAAAGATAAAATGTGCTGACTTTGATAAGTAAACATTATGCTATAGAGAAATTTTATCTTCTTGGCATTATCAACACAAAGTAACTAAAACAAAAAAACAAGCTGGGTATTGAGGCCATCTTTCATTTAAGCTCACTTAGGATTCTATAAGTTTTTGATTTCCCAGGAACTCTCAAATCTATCCAACCTTAATGGAAATATCTAGAGGGTAGGTAAATCAGAAATTCAGGAACTGAGGCTGGTAGACCAAAACATGAACCTGAAAGCATCCAATATGCAAATATACACCATGATTATAACAAGCTCAAGTCTTTGCCCACATGCTGTTACCTGATTGGGCGATTCTCTTTACTGTCAAAGAGTGAGAAGATGACCTCCAGCTCCTCTCCCAGGTTGGAACACATGAGGCTTTTCATCTGGACAAACAGGTGGTGGCTGCTGGCCTGCACTGGGGTATCTTTCTTCCGATGACGATGTCCCATCTGAAAGATACCCACCCCACCAGGAAAAAGACAGTCAGCATGGACTGACAAAAATAACGGGGCAAAGCTGTGGAGGGATGCGGATTGCCTATAGTAAAATTTCCTTTCATGGTAAATTCAGTATCTAATCTAAATTTCAAATTTTATTCTAGCTTCTTCAATAAGATGATCAAGGGCTCTTAATTTAAATTTTCCTTTAAATTTTTAATGTTAAGATGATACCAACTCATAGCATAGATTCAGGAAGGAAGAAGTTCAAAGAATTTCTGATGGTCCTAGTCAACTTACAGGATGAGAATAAACCAGTTATCCTAAAGAACAGACAAGAGAGCTGGCCTGGTGGTGCAGCTTGTAATCCCAGCAGCTTGGGAGGCTGAGGCAGGAGGATTTCAAGTTTAAGACTGGCCTGACTACAAAGTGAGTTCAAGGACAGACTGGACAATTTGATTAGACCCCTCCTCTCACTCTCTTCATGTATGTGTGTGTGTGTGTGTATATGCATGTATGTATGTATGTACTATGCATGCATGCATGCATGCTAGGGATGCTGCCCAGTGGTAGAGCAGTTGCTTAGCGTAACATATACAAAGCTTTTGGTTTAGTACCCAGAACAGGAAAAAACAACAGCAACAACAATAAAACAGCCTTCTCAAACAGACAAACAAAACTCTTCAGATTCCAGTTACAAGTCATTTGATAAATGAAAGCTCAAGAATAGTTCTATAACTTCTCATTTATCATACTTTAAAATTATTTTGAAAATTATACTAAACTGCAAACCTTTGTTAGTTTCTGAATGAGGCTATGTCAAGTCTTATTGTACCACTCAAGCAAGTTAATACTTGAGAGAAGGTCAAGGAGCCCCCGGGGAAGCTAAAGTTAGGAAGAAAGAGCCATGTATCCCCTTTTCCACTTGCTTGCATTGCAGCCAGCTGGTGCCAAACTTGTGACGTAGGACCAGAATTGAAAATGCACATAGTTCAAGGAAAGAAAGCAATCATGCATGGGGCTACAAGTGGGAGACCATGAGGACAAGCACCCAGCCAATTATTATCCATTAGGTATCTATTACATGCCAAGCACTGGGACCGCAACAGTAAAACATAGAAACGTTCCATGCTTCATGGCGATGGTACCCACTAGGGGGATCTAACACCAGCAAAACTGGTAAGTGTACATGCAGATACACCTACCCACCTACCTACCCAGACACACCCAAACACACCTAGACAGACAGACAGACAGACAGACAGACAGACAGACACACACACACACACACACACACACACACACAAAGAATGATGAATGGGAAAAATCTATATTATTAGCAAAGTCCTTAAAGGGTGTTTTGATTTGAGCCTGGAAAGTCAGAAGACTCCTTGGCAAACTGTTCCCGTAGCAAAACACTATGAAAGTAACAAGAACTATGTATGGCCTCCCCAGGCAGGGCTCCCCGATTTGATTGTAGTGAAGGTGTGGCTTGTTTCCCCTTTGGAGGCTGATTGATAAGTACTTCTAGAAAAACAAAAAACAAGCAAAAAGACAGAGAGAATAACACTGTGATGTAAAAAGAAAAATTATACAGGCTTCTAATTCTCTATTTTCCATGCATATATTGGCCCAGCTGCCAACTGCTGCCAGTCTACTCAGATCTTGGACCTCTACTTTGGGGAACACTGATGCAGGATAATCGGGCAAGAAAGCACCTGGAAAGTCTGGTAAAGTATGGGATGGGATGGTCACTTTCATTTCAAAGACTGACAATTGTTACTCCTCCTGAACCTCCTCATTGAGAAAGGAGTAATTTGAGCAACAGGCATTTAAATGCGAGGGTTTCGACTCCATGCCTGTGATGGTTGTTGGAGGCAAAGCCCCATAACCACATTTCTATAGCAGGTACCTTTTAAGACTTGTAAGTAGAGTTTAGTAATTACCAAATGACTGGCCAACTTTCAGGGCAAATGCCTTTCTTACAATTTACAGTTGTAAATGCATTTGCATACCATGTATTCTGAACTATCTAAAAGAAAAGGATCACAAACAAGTAACCCACTAAACAGACCTTTAGTCAGCTCATACTCATCAGGCACATGGGATACCTCTGTGAAAGTGAGGAGACACACACACACGCACACACACACACACACACACACACAATGCACACACACACAAATACACACACACTTACACACATACACACATACACACATACACACACACACACACACACACACACACACACACACACATGCCTCATCAGCCATAACTATTAGAAAAACATTGAAGGAAAATTAACTGCAGAGTGTGGGGGAAGCAAAATTCTTCCCTGTTTCCTGTGAGGCTTGCTCAATTTTGTGCTTTCGAAATTCTTTTCACTGGGGCAAAAAGACACATCACATGCTTATAAAGCTAATGAGTTTAATTCAAAAGGAGTCTTTTCCCCTTAGATTGCTAACTCATTTGCTGAGTTACTTAAAAATCCACACATAGGTCTAGTCAAAAGGGCAGCACAGCATAAAGCTTTTCCAAAGAAATGAATGGTGACCAAAGACACAGACACAGACACAGATGCCTCCCGTAAAGAACTGAGCTCAAGGAGGTGCCCGCTCTTGACCTCACAGAGTACCAAGTTTCTAGCACCAATTGTGGCACTCAATATGAATCAACAGGGGAAAAAAAATCAGCTTCCTTACTCATGCAAATAATGTAATATATGAAGAGCAGTGCTTCTCAACCTTGACTGCTCTTTAGAGTCACCAAGAGAGCTTTTAAAAAATACTTATGCCCAGGTCCTGTCCCAGAACAATTAAATGGAAATTTCTAGAGGGTGGGGTGGGGGGAGTCTCAAGAGCTGTAGTTTTAAAGGCTCCCCAGGTGCCTCTAATGGGCATTGAGGGTTGAGAATCATTGGTGGAGATTATATGCGGAGAGATGCAAATCATAGCAGACTGAAACATGCATTGTTGCATCTGACAAGTCATTAATTACTGGCCTGGAACGTACCTTGTATGCTAGGAATAAGATTGCCTGGTTCTGTGTTATGCACCTGTGACAAAGACCCTTCTGTCTAGCACTCTCGAGCACTTAGTTTCCCCTCACCCACCATTCGTCCAGATCTGGGATGGGTTTGGATTTAAACGGGTTATGATTACTTGCTTAACTTTTGATAGTTCATTACTTTTGAGGACTGCTAAAAAAATCCTCATGAAAGGAGCATCTCAGTTACAGCATTAAAATGGCATGCTAATACTCCAAGATCTGTATCTTGATAGTCACAACACAGACAATAATCCTTGACATCGCGTGTGGCTACAGGTGTAAAGTATAGCTGTACTGCATGTGCCTACAGCTTCTAGTTCAACTATACCTTTTATTAGGAGAAGAAACAGATTTCACTCCAAAGATTTCTTCAACTCAGATTGGTATTCCTCATGTGCTGCCTTAATTTCTAAATGTGTTACACCCAGGTTTCTCAACTTTGGTGGCAGAGGGAGATGTGGAGTGCTTTGGGGGTGTATAGCACCCCACAAGTGGATTCTTTCTTCTACTTTGTTGTGGCAACCAAATTCTGTCTTCAGCCAATGTCAAATGGGGTGGGGGGTAGTAAAATTTCTTTAAGAACCGCTGTTTGCTATTTGGCAACTACTGCTCTAGGCCACTAAGAGCTGCAAACAAACAAACAAAAAAAAAAAAAAACAGAATCCCTGCAAACATAAAGTACCCCTAAAAAGGATGCTCTGCCAGCCCAAATAAGCAGAGATTCTGGCCAATTAGCTTTTCTTTATAACAGAATTGAGTTGTGGCCTTTGGCAATCTAACCTTTGCAGGCAAACATGAGTTAGCAAGGTAAGGTTAGCACTTTGCCAGCTTAGATGGATATAACTGGGTGAGAATGATCTGTGAAGAGGGCTGGCAGAAACAAAACCAGGGCCTTCTTCCCCAGGGTGCAGCATCAATTTGGGAACTTGTGTTTCAAACGTGATACAAAAAAGAAAAAGAAATAAACCATTCTCTGGGAACATTAACTTCACCCCATGGTCCTTGATCCAAAATGATAATATACTGCCAAACAAAAGCATGAAATTGGTGATGGAACTTCCCACGTTCTCTCCCTGGTGAAATCAGGGAAGGCAGGTGCTGACAGGTTGCACAAAGGGAAAAAAGCAGAGTGGCAGGAATGCCTGATGGAGACAGGACACAATAAGAACCTTCAGAAGAAGAAAAATAGCTGCCTTTCAAAAAGAACGTGTCCTTTTGACGTTCATAAACACTGCTTCTTTTTCTTGGGCTCGTGTCTTCACATAAAAACAGGAGCATGCATTGTTATTGAATAGATATCACATTTTTTTGGTATACAAAATTTACAATGTTTTATGTTCCTCATCTTAAAAAAAAAAAAAAAAGATGACTTTGGACCTGAATCTGACCTATAAGATATCAAATCACCTCTTTATTGTCTTTCCCAGAAACTGCAGACATTGCTAATCAATTAGGGCTTACATGAGATCCCAGCCTCTTAACATCACTGAGGTCAGGCCACCACCACAAACAGTAAAGTATAATATTAAAAGAGGTGAAATCAATTGGACACCCCTATATACAACATGAAAAGGAAACTCAGAAGCAGAGTTAGATATAAACAACTGAAGTAGGGAAAAGAAAAGATACAGATGGTGGGCATTATTGGTCGGTTATCAAAGAGTTCCCTCCCGTCTGTAGCTAAATCTGCAGGTGCAACCATTCGCTACCAGGGAAAAATAAAGGCAAGTGCTTTGTGGAACTTCCAGGGATACTTGTTAAAGTAGCTCAATCAACTGCAGCACACCTTTGTCCTTGTAGCTCCATAGAGGACAGACGTAAGGGCTGCAACTTCTGCAGCTATATTGTACTTAGAGGTACTCTGGCTGTTTGACATCAAGTACTACACAGCAACAATACAAGGGTCTCGTGCACATAGTTTAACATCAAACCAATTTAGAATTTTCTGATCCTAGATCATTGGAAAATTACATTTCTACCATGTCTAGGTGGCTATTACTCATTTCATCAGAAGCAGGCAAACCTACTGCCCAGATGTAGCACATATGATATCAATTATCTTTGCCATGTTGCCTCTCTAATGAAGATGAAGTTTAGATGAAAAGGAATGAATCTAGACCACATGATTAGGTATTTCTCAAGTATCTTTCAAGGAAAGGCAGTGACCATCAACCTGAAAAGAAGTACTTCACCGCTTAGTACATGAAAAAGCTGGATCTTGGGAGAGCTAGCGCTAAGTCCCCAGTCCTGAGTTGACAGAGGCTGGACATGCAGTTGTTTGGATCTCCAATCCAGGGTGTATTTATAATATAAAATAACCTCAAAATCACTGACATGGTGCTTACTAAACAAAGTACTGCACTAGGTTACAATGAGAATAGTGGAGGGAAAAGAAGACAGTGTGACCCCAAGCTGTGACATGGATAGGTTTTTAAATGAGAAAATATAATCCTCAATAGGTAAGATTAACAGGAAAGCTGTGGAATTAGATTTGACTTGGCGATGGAGAGATGGCTCAGTGGTTAAGAGCATTGTCTCCTCTTCCAGAGGCCCTGAGTTCAATTCTAGCAACCACATGGTGGCTCACAACCATCTATAATGCGATCTGATACCCTCTTTTGGCCTGCAGGTGTACATGCAGACAGAGCACTTGTATACATAAAATCAATAAATCTTAAAAAGAAAAGATCTGACTGACTCAAACAGGTAAGACATGACCAACAAATAAAATACATAGATTGCATTTGCCTCATGAACTAAAAAGTAGTGAGGTAACCTGGGGCACTCTTATTTTGTTCTTTCTGCTTTTTTCCCCTCCCTCCAATCACCTTCCCAAACTTTTTTAAGGCAAAGTCTCATTTAGCCTTGGCTGGCCTCTAATTCCCTATGTAGCCAAAGACAATCAACCTTTTGATCCTTCTGCCTCCAACAAGGATTGCAGAGTCATGTGCCACCACACCCTATTTATGAAGTGCTGGGAATAGAACACAGAGTTTTTGTACAAGGTAGGCAAGCACTCTGCCAAATGAGTTACACCCCTCCAACCACCTTCATCTGGTTCCTTAAGATTTGCCGGCTGTCCTGTTCAAGTACAGATGTGAGAAAGGCCCACAGCATGTAATACCAAATACCAAAAACTCTGTGTACAGTAAAGGAAGCCTCTAAGAAAGCAGAGAGCATCCTCACTAACAGACAAAGCATAGACATTCTGAATACATGGATGATCAAGGAAGAAAGTAAAGGTACCATAACTAACTAAGACTGACTTCTCACGGGACACATATCCTGACGAAGGTAACTGATGGCTCTTCCCTGCAGCTTCTCAGATATGCATACATAATCATCTATTGAGAATACCCTATTACTCTCATAAAAGTACCTTAATGGAAAAGAACTTCAAAGGTAGCAAGACCTTCAAAATCAAGACCCCTATTTCTGGAGGGCTTTTCTTTCAGGAACATGATAGCATGATACAGTCATCATGGAGATCACAGTGAAGTTAGGTATGAGGCAACAGCCTTTGATAGCCCCTTCTAAACTACACCTTCCCCTCTAATTTGTGGTTGGAAAAAGTTTACTTACTGTGGTGGTTTGAATGCAAATGGCCCCCACACAGTCACAGGAAATGGCAGTATTAGGAGATATGGCCTTGTTGGAGGAAGTGTGTCACTGGGGGGGCAGGCATTAAGGTTTCGGGAGCTCAAATCAGGCCTACTAGCTCACTGTCTCTTCCTGCTGCCTATGGATTGAGACATAGAACTCTCAGCTACCTTTCCAGCACCATAGCAACCTGTGTATCACCATGCTTCTCACCATGACGATAATGTATTAAACCTCTGACCTGTAAACCAGCCCCAGTTAAATATTTTCCACGGTCATGGTGTCTCTTCATAGCAACAGAGCCCTAACTAAGACACTATCATGAAATTCCACACAGGCATTTAGAAGCACAGGATAAATTCAAGGGCAGACTGGACTATGTTGAAGGAACTAAGCCAAAAGGTAGACTACCAGGCAACTAGGAAAGAAAATTGTGTGGTAGGTGATCTTGTGTTCAAATATTTTAGTGTCATCTTTAGAAATGGGTGGGGGCCCAAGGATGGATGTAAAAACAGCGGACGAAGGCTGCTTTTAAGATACTTTTTGAAGTCCATATACGTGACAGTGATGTTAGGAGGAAGGGAAGGATAGCACCTTAGTTAATAGAAGCACACAGATAAGGAAGGGCGACTTATAAGCCTTTCACTGGACAAAGCCAAAAGAGCAAGGAATGTGTGAAGGAACTTAAAAGTCTGCACTTACTTCCTAGAGCCTGTGAAGTTGTGAGCTGTGTGGAGAGGCTCAGTGTTCTACAACAGAGAAAGAGCTTTGGTCCTGTTGTTGGGGCATGGTCACCTCAGCTTGCGAGGCTCTTTACTCTCTTCAAACTAAACTAGGAACATCCAGTTCTTAAAACATCTAGCAGGCAGAATGCCATGGAAACCACAAAATTAGCAGCAAGGCGGTGAGCAAAGGGTCTGTGCACCTACCAGTCGGTACAGCTCTGTGATGCTGATGTCCTCGGGGTCTACCATTGCATACTCCTTCCTGGGAACCAGGTCTAGTCCCAGTTGTCTAGAAAAAAAAAAGTCAAACATGTGGGAGAAAAGTCACATTTATGGAACGTACTAAGACTATGTTGACTTCAGTGTGTGGAACTGTGATCAAATCTGATCAGTTACATTTCTTTTTCCCCATTTGTGTCTAGCATCACTTGTTTATGCAGTTGGAGTAGACACAGAACATGGTTGGGCAAAACTGGGAAACAGAGGTTACAGAGGCAAACCATCACAGGATGCATTAGGGCTCTCATTAGTGGATGCTTTATATGAACAGCAGAACGCAAGGGCAGTTTCCCTCCACTGTATTTTTAGCCCACTCCTCCCTAGGTCAACCACCATGCAACACGGATACCAATGACACACAAGTTCCTTTACCTCCTTAAGCATCTGTAGTCACCCCAACCAGCTCCCTACCACCTTTATAATGTTCCCTGTCTAGCACACTGCCTTCCTTTTCACACCCCTGTCCTCATGCTTGGTTCATTGACGATAATTTACTCTGTGGCTTTCATAGCATCATTCTCCAGGAAGTCTTCTGGCATTACACTTCCAATTACAGCATCACAGCTTTCCTAAATTTTGTATTAAAAATAACAAGAAAATCCTGAAATTCTAGGCCTGCTTCGAAATCTCATTAATGCTGCATCACTAAAATTTCTAATTCAGCCTCTACTTCAAGCCAAGAACTGCCTAGTCGCCCTGAAAAATACACGCTCTTAAGAAGAGGGAAGACTGTCACTCAACACCCAATTCCTTCCTTATTTTCATAAATGATGCTCAGATACTGAAAGAAAGCACATATCTACTCATTTAGTTGAGTTTTCAGACCACAGCAAGTACAGCTATTTATTCTTAAACCAGTCGTATCTTCCTATGATTACCACTCCAGGGCCTATGACAGGGGCGGTTACTATTCTCTGTCTCCTTCTCTGAGTCACTGAACTAGGTAGTGAGATATCATTTGATACCAGGTTTACCTTCTGGATGAAATATCTTCTAGCATAGGATATAATCACATAAGAAACTTAGCACCATCCTAGCCCAGGTTTCTTCTAAAAGAAGGGCCCTAAGCCCCATTCTCTTCTGGGAGAAGTGAAAGTAGAGAGAGACCATCTCCTCTTGGCAATGCATATCTGGCTACTAGCCCTCATGTGGGCACCTGATGTCTGTGAAAAACAATCCACAGCTGGCCAGCTGTCAGAGAGGCTGGTATAAAATGCTCAACCCAAACAGGACTAATAGCTTTACCTCCTGGTTGTCATGGGTTTCCTTTCTTTATGAATCTGAACCTGAGAATTTAGATCCACCCTTATAACATTAGAAAAAAATGATCTGTCAAGGGCCAGGTACCTCCAACACTACAAAAATGAGTCAAGGTCAATTCCAGCTGTGAGCTGCAGGCTCTTCCTGAACTTCTACGGAAAGGAACAGTATTCAAAGTCTCTATTCTCTGGATGGCCTGGCTTATCAGCTGCTGCTAGCTTTTTGAAGTAATAACTGTGTGAAAAGCATCTTTACCTGTTGCTATTCATTGTTGTCAGTTAATAGGGACTGTCTAGGGTGAAGAAGCCACAGTTTGAGGTTTCTTAGCTCACAGAATAGAATCAGAGCACTGCTTTAAGAAGAATGTGGAAAAATTAGGCAAGGCTTAGAGAAAACACATGAAACAAGACCACACAGGATGTTAAGAAGCCAGGAACAGGGCAGGAAGGGACAACCTTTGTATCAAGTCAACCATTGGAACACTGTGACACCAGGAAGAAGGATGAAGCTCTTTGCCTTTCCATGTGCCATCAACAGGAATTCAGAGGCTATCATAGATAACACTATGGGTGACAGAAATCTGTACCATCACTTTAGTTCTGCCTGGGGATTTCAGGAGAGAACTATCTTTTACTGATTCTGTTAGTGAACAAAATGGATTGTCTCCTACTTCATCTAAGATTCCCAAATCTGGATGATTCCTCACTGTTCTTCAGCAGTCTGGTGTGCAACTTGACCCTTAACACGTTCTTAACTTATGATTGGTAAGAGATTTATGTGCTGACAGATCATGTTCCAGGACAATAAGACCTTGTTCAATAGGAAAAGAAACTATCTTAGGTTACTTTCCACTTAGCACTTTTTAATAAGGGAATGAATTTATCCTTGTAGGAATATGGCCAATGTATGATCTCTACACTGTAAATTATTATTAAATAAATTGTCAATAAAATTTAAATAAAAGACCATAAGAGCTTGGGAAATTTTTTTGCACTTAAAGATGATTTAAAACATACTGTTCATCTCATATATCATTTTTTAAAATCAATGTACCATAAATTAGTTATAGAACTGCCCAAGGCACAAGTTAGAACTCATGTAAGTCAAACACTTAGCCTTAATACAGCCCTAATTCACAATTTTCCTCCACTTCCTCATTCTTCTGTTTCTCTTCATCATACTGAAAATTGATTGCTTTGCTGTTTGCTTGATTTTTAGCCTGTTCATAGTTTCTTGTGATTTTTGATAATCTCACTTGATCCACAATTTTTATTAAAATTGTCCTCATTTGAGTGAGGACTGGCATAATGTCCAATAACCAACTATAACTAAATAAAAGTAAAAAAATAAAATTAAAAATAAGGATAAGGACCAAGTGATCTGGGCATGATCTCACAAATCTTTAGTCACAGCACCTGGGAAGCAGAGGCAGGAGGATCTCTGAGTTTGATGCCAACCTAGTCTACAGTGAGTTCCAGAACAACCAAGCCTATCTATCTATCTATCTATCTATCTATCTATCTATCTATCGATCTATCTATCTATCATATATATAGATGTATATATGTATGCATATATATAGATGTATATATGTATGTGTGTGTGTATATATATATACATCTATATTTATATACATATATATCAGGAAGATATATATCAGAGTGGTGGAGAGAAAAAAAAAATCAACCAGACCCTGACAGCCTTGAAAGAGTGTGGTTTCTGAGAAAGCCACTTCCTGTATTTAGAGGAAACAACTTTCCACTTCCAGATGGGTTTTTTCCAGATTCAAAAAATAGGTAAATGACTCAGGGTTTCCTTCCTGGTTGCTTCTCTTCTCATGTCCCATGTTCATTCTCATTCCTCACACCTTCCCAGTGTCCTGTAGTAAGAGCCATTAAAGGCCAAACAACAAATAGGAGCTTGACAAAATGAAAGAGAGGATGGGTGTGGCCTTGCAGGATATTAGGAAACTGTATCACTGCCTTAGTCTTGGGCTTTGTGCAGCCCAGGAGCATCGACAACATTGGCTATCCTAATTTGTCACTCATATATTCATATTCATACTTAGTAGAGTACCAGCTTTGGTTGGAGTTTCCAGTAATTAGATTTACTACTGAAGTGCTTGGCTGTCATTTTAAGCAAGTCCCCCACATTTTTATTTAAAAGTAAATCTCACTCAATGACAGCCTCCACCTGAGTTCTCCTAAGTAGCTCTTCAAAGTGGCCATGATGCTGGCATAGTACTTCTCAACAGCTGTGTACTTGCCACAAAACATTCAGCAGAGACCGGGAAGATCAGTGTCTCCCACTGGATTATACTGTTGAGCTATACACGGTATATAGGAGGTACAGAATAAAAGCATGTCATGTACCAAACCTAATGACTACACGATAGAGGAAACTCTTTAGTCAGTCGCTAGGACTATTACATTTCTTGTGACCACATGTACACTGTCACACTATCAGGCATTAGGAAGATATATGTATGTGTGTGTGTGTATATATATATATATATATATTTTTTTTTTTTTAAATGTCCACGCCAGACCCACAGGATGTGGCTTTTTTGGCTCCATCATTGACAGTCCGTACAAAGCCTAAAGTGGGGAGAATGAAGAAATCTGTGTGTGACTCCTCCCAGTGGTGTCAGCACACCCTGGCTTAACTGACGTCCCTTCTGGGCTCCTTCCAGTACCCTGTAACCGTCAGTACTCACTCATTTCCCCAATCCAGTCGGGCAGTAATGTGGCGCTTCACGTCCTTCATCCTGTCATGGGTAAGATGGCCAACTAGCACCTGCCGCCGCAGATCCAGGATTTCATTCATGATGTGCCACAGGCGGTGGAAGAGATCACCTTCATTTCTCTAAGGAATAGGCAAACACAGAGATCTGGTAGTCGGCCTTCTTGCTGAAATGGAAGGTAACCAAAAGAGAGTGGAGGGCCATGTGCTTGCCATGTGTAGATAGCTTCTCCACCAATAAACCTTTCCTGCTTCCTTGTCCTCAGAGAGCCTGCAGCTCTATGTGTTTCCATCCAAGTCCACAGTGCGGCTCTTTTGTCCAAGCTAACCATGACATCTCAACTCCCTAACACAGACGCTATGTCCCTGTTCTCAATGTGCCACACCTAGACTTGGCCCAGTCTCTGCTTGAGCACACAGCCCCACTTTTCTCCCCAGTGACTTCTTCCTCAGCTCTAGCCAAACTCAACTATGCTTTAAGGTGTGGCCTGACTTCAACCTGTCAAGCAGCGTTCCCTGACTACTCGGGCTCATATTTTTTGGTCTGAGCCATAGCTGCATGCAACTAAAACCAATGACATGGAAACACTGGCACCCACTTCCCGAAAGTTGGCCCTAATTCTTCATCAAGTCTTGAATTTGAAAACACAGCGAGTGGTCAGATGCAGACATTGATCAGTATTTACTGCCATGGTCTGATCAGTACTCAGACTCACACACTTTCTTATTTAATTAAGGAGATCATGTAGCTGCAGTATAGTCTTGGTCAAAGCCACTAAAGCCTGTAGTCTGGTGAAGGAAAGAAGGATGAAAACCAAGGTTTAAAGTCTAGATCTTGCTATCTTTACTGTTTTCAAAAACCGGCAGGGTCAGTTCAGTCACCAGTGAAACTGGGCAGGACTGTTTTCCACAAAGATATTTTATGGGTTTGTGACCACACACGTGACAATGGCACAAGGTGATGCCCCAACTTAGGGGTCAGATGACTGTCACCTGACCTCCACCTATATCATGTCTAGTATAAAACACTCTGGCAACTCACAAATCTCTTTGTGTTTCCTTATCTGTAAATATCACCACAGTGAATACCACGGGGTCACTGTGAGGACAGAGAAGTTAGCATACCAGTGTGAAGAAAAATGCTCACGTCCTGAGTATATTATGATTCAGCATGGTTCACAATAATCTCTCAATAATCTCTCAATAAATACTGTTTCTTTACCAACACTGAAAAATATACATCTTACCACAGAGATACTGGGTAATTATCTGTCGCGCAGCTTTCTTAGAAATAAGATATATTTTTTCCTCCTCAAATATTAGTAATAGTCTATATCAGTTGTTCTCAACCTTCCTAATCCTGTAACCATTTAGTACAGTTCCTCATGTTGTAGTGACCCCTCAACCATAAAATTATTTTGTTGTTACTTCATAACTGTGATTTTGCTACTGTTACAAATCATAATATAAATATCTGATATGCAGGCTATCTGATATACCACCTCTTAGGGGATCGCAACCCACATGTTAAGAACCACTGCTGTATATGAATAGTGGTGTCAATTTACAGAGGTTATTATCCACTACAAGTTCTCAAGGGCTTTAAGATACAAAAAAATTATAAACTTCTACATTATAGGTAAACATATGTGTGTATGTATACATAGTAGTAAAGTGTTTTCTGCTGTACTAATGCTTGTTGCTCTAAGAGACCATCAGGTATGCACGGGTTTGACAAATATGCTAGAAAGACAGGAGACTTTCTCTCCAGGAAGTCAGTTCCAATCCTCCATGGCATAAATAATCTCATTCTCCCCTCAACTCAGCACTCACTCTATTGAGCCTGTTTTCTATTACTGTCTTCTATTACTGCCTGCTCTTTTCTCATGTTGCACACTCTCTTACAAGGCTTTACAAGGGCACTGTAACACGATATTCTTGTAATTAACTGCTCAGTGTCTGCTCCCATCCACAGCAGCTGTGCCTGAGCTCCCAGAGGTGGAAATGAATGAACACATCGATTTATAGGTGTTATTTCTTGTACACCTCCAGAAGCGGGTTCTGTTTAGGTCAAACAAACGAATAAGCAGAAGACCAAAAAACATTTGAGGATGCCCACTAAGTGAAAATAAATCACATGAGAGAGGTATAAAAAGTCAGGTCTCATGCAGCAAAGGAGAGAGCTAGCACCCTACCCCCATGCGGATAAAGGCATGCACCTACTCTTGTTGTTTATCAGGGTGAACTTGATTTTATACATCACCTCTACTAACAAGGGATGTTGACAAGAGAAGAAAGCAAAATCTTTCATGAAAATGAAAACTAGCTGGTCAGCTCTTCCTCAAGGAAGAAACTGTATAAGTGGAAGGGATATTCCCACTACACACTGAGTCAGTCATCAATGTGCCCGGCTACTATAAGAAAAGGAGCTGGGCATGGTGGCTCTTGTCTTTAATAAGAGTCCCAGGAAGTTATCTATACAAGGGAAATGCTACTATTCCCTACCAGCCTAGGTTTCACAGTTAACACTTATTGAATAAGCAGGGAAGCAAAGAAAGCAAAAACAATGAAAACCACAAACATATGATCCGGTCATAAAATTATATTTTGTAAAAAACTGAATTTGAAAAAAAATTGGGTAGTTATGAAGCATACAAAAGTATTTAAAAACTGTATTCAATTTGGTATTAAATGAAGAATATATTATAATATAAATAACTGGATTAAACACAATACCTAGAAATTCCCACAGTATATTGGCCATGTGGCCAAGAGTGAATTGTAGTTTCCTATATTAGCGAATGGCAGAGGGTTGACTTGGTTCAATATGAAAACAGAACAGGCTCTGGTGTCAGCAGACCCAGATCTTGACTCTGGCATTACTGCTCAGTGTGGGACTTGGGATAAGTCATCCTTGATAAGAGACAAGAACAAAAGTACCTGGAAGAGCCCCAAAGAAGAGAGATGTAAAACATAGCTCAGGGTCTGTACCAATACTGCTGCATTTCTCCTCAACTTTTTTCCTGCTTACATTGCTGAATTTATTAAGGGATATTTTAAAGGTTATCATTTAAGGCATTGCCAACACTACTGAAAAGAGCAATCTAGTATTTCTTAAGCACTTACCATTCTTTTATGTGCTAAATGTCTACATATATAACCTCATATACTATTTGCAATCTATAAACCTTATTGCTCTCGTCAAACATCTTTCAGTGAAAAGGTTGGTGCTTTGCTCTAAAACTGTTAAAAGAGAGACTGTGGATAGTGCCCTAGACGCACAAATGTATGATGAAGCAAGGCATGTATATAACCAGGAAAAGGGAAAACAGAAAGTCCATGATGATGTTACCCTCATTCCAAAAGTCAGTCTATCTCTGGGCTGAATTTCATATTTGCTCCTCAAATAACTATCACTCCAGTATCAGAGACAGTGTTAGCTTATCGACCCTTTCCCATTACTCAGGACAATAGCCAAAGATATTACTTGTAGATTTTATTATGTGCTGATCTTTAAACCAATCAAGGCTGTCCCCAGAGTGGATGCTCATAACCTCAAAAGCATGCAAAAGTAACTAAACAAAATAAAATTAACTAGGTGTTCAGTAACAATCTTATAAAAAAATGTGGACATCCTTGCTCCACTACAGCTGGACATTGATGCACACACATGTGTGCGGAGAAACAACACACACACACACACACACACACACACACACACACACACACACACACACAGTGAGACAGAGATAGTACAATACTAGAATGTTGAGAATTTTACAGATGCACTAATTCAGATAATTTACAACATTACATTTAATGCAATAATACTTAGATCTTACGGTCTTGCTTTTTAAAAAAAATTTATAAATGTAAGTGTTCTTCTTTTCTTAATATTTTATTAATGTATTCATATTACATCTCAATTGTTAGTCCATCCCTGGTATCCTCCCATTCCTCCCTCCCTCCCATTTTCCCCTTACTCCCCTCCCCTATGACTGTGACTGAGGGGGACTTCCTACCCCTGTATATGCTCATAGGGTATCAAGTCTCTTCTTGGTAGCCTGCTATCCTTCCTCTGAGTGCTGCCAGGCCTCCCCATCAAGGGGACATGAGAGAGTTATAAAAAGTCAAAAACAGGGCACCAGAGTTCGTGTGAATGTCAGTCTCCACTCTCCACTCAACGGTGGAGAATGTCCTGTCCATTGGCTAGATCTGGGTAGGGGTTCAAAGTTTACTGCCCATATTGTCCTTAGCTGGTGTCATAGTTTGAGCAGGACCTCTGGACCCAGATCTGCCCATCATAATTTTCTTCTTGTAGGTTTCTAGGACCCTCTGGATCCTTCTATTTCCCCATTCTCCCATGCTTCTCTCACCTAGAGTCCCAATAGGATTTCCTCCCCTCTGACTCACTTTCCTGGTAAGTGAAGACTTTCATGGGACATGCCCCTTGGGCTACTGTCCAGATATAAATGAGTATATACCATTTGACTCTTTCTGCTTTTGAGTGAACTCATTCATTATAATTATTTCTGGTTCAATCCATTTGTCCACAAATTTCAGCCAGGCCTTAAGGTCAACAATTAACAAATGGGACCTCATGAGGTTGAGAAGCTTCTATAAGACAAGAGACACTGTCAACAGAACAGAGCGACAGCCTACAGACTGGGAAAAGATCTTCACCAACCCTACATCTGACAAAGGTCTAATATCCAAATTACATAAAGAACTCAAGAAATTAAATACCACCAAACCAAATAACCCAGTTAAGAAATGGGGCTCAGAACTAAACAGATAATTCTCAACAGAGGAATATCAAATGGCTGAGAAACACTTAAAGAAATGTTCAACCTCCTTAGTCATCAGAGAAATGCAAATCAAAATGACACTGAGATTCCATCTTACACCCATCAGAATGGCTAAAATAAAAAATTCAAGTGACACCACATACTGGTGAGGATGTGGAAAAAGAGGAACACTCCTTCATTGCTGGTGGGAATGCAAACTGGTACAACCACTTTGGAAATCTATCTGGCGCTTTCTCAGAAAAATGGGAATAGGGCTTCCTCAAGACCCAGCTATTCCACTCCTTGGAATATACCCAGAAGATGCTCCACCACACAACAGGGACATATGTTCAACCATGTTCATAGCGGCCTTACTCACAATAGCCAGAACATGGAAACAGCCTAAGTGTCCCTCAGTAGAAGAATGGATAAAGAAACTGTGATACATTTACACTATGAAATACTACTCAGCTTATGGTATTTCTAATTAAAACAACAACAACAACAACAACAACAACAACACACACGCACACACACACACAATCCTAACAGCCACATCTGCATTTTCTTGTCTCTCTCTCAGCACAGAGACCTGGAAGTGCACAATCTGACTGATAGCCAAGACCACACCTCAGCAACTCATCTAGAATCTAAAAGTATCCTGTGGATTTTCCTAGGTAGTTCCAAAGCCACCAGTTCTAACAGGATAGGGCCAGACAACTCAAGTACTAACAATGTAATTTGTTATAATGACACAGACATATCTCTAACCCATTTTTTTTTTACAAAATTGCCTATTTTTCCTTATTATATTTAGAATACATTCTCTGACTCTAAGTTTTCATTTATGATATATTCAAATTACTTATAGAACTAAGATATGCTGATATGCACTACCACTAAACTTTATTGAGAATGGGTTCTTTTTGTTTGTTTGTTTGTTTTGTTTTTATTTTCCAAGGTAGGGTTTCTTTGTATATCTCTGGCTGTATTGGAACCAGCTCAATAGACCATTCTGGCCTCAAACTCACAGAGATCCACCTGCCTCTGCCCCTTAAAGGTGTGTACCACCATCACCAATCATCTTCATCTTTGAAATTAAAACCATTTAGGAAATGGAAACAGCCTAAGTGTCCCTCAATAGAAGAATGGATAAAGAAACTGTGGTACATATACACTATGGAATACTATTCAGCTATTAAAAACAATGAATTCCCGAAATTTGTGGATAAATGGATTGAGCTAGAAATGATCATAATGAGTGAGTTAACCCAGAAGCAGAAAGACTCAAATGGTATATACTCACTTATATCTGCATATTAGCCCAAGGGGCATGTCCCACGAAAGCCTTCACTTACCAGGAAACTGAGACAGAGGGGAGGACATCCTAGTGGGACTCTAGATGAGAGAATCATGGGAGAATGGCAAAGTAGAAGGATCCAGAGGGTCCTAGAAGCCTACAAGTAGAACATTATGATAGGCAGATTTGGGCCCAGGGGTCCCACTCAAACTAAGGCACCAGCCAAGGACAATACAGGCGGTAAACCTTAAACCCCTACCCAGATCTAGACAATGGACAGAACATTCTCCACAGTAGAGTGGAGAGTGGGATATTATTTTCTCACATACTCTGGTGCCTCACCTTTGACCATGTCTCCTGGAGGGGGAGACCTGGTGGCACTCAGAGGAAGGACAGCAGGTTACCAAGAAGAGACTTGATACCCTATGAACATATACAGGGGGAGGTAATCCCCCTCAGGAACAGTCATAGGGGAGGGGAATAAGGGGAAAATGGGAGGGAGGGAAGAATGGGAGGATACAAGGGATGGGATAACCATTGAGATGTAACAAGAATAAATTAATAAAGTAAAAAAAAAATGGAAAAAAAAAAGAAATTAAAACCATTTAGGAAATCCAAATAACTAGGTCCATTTAAAGTCATATTTGGTTATAGGTCAGAAAATCTACCTTTTATATGCTTCTCATATTGAAATACAATACATAAAACCCATGCTCCATGGGGACAAAGATTATAATGTACAACAAATATGACTAAATAAGATATACATCCTTGACTTCCCAAGAAGGACAAGCAAGCTTAGAGCTAGCTCTCAAAGATTAGTCGATGGCCATTCAATGGTCACATTTTTCTTAAGGCAATTATCTAAATAAAATCCATGCTCTTTAAAAGTTACTTACGACATAGAGTTGTTTCCACATGGTTCCCCAGTCTCTTAATGTTGATGTCATCTCTGTGATAACAGAATCTTCAGTGGGAATAACCATTTCAAATTGTCTATGAAAGTTAAGAAGACAAAAACGTTTATATCAGAGACCACATTTACTTTTAAATATTCAAGAAGATAAATTAGGAAAGAAAGCTGCTTGATGTATGGAAGTTATCAACTAGGACATGATTCTGAGCTTGTATGAGGAATGCTATAGGTGAGGCTAGTACAATGCAAGAGGTCAGTCACTGAATCTAGGTCAAGACTGAATGGTGCAGGGAGAAGGAAGATACAAGTGTTCTACTCCTGTGACAGGTTGACGAGTAGGCATAGCTTTTAATTTCTCCAAACTCAACAGTTTCATCTGTCACCTAAGGTCACCAGGCTACATCAATCATGAGGTGATTTCTGCCATTTGAGTGTTATGACCAGAGGACTCAACAGGAGTAAAAGAAATACTATCCAGCCATCTAGGTGCATGGTATGTGAACTTGTAACAAACCTGTACCTATAGCATTCACTAAGCATCCATTTGAGCTCACTTACCCCTCAATTACATTATTTGGAACAGGCTAATGAAAAATAGTGTGTATTGTTAATACTGCTACCAGGCAGCACAACCAAGGCTTAGGATGTCATATATATTAGGATATACATTCCAGAATGTTCCATACTGTGCTTAGGATAAGAAATAGGCTCTTGTCATTTCTTATTTTAAGGTCAGAAACAAGTAGTATTAGTGGGGTATGTATGGCTGTCCTAAAGAGAAGCATCATAAGACAAATGGCAAGGGGCTTTCGTTTGGCCTTTGGTCATGCAGTTCGCATGGAAGGATCCCCTTTTTCCATCTCTAGTTTGTTCTGCCAAATGCTTTCTAGCTTTGTACAGGATCAAGAGGTTACCTGGCCATTATCATTGCTGCCTCTCAGAAGGCTGCTATCACCCATATCAGTGGAGCCTATCTCCTTTATTTATTTCAAGTTTATTTTCTGAAGGCCAACAGCTCATATGTAAAAGGAAACAGACTATGACACTCCAAGTGAGATTTCTTCTTAGCAGGAGGCTAACTGCTCTGCAGGTCCTTTGTGATGTGATGCCTAAGTGTGTACCACTTTCTTTGGGGGAAATCCTCTTAATATAAGTGCAGAAATTAAAACCTTGGCTTGATTCTTCCCCTCATTGAGCTCTATATCCTCATTTCTCATTATTGCTAAAAAAACAAAACAAAAAAAACCTGTCCTGTCCTGTGAATATTTCCCTTTTTTTCCTATGGTATAAGTGAAGCTGAAAATGTAAAACTGGGATTTAAGACTAGAAAGAAAGTAAACAGTAATATAAGCCCTATGGAGGATACAGTACCGTGCAAAGAGCCTACCCACAATACTTCTCAAAGGCAGAATATTTACCCTGCTTTTGAAGCAGCTGTTGCAATTTAAATGATGAATATTTGTATTCAGAGATTATAAAATAATATTATACAAGGCCAAAGAGGAAACAAGAAATGCCCAGGAATTCTTGCCACTGCACTCAACATTTTAAAAGTGAGGTCTTGGCTGGGCGCTGGTGGTATACACCTTTAATCCCAGCACTCAGAAGACAGAGGCAAGTAGATCTCTGAGCTTGAGGCCAGCCAGGACTACAAACTAGTTCCAGGACAGCCAGGGATACATAGAGAAACCTTGTCTTGGAAAATAGAACAAAATAAAATAAGCTGAGGTATCATCAAGAATTAAACAACACAGAAGCATCTTCCCTAATTCATGAACTCTCATTTAATTTAAAGACCCTTATCATAGACCCTAGTTTGCTCTGAAGACCCAGGAAAGAACCACAGTCAATTCAAGATGTAGAAAGTTCACTTGGGGTTGTCCAAACAAAATGTAAAATTTTAAAAACAAAACATCATTTAGGCAAGAGAGCTCTTTTGTGTTAATTACATAAACACCTAAATTAGTATAGAAGTAATCTATCTTAAGTAGCTTGAAGTTATATTTTGTTCAGTTATTCTGGGATGAACTTTACATCCACTTCGCCCTCACAGTCGGTCCATCACATTAAAATAAGTTAGGCGATATCAACATCCTGAACTGCTTTCTCCCAGGGAGAACAAGCAGCTGGCATTCCGTGTCCTTGAACGTTTCAGGACAAGGTTTTTCTCCCACAGTCCCAGATCTGTGGACCTACTGCACAGTTCATCAACAAATGCAGTAATTCCTTTTTAGAAAAGAATCCATCCACCATGCATCCTATCCACCCTGCATCCCACTGCCATATAATCCCCATCTAGCCTGGTGATGGCCTAGAGCTGTAAGCCTTCAACTCAAAGCCACCAAATTCTGGAATACCCTTATCCACATTTACAACTTCTTGGGGTTCATGAGCAGATATATACCAGTACAGCAGGAAAGCAACAACAACAAAAACATATATAGGGCTAAAGATTTGGCTCAACAGATAAGATCTCTGGTTACAATTACATAGGGCACAGGTTCTATTCCCAGTGCCCACATGGTGGCTCACAGCCATCCATAACTTCAAGTTCAGAGCATCAGACCTCTAATTCGAGTACCAGAGATACCAGGAACCCATATGGCACACCAACATACATGCAGACAAACACTCATAGACATAAGATAAACTGTAAAAATTTAAAAAGAGAAAGGGAATGTATTTATTGTAAAACTATGTCTTACGGCACCTGGCACTGCCTTGGTTAACTGTCGGCAGGATACAACATAGAATTCCCTGAGATAAGAGAATCAGAGGGGGACTGTCAAGAATAAGAGCTCAGCCTGTGAACATGTCTTAGGTCTGGGGTGGGTGGGGTGTCTTTACTATGTTAATCAATGTGGGAAAATCTGATTTAAGAGTGAGGAGCACTATTCCCTAAGTTTGGGTCCTAGACAGAATTTAAAAATGAAAAAGTTAGGCCTAAGAAGGCATGTTTTCATTAACTGTTTTCTGCTTTGGGCTGTGAATATAATGCAACAAGCTGCCTAAAGTTCCTGATGCCTTGACTGCTATAAGGATGGAGTGCAACCTGAAACTCTGAACGAAAACCAACTCTCCCTTAAACTGCTATTGCCAGGGAATAGCAATCACAGCAACAAGAAACTAAATTAAGGAACTACAGAGCCTTTAAGCTCTTTCTTCCTTCATCACAATGTATAATGGAGTCTGGGTGGTTCACCGCATAAAAGACAGGAAAGTCAGACTGGCTTCAGGTAAAGGCATCAGGGAGTGGGGGGGGGGCGGGGTTTGCAGGGACTCGGACAGATGGACAACTTAAGGGGTGGGTAGACCGAGGCACTGTGCCTATTCCTGATGACAACCACCTACAGAGCCTGAGAGACGCAATGTAGCCAAAGCAAAAGACCAGGATTTCAAAGCAGCAACCTTGACTATGTTCAAGCACTTAATCAGGATATGAATAACTGACGTAATGAAGACTGTGACAATACAAACACTAGAATGAAAATAGTTCAAGACATGAACGGAGAATTTAACAAAGAAACAGACTCAATAAAGAAAGCAGAAGTAAAACTGCAAACGAAAAACTCAGGATATGAAACAAAAGCCTCAGAGGCAAGTCTCGCCAGCAGGTTAAAACTATACTTTGAATCCACGATCTTGAAAGACTAATTTTTTAAAGTATTAACATATATGACAAATAGCATACTAGTGTCCTAGATTCTTTAACCTTTCTCCAAATAGGGAAACCCAGTGTGTTTGTACCATAGATTCTCAATGACTTGCTGATGCTCATTCACTGAACTCTTTCCAGAGAGCAAATGTAAAGTTATCCATTTAAATAACATCTCGGGAAAGTTTTTGGTGAAATGAAAATCCAAACATGTTATTTACTGCAGCTTTGAAGTTCAAATAAAAGTTGTTATTTATTGCTATTTGCATAAATATGTGATTTCTATCCCAGAGCCTGTATATTTTGTCCATAAAGTGAAAATTACACGGTAATTCAGAGATGACTCCATGTGTCAAAAATCTACCTTACAACAGATTATCTACTTGGCTTAACTACTCAACACCAGGCATGCTCTACTGGGGTGTTTGGTAGGAGATTATCTACTTGGCTTAACTACTCAACACCAGGCATGCTCTACTGGGGTGTTTGGTAGGACCTTGCTTGGTTGACATCACCCTGACAGCTGCTTCAGTCAGTTTAGAAGGGGGCTGGAACATGTTTTTAAACACTTAAGAAGTCTTCAGTGATCAATGAGATGCATCCAATAAAACATCATTCAGGGGGCTGGTGAGATGGCTCAGAGGTTAAGAGCACTGGCTACTCTTCCAGGGGTCCTCAGTTCAATTCCCAGCAGCCACATGGTGGCTCACAACCATCTGTAATAGGATCTGATGTTCTCTTCTGGTGTGCATGAAGACAGTGTACTCATATACATAATAAATAAAAAACATCTAAAAAATAAAATAAAATAAAACATCATTCACCCAGACTTATTCACAAGGCAGGAACTATTGAGGACTTGCTTACCCTGTCTTGGCAGAGTTTGGCTGTCGACTCTGTCTGCATTTAAGCTGCCCATTTTTGAAATATTGGACCAGAAGGCCAAAGATGAGGCTCCAACGTTATAGAGAGTGTTGCATGACTGTTCAGGGAGTAAAGTGTCTCAGTCATTCTGTTCATTTTGGAAGCTGCTAACCTGCACTTCTGGTTCACTCGGGAATTTAAGCTTTATTCCTTCTCAAGTCTCTGAGGGATGTTGAAGACCAGATAGTTTAGTTTTACAATCAAGTTTAGTTGGTTAGGGGATAAGATATTTTTAGATCAAGATAAAGGAGTTAAGTTAATAGAGATATGATAGATACTGAATTTCATTCAGAACTTTAGACCCAACAAGACAGGAAAGATGTTTACTTCAAGTTTGACAAATACAAATAGCCAAATCAGTATATATGTAAAATTTATAGAACTCATGATTGTCACATGGTCCTCCCTGCTGTATGTGGTTTGTTTTTATGCATGTGTAATAAAATAAATGTATATGAAAGAACATCATTCAGGCATGTCAGATATGTGTGTGTGTGTGTGTGTGTGTGTGTGTGAAACTAGTCATTAAATTTTTATGCTGAAGATACATATGAAGGGTTATTTTATAAATTAATTTATTAATACATTCATATTACATCTCAAGTGTGTTCCTATTTCTTCTATCCTCCCATTCCTCCCTCCCTCCCATTTTTACCCTATTCCCATCCCCTATGACTGTGACTGAGAGGGTTCTTTTTTTTAAAATGTATAGATATTGAGTGAGATTATAATTTTTGTATGGGTCACATTTGTGGTGATCTGTGACAGGTGGTGATCCATAGGTAAAACAGAAAAATAATGTCTGAAGTCACACCAGGACATAGTATTATACTCACTTGCTTTTCTTGTTTTTATGCTTTTGACACAGAGACTTTTGAGCCAAAGAGTTCCTGGATGGCCTAGAACTCACTGTGTAGACCAGGCTAGTCTTGAACTCACAGAGACCTGCCTGTCTCTCTGTCTCTGTGTTCTGAGTGCTGGGCTTAAAGATGAACTATCACACCCATCTTTGCTTTTATTTGTTATTACTGTGAGAGTATGATGTATGTGTGGTCATGTATGTGCCACAGCACATGTGATGGTCAGGGAAGAGTTTTGTGGAGTCAGTTCTCTTTTTCTTCCTTTGTGTGGTATCCAGAGATCGAACTCAGATTGTTGGGTTTGCCCAGTGAACACTCCAGCTGCCAAGCATCCTGCTGGCCGCAGGCTTTGCTCCTCTAGAACCAGTGTTAAGTCAAGGAAGTTCCTGGGCACCGAAGCTACATGACTCACCACGTTACGGGCTCTGCCTGGCATGTTTCCATAAACAGCAGGAAACCAAGAAGAACCAGTTTCTCTGTTTAAGCTTTTTGAACGCTTCAGAATTGATGGACAATTCTCACTGCCCTAGGAACCCCAATGGCTCAGCACTCAGAAATGTGTTCTTTACTTATCACTTTACTATCACTTTACTTATCACTTGTTCCTGATGAAACAATAAAGGCCATGGTTTGATCTATAGTTCATCTTGTAATGGAATTACTAAGACTTTCGATCCCATGATAGTTGGCAGCTGCGGCAAAATCTTCCAACTATTAATACAAGTCATTCTTACCCTTTGTTCTTCACACAGGCATTTTTCAAGTGAACATAGCTAGAAGGAAATATACCCTGGAAGAGAAAAGATGAAGTTACGGTTTAGCTGCCTCTTAAGGCCAGTTGCCCATAAGCAGTACGTATGAAACAGTTATAGCCACGACAATATCAGGAGCAGCAAGCACCAGCACACTCTACGGGCTGAAATGCAATGTGGCCTAAATCATTAGTGTCTAATACTTATTTCCAACCTTACACATTTAGAGACTTTCTAAAAATCATTGAAAACAACCAAATCTCATTCGGTGAGTACATTCGTTCTTTTTCAGTTACTTATCTTTGCAATAGAGTCTTTCAGTGTAGCCTTGTCTGACCTGAAGTTTATTATCTAGATCAAGCTGGCCTTAAATGTATATAGTCTTCCAGCTATGCTGTCTCAAAGCTGACTTATAGCTATGGGTAATTACCTTGCCTAGCTAAACAAGTATGTTCTTTATAATTCAGAAAATATAAAGCACTCCCATAATTCTATATAAAAACTGCGGTTTAAAAACAAAGGAAAAAATACCTATGATGTTGTTGTTATTTGGCTATTGTTTTTGAGACATGGTCTCACACTGTAGTCCTTGCTGGTTGGCTGATAGCATAAGACCATATCTCAAAAACAATAGCCAAATAAAGGGTCTTTGAACTCAGCAATATTTTTACCTCAGTCTCCCAAGTATTGGGATTACAAACATGTAATTTCAGACGAGACTAAAAATTATGTTACAGTGAATAATTTTAGCTTACAATAGAGCTGTGTGAGAGAGCACTTGACTAGTGCCATGGGTTTAATTCTTGTACTTAAAAAAAAAAAAGGTTTGAGGCTAGTGTGATGCCACAGTGTTTACAGGTGCTTTCAGCCAAGACCTTAGCTCAAGTCTATATATTCTACAGCAATAAATGAAGGAATGTTTTATAACTGTTTTTAATAAAATTTACATGTATTTCAATACAGGAGAATTAACAAGCACAGCAATGTTAATAAAGAAAAATTAAAATCAAAATTTATGTGATGAAATGGAAGCGACAGAGAAATCATAATAAATTTTTCAGAAATGTGTGCTAGATGATAATTAAATATCGAAGCTATATTTGTATGTGCCCTGCAGATGTCCAAAAATAAAAAATGTTAAATGAAGGCTAAAGTATCAAGAAATTAAATGTATATGCTCATTTGTCCCTTAGGCTTTCCTTGGGACCGATCTAAAATAAATGAAATGAAGTAATTAAACACAGCTGGATGTTCTAGCAGAGGCTATATTTAAGCAGGGATGGGCAAAGGAATTAAGAGTGTATTTTGAAAATGAGAAATGATACAATTCATCATCCATGGCTTTACCAAAGCTAGAACTGAAGGGGGGGGGGCAGAAAGGACATACTAGAACATAGTAGAAGAGCCTGCAAGATGGGCATTTGTTGTCAAGCTGGACAACCTGAGTTCAAACCCCAGGAACAGCATGTAGGAAGGAGAGACGCACCTGTGTGCCGTGCTATGAGGGTGTGCACACACACAGAAAAAAAAAAAAGGAACAAAACAGTAGACTATACAAACAGATTCAAAAGCTATAAATAAATGAGAACAAGGCACATAGTAAAGATTATGATAGTCACCAGCTATACAGATGAAAGATAAAATGAAAGACACATTACTTCCTAAGGGTTTCTATACCTATAACGACTCTTAAGATCTCCCTAGAATGGCAATAAAATAAAATAAAATAAAATAAATAAAATGAAAAAAGATGAGCACTTACAAATACCATATTCCTGGCTCATCCCTGCCATCACCCAAAGTACCCTTAAGATGACAGTAAACAAACTCATTCCTTCACACCAGCGTCTTACAAACAATACCACTGCAAATTTAAAGATTACATATCACTATCCCATATTTCTTTTGGAATATATTTTCCCTGCCTGAATTTTAATTTACCTCACTGGGAAACTAGACTTCAAAAAGATTTTGTTTCTATTTAATGAGCATAAGGATTTCCCAGCATAATTTCTAAGGGCTATGGAGAATTATGACTTCAGTATCTTACCTTAACTTTAATCTCAGTTCAAAGGAAGTCCCCAAATTATTAAAATCGGTATTACAATTTTTTGGAGCCTAATTAAGATCCCAATTCTAATTTCAATTGTATAGCAAAATAATTTTGTTAAATCCTATAATTGCAACAAGAAACAACAGTTTTTACCTTGATATTGGGGTTTTTTAAGGCAAATCCTCTGTACCAGCCTGTAGAGACATAATCATCATTACATTTTAGTACATACATCATGATAATACTTAAGGATAACAAGTAATAACAAACAGTATGTCATTTGATCTTGGAATTTTAATCTTCATGTGACTGTCCTATGCATAAATTCAATGATTCTAGGATTAGGCTAGGTAACAGATCAACTGACCCCAAGCTTAAGCATTTTATTAATATACCATTTTATTAAAATTATACTAGAAATTTGTATAAATGAAAATAAAGGCTTAGATCAAAAGCATTGGCTTAAATACAGAAACACACTGAAACTTACTAGCTATTTTTTGTTTTGTCTTATTTTCCAATAGGATCTGTGTAGCCTAAAATGGCCTTGAACTCAGAATTTCTTCCTCAGCCTCCCAGATGCTGGAATTACAGTTATGCGCCACCATGCCCAGCTGACTCTTTAATCTGGGGACATTATTTCAGCTCCCTAAGGCCCACTTCTCCCCCATGTTATTAAAGGCCACACTATGTCTAAGGGAAGAACAAGGGTCTACACAGATGTAATGCTACTCTACGTTCTACCACATGAAAAGCACGGGTTTGAATGCCAAGCAACAGTGTCTGGCCAGCAGTGATGTAGCAGATATGTGGATCCACAAGGCCACCACTGTATCAGTTCTGGCCAGCAGTGATGTGGCAGATGTGTGGATCCACAAGCCCACCATTGCATCAGTGCTGGCCAGCAGTGATATAACAGATGAGCGGATCCACAAATGCTGGTCAGCAGTGATGTAGTAGATGTGTGTGTGTGTGTGTGTGTGTGTGTGTGTGTGTGTGTGTGTGTGTGTGTGTATAAGCCCACCACCTGTAACAGTGTCTTGCAGATGTACGGATCCACAAGATCACTACCTGCCGATCAGCCTAATGTACTAAGAGCTGCTACCCAAATAGGGTAGTATACTTTCATCACTGTACTATTAGATCAATCTAGCTTGCCAAAGCGTCTACAAAGTTTAAGCTCTGAGCGATCCTGAAGCAGTATTATACTACCACTCTTGAAGGAGGCAGCTCTCTTTCTTCTGTCAATATAAACAAACATAAGCATACTTTTTTGTAATTGCCAAAGCAATTTTTTGTTATTGGTAGTAAATTATTTTGCTATATATAAATATTCTATCTAAATTAATTTTTGACTAATTGAATTCTTGAAAGCAAATGTTTGAAATGTATATTACATTTGCTTTGGTTTCTCACAATGTTTTCATAGAAAGATCTCTCTTACACAAACACAAATACACACACACACACACATTACACACACACAAATAAATCACATCTAATCATCTTAACAGCAGCTCCAGTAAAAAAGACTGAGCTGGAAGAGAAAATCTCTGTATTGCAGGATTTATTAGCTTCTCATAAGAACAGATCCATTGTTGTATTGATTTGTAATAATTATTCTAACAATCGAAAACGTCCTGGCAATTTAAAAAATGCCAGACAGATCTCTGTATAAATTATATTATGCAGAAAAAGTTTAGATTACTACATCTCATTAAATACGCACCCTGTTTCTATGTACCAATTTAAAGAAAATTTTATACTTATATACCAAGAAGAAACAGACAGATTACATTCAGTAATGACACAAGAAACCTTATTATCTTTTTGGATTTTTCAATTACAGTGGACAGAATAAACACCCACATATCATCAGCATTTAAAGCCGGATTCTAGCTAATGCAGTAGTTTTATTTGTCCACACACAATTTAATGCCTGATGAAACTCTGTAAGAAAAAAACATTATCATACAATAAATCCCGAGAGAAAGAAAGCCTTCTACAAAGGAAATGTTTCTTTCTTTCTTTCTTTCTTTTTTTTTTTTTAAATAAAATCATGGCATTCTAAAATACAGTCAGTTTGTTGACAAGAGGTGTAGTCAGTTCATCTTGGATCCTTTCAATACTAGAATTTCAGGATAGGTACCAGAACAATAATGGAAGCATCTAAGAATAGATTAGGTATTATTTTAGATTAATATAACCCTTTTCATTTGTAAAAAAAGTGTGTTTATTCACATTATGTCCTGGTTGTAGCCCCATCCCTCCTCTTCTCAAAGTCCCACTCTCCTTCCCTCTCCCCCACCACTATTCCTCAAAAAAGAAGTGGGAGCCCCCCCCCCACTTCCCATGCACCCCAGCTCATCCAGTCACATCAGGACTGAGCAGGTCCTCTTCCTTAACCACTGACAAAGATTAGGTATTTTTAATGAGTTACTTGCTACATAAGTTAATAATAATCACAGAGGATCATACAGTGAAGTCTAGTAAAATTTCGACTTCATTGGATAGGTTTTTTTTTCCCCCAAATTTGGAGAAGAAGGCTCCAGCAAGGCTGGGGTGGAGCCGGCTAGCCCTCGTGAGTCTTGCTCCTCAATCTCAGCCGCACCCTCTTTTCAACTTCAACCTCAGGTGCAGCTTGCCCTTCAGCTTTCTGATCCCTGGGGTTTCAGAAAAACCTGGAAGGTTAGGAGTTAGTCCTGAATCCCCACCAGTAGAGCATGCTCCAGTGCTCTCTACATCTCCATCTCAGGACTAAAAGATGATAAGTCAGGAAAAAGTACAATCAGCTTAAAAATAATACTTGTTGTCTTCCCACAATCACACATTAACGAACAAGTCTTGTCAGGAACAGTTTGCTGTAACTACTGGGGCATTTCCTGAAGTGAACAGACAGAACTTGGAGGAGTCACACAGAGTCGTGGGATAAGAAGGCGCTGTGAGGCCACTCACCATCACACTTCTCCAGGATCTGAACAGTATCTCCGATCTCCAATGACAGGCCATATGGGACAGTGGCTCGAAACCCGGCAATAACTGTAAGAAATGATGCAGAGTATAAGGAGGCGCTCATGTCAGGAGGAACAGCTACACTGCTGGCAATGGAACATTATCACATAGGGAAAGCAGCATGAGCCTGCTGTCATTTTACTTTTATACATCTTAAAGGAAAATCATTAAGCTCTTATCCTTTGCCAACCTCTTGGTCCAATAAACACTATAAATACGCATTGAACATATATAGAATACAACACAGGTAGTATACGAAACACCAACTGTTGCCAGCAATATATAAAGGCAATGATGTTACTTGTAACGGTCCTTGAGGGACTATGTGCTTCAATCCCCACAACAGCCACATCCTCCCTCCAGATGTGGTAATTAACAAACAGATGTTACTAACAAATGAAGACTACACACCATACTCAGTACCAAGCTTGGTTTGCCTGGATTCTATACTGTTGGATTCTTTCCCTAGGCTGTAAACTTCAAGAGGGAAGGGATTGTGACCCTTCGCTCACTCTGATCCCTAGAGCCACCAGCAGTCTTTCGTGCAGTAGAATTAATGGTGACATTTTAGTTCCTAATGACTGAGCCGTCCTTAGACCTAGACACCCAGCCATAATTCCCACATTCCTTAGCACTCGGAACACTTGCAATGGGGGCACCATGAATTATAGATTAATGCTTTGGATAAGCTGCTGTCAGAAACACTTTGCCCAGTAAAGGGGGACTAGAAGACATGCACCCAGGTTAGTCATCCCAGGCTACCCCACGGCAGTGAGAAGGTGGCTCAGAGATGTAGAAATAAAACACACAGAGGAAAGGTCATCACCTACAAAGAAAAGAAGCCAGTTTGCAAATTATGTCAAGTCCGAAGAACTTTTAAAACGTGAAGTTTTAATTATAATTTTGTTTCAGGAATTAAGGCTGAGTGAGATATAGGCTTAATCACCAAGCTAAGTTTCTGCTACGTTGGGGAACATATTTGAAAATCCTGAACAAACACATGAATCTGTCAGGGAATCAAAACATACCAATAATTTATTGGGCTTTTGGAGATGTTTAAAGCCCATTTAGGATCTCAAAAAACAAAATTAACAGCAGAAATCAAAATACAGGACAAAAGAAAAAAACACCCAAAAATAAAAAACAAAAAACCACACAGCCCCAAGTACCACAAGATAGATGACAACAACAACACGGGGACAAATTTAGAGCATTTTATGGCTGTAAACAAATACTAGTTTATTATATCATTTTTTAAACTCTAACAATAAATACCATAGGGCATCATATTAATGTTCAAGAAAATATTTACGTGGACAAAATTAAGAGTTCCTGTACCTTGAAAAATGACTTCATAGAACTTTCAGATATTTTTTAAGAGATTGACCACTGAGCATACAGTAGATTAATTCTTATTCTACTACATAGGGCTATGCATGACAGCACTAGAGTGTGTCAGTCTCATCACTTATGTGTTAAAGGTCTTGGACAATGCATGTCTGGAAAGCTCCATGAAGGAGGGGATTGTGTGGGATTGAGCTCTTGTCTACGTCCTAGTTCAAACAGGCTGATCTTAGCATGTGGTCACTGAGGGGATGAAGGAAATCATGGCCATAACTAGAAAACGTTTTGCTCTGAAACAGTCATGTTTGTTCCATCATTTAGAATACTATTTTAACAGTGCTCAGACTTCTAAGAATCAACCTCTGTTACCTGTGAATATCCATGCTCTCAAAAGAAGCCATTTAAACTGGTTTTCTGGGTTATAACTGAATTGCCTTATATTTCTGTCTAATCCCCAGGAACGACTCCCTCCTCCCCCACATCACAGTTCCCTGGAAACCAGAAGGTAGTACTGATTTAAATCTTAACTTGAGTGGCTTTCTCCTTCGTTGGACCCACATGCTGACAAATCCTTCAAATTATTCAAATTAATTATTTGGAAGAATAAATATGTATATACTCCATTTATATTCATGTCCTGAAAATATATATGCAAGGGCCAAAACAGTAAACGTGTATCATTGGTGTCCTAATAGAAATGACTACATTTCAAGAGTGTCCTGGCATGTGAAAGGAGTGTCAACAAGCACATGGAATTCATGGATGGATGGATGGATGGATGAAACCACTGAGAGATGCTTCTAATGTACTCACATGACTCCAGGGATACTTGCCATAGCAGCTAGCTAATAATTTATCTAGTATAGATAATTTTGAAAAAAAGCACTTTCAGGAGCTAGCTCAGGGCATGGCTCTTGCCTCTGCACTCTGAACTGGTGAGCCACTTCAGTTTCTGAATGCACATTGCTGAGCCCTGATCAGTATTATCACTTAGGCTTCAGACTGTCAAGGAGAATGCTAAAAGAACAAACCACAGGCAAAACAAGAGATGATCTGAAAACAGGGCTGGTCACCTTTGTTACCAGTGGTATGTACTGTATTACAAACTAAACAGAGCTAGCTTGCTAAAGTAAAGATCCATTAATGAAGGTTCTGTTTGCATTTCCATAGGAGACTCTTAAAACAGACAGTTTTAAATTTTATTTTCGAAATATACTTTCAGGTAATCTGCATGAACTTTGCATATATGTTTATATAAAAAATAAGTCTATAGTTGGAAATAACCAGTTAATGTATAGTAGCTATATCTTTATACAAAGCTATTCTCATAATACACTTCTTAGGGGCAGCTTTCTCCCCAGTCATGTTGAAATTTACTAAGCATGGTGACATAATGTGTTGGCCCCTTGATTTCTTTTATTTGCTTATCTTCTTATGAACTTAAGAAAAAAACAAAACAACAACAACAACAACAACAAAACCAACTCAGTACTACTGTCCCAGGACTGAGATTACAATTAGAAAATTACTGTATGGATAGTGTTCATTTTCCCTGTTTACAATGTCCAAGCATTAAAAACCCTTAAGCTTTCCCTTAGACTAAAATAACAAAATAAAGTATAATTAATTATTTGGAAGAATAAATATATATAAACTTCATTTAAATTCATGTCCTTAAAACATATATGCAAGGGCCAAAACACTGTTGGTGTCCTAATAGAAATATCTCAACCATGAGCATATTGTCGCAAACACTGTCTTTCCTTTATATAGTGAAATTAGCTCAGTATAGACTGCATTTTCTAAGATATAAATATCTGCAAGAAATATTTTCAGATACAACTACTAAATATTTTCTAAGTTGAAGGTAAAGAGAAGTTAAATTGTGCTGTGCAATGGGGCTCATTTCTCAGATTCAAGGATGTCATTTGCTTATATAAAGAACAAAATATATTTTTAAGCTTTTAAGATACTCAATCTCAGAGTTCTGGGTCTTTGAAAAACTGAAGCTCAAAAACAGATTATTCAAAAGTTTTGTAAGTCAACCATGTAGCTGCAGTCGATATACTGTTTACCAGTACTGTCAAAGCAGTGTTTACAATGACTCCACTTGCCACAGTTCAATTCAAGCCTCACAAAAGCTGCCTGGGTCTCACCCTTTGCAAGCTGACAATCAGAGATGAAGAGAACATGGAGCAGGGGGGAGGAAATAATGAAAATGCTTTTTCCTGGTGACATAAAGAAGGGCTCTCATCTCTCTAAGGGAGAATTTTGGCTTCATCTTCCTGGTAAAAAGATCTACACGTCATCAACAAGTTGTGGTCTGAAAGGTCACATGAGCTGACTACATACTCAGATTCGGATTTTATTCCACAGATTTCAATTTACTATAAAAAAAAAAAACTTGGGGTTTTTCTCCTCAACAAAACAGACAGCTGCCCTCAAAATTAAATAGCCAACTTTAACTGCGATAGCTGTAGAATCTTGACCGCTGCAGCGGAAGCATGACTTGCACTGCCAGTCAGAAGACAGGGTGGAGCCGGCACTCGCTGTGGACCACGGAGACATTCCAGCACTCAAAGCACACTTTATACCAGTCTTCCCCCCCCACCCCCCACCAAACGTCTGTCTGACCCTGTTTTGTCATGAATATATCCACATAGCAAATTTTTGTCTTGTATGGGGATCATAAGGTGACAGCAAAAAGGCAGGGGGGAGGTAAAATTCTTGAGGGACTTAGATATGTGCACGTGGCAGGGGATGGGTCAGAAAAAAAGGGTGAAGAAGATGAAGAGGGCCTGAATTCTTTGTGAGTATTTTATGAAATTGTAGACTGTTTAAGAGAGAGAGGCGGGGGGGGGGGTCCTTCTCCACACTTCATGAATCCCCTGGAGACAGCCTGTTATGGAGGTGCACTGGGTCTCATCAGATGGGCTCCTGTTTCTGTTCCTCCATCACGACTTGCTGGACATAAAACATGAGCGTGTAGAATGGAGATGTGTGCTGGCGCCTTGCCTACGGAAGGGCAGGGCAGAACTGTCCTTCTTCTTTATTCAACCCCCCCCCCCCACACACACACACACAAGATGAAATTAGAAGTGCAGTTGCCCTGGGTAGCCTGAACTGTCAACGTGACACAGCCTAGAGTCATCTGAGAGGAGCTGCCTGTGTCAGACAGGCCTGTGGGCATGTGTGGGGAGGGTTATCTTGATTATTAATTGATCAAGGAAAGCCCAGCCCACGGTGGGTGGTACAAGCCTAGGCAAATGGCTCTGGGCTGTGTAAGAAAACTAGACAACTGTGAGCCTGAGAATACATCAGCAAACATCATTCCTTGCCTCGTGGATCCCATTTTGAGTTACTGCCCTGACTTCCCTCAGGCATGAACTGCGAGCTGGAACTATAAGATGATATAAAACCTTGTCTCTCCTCAGGTGCTTTTGGACAGTGTTTTATCATAGTGATAGAATGAAACTAAAACAGATGTCATTACTAACTTGAAGGGACTTGCAGGTGTCTATCAGTGTGACAGAATGACCACGTGGGCAGACGGTTTACAAAGGTGGAGGGAAAACCACAGGAAATGTAGAAAGAGATAGAGTGTTACTTTTTGGACACTCCTGATGCTTAAAAGTAATATAGGAATAATGGATAAGCATTGTGTCCTAACTTCCATTCACAAGTGTGCCCCAAGTTTGCAGCTGCCTTCTTTCTGTTGTAGGGAGGCCTGGGAGGTACAGACATACATATACTACACACACACACACACACACACACACACACACACACACACACACACACACTACCAAACAGGATCCCCAGTATCCAAGGTCGGCATTTGAGATGTTTCAGGCCATGATATTCTAACTTCAGTGACCTTGAAACTACAGAAATGGACTGAATAACACTCATTTCTGACATTTCACAGCCTGATCTTTGGCCTGTTGTGAGGTTAGTTCTACCATGGAGGTCAGTGTGTCCTGTTTCTGTCACTGGCCTCAGAACATGAGGCAATGAAATGTGTGGCTTTGGGCCCTGTGATGACCATGAGAAAGATGCTTCTTGTAATGCCTGGCATTCTCTTGTTGCTAGGGATACAGAGGCACAGGGTACCTGGCTGCCAGCCCCTTCTATGACAGCTTCAGGTGAAGGCCACCTTGCCACAGCAGCTACTGTCCAATGACAGTGAAATCTCTCTCTCTCTCTCTCTCTCTCTCTCTCTCTCTCTCTCTCTCTCTCTCTCTCTCTCTCTCTCTCCCCCCCCCCTCGTGTGTGTATGTGTGTGTCTGTCTGTCTGTATACACTATAACTTGTCACAACTCTGAAGGGGCATTCCAGCTCAGGTGGCTGACTGTCACTGGTTTACACTGCAGTTTTCTCTCTGCAGAGGCTGCTTCCTGCTTTTCCTTTTCCACAGGGAGTATGAAGAGTTCCTCCTGATAAGTACCCAGAACTTTCAGCTTAAGGTTTCATCATGCTGTGATTTCAGAGATTGGGAAAAAGAAGGTACAGAAGTAATAATTATCAGGAGAGAATTACTAAACTTTATTTGATGACACTCTCACTGTGGTAACAAATGAACTCGCTGTATTCCCTACAGGGTTGCAGTGTATTTGCCATGGTGTTCACACTACAAACGCAAGGACACTCTCCTAAGTGGCTCACGAAGAAGTGAGAGTCACTCCAGAAACTTTAATTACTGCATCTACCAATTTGTACTTTCAGAAACAACTCAAAATGATAAAAAAAAAAGTTAGGGTTGGGGTCGCTGGCGACCACATAAGCTCCGTCACTGTGGCAGCAGCAGTGATCAAAGTGGCCGTTGCATAGGAAGATAGTGGCCTGGTGCAGTGGCCTCAGTGGCCAGCACCTCCAAGTTGAAGCAGCCCACTACCCCAAACCATCCCACCACAGAAGCTAAAGTGGCTGCCCACCCCCCAAGCCAGGGCATCCCATTGCCCTAAGACATGGCAGCCCACTGCCAGTCTCCCTTCCCTGTCCTGCAGTAGCAAAGTATTTGAATGGCCAGATGCACCTCCCTCCCCGACCAACACCTGTGTCTAACCCCTGGACAGCAGCCCACTAAAGCTTACATGACATGCTGCCAGTCCCTCCTTCCTGCCTCAGCACTGCCAAGTTGCTCCTTCCTGCCCTGGAGCTCTGGAGGCAGGAGGAGACAAAATGGCAGCTCCTGGCACCAACTCAGTGGGAGCTGTCCATGGTGACCTTTCCTGCCTCAGAGTGCATACTGCTGCCATGGGAGCTGTCCATGATGGAGACAACCTTTCTTGCTTCAGAAGGCAGTAGCTTCCACGGGAACTGCCCATGGGGGCAGTGCCTCCTCTTCAGTCTTTGTTGGCAATTCATGCAGCAAGGAAAGGCTTCTTTGCTGTGGACTCGTTGTAAATGCTGTTTACTTTGTATACTTTGTAAACTTTATAACCTCTCAAGGAAAAAGTGGCCAGACCCATGCCTGAGGAAGCTCCAAAAGCCCAGTTCCTCCCCCAGACTTCTGTCAGTGTCATCTCGAGTCCCTCAGTAGGAATCATCCCAGATTGTGCTAATTTGAAGCGAGAACTCTAGAGAAAACCACACTAATCCCTGAACAGCAGAACCAATCAATCCCTGGACAAGAAAGCCCACCAATCCCTGAGCTCCCCAAGCTCAGGACTTGAAATCCCACCAATCCTCACTCTGGAAATCCTTGCCCTAGAAAGCTCTACCTGCTAAGAAATCCTATATAAAGGCTGTGTCTGCCCAGTTCCCTGTTGCTTCCTCCTGAGAGCAGAGGGAGCCACTTCTGAATTCATGCCTCCTTTCTGGGATTTGTCCCTCCAAAAAATCTCTTTTAAGAAGGAGCAGGGCTCCAGCTCCTAAACTCCTCAGCTCCTCAGGGCTTGGGGAGCTGCAATGGCTCTGCAGAGGAGGCCTCCCTCCTTTCATAGCTGTGTGGTTCCTGGGCTCCTGTGTCCAGGATACCCTTGGGACACTGTCCCACCCTAGACCTGTGTGGTTCCTGGGCTTCGAAGTCCCAGGATACCCATCCATCCAAGTATCAGGAAGGCCAAGTACACGATAACACTGCCAGCCACAAAGGGCATCTTAAAAGAGAGCTTGGGCAATTATCTCAAAAGCATTATAGCACACGGGAAAGGGGCAAGATTTTAAACTGGGAACTTAACTCCACAACTTAGGGATGATGGGGTTCTCAGCATCAGAGAGATGTCCTGGGAGTTTAGAAGGTGTATGAGAACTTGACTTGGGATCCAGGAAGTGTATGTTGTGATTTTCCCCCTGGAATTGTTAACTAGAAATTGGAAGTTGGATCTGAATTCAAAAGCCAAAATAAGGCTATAGGCATAAGGTTATTGTGTCATCCAAATGCTGATTTCTGTACCCCACCCCCATATCTGGGCACAACCCTCCTTCTGAGAATATCCTGTCCCAATGTTTTGTAAACCCTGCTCCCCAATTATCCCCTGATATGCCAATAAAGGACCTTACAGCCATTGAGCAGGAGAGAATAGGGCGGGAACTGCTGCCATCCAGGGGATGAGGACAGAGAGAGAGGAAGTAGGGCATTTAGCCACAGGCAGAGGTCCAGGAAACAGGAGGAGAGAGAGCTCAGCAGGAAAAGCCACAAAGTGCAAGTATCTCTGGGATGGATGTTGACAGGAAGCCAAATTAGCTTTGCATCTTAAGAATAGAGTTAATACTGCTCAGAGCTGTGCTTTGAAGCTTTTTCAATACTACAATGTAGTCACAATTATTTGGGCATTAGCCAGGTTAAAACAGAAACTGAGAAACAAACAAAGTTTTATAAAAATAGCCATAACAAAGGCTTCTACTTAACAGAGGCAAGTAGAACACTCTCTGGTTATGTTAGCTTCTTGGGAATCATTCTTAGCAAGTTATGTTTACATGTTTGTTTAAGTAACTTGAAAGGTAAAACAGAGTGTTATGACTAATTTTTCTATTTAAAAAAGTGCCCAAGAGTCTGCTTTGGAAAATAATAAATTAAGAGACATTTTCCTAACTCTAAGCCAGAGACATGTGTCCAAGTGTTGGGCTCCCCATGTCCATTCCATGGCAATAGTGTAGGATTTGTTCAGTGGACAAGAAAGCCTTCAGGACACAAAGCAGAAGGAAGTTACAGAAAACAATGATTGCTTTTCACATCGCTCCTGGAGAACTTCTATTAGTAAACAACATACCATTTTCCCATTAAATGCACTAAACCCAATACCAAGTACTTAGCAAATACACAGGAAACAAACAACAAACAGCTTCTTTCCCCAAGATTAGATAGTGAATATTCAAAAAATATTATATAGAAGAATTCTTTGAAATACAGGATTGATCAGAGTCCTTGGCTTCATTTTAACTTTTTAGTTTGTTTTTGATGCAATGAAATAGGGAAAAAAGGTTTGTTCTGTGAGTTGTATCCTCCCTTTATCTTGTTTCTTTCCTCAAGTACTAGACAGCCAAAGTGACAACAAATCCAGTAGAGTGTCACCTTTGTGGGGTACAAGTGAAGAAAACACAGCTCCCATTGCTCCTCAGCACCACAGGGAGTTCTCACATAATTTTAGGGGCCTCACCTTAGGTAAAAGCAGAGCTGTAGCTTTGATGCTGAAAAGAATGCCAGGACTGGCCATTTTATAAAGCAGAGTTGGTGGTTTTATTAAAGATATTTTAATGAAGGCTTAAACATGAGCTCTAGGAGAAAACAAAAGAAAAAAACGAACAAAAAACACTCAGAAGGAAGTAAATGCACCCAAGTGTGGGTATGGGAAGAGTGCAGCTGTATTTACAATAATAGCCATATATAGGATTTTAGTGGAGTTTAAAGTAGCTACTTTAGCATGGAGTGGTTCTAGAGGAGCATCAGACAGGGTGACACTAATAAAGTAACAGTGTGGCTCATAGGGATTCAGGAAGGTAGGCTTTCTTTATCATAAGCAGCTTTATTTATTATTTTCAGGTAATGTCTCTGGGAAAGAAATGAATTGCTGTTTTAATGTATCAAATATGAAAGGAATAGTAATGCAATTGTTAGCAGTTTTATAGCAAATTTATCGATTGTGATGGAATTCTTGCTTCTTGGATGGTTGTGATCTTTTTCCTCTCAAATTCTTATAAGTTCTCCATCTCTTGATCCTGCCTCAGGAGCACTGAAGGGTCTACCTGAGCAAAACTGTACCTGCATCCCTCCCCTCCCCCACTGACATGGCTCAGCAAATGCACAGTGCGCAGTCCTTGCTGCTCCTCCTGCTCCCCAGCCCAGTATGCAGACCTAACTCATTTAGTGCACCCACTAGCCTGACACAGCTAGGCAGTTACTATTCTGATTTGCCTCTACAGTTTTCTGTCCCCAGGTTGAATCGTGACTCTCATTTGCAATGCTTACTTCTCAGGAAGACACCATGTATCTGACATTACCTAGTACCGAAACTTAATTAATGCTCCATCTGAAGAAACAGAACCCCAAGCTCCCAGTGTCACAACACCTCCTGTGCTGCGGAGCCACACAGCACACCAGAGAAGGAAGGGAGGAGCAGTGTCTGATACCCTCTCATCGTCCAGCCCCTGCTTCTGTGCGCTTTTTCCACCATCCCTCTGCATGAGCTCTTTCAGTAGTCACGTAGAACTGCTTAATAGATCTGTACAAGTGCTACTGCTTTCCTTACTTGGGATTCAGGCTTCCAAATCAACCAGGGCATCCTCCTGAAGGACAGTGCCCCCTCCCGCACCCTCCCACACTCATCACACTATTCTCACTTGCACACCTCCAGCAGGTACCACACACTACACTCTAAGTTTTGAGTTCTTTCATGTTCTCAATACCTAGCACAATGTCTGGCACCCAGTAGGTCTTCAATAAATGCCAGCTGAACAAGGAATAAAATTGCCAAGTCTTGTAGTTTACTCATGTGCTCAAATCAGTATGCGTGGTGTTAGGCCTTAGGACATAATGGGAAGATAACACTCTGCACGTGATTTGTCAAGTGTGTAAGTCATGAGAAAGCAGTGATAGGAGAGCACTCAGGCAGCTGTCTCAGGAACAACCTCCATCTTGTTGGCAGGGTCAAAACTGAGTTCAAAAACACACTCAGAGATAGTTTACTACCTGAACAGTCACCCAAAACTTTCTCTATCGTTGGAACACCATCTTCAGCCTTCTAGCCCAATATAGCTGACAGACATATTTGTGAGACAGGAACTACTGAGGACTTGCTTACCCTGTCTTGGCAGAGTTTGGAGTGGACTCTGCCTGTATCCAAGCTTGCCCAGTTTTAGGCAGAATTCTGTCTGTGGCAGAAACAAAGATGTTTTGCCCAGCGGCTGGTTTGCCACATTTGAAGCCATCTCCATAAGGAGGATCTTTGATGCTCATCATCTTCTTGAGGTAGGCTAGGCGTTGCCAGGAGTTAACCTGTCTTGTTGTCTAAGAATCTTTTTCTTTCTTTTTTCCCCTCTTCTCATTCTGGAAGCTGCTAACCTATACTTCCAGTTCACTCAAGTAATTAACTTTCATTCTTTCTCAAGTCTCTGATGGGGTTGAAGTCCTGATAGTTTAATCTTACAATTAACCTAAGCTGTTTAGGGGTTAAGATGTTTTTAGGTATAGATAGAGGTTTTGAGTTGGTAGAGAGGATAGATATTGATTCTCATTCAGAATTTTAGACTCACCAAGATAGGAAAGATGTTCTCTACAAGGTTTCCAAATGGAATTAACCAAAACACCTTGAATGTAACATTCATATGATCCCTGATTGGTTCGTGGTTCTTCTTGCTGTATGTAAATTTTCTACTTATGTGTAATAATATAAATGTGAATGCCAAATAAATAAGTAAAATAAAACACAGCCAGTTCCTAAGTCTGTGCTGTTGTCCCTGATTGGTCAGTTTTGCTGCCTAACTCAAATAACGATCTTGCTTTGCTGGACTCTTGTGATTACTTGGGTTGTTTTGGTTTTTTTTTTTGGACCACAATGGAAGTTTCCTACATCATATGTGTCCCACATGGCATACCACTCTTCTGCCGCTTGGATTTTTATGATTTAGTCATTTAATTTGGCACTTCCTTACCTCATCTAAACTATTGTTAAGAAATCATTTTGCCATTTCCCATATCTGTAGGAGTCTTGTTATCCCCAAACTCAATGTATTTTCAGGGCTGGAACTAGTACTTTCTCAAGGAGGGCGGGCACACAGAAGGGAGAACAATAGTTATACCCTTCCAGGTAACTAAGAGGCAGGACCCAGCCTATCAAATCGTATCTTCAGGTGTGGCTTGTCTCTCCCTGTTGAACAGCCTTCCCGAGCCACGGTTCCCACCAGCGCTAAGATCTGTTAGATTTGATTACTGCTATTAACAAACTAATCACCATTTATAGTTGTTCCCTTGAAAAGACCTGGTATCCTATAGAGACTAACTACGAAAATATGCAAATATACCCTTTCTCATCAAATTTCATAGGCTGCAGTGATAGCTCTTGCTTACAACCATAGCCATTTCCAGCTCTGATTTTCCCCACACAGGGTTATTCAGGTACAACTGGACTGTTTTACTTAGAAGCAAAACCTACTATTCATCCTTTAGTAAAACACAGTGAGTTTAGTCTTTTGTTGTTGTTGTTGTTGTTAATAATAAAAAACAATGCTACCACAGCTATTTTTCAGATGGCCTATTCAATGTATATACAATTCCACTTTTGTTAGAAAATGAAAAATAATCCCATTTATTTCAGAAAATTAAAGAGATAATAACTTTAAAACATTCTGTCCAAGAGGGGAGATGGCTCATCTGGTAAAGTTCTTATCAGAACAGTATTAGGAAGTGAGTTCAATCCTTAGAAGCTACCTAAAAATGCCGGGTCGAGTGGGTGCACCTGTCTCTAATCCCAGGGCCAAGGAAACAGGAAGGAGCAGGTGCCTGGGACTTCCTAGCCAGCCAGCCCACTCAGTGAGCCTCAGGTCAACAAGACTGACCTCTAAACAACAAGATGGATAGTTCCTAAGGAATGCCAGCAGTCATACACCCACAAACATGGAACTATGAGCATGTGCCCACACATGCATTCACAAACACATACAAAAAAGCTTTAGTCCTGTTATCACTACATAACATGAATTCATTGAATACTACTTACTTAAACCAATAATCTGTGAATGTGTGTTTGCCAAAGACAGCCAATTTGACAAGAAAATTGGGTGTGTCCTGCCACCAACCACAACCATCCTCAGCTTGAGTTGAACCTTTCTATCTTTGCTACAATTAGTGATTTATGATGGAATGTTATTAAAGACATACATTGCTTGGCAATAGCCTAGAACCCCTATTCATTCTGTACCATAACGCTTGCCTTCAACAAAGACCTGAAGCCTTAATGATGCTCATAGCAAAAGCTTTAAACTGCTGCATACTATATTAGAACTGACTGCTAAATAAAATCCTTAAGATCTTGACTAAAACTACAGTAAGTCCCACCCTTAGGAAAAAAACCGATGCTTTAGAAATTTTATGTTTCTTATTAAAAAACAGTGGTTCTCAAACTGCCTCATTAGAACTTACTTAACTGTCAGTAGTGGAAGTGCAATGAAAATAAGAAGAGTACAGGCATTCGTAGCAGGAGAGGTGCAAGCGGGGAAAGAATAGGACAGGCTTGCCCACGTGCAGTTCCAGCAAAGGCTGACACACCTGAGCTGTGCCATCTGTGCGGCTCAGAGATGCTGGCACAGACAGCTTACGGATGGACCTCACTCTTTCCCATCTTTTCCATTTCTCCCAAAGGAACACTAGTACTAGGAGCACTGATCTCTTTCCACTCCACTGCAGCCCAGATCAGCAGGATCTGCTACCTGATAAAGGGGCCAGACAGAATGAACTGTCAGGTCTTTGGGGGTGTGGGGCAAGCTGGGGCCACTCTGTACACACTTGCACAGTTTCAGGACAAGAAAAGGCCACACTGTGCATGTGACACTTGCAAAGGTGGTATGTGCCTGACTGACATTACCCAGGAGTTTAATGGAATTCTGTTATTTCCATGTAATAAGTTCTCTACAAAAGCTTTCAGCTTCTTCTCAATTATTATTCTTTAAATGAAAAGCCATTAAAGAACAAAATGCTGCTAGTTTGCCTTGATGATTTTAATGACAAGTTGAGGCAAAACTCGCAAAATTATAATAGCTAATCGGGGAGCCAGAATAAAAATAAACATTACCAAGTCCGCATTTATCAATTAGAAATAAACTTTTCAATCCTCCCCAAGGGTCTATAGAGGGCACTAAGTTTCCCTTCTACTGTTTGTTCTTCCCCTCCTCCAGCTGCATAAGGCAGTGAAGCGGCTTCACACGCCTTTCCTCTCACCGTCCATTGCACTAACTAGCACTGACAATCTGGAGTGTCGGTTTTCTAAAGAGCTAAAGAGCTGTACTATTTCATAGACTTGTGAAAATTACTCCTACGCCCATACACCCCTGTTCCTTCTCTCTGGCATCAAAATTAGCACCTATAAATATTTATCCTTTGTCCTCTTTTATGAAGCAAATTAGGTAAGTTTGAAAATATCTTAAAAACAGACAATAGGGCTGGTGTTAGGGCCGAAAACAGTGGCTTATTTCACAGTATGTTAATTAGGAACAATCCATCTACTGCAGTTCTTTGGTTCAGAAGACAATTTGCATTTGTTTTTATCTTTCTTACCATCAATTGAGGTAACTTCCTCTGTCTGTGAACTGAATTTGACAGTGTGAAAACCCTTGGGGCTTATGCACAAAATGAGAACTTTCTGTATTTTAATTAGTGCGGACAAGTGCCCAAATAGTAATAGGTCTTTTGAAACTTAACATAATTTCAATTTTTAGAATATAAATTTCCAAAAATGGTCAAAAATTAAAATGAAGGTGGGATGTATTTATCTGCAGTGTGTGGGAATCTGCAGGCATTTCCCTTAACAGAACAGAAAGCTCAGACTTCTAAACAAGACTGAGGTACAGGGATGTAATATATGACGATACATATATTGTGACTTGTCTGGAAGATACTTCTTCAGTTAACGACTACAGCTAAAAGTATGTGAGGGCCTCCAACATCAGTGAAAGGTTAGTTATGCCTTACAAAACACTAGCAGCTTAATAGAGAAATTCATAGTTTCACTATCGATAATACAGGTTAATATAACAAATTCTAAAATTAAAACTCAACTATATAAAGTGGATGTATTAGGCATTTCTAAATATAAGTGAATGAATTTAAACACTGGGTAGAAGCTGTCAAGATTTCAAAAGAAAACACTTTAAATTTCTGAAATTAGCATTTCCTTGTAAAACATGAATATGAAAATAAATACCCTTGCCATCCACAGCTAAGTGCAATATTAATAAACAATGAAGGTGTATCTTTTAAATTTAAGTTATTACTTGTGTGTATGCATATATGTGTGCACACACAATAGCATGCATGTGGAAGTCCGGGGAACTTTTGGAAGTAGTTTCTTTCCTTCTACCCCAGTTCCAGGAACTGACTTACAGCAAGGTTTTTCAACAAGCACTTTGGCCTGCTGAGCCATCTCTGAGCCCAGAGGTTCTTCTTCCACATTTTAAAATTAATCTAGTTTTAGGCTCTTTTTAGCTCATTTAAAAATATTTTCCATGAGTCTAGAACAGCAAGTTTACTTACTAAAGCTTTAGATTGTAACATGTTTTAAATTGAACCCAGGTTCAATTCCTAGCACCCACAGGGCAGCTCACGGGGATCCAACACCCTCACACAAATACACAGGTGGGAAAAATACTAATTCACAGAAAATGAAAACAGATAAATTATCTTTAAAATGTAGTATGTGTTCTGCATTCTCCTTAAACCCTGGACAGAAGAAAAGCCATTCAAGTTATTTACCTAAGTGATAAAACAGAATAATGTCACCTTATACTGGAAAACTCCTATTTCAAATGGGAGACGCAGAGATAAAAATACCATACATTGGAGGGAAAGAATTTTCTAGGCTGAATCTGTTAGGTCACAAACCTGGGGACAAATGGCTGAAGTGCCTATTTAACATAGCAAAGCAGACCTGGCCTTCAGGTTCTCCCAGGGCCCCTCAGTGCTACCAGTTACATATAGCAGGCATACCTGCCTCCTAACTGAAACTTCTCCAGGTCAGGGGCTCAGTGGCCCTTCCCCCAGATGCCCTTCCAAATATAATCCAGCCATTTTGGCTATGCTGGTCCCTTTTTTTTTATCCTTTTACCCTTTATCCTCCAGGCTCTGGCCCCTCCTTTCCCCTCTCTCCTCACAAGGCCTGGCTCAGGGTCCTCTTCACTCCGGGCTTTCCTAGATAGATGCCTTGCTTCTGGCTATGCTCTCTCTCATATCTGCAATAAACCTTCTCCTCTACCATACCTAGGATCACACGTGTCCGCCTTTTAAATTTTCTTTTGTTTTTCATTCAGTATCGGAAGCTCTTTAACTGACTTCTAGAAGTAATAAGTGGTTTTGGTAGTCTCCTGCGGCACACCAACCCCAGTTCTGACAAACACGGGGATACAAATGACAGACTAAGAGCTCATCGCAAAACATTAATGCAGTAAATGTAGTAAATCCTAATTTTTTTTTATCTTTCACATGAGATTAAACTTTCCCTGTTTCCCAACGACAGGCCAGAAATATTGTTGTCCGTTTCTAAAGACTATGTGTCCTGTAACCCATGTCTGGCTCCAGGGTGTTTCTCAGCCTGGATTGTCCAAGATGACCAAGACCAGCCTCATTTCATTCCTTAGCCGTTGGCCTTGTTGTTAGTTACAGTGAAACGTCTTACATTACAAAAAAGGTTCCAACCCACCCATCTTGCTAGGTGCCCGGTGCCTCCATCTACTCCACAGCTTCACACTTGACAGCCCTCTAAAAACATTAATTTCCAATTTTACACTTGTCTTTGAAAAATGAGCAACCATCTATCATTTCTTGAAGGCTAATCTGGCTTAAATGAGCACCCCTTAAATCTTTCTTACATCCAAAAAGTGTAAGAAGATCATCCGGCCAGAGTTGATTTTGCTTTCTATGTTAACGGGTAACTGATAACCCACAGGCAGAAGGCTTTTAAAGGTGTGGTTGTTTTGAGAAACAATGGCATGGCTTTCTGTTTGGAACCATAATATAAAACATGATTTGAGTTGGGCAGTGGTGGTGCACGCCTTTAATCTCAGCACTTGGGAGGCAGAGATCGCTGTGAGTTCGAGGCCAGCCTGGTCTACAAAATCGAGTCCAGGACAGTCAAGGCTACACAGAGAAACCCTGTCTCAAAGAACCAAAAACCAAACCAAACCAACAACAACAACAACAACAAAACCCACCATGATCTGATCCTAAGTTTTATTTGCAATTTCTCAAAATAACTCCTAATACTTGCTCAAGTATCTGCACATTATTCAAGTGGAAAAGTTGTAAGAATGTCATCTCCAGAGGTTCACTTCTTGACGCTTTACTGTGTGCAAAGTGTACTTGAAAAAGTCAGAACAGTCTTATCTGGTCCTAAAGAACATCTGTCCCTCTATAGTCCCCACCTCTCCATCCCACACGTCCAGCATAAAGTTCAACATCAGAAAATAAGACGGTAGATTGCTAGTCCACAGCTGCTTCTGCAGCTGGGCAGTGCATTTACATTTTATCCTTCCTATTTCTCACTCCCAGTGACTTCCTAGGCCTCCACGGACACAGCAGCATTGTTTTAGGAGAAAGCAAAGCACAGGAGACAATCCTTGTTTTCACTTCCCAAACAAGCTTGCTCACTTCCCAGGAGATAGCTATAAAAGTGAAGGCTTTCATTAGCAAGACCATAGGGCGATGTATTTTGTAAAATCCTAAGGTTGCCTACTAATAAAGAAATTAGAAGCTCTTGCCCCTCACTACCTGCTGTAGTCGAAAGAACTGGCACTGCAGTCACTAGAGGAAGTGACATGGTCCAGTCTCTTATGGGCTGGAGCACCCCTGAAAGCAGGCCCTGAATCTCATCTGGGCAGCACAGGTGAGCTGGCCCTGGAGGAGGGAACACAGGTGACCTAGGACAAGGACAACAGCACAGGAGAACTGGCCCCACCACTGGTCTGGCTTGAGGTGGTATGGGTTGGATTGATGCCCTCCCCTTCCCACTTCTCCACCTGCAGTAGCCAGGAGAGTTGATCCTGGGGTCATGAGAGCAGGAGAGCTATCCCTGGCCCCTCCCTGGCTGTAGCACTCTGAAGTGTGGCCCCTGCACCTCACCTAGGCAATACAGTGGAGCTGGCCCTGATGGTAAAGGCAAGGATGAGCCAGCCCCAAGGGTATGAGAACAGAAGAGCTGGCCAAGCCCCTCGCAGGCTGCAGCACTTGGGAAAGTGAGTACCGCACCTTGATTAGGCACCACAGTGGTGCTGGCTCTGGAGGTGAGCCAGCTCTAAACATAGAACCATGTTCCACAGCAGTCCTGGGCAGGTCAGAGAATGCAGCTGGGTGCTGGAACACTGACAACCTCAACTACAGCTTTGTGGAAGGTCAACTGAGAAAGAAAGATGGCCTTAACCATATCAACATCAGAAAATACAGTGGCAAAAGCCAATATTCAAAGTCAATGTAGTCTTTCTCTTATAAATTATTTGTTCCATAAATCAACCCTCAGGATTTAAAAAGAATAAAATGCTACCAATACTTGTCATGAAGTCTAATACACAAACTTCTGCTAAGCTCTGGTTTGTCTAGGCTTTCACTTGTCAGTCCTATTCAACACATATGAAGGGAATTGCAGAGACATAAAATAGTGCATGTATTTGTGAGTGTGTGTGCAGAACTACACATCTGTTCTCAAAGGGCCTATTTCTAAGTGAAGAAAATGGGAAGGCATAAATCATCAGAGACATACAGAATATGGCATTTAAAGCTGTTTTTATTATTCTAAAAATTCTTTGACAATAAGACAGGTTAATTCCTGGTAACATCCAGCCTGCCTCAAAGAAGATGATGAGCATCAAAGAACCTCCTTATGGAGATGGCTTCAAATGTGGCAAACAAGCCACTGGCAAAATGTCCTTGTTTCTACTACAGACAGAATTCTGCCTAAAAAAGGGCAAGCTTGGATGCAGGCAGAGTCGACAGCCAAATTCTGCCAAGACAGAGTAACGAAGTCCTCAATAGTTCCTGCCTCACAAATATGTCTGTCAAATATATTGGGCCAGAATGTAGAGAGTTTTGGGTGACTGTTCAAGCAGCAAACTGTCTCTGCCATTTTTTCATTTTGGAAGCTGCTAACTTGTGCTTCTGGTTCACTCAGGTAATTAAGTTTTATTACTTTTCAAGTCTCTGATGGGGCTGAAGTCTTACAATTAAGGTTAGTTGGTTAGGAGTTAATATGTTTTTAGATCTAGATAGGTGTTTTAAGTTAATAGAGATGAGATATGATAGATACGGATTTTCATTCAGAATTTTAGGCTCAACAAGATAGGAAAGATGTTTACTTTAAGTTTGCCAAATACGAATAACCAAATTGCTGTGAATGTAATAGTTATATAATTCCTGATTGTTCTGTGGTTCTTCGTGCTGTATGTAGTTTATTTTATTTATATGTACTGATGTAAATGTATATGTTAAAAAGAAATACAATAATTAAAAAGTTCCAAGGGAAAAATAAGTAAAAATAAATACTTGTTTACTCTTTGATTAATCTGAAAAAGGAAGCTGTGAGTGCATGTGCTCCACATAGTTCCTGCTGAGCAGAATAAACAGTCCCTGGGCCCTGTGTGGCACACAGAAGTCTAAAATTGTCCAATAGAAAGACAGGTTTGCCTACCCTGTGAATCTGATTGCAAACCTAAGCATTTCACATCATCCTCACTTCTGCAACCATTCACCATCCACTCTACTAGCTAGTACTTTCTATCTTTGAAGAGCTTTTTGGTATATATTTCCTCAGAAATTCTAAGCCATTCCCATTTGTCAAACAGGACTATACAGAAAATGGGCCAGTATACAGGTGTCTTCAAAACCCTTCTGTTCACTTCTCCCATTTAAGTAAAACTCCGATCCCCACCACCAACACTTGGTGCCAGACTGTGAAAGGCAACATCATACTAAAGGCATACTAAATGCTATTTTAAAATAAAACACACATTTGCTTCTAGCAAGTGTTCAGGTATAATCTGAAGAAGACCACAAGGCTTCAGCTGGGACACTTTACTTGGTACTGTGTTCTGTAATGATGGTGTTATAAGCACTCACCACTGAGTTTACATTTCCCTCTTTACATACATGTCTGTCTCCTGGTCCCCTGGGAGATATGATGGAATATACTTAACACATTACAGCTATTTGATCAATACACATGTATAAAACGTCTGTCATAGACCTAGTAACTGTTATAGTAAATACTACTCTATATAGTACTAAACATTACTGTATATATGTGCTGGGCCCACATGTATATATGGCAAATGAGAGAATCTGGGCCCACACAAAGTATTTTACTTAGGTAACAAAGCAAGAAAGTAGCCCACAGGAGGGTTCAAACCTTACTTAGCTGGTAGCTGTCCCAACTGCAAGTACTACTCCTTGACAGGTAATAAGCACCAGGGAAGAGAAGAAGGACATAGAACAGACTTCTACATAGGTGGGTTCAAACTCCTCCCCTATAACTCATAAGCCTTGTGACTTCAACCTGCTATTTGCCTCACTGTGCCTTGGCTTAGTTCAGCTCCGAGACTGTGTCAGAGTAGTAATGTATTGTAAAGAGCAGTATGGAGATCGGTGGAGTTCTGTGGAGGTTATAAGAACTATTCAGTGACAGGACTACTACACCTAAGGCAACATACATGAGTTTCCATCATCCTAGTAAAGTAACCAGAAGAGAGGCCTCCAACACCAACACTAATTACCCTGACTTGACAACCATACAATGTATACACATATTAAATTATCACACTGAACCCCATAAATATGCAGCATAATAAAAAGGGAAAAAGAACTATTTCCCCGATGGAATGTTTATGTCATCAGTTTCCATCCTGACATTTATTGTCACCTGCGACCCCAGGTCTGCAAGAAATCTGAGTACAACATTTGCCACAGAATAGCTTCATGGAAAGATCTGGACAGTTAGCTCCATCAAGCTGAGGGAGACAGACATATGTGAGCTGCAGCATTGAAGGTGTAGCATACACCTGGTGGTAAGTTCATGTAGGGAGTTCCAGGAGAGGCTTGGCTTCCCCTTATGGTTCAGTGTTTACTCCCATTCCAGTTGCAGAGAGTGGCCAGGGAAACCAGGCTGGTGACAGGACAAGGCTGCACTCTCCCTCACAAAAACGTACCACCTACAGCAAAGCCTCTGGAAGCTGAGACTAGCTTAGATGACATCATGGCTCTGGGTAGAGACCAAAGGTCTGAGGTTATTATCCTGTCTCCTATGCTTCAAGTCAATAATAACGAAGGGCTATTTACTTGCACTTTGTCCTTGGAGCCAATCACAGCGATACGAATGACAGAAAGATAGGCATTCTGTTCTCCATCACCCCAGGGCTGCTAATTCCCAACCTCTGCTAGTCAGTTATATCTAGATTCTGGTCACTTTTCTCTGCATAGACAACCACCAAACAATCCTCCACCATCACAAGCCCAGGTGATTTGAACTAAGCTCTTCTTACCCTGGAAACCATTCTTCCGATTTTCCATGCAGCAGCCAGAATGATTCTTTTAAACTCAAGGTAGATAACGTTGTATGTCTGCTCCAAATCACACAATATCTCCCTCCTCTGGACCCCGAGAAACACCGGCTATGTTCACCTTTGGAGTTCTCATGAATAGACAATGCTGTAGGTCTTACTTTTCCACAATACATAATTAGCAATGTGATAGAAAACTTCTCTGAGCGGAATGCCTTACCTTTTTGTTGGAAGCTACGAAACTTGCCAGGAAAGGACAACTCTGTCTCATTACTATGCTACTGAGTTCACTTATAAATAGCCAAATTTCCAAGTGGAGAAACTTGGCTTGCATAACACAGCTGGTCACTTCGAAAGCGCTAATCAACAGAGATGTTGGAGAGAAACCTCAAGTCTTTAGTGGTGATGATGATGATGATAGTACAGATGTCTTCCAAATGCTGACGGAGCCAAATCCTCTACATCCACTCAGCATCTACCACATGCTGGCCCTATACTGGGGTCTAGTAATGGATGCTTTCCAAAGCTGCCATGTCCTCCTTCTCCTTCTCCTCCTTCTCCTCCTCCTCCTCCTCCTCCTCCTCCTCCTCCTCCTCCTCAAGCTCACGATGCTTTCATGGAGCTTACAGGTGAACTTGCTGTGAGCTCAGAGTCTCCTTGAACGAAGACAAGAAATAACCTGGATCCAGCTTCTGGTCTCCATGTGGCTGCAGCTGCACACCATACCACATGAGTGTTTTTAACAGAGAGATCTAAGAGATGCTTGGGCTTTCAGTCTTCCTGCAAAGTGCTCAGTCATCAAATTGGGCAAAGGGAGTCCAGGCTACTCTTTCAGCATGTTAAACCCACTTTTTAGCTTCCTTAGTGATGGCTCCCAGCTCCGCCCGATTCCTCTGTACTTCAGTCTGCAGCATGATCTGCCTCAAATAGAGCCAATTTTATATCTCCAAATAAACCCATCAATAATTTCTTGTGATTGGAAAGGTAAAGTCTTTGTCCTCTGTGGCTTGGCCCAGCTGCCTGTCTCATTTCTCAGCATCTTTTAATTTCCCTGTGACACACTAGATCCTTGCAGTTCTCTTACTCCTAAGGCTGGTTTCTAACCCCTATATGCCCTGTGTGTTTTATGGAGATCAGCCTTCAGCCCCAATCACGGCCTCGTTATTTATTCTAGAGTAAGGTAACAGGAATATTACCACCCCCAGATGGCTTCTCTACTTACTCACAAATGTAAAGTTATCTTTCCAACTCAAAAAACATAGGCCTGCCTATATTTAGTGCCCCCAAAATATTTAGTGCATAGTTATCTCATTATATAATTTCTGCATTTTAGAAACACTAATTTATTCATCAAATGATAAGCACCTACAACACTGTCTATTTCACTGTACACTTAAGAGGCAGGTAGAGACCAAAAGTGCTTGAGCATTCATCCCCTAGAACACAGACCAACAGATAACAGTCACCAACCAACCCGTTTGGTAAGGGCTGTGAGCCAGTCTATTCTGGATTTTTTTAAACAGAGTCTTATTATGTAGCTCAGCATGTCCTTAACTCATGGTCCTTTTGCCTCATCTTCTTTAATGTTGGGGTTAAAGCATGCACCATCATTATGAGCTCAAGAATATTTGTAATATTTGTAAATGCTTTTATAAAAGTCAAAGTTAAGATTTTTGTGCCATGTGAAAATTACATTAAATTCAAATTTCACTGCCCATAAATGACATTTTTGGAGGAAGTACTTTTTTGCTTTTGAATTTTTTTTCTCTTACTGAAAGTAGATTTTTTTCTTCATAATATATCCTGATTACAGTTTCCCATAATCTTTCCAGTTTCTCCCTACATCCCCTCCCATCCAGATCCATCCCTCCTATTTTTTAGAAAACAAACAGGCTTCAAAGGAATAAAATAAAATGAAACAAAAACTAACACATTGGAATAGGACAAAACGAACAGAAGAAAAAGAACCCAAGAGAAGACAGAAGAAACAGACTCATTCACAAACTCAGGAATCACATAAAAACACTAAACTGGAAGCCATAATATATATGAAAAAGACCTGTAGGGTAAAAAGAGAGAAGAAAAATATATAAATAAAAATAATAAGATCAAATTAAAGGAAGAAAAAAAAGAAAGGAAATGCCTTGGCACGATATTATGAGACAAGAAACCTCCAAAGATGCCACTGAGTTCATTTTCCTTTGGCCATCTACCACTGGGTATAAACTTAACAACATTCACACGGCATGTATAGTGAAAGGGAAGGTTATTGTTGTCGATATGAATATATAAGAGAGAGAACAGCCAGAGGTATCTGGATGAGGCCAGTGCACAGAGAAAAAGTAGACTGAACATGGCCAGCAGCCTGGACCTGGCTATGTGAAAAGGAGCAGAGAGCACAGGCAGTAGGGGTGGGAGCAGGGGGCAGGGGGCATCGCAGCGTTATAAGGAGAATGAGTATCATGAGCATCAGAAGTTTGGGGTAGGGGAGGAGGTGAGAAGGGCAAGATGCTGTCATGCACTTCGAAATGTGTAACAGGTACTTGTGATACTGAGGGAGCCTGGACGCCAGCACGAGCTTTAAGATAGATATTTGCCCCTTCTGCAGCAATAAGGGAAATGTCTCCTTTGGGTAAAGAGGAAGTGGCTTCACAAGTTTCCTAAGAAATGCTGGTTTTTGCCAGGCATGATGGCATACACCTTTAATCCCAGCACTTGGGGGCAAAGGCAGGCTGTGAGTTCGAGGCCGGCCTGGTCAGCCAAGGCTACACAAAGAAACCCAGTCTTGAAAAAACAAACAAAAAACCAAGAAAACACATACACACACACATACACACACAACCAAAACAAAAAGACAAAGAAAGAAAAGAAAAAAGAAAGAAAGAAAGAAGGGGCAGGGGGGAGGAAGGAAGGAAGGGAGGGAGGGAGGGAGGGAGGGAGGAAGGAAGGAAGGAAAGAAGAAAGAAATACTGGCTTTTATCTAACCACCACATATCCACCTATAGTCCAGGTTGAGCATATATCAGGATATTTGGACTGCTTTTGGAGTTTGGAGAATTGGAGTTTCCTTTGGACCTGACACTGGGCATGCATTCTGCCCTCAGAATAGTTTCCCCAGTGAGACTCCCTTGTAGAAAACCAAATGTTCTTTTGTAAGTAATTATCAACGGAAGATTGCTTCTGGGTTAGGGGTGAAGGCATGTGTCCACTTCTCCTTTCAGCCCTAGGATCCCACCTAGTGCAGACCTGTGCAGGCTCTGTGTGTGCTGCCTCAGTCTCTGTGAGTTCATATGTGCATGGACCTTGTGGATCGAGAGCATTCTGTGTTTTTGGTATTCTCATCCCCCTCTGGCTCTTACACTTTTTCTGCCTCCTTTCCATGGGTTCCCTGAGCCCTGAGGGTTTGTTGTTGTTGTTGTTGTTTTTTAATCCATCTATATGCTGACAGTGCCTGTAAGGTACTAGACTGTGTGTTTCCCAAGACTAAAGCCTTTGCTATGGAGTCATTTATAGAAAGAGTTTTCCAGCCTGTTCTGAAACTTCAGTTCACCTGACTGTTGCTATCCTACACCTTTAGATGAGATTTGACAGAAATTCAAATTAAGGGCAGCCAATAGTGAGGGTCTGCAGGAAATGTAAATGCTCTAAGATAAACCTGTCTGTCGCTAGGCCAGACAGACACAATCAGCTTGGATGATCTCACTGGCTATTTACTGGTACTTTATAATTTGGGGGCAACTATAATAAAAAGTAAAATTAATACAACCTCAGATGATGGAAAAATTTCTTGCCACTGCTAAAAGATTCTAACATCTCAAGTGTCTGTACAGAAAAAGGTAGGTACTTCACGTACCAGCTTGTCAGTTCTTGGCTTTATATATCCTAATTCCAATTAAATAAATCAATATGTAATGTACACCAAGCTGACAGCCAAGTTATGAACACCAAGTTGGCTCACATGAAGAAGAATATAAAATGAATTTAAAATAAGCAAAACATTGGCATGTTAAGACCTTCTGCTAGACCAAAGAGCTTGAATTTAGGATACCATGGACACACTAGACTCATGAATGGGGCAAAAAGGAAAATTTTTCTCTCAATTCCCTTCAGTGATCATTTCTTAAGCACCAATCTGAGTCCCTGGTGTAGGTGCTGAGAGCTGAGTACATTTACCCTTCTCTAAATTCACAGAATAATGGAGAAGAGAAACCAGAGACGCAACAGTTAGCTTTCTGGTTATAAAAGGCAGGGCTGGGGTTACTGCAGAGCAGCCCAGAAGACCGAAAAAGGCATATCTGGGAGGGGATAACAGAGCATCAATAATTAAGGCAGACAGCATCAGTCTTGAATTTGAGACAACAGGGCTATAGGAGAGAAAGGAAAGAAACAATAGCAAGCCATTTAGAAAGATACAAGGAGCTAATTACACAAGGCTACAACCTGCAAGAACCCCAATGGGAAAAGAAGGCAATGTAGTGAGTGAATTGACTTTTAAAACCATTAACTTGAAGAAGGTGTGAAAGGAATGAGGTCAAAGTTCAAGTCTTTTGAGGATGGTGAGCCAAGCAGGTAACTGCAAACAACAGAGTCCCAATATCTTCCTAAGCCTTTATGAAAACATTCAAGTTCCAAGAGAAAAAGTACTTCCCTGGCAGGGTAAAGGCCAGAATATGTACTGAAATAGATGTTTCCTAAGGTATTATCAGGCGATTAGAACCCAGCCAATTACTGGTGGTGATAGTCTTCAGCCCTGAGCTTATGCTTAGCTTCTGCAGCTCTGGGGAAAGTGGAGCTGTGGGTTTTCTAACAAACACTGGTTGGTCCCAGGAAATCTGGAGAAGAATGACCACCTCTGATTCTCATTGTTAGTGTTTAAATCTGATATGCCTTTTAGGGGCTCCTGTTTTGGGTGCATGCTCCCCGCAGTGGTAACTATGTTGAGAGTAACTTTCACCAGATGGGGCTAAGTGATGGGAAATAGGTCATAGGGGTGAGGCCTTTGAAGGTTATACCCACATCTCTTTATTCCTGGTGGACTATACTGTTTATATGATTCTGCCTGCATGGGCTGCTCTGTCCTGTCCTTGACACTATGATAAGCTGAAATGAAAGAAAAGGAAAGGAAAAGAAGAGAAAAGAAAAGACCAGCTTTCTTCTCTTGTGTCAGGTTTTGCGGTCGGCATAATCAAAGATAATACAGTCAGCTCCAGCAGCAAGACAACAGAAGTGACACCTGCCACAGACTCTTACTGCCTCACTGGGTTTTCTGCATCTGGTTTTCCACATGGAAGACACATGGTTGACAATGGATCCTGTAACAGCTCAATTATGTTCACCTGGCTGTGATTTATTCTCAAGATCTATTTGCTCATATTCGGTTCAACATAATCATGGTAGAGGTAGTATTCTCCGATGGACTGTCCTACCATGTACTTCAGACATTAAGCAGGTCTGGTCCTGCAATTTTTGATTGGAAGCAAGTTCCTTGTATGTCCCTCTCCTGTCCCTCTTGGCACCAGGCTCCTTCCAACTGACCTTGGGAATCTTTCACTGAGTTGGCATCACAGAGTTCCAAAGAGTGACTGCTCTTTCTTTGTCTTTGTGTCCTGTTACTGAGGCCTCCAGAATCCAAAGTGTAAAGGTTAATCTTCACTTCCAAATTACTTGGATTTGGAATCCCCTAGGAGACACATCTCTGGGTGTGTCTGTGAGGGTAAGTCCTGAGAGGTTATCTAGGGAGAAAAGACCTACTCTTACTATGGGAAGCATTATCTCATTGGCTGAAGTACTAGACTGAATCAAAAAGGGAAGTAGAAAATAAGCTGAGCACTAGCACTCATCTCTCACTGACCTCAGGCTTTAAGCTCAGTGTCTTTTCCAAAACAGTGGACTGTATCTCTTCAAACAGTGAACCAAACCGAAGAGTGAGCCAAAATAAATGGGACTTAAGGTACTCATCAGGTATTTTATCATAGCAATGAGAAAAGAACCTGATACAACCTATCCGATGAATTCAGCATCTTTAACATGCTTAACAGGGCCAATGCCACTTCTAATCCATCTGATCCACTTGACCACAAGAGGAAGGAACTTGAGACAACAGGGCTACAGGAGAGAAAGAAAAGAAACAACAGCAAGCCATTTAGAAAGATATAAGGAGCTAATTACACAAGGCCACAACCTGCAAGAACCCCAAAGAGCTGCGTACAGACAAGTTACTAGGGCTAGAAAGAATTTTTTGAACTTCTCAAACTATGTAACATAGACTCACTTCTTTCACATACAGGTCCTGGATAGGAGCTGCTTTTTTTAAAAAAAAAAAAAAAACAAAAACCACCAACAGTTTTAAGAGATAAAAATAAATGGGAATGTCACTATTCGTTCTGAGCCCAGGATCAACAAACAACTGTTGTTTGCAACATCTTTTGCTAAGTCAAACTGACATTGGCTAAGAACTATTGTTAACCATTAAATTTCCATGCTAATTTGAATGACAAAAGGAACGTGTCACTTTGGTTAGATAATCTGAACTGTCAGCCAGCAGTCACTCTTGAACTTACATGAAAATGCATTAGTTCCAACAGACAACTGTGTTAATGGAGATGATAATTGCACTCACTGGGTGGTTTGCTTGTGTTGACAGAGGCGATTTTAATGTGAACTAGTCTGATCCCACATAATCCTTAGAGACATAAGAATAAACTACTGATGCCTCACAGGGAGAAATTATTTGTGAAAATATGGCTGAGATGAAACCATGATTTATTGTTCTTAAACGCTCAGGGAAATTAAATAAGATAGCTATAACAGTTCAGAAAAGACTGGGATATCTAAGTCATTGCCAATACAACTTCTGGTCCAAAAGGACTTGAATTCTTTTATTCTATGCTAAGCAGTTAAGAAGCATTTCCTCAGCAGATGATCCCTTACCTGTGTTCAGAATTGGAGCTATATCTGGTGGCATATATCTATAATCCCAGCTACAGGGAGGCAGAGAGGCAGGAACATTGCAAGTTCAAATCCTCCCTGGGCTAGCATGAATTCAAGTTCAACCTGGGCAACATAGGGAACCAGTATCTTAAACTAACAACTTTTAAGGGCTATTGATGAAGCTGTGTGACATAGAGCTCCTGTAGCAAGCAGAGGCCCCGAGTTTCATCCCCTGCACCCAAAGAAACAGCAAAAACAAAGAACATAATGAAGAAAAGTGTGCTACTGGCATGCCTATCGCTGATGCAAACCCTGGCTTTGGCCATAGTAAGCTCACACTGTGGATACAACCTGTCATTTACTGGCTGCAGTTTGGGAGAAGCACCCTCTGCGTTTTATACCCTTTCCAGCTGGGCGAATGAGCAAAGTCTAAGTTTCCTTGAAACTACAGCCAGACTGATGAGGAAAACTATTTCACCTTCTAAGACTCTGAGCTCTCAGACACTGGAAAAGCTAGACTAGACATACCCAGAAAGCACAGGCTGGATTGAGCAGGGCTCTGAGGGTCCAGTGAACCCCCGAGCCAACAAGCTGCAACAGCAGTCAGCTTTGTACATTTCCACCCAACTAGTCTGAATTTTGTGTCTGCCATTTGTTAAGTAGTGAACACAGTGCATGGCAAACACTCAGAGAAGCAACAGGGGTTGGGGGTAGGGGGGGTGGGGAGTGGATGAGCCCTTACTCCTTTGGTTTTCTTCCAGGAGCTGGGACTTGAACCCTAGTCTCAACTACCAAGCCTCAGTCCCAGCCCTTTCTAATGCTCACCTAATGCAGAAGTCTCCTGTCTATACTCTCTTACAGTTTATACTTGATTTAGGAATGCATACCCACCTACCCTCTGCATTTAGTCTCACCGCATGGAGAGTAAGGGGAAATAGCAGGAGCATTTTACCAAGAGGAAGAGCAGTACGCAACCATGGCCATCACCAATCAAAAAATAAGCCAAAGGATTGGGACATCAGCAACCATGGAAAAACAGGAAGGAAGAGCACTGGATCTGAGGGTGACGGAAGTGGGAGATGATCCAGATCCTCGCAGTGAAGGTGGCCTTGATCACAGTCCATCACTGAGTCAGCTGAGACACTCTTCACTTCATTGTTGGACTCCATTTCTACCATCTAAGCCTTGGGGATGGGCAGTACTTGTTCACTTATGTAAGACGAAAGACCACCGTTCTTTTATCTTTATTGAGGAACTTTAATTCTGTGTTTACAATGCTTTCTTTACTTCCTTTTCTTTCCTTCCGGTCAATTTCCTCCCTCTGCTCCCTCTTTCTTTCCTCATCTTCCCACTCTTCCCAGCAAAAGCTTACTTGATACTGATACAGACTAGTCACACCATCCTATAAATGTCCCAGAAATGAAAGCAAAGCCAGCCTCCCTGATCACTCAGTCTGTGCCAGGCTCTCTGGCCTTCACGTCACAGGGGCCACTTCCCTATAGCACGTACACATTGCGTGCTGCCGTTTATGAACTGACTTCCTTTCGAAGAGAAGCTGCTTTGTGTGCTTTATCACTTCCAGCCTCTTCACATTAGTCTCACTGCTGCAGGATGATGGCCAGCTCCTCTCCAGAACATTCAGAAAACTATTAGATTAATGCCTAAGAAATACAGATTCATGTGGGAAATGCTGACAAACCAGAATTAAAGTCAGGTGAATACGCCATTAAAATATATCCTGACAAAATACCCAAAGATACATACAGTGCATTACAAAGTCAAATTACTCAAATCAAAGATATTGCTTCCCGAGAGTTAAATTAAAAAGCGTGCCTCCCAAAAAAAGAAGCCAGTAGGTTTACATGACGAGACTGGCCATTATCTCCATAGGAACAAGACTCGAAAACAGAAGCACAAATGCTAGAGCCACTGAAATCTGCAACACAAAATTCACCAGGATTTTTAACCTTGACAGAAGATTCCTAAGTAGGTCATAGCAAAGCTTGCGAAACATTTGACAGCATGAAATTGTGCTGGGTGACAATGTGCACATGAGCTTTGGAAGAGAAAGTCAGTATTTTCTTATTCCGACCAAACATCAGCTAAATTAAAATTACAAAATGCTTAAGAAGAGAGGGTACAAAAATATCCATTCAGACGCAGAAACTAAAAGCAAGGCTAAGGCATCCTCAAGTGAAGGTGTTACTGCCATGAAGTTGAAAGTGCGAAGAGAATGGCTAGACACTCTAAATAGAATTAAGGAATTATTTATGTAAACATGCTGATTAAATTAAAAGTAGCCTGTCTCTCCTAATCCCATCCTTGGCTTCCCCCCTGGGGCTGCCTGCTCTAGTTTGCACAGGGGCCTTTTGGAGCATCGCTGTTTCCTGAGAGACACCCAGGAGGATCTGTATCCCTCTGAATTCCCGTCTTGACCACTCAGTGTTACAGTGTGCATTGTACAGACACCATATAAACCAGAAAAAAAAAAAAAGACACTGCTGAAGAAGGAGCCAAACCACTGAGATTACCCCACTCCCAGTGTTGCAGTCTGATTTTCCCCAATATGTACCCCCAGCTAAAAAAGAGGGGACAACAGTGAAGGTAGGCGTGCCACTTTCAATACAGTTTCAAATTAACATTTAGAACGCTAACTGAACAACTTTTCCAAATACACTTACTATCAATGAGGAAGAATGTTCTAATAGGGAAGTGAGGGGAAAACAACAAACACAAGCTCCAGTACTCCAGACAGAGGCCCAGACTTTCTCCTTTACATCACTCACAGGCGGCACTGTAGTCATGCTGCCATCAATCACCAAATTTGTCTACTATTTTAGAAGTAACTCTGAGAAAACAATTCCCTGAGACATATTTTCTTAATTTTCTTCCATTTTTATAATATATGTGTTCGTAGAAAAATTATCCTAAAGCAATTAACTCTGAAGGCAATAATGATAACATGTAGCCAGACAGATATTGCAGAAATGCAAAGTTAGGCTAAGCTTCTTTGCTTTAAACTGGAGTAAATAGGCTAACTGAAACAAATATTAGAATGATCATCTCTCTTTTTATAAGCTGCCTGAGGCTCAAGAAAGGGAAAAATGGGGGGGGGGGGGATCATAAAATTTTAAATTGATACAAGGATTTTTTAAAAAGTACTCTCAACCCCACCCCTGCAACAAACAATCAAGAAAAAGAAAAAAAGAACGAAAGAAAGAAAAAGAAAAAACCTTTAAAGAGGGAGGGTAGCAGTAAATGCCCATGATTCTGGAGGTATGCACTGCGCTTTGCTCGTGAACGCAGCAATGCCCTTGAACTTCCTCCTGATCTCATTCCCACCCTGGCTTATCCTGAAGTTCCCGTGTGATGACTGGCCACCTCCATGTACACATGAAGCTTCCTCTTCTCCCTGTTCACTGCCCCTATTTGCGGGGTTAGGCTCTTTCCTGATAGTCAGGGTATTGCTGCTTGATCTGCTTTTGGCATGAAGTTATGAAAACTGAACTGCAAAGGAAAAGGATGAAGAGAGCCCATCTGTTTTCCAACGTTCATACTTGTTACCCCAAATAATTCAATTCTTGGAAGTCTGAGCCATCCATCACTTCCCTACTGAGAAATAAGAACACTCTTCATCCTTAAAGAGAAAGAGACAAACAACAGACAGACAGACACAAATCAGCCTAAAAGAGGTAGGCACATGGAAATACCCCTTCAGGCCCTCAAGGATCAAGACTTTAGTGTGTATTACAGTGTTTAACCTTGTAGAAAAAATCTAGATAAATAAGTCTTGAACAGTGCATTTACTTAAAAATCATGCAACATGCTGCTGTCAACTCCTGCACTCTGCTACTGAATTTCTAGGCTTTTTCTAAAAATCTCTTTTTCAATTTAAAGGGCTTAATATTTTCACTTGCATGCACATATTTGTTATTGAGGGAACATGAGTGGGAGAATAAAGAGAAAATATAAAAAGATGAATCATCTGATGAACTGAAAAAAAGTTTTGTAAGCATCAGCATAATAACAATGAAACCAAACAATTACTGAATTTATTTCCCCACATGACTAATTGAAAAAAAGAGGAAGAAGAAAAGAAAAACTCAGTTAGGAGCTGAAATCTGGTAAGGAGATTGCTTACTTGGTAAGGCACAAAGACACATGTCTAAACCATAGAACCCATGTTTTTAAAAAAGCCAAGCACAGTATCACTCATGTGTAACCAGTACTGGGGAGGCACACAGATGGATCTCAGGAGCTGGTTGGCTAGAAAGTCAGGTCTTAAGAAAAGAATGGCTGGCATTCGAAGGGCACTGAAGATTGTCCTCTGGCCTTCACATGTGCACCGACAGACACATCAACACACACAGATACATACACACACACACACACACACACACACACACACACACACACACACTATATTTAAAGGAATTGAATAAGGAAAAGAAAACTGTACAATGTCTTAAAAATGAACAGCTTGAGGGAAGGATTCAAATTCCAGCGTAGCTCAGAATCCAGCACATGGACTCTGCACAATGCACAGTGATGAGGAAAAGGGTGAATTGATTAAACCTGAAATTGTCTCCTGTAAACTGTGGTCCGCGGAGAAGCTGAACTGGAAGTTCCAGGGAGCGGGTTGTACCCCTGAGACTAACTGGCAGAGTTTCCCAAGGTGTATTACATGCGATACAAGACAGCAAACTGATTTGGGTCAGGCCAAGTTATTGGTGGCAACGTGGACTGGGCAGGGAAGGAGCTATATTTTTTAAAAGAAAAGGCAGGTAAAGGCAGAATAGCTACACTTCATTTGTGCCCTACAATAAAATGGGGAAGAGAATTTCTATGATGCCCATGAGAAACTTGTAAAATCTCAGACATACCAATCTGGCTAAACACCGAGGACTCTCACAAAAGGCTGTACTCAGAGCCAGCTGAGTTCTCGCTATACATTTATCTTCTTAGATCAAGAGCTACGTGCTGAAGGTGACAGGCAGCCTGTAAGTTGAAGGTGGGGATCTAGAAACAAACTAACCCCAAAGAAATCACAAACAGAAGTTAACTCACTTCTACTTGATCAGGTCAAAGAAGCACTTTGTAGAGAAAGTGGTCCACATTACAGAGGGATGAAGAACAAAGAACAACTGTAAAAATGTACTGAAACACAATAGATGGGCGGGAACAGGAGGCCAAAGACTAAGGTGGAGCCAGGAGTGAAAGGGAGATGGCTTCCAGATCCCAGCGAACTTCCTGAAGCTGCACATAACACTCGCAGTTTACAAACTAAAGCTGAAATGGGGGAAATAGAACAAAAAGACCAAAGTGAGAGGAGACTGTCAAAATCAGCAAGCATGCAAATAGAAATATAGGGTGCAGGTGAGTAACAAACTGGAGAAAAACGAGGTGAGAGGATGTGAAAATTTACTGAGCGCTGCAGAGAAAAAGCATGAAGGTGATGTGTACAGAAAACAACCAAATGTCAAGATGCTTGATTTTTTTTTTACAGACTTAATTCACTTATTTTTTTTCTTGTATAAAAACACTTATGTGTAGTCACAGCTGGAGCCTTGGTCCTCTGAAGAGACTCTGGTGTAGATTTTCACAAGATGATCAGTTAATAGCCAATAAGGAGACTTGGTGAATACTATCTTTTTCCAGAGGTCTGGGGTCAGGTAGCTGTAGGTCTTGGAGATGGCATTGAAGGTGGCCTTGGCAAAGTTGCCCAGAGTGGCAGTGCAGCCTCTAGCTGATATGCGGTAGTCATCAATACCAGCCATCCTCAGTAACTTCTTGGGCACAGGAGGAGAGATGATGATAGTGCCTTTGTGGGCAGGGATGAGATGCACTAAAACAGAGCTATAGTGGCCTATCATCTTGCACAGAACAGTGTGTGGCTTGCCATACTTGTTTCCCCAGTAGATTCTCCACACTGGGAAAAATGAAAAGGTTGGCCAAGATGATGGCCCCTAGGATGGCAGTGGCTACTTCCTTGAAGAACTTGACACCAAGATCACCTTTGCAGTCTCCAATAGTGACAAGCCTTGAACCCGGCCCACTGACCAGCCCATGTCTGCTTCTGCACTGGCATGATCTTTAGAACCTCATCCTTTAGGGATGCCCCCAAGAAAAAGTCAATAATCTTGGATTCCTTAATGGGCAGGGAGAACAGGTAGATCTCCTCCAAGGACTTGATCTTCGTGTCCTTAACCATGCAGCCCAGCTTGGTGACAGGGATCCACTCCCTGTCTTAGGCTTTACCTCCATGAGCTCCATGGCCCCTAAGGCCAGTCCTCCATTGGATCTGAGGCAGCCTCCTAACCCTGCCCTCCCCTACTCCAGGGAGGGGGGAGGGGGGAGGGGAGGGGATGCTGCAGTGGCATCATCCACCATTTGGTGTTTTCCAGAAGAAGAAGGAGGAGGAGGAGGAGGAGAAGGAGGAGGAGGAGAAGAAAAGAAAGAAGAGAAGAGAAGAGAAGAGAAGAGAAGAAAGAAGATGCTTTCTATTCTTGAACAAGCACACATATGTGTGTGTACATGGGTATGAGTGCACATACATATTACTCCCAAGTGCTGGGATTAAGGCGTGCACCACCATGCCCAGCTTAATTATATAAATAAAGAATTGGCATTGCAGATCAAAACAACACAGTATGTAGGCAATAGAGAAAACAGACACAATTAAAAAGAAATAAAACTATGGTTTGATTAAGTCATTGAGCATAAGAGCAGAACAGTCTTCAGGCATCTGGCTTAAAAAGCAAGGTCATCTGCTAGATGGAGAATGCCTTAAAAATGAACTTAGGAAAAAAAATGAACTTAGGCTGATTAGAGAAATCTTGACAATGATATTCAATGTCACAAGACAGTAGGACCATCCATGCCTTTAGAATAAGAAGCAAATGACCCAAGAATACTAAATCTAGCTACATAACACTTTGAACATCAAAGCAAAAGGCAAGCATTTGTAAATGATTAACAATGCAGGAAAGAAAATTCACAAGTCTTCCCTGAGGGGGGAAAAACAATCCGAAAAAAGCACTTGACAATAAAATCTGGATAAACAAGAGATAAGTCAGAATAAACAACCTCAACACAGAAAAGTGGTGGCAAAAGATCCATGGTGAGCACAGGAACTAATTAAATATAAAACTAAGACTAAACAACCGGATGGCTATGGCTAAACAACACAGAATGAATGTTATGAAATCTGGGAAAAGACACATGGATACACGCTCCACGGAGAGAGCACAAGCCTTCTGGTTTTACTACTGAGAGATAATACACTATGCAATATCTAATATATGTATTTAGTGTGTCTTAAAGTTTTCATATTGGCATACAGATATAGATATAGATGATAAAGTGCACAGATCATAAGTGTACAGTTAAATGTGGTTGACAAATATATGCATTATCACTTAATTCTTCCCCAATCTAGAGCTAAAATATAGCTGGATGACTTCCCCTTTCTGTTCAATCTTCCTCCCATCACCCCAGAGGCAAGCACATTGCTATCACCACAGATAAATTGCCTCTTTTTGAACACCATGTGAGTGGATTCTACCGCACACACAGCCACCTCTCAGCATCTGTGATAAAATTGTTCTGGGACAATAAGATGTCAAATCAGAAGATGCGAACGTTCCCAATAAAAACAATGGCAGAATATTTATATATAACCTTTGCACAGTCTCATACACTTTTAAGCATCTCTGGGTTATTTATAAGGCCTAGTACCACATAAGCGTCAAGTATGATATGTTGCCTATAGGATAATAGCAAGAAAGCAAAGCCCTGTACATGCTCTCTTTATATGAAATTTCTTTGCTGGTGTTTTCTGTGTTTGGCTTAATTCAAAGATATGGAAGATGCAGATACAAAGTCTATTTGTCTCTTTTTATGCAATGCAATGATGTGAACTCCATCTGTGTTGTCATATATTAACAGTCTCTTTTCTATTGCTAGATATGATTCCAGTCTGCATATTTATATAAAGTGATTCTAAGTATTTGCTTTAGATGTAAATCTTACATTAAAAAAAAAACTTTTTATCTATTCTTTGTGAATTTCACATCCCACCACTCATCCCCCTATCCCTTCATATCCTCCCTCTACTGCCAGGGGTTGGTCTGCCCCACATGTATTCAGATGCTGATGTATGTGCCCCCGGATCTGGTTACAGTCCAGACACGGGCACTGTCATTTCTGTAAAGAATCTCCAGTATCAATGTGGTATAAACACTGCTCCCCAATTATCTCTGCTTGGTTAATAAAGAAGTTGAGCAGCCTATGACTGGGCAGAGGAGGTAGGAAGTCTGGACTTCTGTTCCCAGTCTGGGGGGGTCTCAGGTAGGGACCACAAAGTATGGGGCAGAGAAGGAAAGGGCAGAGAAACGACTCTGCTGGCCACGAGGGCTGACCTGATGGAGCAGAACCAGCCTAGGCGGGAGCAATGTGGCAAGTCATTTGGGACACGTGGGAAGTAGCCAAACTAGCACAGAGGGTTAGAATAGATGACTATCTACCCAGTCCTAATGCTTTAAAGCTTGTTTAATAAATGTAATAGGTCTCTGTGTCATTATTGGGGAGCTAGAGTGGGTGACTTAGAAAAGGTTCCCTAAATTATACCGTATCTTCACAGTCCACCCTTGCAACCTTCCCACATAAAAGAAAACAAACAAAAACAAAAAAAGATAGTAACAGTAACAACAAAAATCTCACCATGGAAGCTGTGGTGTGTCATAGTGTGTCACACAGTACATCCCTTTTGCCCAAACTGCTTGCCTTTCAAATGCTCACTGCAATGAGTCATTGGGCTGCTTCAAAGCCTCTGGCTTCTGCTACCCTATCAATACTGAATCCTCACCAGGACTCCTGTAGGATATTCTGTTGTTCTGCAGCTTTGGCTTTGCAGGACCCACGAGCAGCCCCTTCACTCACTCCAGCAGTTCATAGGTGGGGATAGATGTTGGGGTGGCCCAACTCAGAGCCCTGAATCTGGGCCTGGGTGGAAGCGTAGTCGGCCAGCCCTCCAGCCCTCCTGTGCCTGTGTCACCAGGGCGAGCTCTCTCACTTTGCCCAGGAGAGGGTGGGGCCAGCTCTCCCACTTTGAGATTTAGGGGGAGGTAAATATTTTTACAGTGATTTTATTTGGCTTTTGGAGACAGGGTCCTTCTATATAGACTAGACTGGCCTTAAACTCACAATCCCTCTGTCTTAATTCCCAAGATGCTTGGCCTATAAGTAAACGTTACCCTATCTGTCCTGAAGTTTAAACATCTTGCACAAATCTTGTTTGTACATATGACCTCTAATTATTTTGGACAAATGTTAGCAAAATATTGGATAAGCAGACAAGAAATAAGTCCGTATAGTACCAGATGTTCCACATTCTCATAGGAGCCATATGTTTTTAGTGTTTTTAACTGCAGACATTAAAATGTGTATGGTGGTCACGTAACAACGGCTCCAACCTTTCCATAATGCCTTTATCTCTTTGTCTTCTCCTTCAAGACAGCGTTTCAGAAAGCAATGGCCTCATGGACCAGGGAGAAAACTCCCTAGTTAAGTGCTTGCTTAGTAAGTATTAGGCCCCTTGGCTCAATCATCAGTGTAAAAAGGAAAGGAAAAGAAAAAGAAGGAAAGAGAAAGAAAAGTAGAGAGATGGACAGTGAGCATCTGTCCAAAATTAAAAAGTCCCTTCTCTTCCCTTCTATTGATTCCGTGGTTCCAGGGTTCCCAGTGCTCTGGCGTTATGTTTGCTCCCTTGTCTCTCCATTTATCCTTCTCCTAGCTCTGAATATAAAGAGACTGACACTCCCCAAAGAACAATATTTTTATTGAAAATTGGTAAGATTTTGGAGATGATTTGTGCCTTCTCTAAATTTCTTTGTGTGCCTATCAGTTCATAAAACAAACATATTTTACATTTAAAAGGATTTATGAATCTGTGTATTGTTTGGTGGGCATGAGAAAGTATTCTAAATTATGCATTCATTTAAAAAACTGATGGCAATTTAAAGGGCATTTGAAAAATTAGTTAGCAGGCATATTGATTGATATTTTTGGAACATTTAACTTCTCAAACATTCTGTAGGAAGGAACAGTGGAAAGGTCTGGGAGATGACAAATACTACTCTTCTCTTGTCACATAACTGTATTGGACCAAAAATCATTCCAAGCTAGATTTAAAAAAAGAAAAAGGATGAGTTTAGGGTTGCTGTATTGTCACCCCAATGCACCTGTGTCTGTGGAGTTACAATGGTCCTCAAGGCAGGCTACCCTCTAGACCAGTAGGTCTCAATCTGTGGGTTATGAATGAACCCTTTGGGGGCATCAAACAACCCTCTCATGGAGTTGCCTAAGACCATCAGAAAACATAGATATTTACATTATGATTCATAACAGTAGTAAAAATAACAGTTATGAAGTAGCAACGACATGAAGCTCCACAACTAGAGGACCTGAATTAAAGGGCCACATCATTAGGAAGGTTGACCATCAGCACTCTAAGCTTATGCAGTAGAAAGCAACAGCAAGAGATCAAGGCTCCCCAGAATCATCACACACACTGAATATGTACTTCAAGCGCATTCCAAGCCAAAGTATAAGTGACGTCCAGAAGCCATTTCCATCTTTCACTATTATTTCTGTGGAAAGATGCTAACTGATTACTGATAGCGGAGTAAACCTGGCCATGATTCCTACAGATAAGGTTTATACTTATACACTAAATGCATACATATACACACTAGAGTACATACACATGTTTTAAGATGACAAAATGCATGAAGGGTCTGTCCTTGTCACGTTTAAGCCATGGATTCAGGAGTTCTTACTATCTTTTTCTTCCTCTCATAGTTTTTTTCTTTTTATTGAAAATACATTTTTTTTTTTTACACATAATATACCCCTTATCCTCCTCCCAGTTCCTCCTCATTTCCTCTCCTATCTGGATCCACTCCCTTTTGGTCTCTCATTTGAAAACCAGCAGGCTTCTAAGGCATAATACTAAAATATAGTAAGGTAAAATAAAAACTAATATATCGAATAGAACAAAAACAAACAAACAAACGAGTCCAAGAAACATATGAATCGGAGCAGGGGTGGGGTGGGGAGACAAATGCCCCATCCCTAACCAAGAAGCTATTGCCAATTGATAACTATTTGCAAATGAAAATGTACTTTTCTCACTGGGAAAACAAATTACTTTTAAGGGTAGGCTGCATGCCCAAAAGTAGATGGCCAACACAAAATGAATGCGAGGACATCTTTGGAGGTTCCTGGTCCCGTGATATTGTGCCATGGTTTTACTTTTCACATTTTTAACAATGAGCAAGTAGAATTTTTGATAAAACAATGAGTAATACATCTGTTTGGACTGAGATGCAGTGTCTACTCGAAGCCACCCATTGATACATCTTAAAGTCTTTTCCCTGGCTCAACAGAGAAACACTGATGCATTCTGCTGGCAACAATACTTCCAGAATCTGATCAGCCCATCTCTTGTGACAGGTGAGCCAGAGGATGTCCAACTATGCTGATACTATGATAATCTAAAGTATGAACAAGACTTTTCAGGAGAGGTAAGGCCCTGAAGAGTACCTGCCAGAGCAGATAATATACAGTTACAAAGCTTCCAACATACGGTTCTTCTGACTTCAAGGATACGGGGCAGAGAACAAAGGAGGTTATCATAGATTTATGTATTAGCTCACATTTTTAAACAGTGTGAGGCACAATTTAAGTATCAAAATACATTGTAAGTCAACTTGTCAATTTCAGATGAAGGCAGGTTCTTTGATAAACTGTCCACTCCATAGATAATAAATAACACCAAAAATAGTAGTAGATAATCTTCACAAATCACATAGCTACCATGTAACATTAAACCAGGACATAAAACTTCCATCTTCTAGTGGCAAAACTAATTCTGTTTCTAACCTATTGGCCCATGTTTATTCCTTCCACCATGATGTGAAGCAGGAACAAACAGGCTTTTTTTTTTTTTTTTTGGTTTTTTTTTGAGACAGGGTTTCTCTGTGTAGCCTTGGCTGTCCTGGACTCGCTTTGTAGACCAGGCTGGCCTTGAACTCACAGTGATCCGCCTGCTTCTGCCTCCCGAGTGCTGGGATTAAAGGCGTGCGCCACCACGCCCGGCTCAAACAGGCTTTTTAGTTAGGCTAAATTTTAAGTTTTTGTTCGGCTGTTAACTTCCAGTTTATCAGACACTTCCCATTTCTGAGTTTCCTTTCCTCATTTATAAAATGAACAGGCTTACAAGATTTCCACTACTTTCCCAGCCATAAATGTCTTTTTTTTTTCTTCTGTTTGTTTGTCTTTTGAGGCATAGTTTCTCTGTGTAGCCGGGGCTGTTCTGGATTCACTCTGTAGACCAGGCTGGTCTTGAACTCACAGAGATCCACTTGCCTGTGCCTCCCTGAGTGGTAGGCATAAATGACTATTTAAAAATAAAAAGAGCCTGACTTAGACTCCAGAGTGCCTGTTCTCTTTCACTCCACACGCCTGCCTTTAGGTGACTCAAGCTTACCTCATTGGACTGAGAATGCCAGTCCATTGACTCAAGGCAACATAGTGCCTCCAGTTCCCTGACAGAATGGAAACAAGAGCAGGCACAAGAATGATAAAGTCACCATCTCTGGGGATGTTTAGACATCATTTTAGTGACCCCCTGTTCTACTTCCTGGGTCTGGCAGAGGTGTATGTGGTCCACAGACAGAATCAGTAACTCAGAAATGGAGATGCTTTGTTCCCAGCACATGCCTTGCTGTTTTGAATGGGAAGATCATACCAAAGGCACGAACAAGACTATTTCATCGTGGACAGTGACAGAATCAAGAAGCCACCAAATAATTGGCTAAAACTCATAACAAGCACAATAAGAACAAAACCAACCAAGCAAACAAACAAAACAAACCAACAACAAAACTCCTTTACAGATATATGGGGGTGGGGGGTGGGGCGACTAGAAACTAGTAAGTTCTGAATGGAAACTCTGTAAATCCCCTCAGGGGGAATAGATCTGAAGGTGCACACAGTATGTACAGGACTCACTGCTCTGTCCAAATGGCCATGCTTTCTGCATGACCAATCAGCACTGGATAAGACTAACTCCCTTGCTTCATCCCAAGGTTTGTCAGGCATATCAGGCAGAGAGGGGGAAATCCATCCATGTTCCCTGACTTACTGCGCTTACTCCTTCAGTTACAGCAAGCATATCTTCCTTTTTAGACTTGTGACTGTGGAAAACAGTCTATAGACATACGATGGCTTGTCGCCTTAAGTTTAAGATCTCAGGGTCCTAACTAGCCAAGTAAGAACCCTTCACATTCATGGGGCACTAGAGAGAAAAGGGATTTTTGAGGCAAATGCTACTCTGTCTGGAGGAACAAATCTGATAGAAAACCCAAAGGGATCAAATTGCTTAACTTCCTCTTTGTAGGGAAGTTACAGATATTTAAAGGAATTCAAATACGCATCTGTCAAAGCATCCTCTGGCATGCAATAAAGAGTTCCAGAAATGCAAATCCACAAAAAACAATGTTTGGGAAACCAACCAATGTAAACTGACTCAGAACTAATACAGAAGAATATAACACCAGCCCTTGGGACCAGAGACCTGCTGGTTCCCCGAGCAAGCTGGCCAGGAAACAACAGTTGTGGCTGTTCTCTGGCCTCTAAGCATACTCACACACATATTCACAAAGAGCTACACACAGATTCCTGCATATCCTCCCAACAAACACTTGTGAACACATGAAACACACACACACACACATACACACACACACACACACACACACAGAGCAAAGACATTGGAACAGAATGTTTATTCTGTATGTTCAAAAAGTTGAGAAATTGTACGTAAATAATACCAGATAGATTTAAAATCAAATTTCAAGATAAGAAAATGCCCTGTGAGGCCCAGGATAATGGCTCAGTGTGTAAATCCCTTGCCATGCAAGCATGAGAACCTAAGTTCAAATCTCCACAACCTGCATAACATTGAACAATGAACATCAAAAGACCTTGTTTCACAAAAGGTGGAGAGTAGAGACAAATAATTCAAGGTTATCCTTTAATCACACACACACTAGTTCATACATGCAGCCACATACATAAACACGCAAACACATACACACAGTCCGTGAGGCAGGAGGCCACAGAAGAAGAAGAACATAAATGAGAGATGGCTTGGTGGGTTAGGGCACTGGCTGCCAAGGCTGACAACCTGAGTGGATCCTCGAGGTCCACGCGGTAGAAGGAGAGAATCAACTCCTGCGCATTGTCCTCTGACCACCACTAAGGCACCATGGTAGGTTCAAGTGTACATGCATGCACACATGCAAATAAATGTTTAAAAAAGTAATCATATTGATAACCACATTATATGCAAATGCTTCTATTTACCAAAATTTAAAGCAAGGAATTGGCCCACTGATATAAAATGGCAATCCCAAATACATGCTGTCTATAAGAAACGCATATCATATATGAAACACAAGAAAAGTTAACATGGTAGTACCAAGCAAAAGAAAGCTGAAACAGCTTTATTAATATATCAGCAAAGCAGAGTTTAGACAATCAACCATCAATATGGGCACAAGATCAGGACACAATGATAAACCGTCAATCAAGAATACCTAACAATCCTAAGCATTCTATATCAAATAATAGCACTAAAGTATGTCTAATAATAGTTATAGCAAATCTGTGTGCTGCCGGAGAGTGGTGCTAGAAGCCTAAAGACTTCAATCTAAAGAGTAATGGGAATGGAGCGCGGATCAGTGGTGGAACAGCTTTTATCAGGAGTTAGGCTGCATTCAAGCTCAGCATTCGCGAGCGCGCGCGCGCACACACACACACACACACACACACACACACACACACACACACACCTGAAAAGACTGTCTATGTCACTTTTCTATTGCTGTGATAAAACACCACAAGCAAAGGAAACTTAGGGGAAGAGGGAGTTTATGAATCCAGTGAAATAACAGTCTGTAATGGTGCAGAGGCACGGCAGCAAATGGCAAGTGTGGAGGCAGGAGCAGAAAGCTGAGAGTATCTCAAATGCAAGCACAAAGCAAGAGCCAGGGCCCTGGACGCAGTGCAAGGCTCTTCTTCATCTTAATGAACTAAGAAAGAGTAAAGGTAGTCATTGACACAAATTTCAACAGTAGTGCTAATAAATATCCTTCAGTTTTAAATTTTTATTAGTATTTGTTTTATGTGTGTGGGTGGCTCACCTGCATGTCTATCTGTGTACCAGGTATGTGCATGATCCCTGTGGAGGCTGGGTAAGAGCATCAAATCTCCAAGAACAGGAGTTAAGGAAGTTTGTGAGCACCCATGTGGGTGCTGGAAATCAAACCAGGGTCCTCCAGAAGAGCAGTCAATTACCCTAACGACTGAGCTACCTCGCTAGTCCCCTAGCCATTCACATGTTAGAGTTCAGGGGCAAGTCAGTGGACAGGAAGAGCTCTAGCTACTGAACCATGGCCTCACTGTTTAGCATTAGGAAAATGCTGACTTTGGTTTTATCATTTTTATTGACCTAAAAGTATACATTATACTGTATACTGTATAATTGTCAGGTAATACCGCCAAAACTGTCCATCTATCTGCTGTCTTGTTTACTTTAACATATTAAACTTAGCATTCTTTAATTATCACATTATATGAACAAATCAATGAGTTATGAAAATATTGTATGATAGGGCAATATAGCCTATCAGGCACATAGTCCTAAAAGTGAGTGCAATCATTAAAACAACAACAGCAGCAACAACAACAAAAGTGGATATGGCAGCCCATGTCCTACTGTTGTACAACACAGATCTTCTCTCACACAAAGAGTGGGTAGGAAACCAAAGAAACAAAGTCCAATGTCAGGACCTACTGCAACCGTGGAAGCTAGGCCAGCAGCAGGATGCTACGAGAGGCCCACAGCCCTACAGACACACCCTTCATTCCTCTTAGCAGAGACTTACCGATGACACTAAATTACAGGGTTTTCTCAAGTGGCTTCTTTTATTGATGAGAAGAAAAAAAGCTAGGCAGATCGAAGGAATTCGGTGACACCTTCGGTGCTAATTTTTGCACTGAGATATCTAAAAATGATTGCTGTCATTTCAGAGAACCCATTAATAGGTCAAAAGGAGATCAGAGAAAAGAATGACATTTTCTAATAATAAAAAATTTAATTTGCTCTCGGCTGCAAATATATTTTTCAATAAAAGCCCAGGAACATGAGGAAAAGAATCTCTGTAGCTACTCAGATGGTACAATATTATAATACAAGATGATTTTATATGCCTATGAAAAATATTTTAGCATGTTTATAAAAACTCTGGAGAAAATACTCTTAAATCTTCCCAAGACTATTCTAATTTACTTCCTGAAAAATAAAAATTTAGTTCAAATGTTTATAAAAGATTAAAATAAATAACTAGACAGACAGCTACCTGTTTTTATAGATCTGTGTTTCCAGGCTTTTATATACTGATATATACATAGCTAGATATACATGTGTATACATGCAAACATATGCACACACACAGACATAAATGTACACACAAAGACATATACACCTAGACACACACACACACACACACACACACACACACACACACACACAATACCTTTTAATATCCAAATCCTAAAAGTCTTCTCACAAAAAGCCACATAAATACAAGTAAAATTGCATTTGGTAAAATTCCGGGCTGTTATTCAACATTCTTTTCTATTTTCTCTTCTTTTGGGCAAATAATACATTACAGATGTCTCATGCTGGGTTTCTTGGGGACTCATAGACTTGGGCTAGGTCAGGAAGGGACGGCCAGACCTTGGCTGAGTCAGACTGCTTCCTAAACACCCATTTGCCACCTCAATCACTCTATTCTCTGGTAGTGCCATATGCACTGTCCTGAACGGTAATACAGAAATCTCTACTGCACCCTTCTCAAGCATCCATCTACCCACCCACAGTAACGCTAGAAGATGATGGACTTGTGTGGCCCATCCCCCCACCACTCTCCTGTGCCGTGTCCCTGCCTTTAGTCACACCCCTCCCTAATATGATGTTTATACTTTGCTCTTAATTCTTCCCTCAACATTCTCATGTTAGTTTTACAAACTGAGGCTCAAGAAAATTTGCATAATTCACATCAAATATAAAGTTAACTTGTTTTGACATTAACTGGCAGAACACCCATATGATTTCAATTTTTAGTTCTGCTTCTAATTTATCAAATTCACAGAAGTTAGCACAAAAAAGTAGGAAGCCAGTTAAACGCTGTATTTTGCTCTACTCAGTATTTATTCATTTTAATTATTATTACTTCAAAGAACTCAGATATAATGTAGCTCAATTTTCTTAACTGTTCAAAGCCTGGAACTAATAAAAGCACTAACTCTTTCTGTCCAGGCATCACTCAGGAAAGGTTACGGCAGGTCATACAGCTTACTAATTATAGTACAATATTTGGCTACATTCAAGACCCCAGGGTGCTGTTTATATCCTACTCCTCAGATCAGGTTCAAAGGTTTGAAGTTCAATGGAAGGACAAGGAAGGTACCACAGCCTGCAGTTCAGCAGACTGCATTACAACACTAAACCCACAGGCAAGCAAAAGACCCCCTTGTCCACATTTCCTGGCTTACTGGGTATGTGTGTCTTTACCAAGACTTTTTTTTTTTAATTTATTTAAAGTCATGTCACTCCCTTCTACATTCTGTTTGTTGCTTTACAGATTTTTTGAGGTAAAGCTGACCCTCCTCAGCAAATCTTCACACCTTATGAAGGTTATCACCTAGCTTAATTATAAAGTATCACAAAGCCTAGTGATAACAATATAACAACTAAGTAACCAATATAGGACTCTTTCCAAAGATCTGTCATGGTTCAACAGAAAAGATTAGGCTTTCCTTTGAACGTTGTTTGCAGTAGTGCTTTCTCTCCCACTCCATGGAATGCATGGTAGACTACAAAACCAACCCAGCAGCACCAGCTCCTCACGAAGAGGCTTCCTCATCAGTGCCACCATCATCAGCCAGTTAGCGCGGAAAGTAACAGCAGAGAGGTGTCAAATGCAGATGAAATCACCTCCAGGAAAACTGTGTGACTGGGAGAGCCCAAGCAATGTAGAGGTGGTCTCCAGCTTCTCCAGCCCCCCCCCCCTTGACGCCTCAGAGGGCATCCTACCTAGCCAGCACTTGTCTGAGGAAAGCAGGAATTAAACCACACACTTGTTTGCCTCATTTGCAACAATGAGGCAGAGAAAGCAAGGACTTTTTCAACACTGGGCCTGGAACAGCAAAGCCAGGTTTTCTTGGATAAAAGCTGCTTAATACTGTTTTCCAATTTCAAAATGCAGAGACGTATCACCATACCTCTGTGAATTTCCACATATCGTTATCACAACTGACTCCATATTCTAGAGAAAATGACCCCACATATCCAAACATTAAAATCCTGACCACTGAGCCATTATCAATCCAAGATCGTGACTGTGTTAACCAGCTTTGAGTTAAAATCAAAACTTCCAATGTTTCTTTTCTAAATGAAGCTCTAGAGTGGAAACAGCTAACCCCAAATCCTACAACATAATGAAATACAATTATGGATTTTTCAGTTCTGATGGGGAGAAATAATGTTTTCATTAACATTAAATTTATTAACCTCTAGTCTCAAATCCTTTTAATTAAGGAAAAGTTGTTTGCTAACTTTCATTAACTTATTTCTCATTTATTGAGAAGCTTTCTTCCAGAAAAACCACATTAATTTATGAACAACAATAAATTATGTCTGGCTTTATTTTTAAAGCCCTTGTACTCATTCCAAGAATAATTCATTTAAGATGCATTTAATATAGGAACTTAACTTTTAATGTTTTTAATTTAAAAGAGAAATAATTAAAAGAATATGAAGAAAAGCATACAAGTGCAAAAGCAGGTGAAATCAAAGTATGCCTGGCACACTAAATATATTCAATGCACTTCTACATATTGCAGACAGTCAGACACATCTAGCTTTCAATATTTGCTAAAGAAAAGAATTGAGAGCCATGTGGGCACTGACAAGCACTTCATGGCCCAAAGAGAAAAACTAAGGGTTAGTAGGGGAGAGGTAGAATAACACTTGATGCCAAGATCAGAGCGTAGCCTTCCTTCCTCCCTAGAATTACACTGTCCTCCGAGCCACGTGTAGAAATACAGAATGTACAGGTGGAAAGGGACCAGGCAGGTGCGATCACATAAGGGCCGCTCCCCACCGGCTTTCCAGGAGCCACTGCTCTGGAGTTTACATCACCAGCCTCTCCTGAGGAGGAATCTGCAGCTTGCTTGCTCTTCCATTTCCCTTCTTCCTTCCTTCCTTCTCTTCTCCTTTTCCTCGCTCCCCCTTCCTATCTATTTATTCATTTTTGATGGGATTGAACTCACAGCTTCTGGAAACCACTGAGCTACACTATATTATCTATGGTATATAGATATATATAGTATATATAGATTTATTACATGTATCTATATATACATATAGATCTTTACATTATAGATATATATACATACACATATAGATATATGTAATGTATCTATACATATATATGTGTATATCTATCTATATATTACATATATCTATATATAGATAGATAATCTAGTAAACATATTTCAGGTATTCAAATTTCCCTCACCAGGCTGGCATGTGTTAAATACATTTGCCACCACGTGTAATCACTCAAGTTCGACCCCCGGATCCACACTGGCGAAGGAGAAGACTGACTCATAGAGAGAACTGACCTCCACATGCTCACCATGGTAGATTCATGCACATACACATGCGCATGAGTGTGCGCGCACGCGCACACACACACACACACACACACACACACCTAAATAAATGTAAAAACAATAATTTTTAATATATTAAGCCTAAAAATAATTTTCGCTCCCTCGATGATTTGCTGTATGAATTGTCCCCTGTGCGTTCCTTTCATTGCCAGTGTGAAGGCTCAGGGAAGGGCAGAGTCAACCCCAGGGAACAGTCCACACTCATTGTTTCACTTTAGTATATTGTGAAAACCCACAGTGCACCTGGGCTTGGCTTACTGGATTTCCAAATAAGGTTATCTCGGTTCACTAACCTCATTTACAAAACAGAGTGAGGACTTTGAAAGATTTCCAACAGGAAATGTGGACCAAAGATAACACCAATAATGTAAACATGTGCAAGCAAATAAAGAGCTGTAAAGCTGACACTCAGATGTTTTGACTTTCATCATGCATATGTTATTGGTAAAAGTGGAACACTTCATCAGATGTAAAGAGAGACAACATAATAAATTATACAGAAATGTTCCAGATGATCAAGACTATTTCAAATAACCATTATCAGAGATGAAGAATCCCGTGTTAGAGATCAGCTTTAAAAAAAAAAAAATCAAAATTATCTAGGTTAAAACTCAACAAACTTTATACATTAAAATGATTCTAAGTTGTTATACACAAACAATAATAATGAAACCAAAGGTAAGGTCCTTGGAAAAGCACCTTCTAATCTGTCTCAAAGACTTATGTTAAGGTTAAAATTATTAAGCATATTTAAGCAGCATGACTCCCAGTATGACTGGGAGTTTTATATCACTAATGAAAAGTGAAGTGTTTTTCGTTTTGGTTGTTGCTGGTGTTGCTGCTGCAGGCCTTTGGTTTTTGGGGGGTTTTGTTTTGTTTTGTTTTTGTTTTCTTGTTTTGTTTTGTTCTTCGAGACACGGTTTCTCTGTAGTCCTTGCTGTCCTAAAACTTGACCAGGCTGGCCTGGAACTCAGAGATCCACCTGCCTCGGTGCGCAAGTGCTAGGATTAAAGGCATGCACTATCAAGCCCAGCTAAGTGAATTTATTTAGTTAATCTCATTCAATGATACAGATTGTGAATAAAATACATATACCAGGAAAGTATATCCCCATTTTCTGCCACTGGAATTTCACTGGAATAGGAGGCTTTAGGAATTGTATAAAGGAGCTGTTTGGAAATTACTCACATAGAAACTTGTACAGAGTACATTCTTATAAGGACGATGGGCACCTGAGCTCTCTCTAAGATTCCTGTGTCTTTTTTCTCTGTCTTGGCAAATGTGGCTTATGACACACAGGTCTTGGTAACTATGCAGTCTCATAAACCATTAAAACATCTATTATGAGGAACAGGAAACACTGCTCTCTTTACTCCCAGAAGAACTCAAAAGCACTACAAAGTAATGGCATAAGGTGATATGCCTAAATGATCTTTTAAGGGGAATTATTTTTGCATAATCACATTAATTTGTGACCTTTCATCTAAATCACCTTGTTTGATGAAAATCCCTGATATCTTTTCAGGTCTCTCTAGTGCTCACTCTCCTGCCTGCAGCCCCCATAGACTAAATCTGTCACCTGCTCCCTGTTTTATTAACTCAGCCATGAATACATTAACTATTGAGTCCCTGAAGCAAAGGCCACATGTAGCCAATTCTCAGTGGCGCATTTAGACCAACGCCTTAACTGTGGGCTTGTCTATTGTATTGCATGGGTCAGGGCCAGATGATCAGCCAGAAGAAAATAAAGTAACCTCGAAAGCAGATGGAAGAGATGGAGAAAAACAGGAACAAAATCTGGGGGTGGATTTAATGGGAGTCTACTGAAAGTAAAATCACAAAGCAAAGTAAACGCAAGTCTATTTCTTCCTCCCGTATCTCCACCATCACACTGCCTTGAAATCTGGTCTTCTGCAAACTGGAAAGTGAGGGCAGAAAGACACAGTTGACAGAATTTGGAGGGAGGAGAAGCAGCCCAACTCCACTCAAAGGACAAATGGGGCTTCCTACTCTGATCCGGCGTAAATTTCAGAATACGTCGAGGACCACGGTATTTAGCTACCCAATCAGACAGGTTGAGAACTTTTAATGCAATGAATATAAAAATTATTACCACAGAATTTAGAAGTCTACATTTTTTCATGTATTGAAGGTGTGATAATCTTATGTTTGCTCATTTTCACTTAAATAGCAAAAGTTACATATAATCATCTCAGCAACCTCTGATATAATTCATGAGGATTCTAGACAAACAGCCCTTACTACCCATACGTGTGTCCTTAAACAATTCTCTGAATGACTAATTTAATAACATTTTAGTAATATAAGAATTGATTTATAACTTCAGAAAAGCATATGAAAAGAAACAACAGAATACCACGTCATATCGATAAATATTTACAGAAATAGTTTCCACTGGCTTTGCCTATTACTTTGAGAGATCTTCCTTTCCAAGCAGCAATGCACTAACCATGCTCAATATACACTTAAAAGCACAACTCTTTTTCTCAAAATCAATAGCAACTGTATTAGTTCATTTTGTGTAACTGGGACAGGACTAAGACACCTTCAGAGAAGAAAGGCTTATCCTGCTTCCGTTTTAGAGGCCTTCGGTTCATCACAGTGGAGAATGGCTCTATCCTTAGTGGAAGGTCCTTGAGCTTGAGTTGGAAGCTATTCATATGAAGGTGGACTTGGGGAAAGGGGAAAAGCAGGCCCAGCAGGGGGTGAACGTGGTGCTACAATCTTCAACTCCCTCCTACTTCCACCGGCTAGGTGCCATCTCCCAAAGGCTCTAAGAAGCACCACCCTCCAGGGAACAGGCATTCAAAATTGTGAGCCTGCAAGGGATATTTTAGATTCAAACTTTGATGGTTATTCTGGAGATGCTACATGTAAAAGGCTGTGAAAGATTTTAAAGTAAATGCAAGAAAAAAGTGAAGAAAACTTTAGGATCTTGGGAAGAATTAAGATCATACCCTAGATGGTAGCTAGAAGAACTGCCATGTTTACGCAGGAATGACACGTTTAACAATTTACACAAGGGACCTTATATTTAGGGTAAGAGAAGGTCCACCACAGAGGGCTGCTAGCTCACTCAGAGCGCACTATCCCCACGCAGCACCGTGAAGGAAAAACAATGGATGTACATTCATTCCAGATTTTTAAACCCCTTTAAGGCCAAAGGAAAAAAAAATCTAACAAGAGAAGAATGACTGAGTTTAGCATTTGAGAAAAATGCAAGCCAGTGTGACAATGAGACACCACACCACCTCCATTAGGATGGCTATCACCCCAACGGCAAAAGAAAAGCAAGTTAGGATGGAGCAAGTGAACTGTTGACAGGATCCTAGCATTAAGCTAACGATGGAAAGGAGCATGGCAGCACCTTGGCATCTTAAAAATAAAGTCAGCACGTAGTCCAGCAGTTCCAGTTAGGAATTGAAAGCAGGGTCTCAGAGATACCAGTGTACACCCATGGACACTGCACCCATACACACAGCATCATGCAAGGGAACTATACTTTGGAAGCAGCAGAGGTTGTCTATAAATAGATGAATGGCTGAGCAAAATGTCATCCATCCACACAATGGAATTATTATTCTGCCTCAAAAAATTACCGGTGGATGCTGGTAGTGCACAGCTTTAATCCCAGCACTCGGGAGGCAGAGGCAAGGAGATCTTTTTTTAGTCCAAGGTCTACAGAGTGAGTTCCAGTACAGCCAAAGCTATGCACAGAGAAACCATGTCCCAAAAAAGCAAAACAACAATAACAACAAAATAAACAACAAAAAAACCTCACATATACACCATATATGAATCTTGAAATTCAAGAAAACACGCCTTTCCTACCCTATGACTCTATGAAAGGTCAAAGGACAGCGGTCTGGGCTGAGGGCAGGGGAGTAGGAAGTTGATTAGCTGGGAACCAGTGTCAGGTTTGCAAGGGAAGACAAGCTGGATGGTGGGAAAATCTGAATTTAACACCACTGACTTGTGTACTTCAAGACGGTTGATGTCACATTGCATGCTAGTTTGCAAAACACCAAACAAACAAAGGAACATGTATGGGAAAAAATTAATCCCAACTATCCTATCTTATCCCTTTTCACATTTGTGGGATTGTGTGGTGTAACTGTGTGTACATACATGTGCACAAGTCTGCTTTCCACTTCTTACAGTCCTTTATTTCACATGATGTGTGTTTCTTAACTGTAAAGTGGAGATGATGGAGTTAAAACATTGTTCTCCCCACCTGTGAGAGATGAAGGCACAGGGAAATCTGCACTTGTAGTAATAGGCACTCTGGTTCAACTCAAGGCTCAACAGAAGGCCTAAGCTCGGGAAATGTGATCTCCTGCCCCAGAGGCTTGCCCAGCTGTGAAAGACATCACAGGTGGGCACATCAGCGGCCTGCTGGACATCATGAGTCCAGTGCTCTAACATACAGAGTTGTCATGAAAAGAGCCACACTGGAAATGTACACAGGATACAAGCTCCCACTCACAAGTAGCCTAAGACAGGCCCAGGAATAATATCCCATGAAAGCTTCCTGGTGTCTCCCACACAAGCTTTCCATTTAATGCAGAATAAGGGTTAGCACACACAGCAATTGCTTTACATGCTGTCTCTGGCTGTCTTTTTAAAAAAATCAATTGTTTCCTTTGAAAAGAATTATAATTGCAACTGATTCATAGCAGCCTTTCCTAAATTCTACTTCGTGGAATCACGTTCTGGAAGGGCGTTAAACATGTTCCACACAAGCAAAAACTGTGTATATGATTATTTTAAATGTCACCAGGTTTCTTCTCTGGAGATGTTTCCACAGTGTTTGTTATGTTAATCTACACTGGGTATCTCCCATAGGGGACCAAAGTGACAGTGGCAGTGCTGCTGGAGAGGAGAGGTTTGTGGGCACTACACTCAAACCAGGTCAGCACTGTGCCATTCTTTAAAAAAGATGCTATCTTATTTGATTTTCAACAAACCCAAGCAGTCAGTACAATTATACACCATATACATGAGAAAAGTCTGTGATGGAGCAGAAACACCACAGTATTTTTTTTCACCCATTCATCTTTCCTGCGTTCACCACCCATCATTCACCCAGTCACCTATCCATCCAACCACCCTCCCATCAATCCAGTGAACTAGTGAACACTGTAGGACATGTCTAACCATCAGTACTATATGCTGGTAATAATATTGATAACCACAGGCATCTTTTCCTTTACAGACTGTGTGTTTTTAAGTGTCAGTCTTTCATGAGCAGAACGAAGAGTATAACAAATGTCTCTTCTGCCCTTGTAATGACACTTTGTGTAAATCAAAGCAGATTTTAAAGGACAAGACTAGAATCCAAATAAGGGAGGAAAAAGCACTCTAAATTTTCATCAATTTGAAGAGACATTTTCATCTTAAGTTATAAAATAATGCTAATTTCTTAAATTTTATAACCCAGAGGGAAGACAGTTGTCAATGTTAAGACATTCAGTTGGTGTTTTACATAGAATGTCTTGGTGAATATACAGCAACGAATGGCCAATGAGATGTGCTAATATTGGTCCAGAGACATTTCCAGCCCCAAAACAGTAATATGACAATAGAGCTTAGATGAGAGAGAGCTAAAGAAACTTATCTACAACTGCATGCATAGTAGAAGTATGTAGTCTGGTATTTCTGTGTCTCTCTTGACGGCACAAAAGACTTTCATTCCTGTACTTCAGCAATGGGTATCCACCTCCACATAGCATGCCTACACACACCTCCCCACTCCCAAAACATAGAGGAGCCTACCGTAGATAGACAAAAAGCACATAGAATGCTCCCGAAAATAACTACAGTGAAAAGAATAGCTTCAGAATCTTACAGTCTGAAAAACCAAACATGAAAAAGATTGGTTCAAGAGGAGCCCCCAAGATAGGAGCCCAGGGAATTGAAAAGGCAAAGCTGTACCTCCTATATACCATCCCTTTCCCACAGCTTTCTACCATCCTTTTCTCACATAGAGGACCATAATAAAATGTAAGGCATTTACTGATAAGATTACTCGATGCTTAATCGTGCTTCTTGCATCAGAGCCATACCTTCTTAGATAGGACAATAGAAAGAACCCCTGTTTGTTTTATTATTGGACAAGACAGGCCTTGGGCAATAGAAAAGGCCCTGAGTATCCTGACCATCACTCATATGACATGGGTGTGCACAGCAAAGCTTTGGTTTTTCTTTAGTTAGAGGCTGTCTGTAGCATCTTCTTATCCTGTCGAACCTTTCCAGGCTTCCCTTGTAGCTGTTGTGCAGCCCGGTACCTTTTGATTTGACCTGGGCTGGAACCCGGGCATCTACTTTGCCACCAGAGGTGACAGCAGGGATGTGGATTTGGGGGACAAACATGGTGGGAACTGCAGAGCTGGCAGGAGAAGCTGTGTGGTTCTGGGGCTGGCTGCAGCAGCTACTCTCTTATCAGACTAATCCTGTGGGGGTGGTGCTGGGAAATGTTCGTGGAACTCTAGCCTACAGAATGTTTCCGCAACCTTTCACAGAGTCTGTAAACTAAGTAATATCTCACAATAAATCCTACTTAAGGCAGCAAGGGTAGAATCTACTGTCAGCACCAGAGAACCTGGCAACATGGGACTCTAGAAAAGTAGGCAGTTAAAGGTCCTGACCAGTGCAGCAAACATTCCCAAAGCCTCTCTCTGGTGGCACTGGAATCAGCAAAGGCTACATCACTCTCTGTTTAGGATTGTCTAATAACAGTAAAGGAAAAAATGTACTAAAGTTTTCTACTTGGCCCCAATAACAAGTGGAACAGGCTTGGTCTTGTTAGACTAGAAACTATAATGAGTGGGAAGAATGATGAGAAGAGCACTACTATAGCCCCATTAAAATACATATGATGAAGTCTACACTCCCAGCACCTCAGAACGGACATCTGACGGTTGAGCCTTTACACATGTGGCTAATTTAAAATGAGGACCCACATCAAACACACCTGGTGTCCTTATGCAGTGAGTAAATTTGGAGACACAAGTGGTATGTGTACAAAAACAGCAGACTGTCAGAGAAAACACTACCATCTATAAGTGTATTAGAAAAGTGGTGGTGCACACCTTTAATCCCAGCACTCAGGAGACAGAAGCAGGCAGATCTCGGTGAGTTTGAGGCCAGCATGGCTAAAATAGGGACTTCAGGACAGCCAAGGCTCCATAGTACATTTCTCTTTTATTCTGCTCTGTGATATCTCGTATGGCAGCTCGAGCCCCCTAGCATAGCAGCATGGAGGGCATTCTTTGGATCGCCCATACTTCATTCTGTCAGCAGCAGCAGGAGTACTTAGATAACCGGTAGGTGAAATTTGAATTCATCCGTGTACCATTTTAGCCACACTGCAGGCAATGCCACCCCAAGTCATGAATCACGACATGCTTCTCTTATCAGGATATCTTTGTGTCATTCTCCTGCCTGATTTTTTTTTCCTGCACTGTGTTTGTTAATCCTGATTCTCATCTTGGCAGGATTTAGAATCACCAAGAAAACATTAGTTGGTGTGTATATGAGGTTGGTTATAGGAAGGTTTATTTGAATAAGAGATCCACCCAGAAAATCAACACATCATCCCAAGAGCTGGGGGCCATGACTAAACAAAAGGGTAAAAATGAGATGAGCATCTTTAGTCATCTCTCTCTGGCTAAGAATGTGATATGACCAGCTGCCTCAAGATCATCCAGCCACACCTACTGGAAGACAAAGTAAATGCCTTTTTTCTGATATTGTTTTAGTAAGGCCTTTTATGAAAGCAACATGAAATAAACTGATAGGTGTATTCTTCACGTGCTTGGCTTTCTCACCTTAGAAACTGAGAAGTGTCTCTCTACAAGATTATCTTCCCTCGGTGCTATACAAACTGATGATGACAATTTCCATTATTATGTCTAAATACACAAAGACTGTTCTTTGTTGAGTTTTCTCTGTCAAGTTTGATGTTGGAGGAGGAATGTTGTTTTGTTTGTTTGAAGTGCTAAGACTCAAACCCAGGGCTTTGGGCATAGCAGGCAAGTATACTACTATTGATTGTTACACCCCCAGTCTCCATAATCACTTTCATTTACTTGATACTTCTTGCCTAGGAAAAACGTGAACTTCATGAGTCAGGATAACAGGTCATCACTGTATTGCCAAAGTACAGCATGGTGTCTGGTTCATTGAGTACCCAACAGATAACTGATGAGTAAAATTAGCCCTAAAAGTCTATGCTACTAAATGGCTCTCCACTGACTAGAGAGATGCCCTAGGGAGCTTTGGCCATAGGTTCCAGTCAAAAGATTCTAATTTAACTGGCCTAGTATGACAGCAGTTATGTATATAGCTGGATTTAATCTTGGTACACTAGATGACATGTAAAGTTCATTTCAGCACTAGTTCATCTAGTTCAACTGGTGAGCTACAAGTTGGGTGAGAGACAAGGAGAAGGAAGACACCTGATATCAGCCTCCGGTGTCCACATTCATGGAAACACAAGTGCAGGTACACCAGCATATACACACATGGGTGGGTATGGTTTTGTCCCTATGGAGAACCTCCACTCATCCAAGCTGGCTATCTCGATGTAGTGGATTCATATACAACTTCATAACCCTTCTTGTACCTCTTTTACACCAATGTCACCCAGTGAATATTATTGCCATGATAATTAAAGATTAGTCACATTTACTTGGTGAAAAAATATAGGTTGGTACTCTAGATCCAAACTGGAAACTCTCATACAACCCCACCCCCAACATCCTAATGTCAAAGAATTAGTCAGGAGCCCTCAAGCCAATCTTTTCTATATTTGTTGACCAAAGCAACAGAAGGCACCCTGGAGTGGGACAGAAAACGTGTCTACCAGAATGATGTTCCCAGAGGTGTAACATTGCCTAATCTTGATAGATCACAAAACATATTGAGAGAGAAAAGAAAGTCTTCTATATTCTCACTGGGTAATGAGAGGAAGGGAAAAAAATGTACTTTGTAAGTGACACAGCAGAACACTAGGACTGCTGCCTATTTCAAAACAGCATGACTTGTAGGAAACTTGCAGAAATGAGTTTGCTGCCAGCTCCTCCAGAACTGATAGCTTTGACTTGTATCCAGTTCCTCTGGGAGAGAAAAACTCCTCAGGGCAAGGTGGGTGTACAGAACATGCTTTGAAAGGCTACCACTTAACTCCCCAGGGAACTCTCTAGCGGTTACCATGTCACTGCCGTGGAAAATGACAGCAGACACCTATGTGGACGGACTTGGGCTGTTTGTTGTCGTTAGCAATTTGTGGGGATCAATATTTAACAACTTAAATTGCAGCGCAAGTACACAAGGGTGGTGTCGCGTTCACCCCTGCATCTCTGGTACTCTTGCGGTGCTCTGCACTGGGAGCTCATACTGGGGTACAATTAATGGTCCCAGGATCTTTCTTGTATCACCCAGACAGAAAGAGACATGCTTCCTTTATCAACAAATGATACATTAGGGAATTGTTGCTTTGATGAGCTAACACAAAAGTAAGCAGCTGGAACAATTAAATTCAACCAAAAAGAGAAGTATCGATGAATAAATATCATGAGGGTGATTTCCCCGCATCTATTCTCTAATTGCTACCCAAATGTGCCTCCCTCAGAGGAGCAAATTGCCTGACATTTAAAACATACTGCAGTACCTTCAGTAAGGACTAGCTGTGCCGAGTACCACGTCATTTGACATTAGCACTACCAGACAATGAATGAAGGAAAGTTTTACCATCAGATGAATGATGCTCAATATGCTTATTCTGAGAATGAGTCATTTTTGGCTGTGTAAGCTGAATACATTATAAAATCTCCACCTTTGGTCCATTTCTCCTTTAAGCTCATGCAACTATAATTAAACATGCAATCTTTGCCTTCAAGGGACACTCAGCCTAATGAGAGGAGTCACACAATGCTGTAATTAAAAGGCAGGACTTTACAGTAAGAATGATTTCCTTGACTGCCAATTCTAACACTTCTTGGAAGATTTAGGGAAAATTGTTTTCGCCTTTCCTTATGTGTGAAATGAGGGAAATGGCAGCTACCCATCTCACAGGGTTGCTGGGAGAATTGAGTAGAGTGATATCCATATAATACAGAATAATTTTTTGTGATGATACCTTTTCCTGCTTCTGTTGCCAATGATGGTTATGCAAAGACAGAGCATATGTACACTGAAGCCAGAGCACAGACCAAGAGAAGCCAGCTCAGTGTTGTATAGCAGAGAAAGGAAACCCACCTAGAAAACTTCTAATGGGAGAGCAAAGGGTGGAAACCAAAGACAACAAAGCAAAGCTGAGGGTAAATGAGGGAGGGAAGGATGGTGTCTTTCTTTGGAAAGAATTTCTGTCTCTCAGGCTGGTTGGTTGTTTTCTATGTGTAAGGCTCTCTGTTTGAAACAGGGTCTCACTATGCAGCCCTGGATCTCCAGGAACTTGTTATGTAGACCAGGCTTGCCTTAAACTCGGAGCTCTGTCTGCCTCACCTCCTAAGTTCTGAGATCAAAGGCATGTGCCTCCATCTCCAGCCTTTGATAGGAATTTTGATCTTTGCTGTAGTAATGGTGATCCACTAAAAGATTTGAAGCAACTGTGCAAGAAGAAGTTCATTTTAATGGCAGCGTGGACAGCAAGCTGGATAAGAAAGAAATGAAGATGTGACTAAGAGCAACACAGCAGTGGGCAAAAGCCAGAAAATCATCCACCGAGAGCAATCTGAAGTTGACTCAAGCATTCTACATACCAGCACACAGGAGACCAGAGATATGCAATAACTCCAACATCTCATAAGTAAGTAATGGCATCAGAGACTGACAGTCCTTAGAGGAAGTGATGCACTTCTGAGCGAAAATACTAAGAGTGAGTTCCAGTGACGTAGAATTTCAGAAGGGAATGAAGTTGGCAGAATCCAAGTAGTTGGATGTATAGATTCCTCACACAGAGATCAGAAGACTATCTGAAGTCATGGGCTATCTTAACAGAGTTTTATTAAAATGAGGAACTAAAAATAGAAACACATCAAACTCTTGAGCCCCAGTTCACAGCAGGAAATGAACACAAAGAAGTATCCCCCAAACAATGTCAGAATGAAAAGCCAATGTCTTGGGCTTTGTTAGCCCAACCCACACCCCTTTCAGCTAACAGTCCCTGGAGATTTATGAGTTCATTCAGTGGACAGACAACCTAAAAATTAACCAGCACAGCATAGACTAAAGGAGCATAAGGTAAGAAGTACCCATTGAAGTGTCTAAAGCCTTGTACCCACCCAACTACATCCTCTTCCTCTCTGAAAGCAAGAAAAACCTTCAGGCAAAGGCTTATGGGAGCCTCTAGAAGAAAACAGTTCAATGTACAGCATTCCTCATAACCATGTGGCAGAAAGGAAAACCAATGCATTCTTTTTTTCCCTTTTTTTATTAATTTATTCTTGTTACATCTCAATGGTTATCACATCCCTTGTATCCTCCCATTCTTCCCTCCCTCCCATTTTCCCCTTATTCCCTTCCCCTATGGCTGTTCCTGAGGAGGATTACCTCCCCCTGTATATGCTCACAGGGTATCAAGTCTCTTCTTGGTAACCTGCTGTCCTTCCTCTGAGTGCCACTAGGTCTCCCCCTCCAGGGGACATGGAAAACCAATGCATTCTACATAACTTAGGGGGAAAAAAAGCACTGGTTGCAATATGATTTTTCCTTAAACACAGTCCTTGTCAGAGCTCTGTTTCAAACACATCTAGCACTCCTGTCCATCTCCAGTGATGACAATGACTGTGACAAGTATTACACAGGGTTTTTCTACTATCCCAAACAATCATTTCATCCTCCCTCTGTCTGGTTTTCTCCTGGCTAGCAGTCTTTAGTATTTCCAGGTCAGGGACTTCTTCCTCTTGTATGTGCACTAAACATTCCAAAATATCTGGCAAATATTGACTGAAAAAAAGCAAAACTGAGGGAGGGAAAGAAGGGGAGAAAAACAAGGAGAACAAGTAAGAAGAGAGGAAGAGACAAGAGTCTTAGTACCATTAAAGCCAAGAGTATGGAAATGTGAAATTTAACTCCCCTTGATTGAAATTGCCAATACTTATCGTCTTATGATTCTTGTTCTCTCTAGCCAATACGACGCTATTTCAATAGGAATGCCACATACACTAAGTATGACACCTTATACAGTTCTTAGTCCTTTCAAAAAGACTGCTGTACAATCCTTTCACCTATTTTCTAGCTGAGAAATATTTTCAGTGGATTCTCGGTGTAAATTCTCAATGTAAAATTTCCCTATAAATTCTTTTCTTCTTGCTTGCATGTTACTGGCCCTAGGAGAGAATGCTACAAGGGCAGTAGCATGTGTGTTGGCTGGACGGCTAGTGAGTTTACATTTGTCTCCTGTCAAAACTGCACAGAATCTTATCTCTTCAATTAGGTAAATGGGTTAGGGCAATTAAATCTCAGATAATACCTTTTTATACATGTCTCTCATGTCTGTCTCTTATGTTTCTCCCCTCCTGCTTCTCTCTGAAATAGAGTTTCATGTGGCCCAGGGCTGGCCCTAAACACACTGTATAGCTGAGGATGATCTTTAACTTCTGATCCTCTGAACACAACTTTACAGGACTTTCTTGACTGTTATAGTCTGAAAATCAATACGTATATCTTGACCATGATAAACTGGCTTTACTACAAACCAGTATGAAAATTAGTGCTTGAATCATTACTGGCTCCAATACCACAAAAACATCTTCTGTTTCCTTTCTCATAAGCTCAGTAAAATAGTTTCTATTTCCTTTCCAGAGTTCCAAAAAGAAAAAAAAAATGCAGTTCCCTCAAACTACAAAGAGATGACATCTTTTGAAATTCTCTTATAGAGTTGGGGAAAACCTACCTAGTAAAACAGTGTGGGAATATGGCAAGTAAGTTAACAATCTATTCTTTTTTTCATAGGCCCTTTACTACATACTGGACATTATACAGGCCCTTGGGATCCATGATCCATTCTCATTTGATAAAAGATGATATGTGTTGTATAATTCAGAATGTTTCCAAGCTTTGAAAAGTAGCTTAGCTGGGTGCAATGGTACACTTCTGTAATCCTAGCAGTTGGGGAGGCAGAGGCAGGCAGATCTCTAAGTTCAAGGCCAGTCTGGTCTACAAAGCAAGTAAGTTCAGGACAGGCTACACAGAGAAATCCTGTCTCAAGGAAAGAAGAAGAAAATAAGTTTAAATATCATGTGTTTCCAAGCTTCTCAGGTCTACCTGGGTCAGTATTCAGCCATGATTTATGCTTCTGAAGCAATGTATATACGTGTGAATACTGTGTGTATTGGTTAGATTTTTGTAAAATGAGATATAAAAAGATATATATGTTATATACAGACTTGGGAATGACAAATAAATCAGATACAATTCTTACATAGAGCAGCTAAACATGGAGATTCTTATGGAACCTCTATATTCATCTCTAAGCCATTGTGTATCGATCAGCTTTAAATCTACTGTCTCCTTCAGTACTAGCCTGGCAATCTATTTCAGCCCCGCCAATTGCTATTCTCAATATGGCCTTAGAGAGTGTGGGGCAGTGGAGAAGAAGGCGGCCTGTCTACTGCCCAGTCTGTCTGTGACTTCACTGCCCCCAACCATTCAGGTAATGCTTCTTACAGGGCAGCAACACTCCCTCCAACTGCAATTGAGTCTAGTTTCCTGACTCAAAACACCAGCCCAACTGTACCCTAACTGCCATTCTGAAACCTTGGCACCTCAGTGCAAGCCCATCCCTGCTCAACGGCCTGATCCCAACTTCCCAGTGAGTTTCTTCATTCAGCTACAGTAGCACCTGCTGCACAGAAGCCTGCTCCAGTTTTCCAGTTCCAGGAACTGTCTACGTTCTCATAACACACCCTGTTTTCCCACAGTTCCAACATCCTTGATGTTTTAAGAGAATTCTTCTATCCTTGCGTGCTTCCTAGGTATCATTTTTCTATCCAGTTAGCCATTATTTATATTAAGGTAACCTGCACAAATAAGTGGGAAAGGTTTGGCTCTACCTAATACACTAAATGTAATATGGCATATTAAATATGAATATACAGATTAAGAAGTGAGATCATACTAACAGAACCAGAGAAAGTATGGAAGAGCCAGGAGCTGAACCATCTCCTTACATGGTAGGAAGGAACTGGCCTGGAAAAAAATAAGGAGACAATCTGTTAGGAAACAGAAACACTTCGGATAGACTAAGAAATGGAAAGCCTGGCCTGGCCTGGCCATGAAAAGGATTTTTGCAGGGGAGGGAAAGCAGTGCTAGAGCAGGGACAATTCCCCAGTGCTAGAAGAGGCTAGCAAGCTAGGTAGGCTTGGGATGACAGTGCCCTGGGGATTGTAGAAGACTACAGGGTCAGGACAGCAAGGGCATATACAAAGCTTCACCTCTGACAACTGGGATCACCTAGAGGTAAGTTTAGATACAATTAATTCACTAAGTACTGCAGAATTAAGTACAAATTCGCTCCCAGTCTTTGGGTCATACTTGTTGACAGAATGATGGCATTTATTTTAGTTCACCTCACAGAACGGCATGAAAACATCAACATCTAAATCAATGGTTTATCAGAAAAAAAGACATCTACTCAGATATAACCATCAACCCCAAAACACTCCAGGCACCCACAAAACTTATCATAGTGAAAACATAAGAACTAAATTCTCTTTATTTCAACAAACAAAACAGTTCCTTAGGGGGGAATGGCTAGAACACTAATAAAGTTCCATCCCTAAAGAACTGCCGAAGCAGCACTTGGGAGGCACAGGCAGGCAGATCTCTGTGAGTTCGAGCCCAGCCTGGTCCACAAAGTGAGTCCAGGACAGCCAGGGCTCTGTTACACAGAGAAACCCTGTCTTGGGGAGCTGGGGGGAGCGGGGTGGGGAACTGCCAAAGCAATGCAGTCACCACTGATTTCTCAGCTCCATTGCCGTGGATCTTTAGATGACTTAAAGTTTTAATGCAATCATCCTTTACTTGTGTCCTTGCACTGTTTCATCTTCTCTTAAATCATAAAATTTTACTTTGACAAAAGGAAAAGTCTGACACTTCTTTATTGGAGGTTGATCAGGTGCTATGTATTTTGATGCTAATTACTGGCCCCCAAGTTGCTCCATGTATACCTGTCTTTGATGTATAAACCTTACTCTACTTATTTAAAGTTGATTGGTTAATAAAAAGAAAAAAAAAGCCTACACATAGGCAGGGCACAAATGAAATACACCTGAAATATGCCTAGAAAAGGTTCAGGGGCTTCCAGAAGACAAGGATCTTGGGTGGCACGGGTTATTGGAGGAGAAAGGAAGAAAGGAGCAGCGATGGGTTAGTGTGGAGAAGAGACATCGCTGGATCAGCGAGCATGGAGGAAAGCGGTCAAGAATAAGCAAGTATTAATGGAATTATGGATGGGAGGTAGCCCAGATAGACATGATGAAGGCAGCGGCATGGGATAGAGGCTGGGAGACAATGGAAGGTAGCTTAGGATGTAACATCTGCCATGCCCCAAGTGAAATAAAGCTGTTCTAAAATCTGTCAAGTGTCTGTGTCTTTACTGATTGTGAAAGCGGGATGGATAATGCGGTCATAATAACTATAAGCATAATAATATGCATTAATTAGGCCATACTTTTAAATTCAGCAACACTTCAATATTCTCCTAGATTATCTCGCAGTGAAGAAAAAGTCCTTTTAAATAGCTTTAGGTCTCTGCATATGAAACACTGCAATTAATTCTACACACAACTACATCACTTAATTAGAACTGTCCTTGGTAATTTATTGGTGAACTGTGAAATTTTACTTTTAATACAATGGGAATAGGGATAGTGCTTTGTTTACAGTGGCTATGCAATAAATATCTGCTTATCTGACTAAGAAAGAACATTGAGCATCTTTAAACCATTTCAGAATATTATTTATTAACTCTGGATCTGGACAATCACAGTTAATTAAGACAAATTAGATTTGGCAAAAGGGTTAAATGTTTTTTAATCCATTTTCATATTAAATGGTCAATTTATGAACAGCTAAGAAGAGCTCAGGACACCTTGGCATACTTCCACAGATTAGTTGGTGATCAAAGGCATCTGGCTTTTTAAAAAATTATTATTTATGGAATTCCACTTGGTATTTTCAAAACATGTTTTGCAATATTTGGATATTCTCCAAGTGGCTTACTTAATACACATTTCTCCAAACACTCATTTGATTTGGAAGTCTGGTTATTTCTCTTTTACAGGTTTCACACGGATACTAAGTTCTCTGTAAGACATGTTCAGAGTTCTCTTTTTTAATTGAAAAAAATTTTTTAATTATATAGCTCAAAATTTACCTTAGAACTTTCAATTTGTGGTGCCTCAGATTCTAAACATAAATAAGGTAGCTGAGCATTAAACATTGCAGAGGATGAGATTGTTCAGGAAGTAATATAACATTCAACCGAGGGATAACTAGCACTATGAGGATGCTATGTGTCAGCATTATTTCTCACAGTAGGAACCAGGCATAGATAGTATTCTTTGGAGATTCTTTGTACCAAGAAAGATGTTAAGAATGAATGGCAAGTCGGGTGGTAAAGAGGGTTGGCTTGCTTGATTTTATTCAGTAGTTACATGTTTTTGAAAGGAAGGATCATATGGAATAGAACTGAAATAACACATTTTTCTTTTATATTTCTAAAAATGTTATTTTAAATATTCATGGAAACTAAAATATGTTTAAAATATATATTTCTTATAAGACAAAATTATGAATTGGTTCTCCTGTGTCCTTAAGAGTAATAGGATAGGTATTAAGAAAAGGTCTTTCACTCATACGTGATTCATACGCTCTCCATAGTGAGCCACAGCACCACGCATTTTAGAGTCCTAAGTGAGAGTTTTAAATGATAACACTTTACTGTATCTTCAAAGAGACTTACGTTTTATGCATGTCTGTGTTTTAACATGCCAGCTACTTATCTGCAGTAGCAGAACAACAGTCTATGGTGAATGTTGACAACAAAAAGCTTTGAATAATACTTGTAATTTTTGCTTAATGCTCTCAATTATTTTATAAAATGCTATTCATTTGAATACCATTGGGGTAAAAGAAAGTTAAGGAGTAAATTTAAAGTATGATAATATGTTTATTTCAAAGAAACACTGCCGAAGCAACAACTATAAGGACATACCCATGGGTGTGCGTGCATGCGCATGCGCGTGCACACACACACACACACACACACACACACACACACACACACACACACACATACACACAATGACTTATGAATAGGAAATAAGACTCAACAGAATTGTTGGGAATCAGCAAAAGAACAGAACTTAACAGGTCATTAGGAAGAAAATGCCTCAACAAAGCTGCAAAGCTGCAAGCAAGACTGGATAGTGGAGCAGTGTGTCCACAAAGTTACAATTCTACAAGACGCCCACCATCAGCTAACTAGAGGGCCCTTAAAGCCAGCCTGATTTGCAAAACAGAAATGATAAACTCACCTATTATATCTCTTATGGCTACTGTGAGAAGGGAAAACCAATAAGAAATAGTTGACCCTTCATATAACTAGCCTAAACAGGCACTGACTATTAATCACCAGGATTATTTTCCACAGTCTCCAGAGGGCACATTTAAGAGCCAAAAGCAGAACAGATAAAAAGCCATATGCTCAACAGAAACTGTAAGTCCTTCTTTCTCATTTCCAAGATTCCTTGTGTTCACTTCTAATTGAACATATCTGCAGGGACTCCTGTTAGACTAGACTTTAAATTCATTTCATTCCTCATTTAAATCAGTATCTGTCAGGGGAACTAATGTTAGGGCAAAATTTTCAAACATTATTTGTTAAAAAAGAAAGAAAGAAAGAAAGAAAGAAAGAAAGAAAGAAAGAAAGAAAGAAAGAAAGAAAGAAAAAAAATCAGTACTCTAATTTGCCATTAGGGAAACACAAATTAATAGACTTCCTGAAAAGTAAGACTGCCAGGAAAACTGCATGATATTCCAACTAAATACAAATTCCAAATGAAACCACCAATACGGTTTGTTGGTGTTGTTTTCATTTTGGTTTTTGTTTTTTTTATTGGTTTTTTTTTTCAAGACAGGATTTCTTTGTGTAGCCTTGGTTGTCCTAGACTCACTTTGTATACCAGGCTGGCCTCAAACTCATAGAGATCCATCTGCCTCTGCCTCCCGAGTGCTGGGATTATAGGTGTGTGCTACCACACCAGGCCCCATCAACAAGTTTTTAATATGTTTCAAATGTTAATGGGACATATTTAGAAACTGTTTGTTGCTGACCTGAAATTAAATTGTAACTGGTACCACACACATTTCTTTGCTAAATATAGCAATTCTACCTAACAGGGCAAATTCAACATCATGAGAAATGTTTTTCTATAAACAAATATTTTATCTTTGATTTCATTTAGTTTGTTTTCTTGTATTGACAGGAAAATGTCATGACTATGACAATTTTCATTTAAAAACATTTCAGAAATTCTTCCATGGCACGTAGTTTAGTCATGTCTCAATTTCCTGTGCCTGATGAAGTTGCTCAAGAAGAGGTCACATGCAGTTATGTACTTGTGTCAACATGCAGGAACACCAGTTCCCATTTGGCCTTAGGCAGACAGGCCTTATGGTAGACTTTTGTTTTCACCTCTGGAAGAAATGGATGACACAGTTCCTCCTTTCCAGAGAACAGTTACACAACCGCTATATACAAATCTGTCAAGGAATCAAATCATGTCATTTTTCTCAGCCTCTATAATCACAGTCACCATCACTAGAATACAGTGAACTGGCCCTCGAGCATGGCGACAGCAAGGTACTTCACTGTTTCAAAAACATTCATGTTTGTGCCATTAAACGTCTGTGGGGTGTAAGGGATACGAGTGAGTGTAAGTCACTCCAGCTGTTTAACATCATAAAAGAAAGCTTTAGCACATGGATGCCTGCAGATGTGCATTTCGAGCTAGTCCATCAAGTAGCCCAGAGGTAGCAGGCAATGATGACTGAGGGAAAAAAGGGTAAATCAGGTAACAAAGACACTTGGGACATAAGTGGGAAGCCACCAAAGAAGAGCTGAAACACAAAGTAGGAGGACCGAGGAAAGGCAAGTCTTGTGGACAAGTGAAGGAAGTGGGGAGGTTCTAGACCCACACAGTACAGAGTCAAGCTGCATTACAATGACTCAGTCCCTTGGTCTCCAGGAGACAACTCTTCTCAGCGTTAATCCCAGTGTACAGCCAGAAACACTGCAATTCATGCAAATGGTCTGAACACTGCAGAAACCCCAGAGCTTCTGATTATCCTGGTTGTGAACCAGAGTGGCTACAATTCTGGATCCCAGGGAGAGCAGAAGATCTCCAGGGAAATTCAAAAAGCAAAATACAGCTGGATATATTCTATCTAGCTGAACAGAGCAAATCACCCAACCCAAGGGGTACTCTAAACTCAGTTAAGGAAATTTGTTCTTTCCAACTTATTTTTTATCCCTTTCTAATTGTATTAACAACTTCCATTTTTTTCCCTCTAGTCTTGATCCCTGCCCCCCTCCCCCCCCCCCAGACTCAGGGTCTTGCTACTGAGTAGCCCAGGTTGATCTGGATCACTCATTCTGGGTTTCAACTTCACAGCCCTGCTTGGCTCCGCCTCCCAAGTGCTGGGATTAAAGGCGTGAACCTCATAACTGTACTACTTCAAATGTTTTATGGATGTTAGTGAGGATAAACTTATTACCAGTTCTAATCCCGAATACAATATTCCATCCAAAGCTCATATTTAATAAATAATACACAGCTGGTTTTTTTAGGGGACCAGAAAGAAATTTGGTGATAAAATATGGGATTCAATAATGAAAAATGAAGTCTATTCAAAGATCACAACCCACAGTGCCAAGACTAAGAGTCAGGGATGACAGAAAAGTGGGGCAATGCAAGCCAACAAACATCACTTAAAGACGGTACACTACATCTAGGATGGAAATCCCTGCTAATGGAACCATGCTGAGTGAAATCTCAGACACCTAATACTAGACCTGGGAATAAGCACAAAGCATAGTGATGCCAGTGGGCAAAATATCAGCCACTGCCGTGGTCCATGTGTGGGTCTGAATGCCCAACTGGGGTCAGGTAGGGATCAGAGTAAGTGTCCAGAAGGCCTAGGAAAGAAAGAAGCAGAGGTGGGATTTCTGTGGTTCAATTAGGCTTTTCATCCCCTGAGGGTTGGGGGAGAAAATAGGATTGGAAAGCCCTAGGCAGGCTGGGATTTCCCATCAGATCAAACAACATAATTGTTCCCTATCACAAATTCTTTTTCCTTCCTGTATGTAATTCAGGGTAGGCATTATTAAATTAAACCCTTGGCTAATGGAGATGAGGAGGCACTTATGGGCAGTGATGACCTCACTTCCTCCTCTCACATTACATTACATTTAATGCATCTTGGCTTATAGATCACGAACTGAAAAAGGAGAAGAGAGAGAAACAGTTACTACCACAGCATCTGGCAAGACATGTCATATCAAAGCAACTATGTGAAATCAGTAGTGCTTCACATTCAACAAAAAAAAATGTCATTTTTCTAAACATGGTACAATCTGATCTATGTGACTTAGGTAGAAATACATTTTGAATTAATTTTATTGTGGAATGAGTTAAAATAAAAAACTACTTGATTACTTTTGATTTGTTGTAGAGATGGTTAGGTTAAAGAACACTGGGCCTGTGCTATAACAGATCAATATATATGAAATTAGCACTAATTATACGTACCATTAATTATCTCCCAGAGAAATGTCATTTTACAATGTCCCTTTTCAATGGGACCACAACACTTATCTTATTAATAGGCAGGCCCTTCTTCTATCAATTGCACTAAGATAAAAACAAACTTCAATGCAGTTTATGTAGAGTGATTACATATTAGGAAATATAGCTCTTATATTTATTTGACATTACTATAGCTGAAAATGATTTCATTCTATACATGAATAGCAGCATCAGGCCCTCAGGCTCCTGCATCTGTCATACCATTGTTTTATTTGTAAGCACCCAGAGATGGGGCCAATTTCCTCCTGACCATTTGGTGAGTTGCTTGTGAGTGGAAAGTTAAGAATCTGAAATCTAGGCTTTATAGTAAGTCACATAAGCTGGTTACTATAACAAAATTGACCTCCAGCATTTACTTTTACACATTAACTCCTTACTTCTCAGGAATGTCTCAAGTTTCTGGCAGCATCACTTACTTTCAGGAAATTAAAGATATGAAATGTCTTACCAAATTCTGCTTTAAAAAAAAAAAAAAGTAAACAGAGCAAAGTGCAGAGAAAGGTTAGTAAGAATATAAAATAGACCTGAGGAGAAGAACTTCACTCTGCAGCAGAAAACCCTAAGTCCTACATGGAACTTATATAGCCTCATCTGAACAGGAATCTTTGCCTCACCCCCATTTATGACATAAATCAATCAAGGAGAAGAAAGAATTGGTTGTGGGGAAAATTAGAGCTATGAAGAACATAAAAGCCTGTTAGGTGATCATACCATTGACCCTGGTAATTACAGTACTGCTTGGTATGTATTCACATTTTTTCTGACCCACCTTTATCAAAGCATACTTCCCTGTTTTGTTGATGTAAGGCTTAGTACCAACTTACTTTAACCAAAGAAGTAGAATTAGATTGGACCCGAACTGAAACCTAGAATGTACTTGTGCCTCTGACAATACGATCAGAAAAAAGTTCCCCCATTCTGCTGTCCTTTCCTGTTGGGTTGGAGAATAGCTATCAATCCAGTATAAAGACACAAAACCAGACTCGTGTGCAACATAGAGCACACTTTCACACACCCAAACCCATTTTAACAAACCCGAGACTCTGCAGTGGCAGGATAATGGTGAATCCAAAATACTTTAAGCTACTAAATTACGGGTTTGTTTATTACACAGCGGTAGCTAACTGATATGAAGAAGAAAAAAGGAAAGAGGTGTTAATATTGCCTTTGCATAAAAGGGCTACAATTTTAGCAAAATTCCTTTCCAAAGCTGTTGCAATATTAACGTGTAATATTTGAAGGAAGCAGGCTCTGGGGAACTGAAGATTCATTTACAAAAAGAAAAGCGTTCACAAACCATTGCTTGATCAGTGTGGTGCACTACTCTTATAAGCTGCGTCTCAAGACAGACACAAACATTCTCCGTTAAGTAAAGGTGGCTTAGCCTTGCAGGACAGTTGCACCAGACGTGGAGTGAATACGCTCTCAAGGAAGGCTTCACACTACTGACAAGAAAGAAGAAACCACCACATGGGGTTGTGGGCTGAGGAAATGTTTACTTCACTTCTCATGAAGAAACCAGTTTTTCAGGAACTTCCAAGACCTACATAACGAAACTGAAAGAAAAATCCTGTTTCCTGTCAAAAATCTCCCCTTGTGACTGCCCAGAGTGATAAAACAGGCACTAAAAGTCAGAGTCACAGCACTGTAGCAAACTTGCGCTGGGTGTTGTAACGCAGTCACGCAGCCAGCCACCGCGACAGGTGTCACCACCATGTGCACTTCACAGAATGAAGACACTATCACGTGAAGAGTATGGGGGAGCAGGATGCATAGCCTGGAAGCTGTTAAGCAGGGGGCCATACACTGCCCAATACTCATGGTCATCACAAACACTCTTGAAGGTCTCACCACAAAGCCACACTCTCATCTTTTCTCCTCAAAATGAGAGACCTAGCATGCTGAAATCTGGAGAGACATACAGGTTCACCCTCCCTTGAAGCATTTCCTTGAAGTACATCTTCAGGGGCTTCAGAGAATTTCAAATGCTCTTCTGAAATCAGTAAAAATAACACACGTAGCTGACCACATCTTGATGGAACTGCACTAAAAAGACGTAGAGGTCAAAGTGGCCTAGCGCACAGTAATTGGCACAAAAAGAATAACGATGACAATGGATTAATATATCCAATATATGAAAATTTGTGAGGTCATGATGATCCTAGTGGGGCGTTTTTAATTACTCCTTACTGGAGGATGCTAGGGCAAAGGCATATTACTCCCAAAGTTATAAATCAGAAGAAAGAACCAAGAAGCATCCTGTCTCACCTGCATAAACTATAGTTTACTAAAATCAGGCAACAGACAAACAGAGGTTCTTTGTTACAGAATTCTTAAAAATAAATGAATTTTTAAAACATGGCTTTCTAATTCCCAAGAGAAATAGCACACTGTTCCATGATCATCAATGGATATGAAATCCATTAGGGGAAAACTTATGGAAATCTTTGCAATAGATCCTGCTGAGAACACTTGAGGGTAATGCCACCTGTCAATCATTGAATGAAAGAAAACAAGAAATTAGTCATCAATAAAGGGAGCTCAAAGGTCACAGGACCACACAACTCAAAAGAAAAAAAAAAAACCACAGTTGTTAAATCTAATATCCAACTCCCGAGAAATGCAGGATATAGAAAAACAAATAGAAGTGCAATCGTAAGTACTAAAAAGGCGATCAGCCTAGTTGTTCCTACACCAGAGTCCATTTCATCAGCAAATCAATAGTATGGGGGAGGGAGCCCAGAACACTAGAAAGATGGGCAATAATACAACAAGAGAGTTAAGAAATCTGAATTACCAATATAATGTGTACAACTGGGTTGGATCCTTAATAGGCAGGAAATAACTGCAGAAACACATCTCAGAAAAAAAATTTAATAGACTGACTGCTAGACGATATTAATGTTTTAAATCCTTTACAATGTTTGGTGAGATGACAGTGTGGTAACTAGGTTTAAAGGATAATTCTCTCTGAGATTATTCTTCATACATACATACATACATACATACATACACACACACACACACACACACACACACACACACACACACATATATATATATATATATATATATATATATATATATACACACACACACTATAATATGAAGTATTGTACCCATATAACCCAATTATAATACAAGGTTTACTTCCAATACTTTGAAAGTGCTATTGCAGGCTGTTTAGGATAAATAAGTTATACAAGTTAATTGTCAGTTGACCAAATGATGGTCATGTCAATTACTAGTCTACTTTTATCACAAAAATATACATCTTAAGAGCAACAGATAGATATGAGTCTACAGAAAGATAAGGTAAAATAGTTAGAAAACGTCTTCAAAAACCTCAGAGACATGCAGAATATGGCATTTAAACATGCTTTTATTATTTTAAAGATTCACTGACAACAAGAGAGGTTACTGTCAACATTCATCCTAACTCAAAGAGGATGATGAGCATCAAAGAATCTCCTTATGGAGATGGCTTCAAATGTGGCAAACAAGCCACTGGGGAAAATGTTCTCATACCTACCACAGACAGAATTCTGCTTAAAAAAGGGCAAGCTTGGATGCAGGCAGTGTTGACAGCCAAACTCTGCCAAGCCAGGGTAAGCAAGTGCTCAGTAGTTCCTGTCTCACACATATGTCTATCAGATAGACCGGGCCAGAAGGCTGAAGAAGAAGCTCCAACATTATAGAGAGTTTTGGGCGACTGCTCAGGTTGCAAACTGTCTCTGTCATCTTTTCATTGGGAAAGTTACTAACCTGCACTCCCAGCATACTCAGGTAATCAAGTTTATTCCTTCTCCAGTTTCTGATGGGGTTGAAGACCAGGTAGCTTAGTTTTACAATGAAGCTTACTTGTTTAGGGGTTAAGATGTTTTAGGTCTAGATAGATGTTTTAAGTTGATAATGACAAGATGTGACAGAGATTGATTTACATTCAGAATTTTAGATGTACCAAGATAGGAAAGATGTTTTCTTCAAGGCAGTCAAATACAAATAGCAAAAACACTAAAAATGTAGCATTTATATAAATCCTGATTATGTCATGGTTCTTCTTGCTATAGGTAGTTTATTGTATATATGTGTAAAAATATAAATGTATATGTAAAAAATTAAAAATGTTTAATTAATTTAAAAATTAATTACTTGGGGGAAAAAGATAATTCTCGTATCTGCTTGTGAGTTAATGGCATGACATCTAGAATTTGCCAACAAGTGCTTCACTAGAAGGAAAATAAACATGAATAGAGTTGAGTAATACAATTTTAAAAAGTAGATTAATTCTTGAATCCCATAAAATGCATGGAAACACTTAATACTATTTCTGTGTATATTTATGAACAAATTTCACATTAAAATAAAAATAGACATCCAGAAAATCTACCCTATGCAGTCAAAGCCCCTATATGTCTAGTCTCCTTTTCCTGTTACAGTGATAAAAAAAAAAAAATGACCAAAAACAAGTTAAGAGGGCAAAACTTTATTTTATCTTACAACTCCAAGGTCAACCCCAAGGGATGTCAGGACAGGAACTCAAGGCAGAAACCTGGTGGCAGGAACCGAAGCAGAGACTATGGAGGAAAATGGCTTGCTCCATGGCTTGCTCAGCATGCTTTCGTAGGACCACCTACCAAGAAGTGGACCAGAAAACAGTGATCTGGGCTCTCCCACATTAATCATTAATCAGAAAAATACTTGCCACACTTCCCCAACAAGCCACCAGTGCAATGAAGCAATTCCTCACTTTAGGTTTCCTCTTCCCAGGTGATTATAGTTTGTCTCAAATTGACAAAAACCAACCAGCATGACTATCTAAGGACCTCTAGTACCACTTCAGTGCCAGCCTTTCTCTCCTTGTTCCTGTTCTTTTTAGATTACAGTGTTGTATAAAGAACTAAGCCTGGGAGGGACTGTTTTCTATCACAAGCATCCACAATTTGAAGCTGTTAGAACTGACATCACCAAAATTCATTTCATAAATACTTATGGAATCACTTCCCTTTCCTTACTCCTGAAACCCAAGGCTGTGCATACAACCCAAGTCCTTCCTGCTGTAACAGGGTTTGCTAAAAACCTGACCAATGCTAGGCTCCCCGTCACAGAAGAGATAAGGATGTAGTAACAGAGACTGCTTTCCAAATCAACTCTCTGGCACACAAAATGTCAATAAAATCCAGCCACAAAGTCACATCCAATTGATCGTGACTGGGCTTCTGTTGAGCCAAGGCCATCTTGCCCCAGCACACCGAATGCGAACACTGAAACACAGGCAGCAGGACCGTGCCACACTGCTTCCCATCCTTAGTACCAGGGAGAGAGAAGCCAAAGAGCCCAGAAGGACCGGCAATGACAAACTCCACCGAGGGAGAAAAACAGGAAGAGGTGATGGGCAGGGAAGAGATGAAAAAATGAATGAAGATGTTAGCTAACAACACTGCATGCTGAGCCCCCCCAGGTAAAGAGGGGGAAATGTCAACAACACAATGAAATTCCTCTGGATTCTGGCTCTGCCTTCTGTGGCACAGATATGGAGGCTCGCCACCCTGGGGCTGCAATCAACTCTTTCATTTTTCATGTCTTAAGATGTCGGTTTAGATGTTGTTAAAGTGATGGATGAGAAGTCAGTTTTATAATGAAGTTTTTTGTTTTTGTTTCTTAAAGATTTACTTATTTATTATGTATACTGTGTTCTGTCTACATGTATACCTGCAGGCTGGAAGAGGGCATCAGATTACACTATACATGATTGCGAGCCACCATGTGGTTGCTGGGAACTGAACTCAAGACCTTTGGAAGAGCAGGTAGTGCTCTTAACCACTGAGCAATCTCTCCAGCCCTATAATGAAGTTTTAATACATGGTCTGTCTTTAAGTACAGACATTCAGGAAGAGTTAAGAGGCATAGGCAATTCTAGGTAATACAAATTACTGGATGATACAAAATTACCAAACATTTCACAATGTAACTCTTGGTTCTGAAATATCTCTTTTTATGGTTTTTTTAAAAAGGTTAGTTGGTATAGACTAAAACTTGTATCTACTGAATATTTAATGGAGTCTCTCAAGGTCTGTCTTTCGAAAAACATAGAGGTTTCTTATTTGCATACATAATACATACACGAGTGGAAATTACCATGTTCTTAGTGAAAACTCTCCAAATGTATGTCAAATGAGTCTCTTTTCTGTTACTATAATGAAATATCTTAGGCTAGATGCTTAATAAAGGAAAGGTTTCTCTTACCTCATATGTGTGACTTCGAGGCTAAGCACAGGTGCTACCTTGGCTCTGGGAGCAAACTCATGCCGGATAATAACACAACCATGGAAATGTGAGAAAGGGAAAGATCACAAGCCCAGGGACTAAGATCCCACAACAACAAGCTCAGTCTTTTCAAAGGGCCATGCCCCCAAACCTAACAATATCTCACACATCCCACTGTTGCTTAACCTCACCATACGAAAGACCAGTCTTCCAAAATATTTACTTTTGGGGAAAGTGTTCAGCCTATTTAAACCCAAATGTGATGGCACATGTCTGTTATCTCAATATTCTGGAGACAGGGGCAGGATCACGCCCTAAGATCAAGCCAGCCTGGGCTACAACAGTGAGTGAGTCCCAGGCTAGCCTGAACTTTTATAAAGCAAGATTCTACCTCAAGATAAATAAATAAATAAGAATAGAATAGAAAAAATAAAACAAAACAAAATCAAAAAACAAAACAATAAAACTCTAGCAAAATAAAGAGAACAAGCTAACTCATTGGGTATATGTGTCATATTAAAAAAGAAATACAGTATCATGACTAAGGCAGTTACTAGCTCCTCTCATATTTTCTACGTCAATGTGAAAGAGAATAACAAGTAAATATAACTTTGCATAAATTTTGAGTTCTCTGGCAGTTTCCTACTCATTTAGTTTCCTATCCCCAAGACTGTCTGACTGAGGCAGGATAGCCTGCTGGATAACACCAAGGATTCTGGAGTGCGCCAGCGTGAGACTATTTTTTCATTCTACCAGTGTTGCTCTGTGACCTTAACGGGCGAGAGGCACAGGCATGCACATGTCAAGGCAAGTATCTGAAGGTCAGAGAACACTCTTCAGATGCTGGCCCTCACCTTTCCATCTTGTTTTAGGTCAGGCTCCAAAGTCTCCTCCCTGGGTAAGCCAGAGTAGTTGCGTCAAAAGCCTCTGGATGTGATGAAATCACAGATGTGTGTGTGTGTGTGTGTGTGTGTGTGTGTGTGTGTGTGTGTGTGTGTGTGTGCGCACTAGTACATGGATAGGTTTTACAGATCTGAACTTGTAATCAGGCTGTGCCACAGGGCTTCTATCCACTAAGAATCTCCTTAGTCCTCTAGGAAGATTCTTCCACTTCTGTGTGTCAGTTTCCATGACTGTGAAATATGGATATTATTAATACCTACCACACAAAATATTGAAAGGGTTAAATGGTACCTCTTTAATATGCATATAGTAAGGATGTGACCACTGCTCCATGCTGTCAGGGTGGAAGAGATACTAGATTTCAAAGTCTTGATTCCAATAGAAAAATGTACAAAATATATCTAATAAATTTATGAGGATTATTTGTTTGTAATGACATTTTGGATACACCATTAAATTAAGCATCAGAATTAGTTTTATTTGTTCATGTTTACTTAGCTTAAAAAATAGAAAGGTTTATGGTGAGTCTCATATTACTTCTCTTAGATAAGGTAGCTCTAGAAGGCTAACCCTTATAGGCAGAGCTCCCCACCTTGCCTCCTCTCAGGGCTGTTAATTGTTTTTCTTGAAGTAAGAAAACTTTGCTATATCTGATCAATACAGTAAATTGCATCATGTATTCTGCTTTGATCTTCAGACATTGAATTCCCACTGACCAACACACTCATACACACACACACACAACAACAACAACACACTCAGTTTTTCAATTTTTATAAACATTTTAGATACATTATTTTCAAGAGTATGAAGTTTAATATCAATGATGTTAACTTATATTCATAGCTCTTTCCAAGATATTCAATAATAAACACTAAAACCTAAGTTGGTGTTGAGTACCTTCCCTAATCCTAATATTTGAAAACTAATGTCAGACAGTCCCAGAACCAGGCACATGAACTTGACCCAAAAGCTGAGGATATTCTTAAGAGCCATCTAGACATTCTAACTTAGTCTTTCCAGGATGTCTTAATTTCAGTGTCAAAGTGGAGACAATGAATCTATCATGTAAGTAAATGCATAATTATCATGATAAGTGTTGTAAAAGAAATGACAGGATGTATTACAGGTTCTACAAGATAAAAAATAAAATATAAATTATGATATAAAATTTGAACTCTGGCAATTTAGCTGATGCTAATTATGTTTTATGATCTTGGGAAGGAGTAATCATATAATTTAAGCATAGGCATATAACTTGGTAGTAGAAAGCTTGTCTAGCATGTGTAGTGCCACAGGTTGGGGATCCAACAATGTGAGGAGGGAAACACAAACTACAATGCACAGTTTAGACACCTGCAGATAAGAAAGTTCAGATTTATTACTTCAAATTCTATTTCTCTTATATAAACATGTTTTCATAAGGGAGATCTAAATAAAAATTTCAACTCTAACACCCCAGAAATATTTATTCTAGTCTATTCTTGAAATAATTTAGCTCTCTGCATATATTAGTCATCGTTTAAAATAATGGAAGAGAAAAAAGATCCCCTCTGGTCTCTTTAAAACTGAAAACAGTTCTGTAAACTGCATCAAAGGCAGATTTGTTAGGTTTTGAAATGAAGGTTAAATACACATGCTCATTTGGAAAGATTAGGCAGATTATTTTCCATGGAAAAAAGTGAATAACATATTGCAATTCCAGAAACTGTATTTTGAGTCAGCTATACACGCAGTGCCTGGAGCAGAGCGCTCATCAACAGGCTCCGAGTGACAGTTACATGGTGACCACTGGGAGGACTTTCAGCACTCCTGATGGACTGTTCACTCAAGTCACTGTACTATACAGAAAGCAAAGCATTGAGGCTCAAAGAACTAGCAGCGACAGGTGTCCCAACTATCGCCAGACTCCAACTAAGGACTCCCCAGACCATCAGGCACACACTCACCAAACACCCTCATCCAAGAACCTAGCGTACTGAAATCTGCAGGCTCAAGAAAACCCACTGAGGTAGAGCTCTCAATGATAAAGGAAGGGCTATTGGTTTTAGATTTTTGAAAGGAGAGCTAGGTATGGTGGTACAGGCCTGTAACCCAGAGGCTGAGGCTGAACTCACTGTCAGTCTGAGCTCCAAAATGAGATTTTATCAAGAGAGAGAGAGAGAGAAAGAGAGAGAGAGAGAGAGAGAGAGAGAGAGAGAGAGAGAGAGAAGGAGGAAGAGGAGAGAAAGAAGGGGTAGAGAAAAAGCAAAAAGAAAAAACCACCAAGGAATTTTCACTGGCACCCCAATTAGTTATTCATGTGGCTTCACAGATTTAATTCTAAGCCCAAAGTTCTAGACAACTACTTTGCGGACAAAATTAGGATACAACACATAATAAAGATCCCAGCACGCCCTCAGAAAATAAAAATGGCTATTAGGTGACTTGGGCTTTCATTTTACTTCTACTAGAAAAAGTAGCTCTAGGACATTAAGCCTTAAAACCAGAGCTGCAACACGTGTGCGCGCACGTGCACGCACGCACGCACGCGCGCACACACACACACACACACACACACACACACACACTCGCTTTTAACACCAGGCACTAGAAAGATTTTCATGGATTGGGAAGTAGGTCAAGGAGGCCTTCTGCACTCATTCTTGGATCTGTCTGAATTCCAGAAACAGGTACAGTCCACCTACAATGCTGAACTGAAAGGCTCGTACTCTTCAAAGCTCCCTCCTGGAATAAATGTTCTTGCTGCTTGGGCACTGCCAAGAGAGACTGACTCACTGATGAATGGTTACAACTTCCCACACATTCAGCTTTGGATCTCCATGCTGAAGCAGCATGTAAGACTCCACCCGGGGAGAAAAAAAAAAAAACCAAAAAACAAAACTCAAGACACCCAGCAATTCCACAACACAGAAAGAGCAAAGGATATTCTCACTACATTGCTTAGATCTCTGTTCACTCGGATAGGCAAATTCGACTCCATCAGAGCTACGAGTTAAGAATGACTGTGCTCCTGAAATTTGAAATTAATGCTGAGCCACTATACTCTGTTTATTGTGTGAGCATCAAGGACTGAAAGCAATCAACATATAAAACATTCCATCATCTTACTGTCTGCTCCTGAGCATCAGAAGCCAAAGGACTCAGCCTTGTATTCACCTTTTTCTAGCCATCCATGTTAGCACCTTGCCCTGCCTTCTGTATGGGATGTTCTCACCGTCTCACAAAATACCCACACGAGCACAGTGGTGTTCTCTTCAAAATACTAAAAAGAGCTTTAAATACCTGGGTTCCTGGGTTCAGGACCACATTGCACCTTATTCCCAGTATCCTTCACCCTTACACCAAAGGTGGTTGTCCTAACTTTGTGTAATAATGAAGATGCTAGGACCATGGGGAACCATTTCTTGGTCTGGTGCCACACCACAATACTCATGGCCTGCCGGCTGTTCATCTCCCATAAAGCACAGTTGCCACACTGGCTTGTCTTCTGCCAAGAGATAAATCGGTTCCTACCAAGGAGTAAGCCCCAATTTAAAGGTGTTCACATAAAATTTTTTAATGGCCTCAACAACCCCATGGGATGTTTTTAACCAATATTTTATAGCATATAAAAGTGTTAGTGTTGATTATATGTCCATAAATCAGCTTCCCACAGAGTTGGCAATGTGCATTACATCTGCTGTCAAGCACTGAGGAACTCTGAACAACAAAGGGACAGTCTTTGCCTAACTGGGAAGAGCAGGTTTCTGAGTCTGTCCTTGGACCTGGTGTTTTTGGAGTTCGGGCCTGAACCATCAGGTCTCCTCGAGCAGTGTCTAAAAGAACTCAAGTGAAAACCAGCTTCACCAAAGGCTATTACAGTGTGAACCTGCTAGAGATGACCCTGCCTCACAGGGGTGGCGATTTGCATTAAACTCCTCTTCCTTTCTCTTTAGCATGCCCAACAGGCAGCGGGTAGATCAGAGAGCCATAATCACAGTTTCAGTTTTGAAATTACCCTGTCCTCCTTCCCCGGGAAGGTGGAATGAAAAGCAGAGGCAGCAGGCCCTGGGCACCAGTAAATTACACCTCCGCACACCTCAGGGTGTCAGGGGGGCCTTCGTTTTGCTCTCAGCAGGCATCCAGGAGAAGAAGCAGCAGAATACAGAAACCTCCATGTGCCTATAAACTGAGTGTTCTGGGGAATCCAAGTGCCCTTTATCAACATGGGATTTGTCTTCTTTTTCCTCATATATGGGCATCTTTGTGGAAGATTTAGGAGCATGTAGAGATAATTGCATCAGGAGTTAGAGGAGAAAGTAAGGCAAACAAGGCAGAGATGTGTTGCTGCATTCTCAAAGAGACAGACTGTCACACTGTTGTCTGAAAGGACAGAAGCAGGAACTGGATTACTCTGAAACTGTGTCATGGTCTCCTGGTCACGAGTAAATAGTTAAGTGGCATCTATTGTGCCTTCTCCCAATGCCCCCTCTACTTCCCATTCCCTACAAATCACTATCCCTGTTAATACTGCAATTAATTCTCTCTGGACAATTAACTTTTTTAAAGTATCATTTAAGCGGGCCTATAAATCATCATTAATAAACTCCTCATGAAAATGATCTACTTTCTAATAGTGTCAATTAAATTGACCATCTTCCAATGATTAAAGGAAAACTAGGTTTCTGTGGCTGTCAGCACAGTGGTGTCTAGGGGTTGCTTCACACACCAGTCAAAGAGACAGACTTAACCAGGAATATTTTCAAACACCCCTGCAGTACAGCTGGCAGCCAGCGAAGATACTGCTTGTTTTGAATGTAAAAGGGTTTACAGCAAAACTACCTTTCAGTAAGGACACGGTTACTGTAATATATCACCCCAAACAATCCAGGGTATCCATTCCAATCCTTAAGGAACAGAATGTATTGTCCCCATCTAAAATAAATACGATTATCTGTAAAACAGGATTTTAAAACTTCTATTGAAAATGATAATAAATTGATCTACCAGGCCTATATAAAGAATATAATCTTTTTTTAAAAGTGTGGCTCTGTGACATATAAGAGAAAATGAAAGATGCTAAAATGTGTTAAAATTTTAAGAAACAGTATGGGAAGTTCTCAAGTTAGGACTGCACACTGAGACTGAAGAGTCTAAGGCTAACACTGTCTTACCCCAGAGAAAGCAGAAGAGCGTGGTGAAATGGCATGGACAAACCGGCACACAGTTGTGTTGAAATATATATGTCAACAGCTTCTTCCATCCATTTGCCTGTGGTCTTTCCCTTAGGAATAACTTCTCAGTCATCTCCCCTCAAATAAGACAACCCCTATTTCAATACTTTAAATCATTAGTCATTACAGGGAAAACGGAGCAGTGATAATCAGATCATGGCCCGGCTTCCAGGAGTTCCATTTCTGACACGGTGGCAAGCCTTCCAGTATAGAACTGGAATGTGAGAAACAGAACTGAATTTTGGCAAGCCTCCTCTTCTCAATCGATAGTTTCATCAAGTGGAGATCATCTCGGACTAAAACATTTCCCAACAACTGAGTTTACATCTCAAGAATTTCTAGGTGATCTCAGTCCTGAGAGTTGCAGGAGGATGTTTTTCAAATCAGACTAACTTTAGCTATTGCTAACTTGAAAGACAGAATCATAACAACCGTCCAGTAAAATAAGGTGTATGCCTAAGGGATAAAGGACTGTTATCCCATATGACAGGAAATGATAAGCGCTGCAGCAGGAAGACGCTGTGAAGCTGAGAGCTGACCAAGGTGTAGAGTTTACACTTCGACTACACACCAGGAGCCTTCACAGAGCGACAGAGCCATGAGCAGAGCCAGGAGCAGCCTTGGAAAGTGTTCTGTTGTGTGCGATTACACAATCTTTTCAATGACTGAGCTTCTTTATTTTATATAGCAGGTGAGCATATGAGAGTCAACAGCAGGCACTCCAACTGAGCTAAGACCATACCCTTAAAAATCACCAAGGACAAACAACTATTGTCACCTAAGGGAAAAACAGAAGACGATGAAGGTTTTTAGTTTCTACAAGAAGTATTGTGATTTATTTTGAAATAAAAGAAGAAATTATAAGCAGGGATACACAAGGGTTTTGAACCTCAAAATTTTAATCAAAAGACAGAATATGTAGCTAGATGGCCCTTGATATTTGTTGTGGGGAGAGGATGCAGCCAACACTGACAGAAGCCTTCCTTGTCCTGGTGAGGATGGCCAGGAAACTGCTGCTTCCTCCCCAGACCATGCTGCCAACTTCAAACACTTTCATTAAGTTCCATGACATGAGGGGAGACAAAGCAAAAGCGAGAACTTGCAGAAAAGCAAACCAGGAGAAAACATGTCCCCAAATTCTTAAAAAAAAACAGAATTTAGGCATACCCCAAATTGGGAAAGAGGGAAATGTAGATACCGTAAAGTCTCTCTGAAGTAAATGCTTTCACTATATAAAACTGTGTGGAGAATATTTTAGGTCGTCACCATCCCACCTGCCATCATGTACTATACGGCCCTGCAGTTGAGTCAGGGTCAAATTTCACTCACCTCTGTGTCAGGATACAAAGCATCACTTTATGCACAGCTGATCCTGGATAAACACCTAACACCTTTAAACTCTCCCCACTAGCCAAGACACTGTTAAATGTCAATGAGATACTGCAAATAAATGAGATTTGGTGTCAGCCAGGCCCAAAGCCAAAAATAGCACAGATTAGCCAAGATTCAAGTGAGGTTATAAGTTATAAGCCAAAAGAGCATGGCGGTGGCAACTGAACACTGTGGCAATGGGACAGAAGGGACACAGGTCCCAACATGTGTCATCTCCTCAGAAAGAAACATCAAGGCTGCATCAGAGTCTGAGAGGCAGGACTCCAAGGCAGAGCTTCAGTCTGGGAAGTGTGACAGGGGCGGCAAGAAGGATGAAGGGACCGTCCAGAGAAAGTAGGGCTCCAGTGTATAAAAGCACAATACACGGAGCACACAGGAATGGATCACGAGACCCGGTTACCACCCAAGTACCAGCCTGTCTCAGGGGCGAGAGAAGCCGAGAAAGCAGGGCCTAACAGGCAAATCGGAGAAAGGGGGCAGGAGGCACCAGGTCTCAGGCTATCAAATAAGGCGCTTGAAACTTTCTTGGCTAGGAAAAGGATTTCTTCCACCGAGAAGATCTGAAAACAAAAAGCCTTTAAAGCAGTGGTTCTCAATCCTCCTAAGGCTGCGACCCTTCAGTGCATTTCCTCATGGTGTGGTGACCCACAACCGTAAAACTATTTTGTCGCCCTTCATAAGTGTAGTTTGGTTACTGTTGTGAATCATCATGCAAATATCTGATATATGACTCCCAAGGAGGTTGCTTGCCACAGGTTGAGAGCAGCTGCTCTAACAGCTTCCAGCCTTTTCCACAGGCCTCGGATGTTCCCTGTGTACATCCAATAGGTTTCGAATAATACGTTTTTAGCAACATGCTTACCAGTGAATCCTTTTGCTATTCTGATCGACATTGCTTACAACGACCACAGAAGTGTATATGTAAATAGAGGTTTCCAAAAGTCACTTCTAGGCCTTTGGTGAATTTTAAACAGTCTAAGAAGCACTTTCATAATACTAAATTAGAGAAAATGTAAGATAAACGCAGATTCTTAAAGCACAGTGCCTTTGTGTGCAGCCTAGAAAGGCAAATCAATGAGCCCACAGCACTATCAGCAGAGGCAAGTCCTGATGAGCTCTGGGCTCCCATATCTAAGGAGGACCACTTACTGGCTCCTCATTAATAGTGACTCCTTATTCTCTATAAGGGGAGAAAATGGCTTATTGTGTGCCTTAACACAATTGATAATTATGCATCTATTTGTTTACTCAATGATGGTCTGTCCCTAATACTTCATAAGTTAAGTCCCATAAGGTCAGAGAAGTTAAAGTTGTGTCTTCCACTCTCATTGCACACAGCAGCATTTATTAAGCTGTTAGATCAAGTACTGAGATCATGAATAAATTGAGTTTTGTTTTAGGCTCCCAGACCTTATTATATACATATATCATTCAAAATAAGGTGTCCTTTCAGTTAACCAAATCTATCAAGAAAAAAACCCAAACAAAAAACAAAAAGGAGGAAAAATTACAACACCTCCTAAAAAGAAAACAAAACAAAATAAGCAACTAAACAAACATGAAGTTGATTCAGAAACTCGAATATATCCATACATAAAGAAAAGAGATACAATAAATAGCTGAAAGGATATGACAGGAGAAACAACAAGACACTCTCACATTTATAAATGCATTTGTTGATATCTGAACCCATTGACATACGCTAATGTCATAACTCTAGGGAAACTATACATTTTATAGCTTTCAATTTATAAACTTAAATGTATGTTAAAATATTGAATAGGTTTTATTTCTGTAGAATGACTGCATAAATCAAATTCTGATGTATATTTTCAAAACAAAGATTCATAAGTAGTATTTTATTCTCTTAATGCTCAAAGTTATAATTTTATAATCACCTTTATTTTTAGACTGAAATATTTTAACAAAAATAAATGTTGGCAATAAAGAGGAACTGTTTCAAACTTACATATGCCAACCATCAGAACTCCTCCTAATTACCCACAAGGCATATAAAGCCTTAAGCAGTTCATATCCATGCCCTTGCAAGTACCACTCTGGTAGTAGAAACCATGAGCAACAACAGCAGAAGTGAGATAACTCAAGGGAAGCTAATCTGAGGCGTACTCTTTTGAGGTGTGTGGTACTGCCCTGAGCTTCAGTGGAGAATAGAAATGCATTTGGGGTAAATTCATATGGTCCACAGTATGTCCATTCCCTTAGGGAAGAAGACAGAACAGCTCTGAACAAGTGATTCATTTGCCAGCAGAGAAGCTTCCAGTTTCTTCCTTCCTACCACAACAGCCTGGAGAACTGCAACTTAACATTCATGGAAGGGCCTTAAGACCCATGCCCACATCTTGGGAAACACTCTTTCCAATATCCCAACAACCAGTCATGTCAGCTTAGCTGGACTCAACATCCAGAACTGTGTAAATCAAAACTGTCTGTTTTTAATAGCTGAATAGTATTCCATAGTGTATATGTACCACAGTTTCTTTATCCATTCTTCTATTGAGGGACACTTAGGCTGTTTCCATGTTCTGGCTATTATGAATAAGGCTGCTATGAACATGGTTGAGCAAATTTTCTTGTTGTGTGCTGGAGCATCTTCTGGGTATATTCCAA